>NC_092052.1:120079547-121279547 GCF_003086295.3 Arachis hypogaea
GGATACAATATTAAATCCAGTGTTAAAAAATAACAATGTTAGAATAAAGCAAGTTGCTCGACGAGTTAATGATATTGCGAGAGCGATTAATTGACCAATAGTCCAATTTTTTGGGGAAATTCATGGTAATAATCCTCTTCTCATTTTGAATAGAGGAGATGATCCAAATAGGGTATTAAATGAGGCTAGAGCAAATAATGCTGCTCAAACTTATGGTCAAAATATAACTCAAGCTGTTTAGCAAATCTTGAATCGAGAAGGATTAAATATTGGAATAACAAATCAACCTTATTTTATATCCCTCTTTCCTGATTAAGTTTTATAGGTTGAGCTTCCTAGGGGAGTTAAAACTCCTAAATCCTTCACCAAGTTTGCAGGTGAAAGTAGGGAGTCGACAGTTGAACACATCGCTCGATATTCAGTCGAAATAGGCGAATTGGCCAATAATGAATATTTGAAAATGAGATATTTTTCCTCTTCATTGACAAAGAATGCTTTTACTTGGTTTTTGAATCTACAACTTAATTCGATCCTTAATTCGGTTCAATTAGAAAGAAGTTTTCATGATCAATTCTTTAGAGGTGAAATGAAGGTAACTTTGTTGGATCTATTCACAATAAAGAGAGGAAAAGCCGAGGCGATCGATGACTATCTTATACGGTTCAAGAATATGATAAAAAAATGCTTCACCCCTATTCTTGAACCTTAAATAGTCAAGATTGCCATCAATGACCTTGATTTTAATGTTCGAAAGAAACTAGTAAATCAAAATTCTTTGATTTGGCTCAATTGGCCGATAAGGTTCAACAAATTAAAAAGTTAAACAAAGAAAAAAAGAACTAAAGTCGAACAAAAGAAAACCCTTATTCAATAAAAAAGTTAATTATGTTGATTCCATGAGTGAGGAAGAGTCAAACAGTGAATCTGCCTTTGCTGCAGAATTAAAAAATGGACCTCCTTATGTGTCTCGATCTCTTAATCTGGCAAAAGATAAGACTCCTTTATTAGGAGGAAAGAATTATTCTTTTGACCTAACAAAAGTTGAGCAAATCTTTGATATGTTATTAAAAGATAAGCAACTTGTACTCCTTGAAGGAAAAAGAATGGTATCGGTTTCTGAAATTAGAAATAAGAAGTTTTGTAAATTCCATCAAGCTTTTGGGCATTATACCAATAATTATGTTCGTTTCAGGGATTTGATACAGAACGCTATCGACGAATGTCGATTAAAGTTTGCTGATAAACCTGAAATGAAGGTAGATTCTGATCCCTTCCAAGTCACATCGAATTTTGCTGAAACAGAAGAAGTGGCGTTTACAGTCAATGTGGCTTTTGTCGAACCTATGAAAAAAGATGAGCAATTTGAATTGGACATGTTTGAAGCTGAAAGGTCCATTTACTCAAAAGCGGGAGAAGATTTGTTAGACTTCTTGTTGCGACAAAAGGAGGAGGAAGGAAATGTAGCTATATGCCCACGATGTAGTGCCCTATTCAACACGTCGGCTGCTAAAGCTTTCAGCTCATAATAAAATATTAGAGTGCATGTCCATCAGGAAGAAACAAGCCAAGCTCGGTTGAAGCAAGGGGTCAAAGGTCGAGAATCTGCAACTGCTCCTGTCAAACAACACATGCGCGGTGGTGACAGTCGACCAGAAACCCCAAGATGTGTCGAGTCGAACTAGAGTTCCCCCATCTAACGTATCGAACAATAAATGGGTTCAGAACAATGCCCCAAATTACTCTAGGAATTATAGTTTTAATGTTCCTAGGGGTGGTTTTGGAAATTGGGCTGAAACCCGAAAAAGAGGAAACTCTAGACAAAGAGCAGGAAGAAGGGGCCATTGTAGAGGAAGGTATCGATGCAATTTTTTAGAAGGAGCTCCCTTCGTTCCAAGAGTTGTGGCCCAAACATAAAATGCTTATGCCAATACACAGGGGCCATACTCAGAATTGACTAAAGAACGTAGGTAACCATAGAGGCAGGAACAGAAAGAAGACAAGATATCCCCGAGAAAAGACCAGGAGAATGAGGAGTCAAAAGAGATATCTGTTATTAAGTCGATCAATTCAATCCCAGAAGGAAAAGAAGAAGAGGCGCTAACAGAAAATTTTGACTCTAGTATCAAAGATTATCTAGATGTGATATTTGGTGAAACTAGTTTTAGGCATGTTGCCACCGTCTCTACTCTTCCTTTACACTTTCAAGGCGATCCTGAGGGGCCTTGGAATTATCTCGAAGGAGATTGTGATTATATAATCCAAAGTGACGAATGTCGATTTGTTGAAAATTGCATGATTAAGGAAGAGTTATTCGAAAGACCTGATGAGATTAACAAAGGCCATCTTCAACCATTGCATATTAAGGCAAAAGTCGAAGGATTGATGATTAATCGTATTTTGGTCGATGGAGGAGTAGTAATTAATTTGTTACCTGAAAGTATGCTCCCATTATTCTAGAAAATATTCGATGATCTGATTAAAACAAATTTGGCTGTCATTGGATTCAATGGTAAGTCGATAATTGCCCTAGGAATAATCCCACTCAGGGTTAAAGTCGGAAGCGTCAAACGACCAACAGTGTTTATAGTGGTACCCACTAAGGCAACTTTTAATATTCTTTTGGGAAGAGATTGGATCCATGGGGTAAAGACAATCCCCTTGACTCTGCATCAGAAATTGGTGCTGTGGGATGAGGATGGAAGGATCGAGGAAATTGAAACTGATGATGGCCCCTGTTATGTCGAACAAATGAATGTCAGCTTCAAAGAATATCATTCCAGTGTTCAACCACTGGATATTGATATGAGAACCTTTGACCTACCCTCATCAAAGGTTGCTATGTAAGGGCCCATGGTATGAAATTGGTCCCTAAGGCCAAGGAAGACTTGGTCATTATATCTACTTAAATGGATATATCAAGCAATTGGGCTCGACTCTCAACCTATATCGCTGAGAAGAAGGAGTGCATAGAAAAACGTGCACTAGATTGTATATATGACCTCGACTCCTTAGGGTTTGAAAGATCCAATTTAATTTATAAAGATTTGCAAAAGAAAAAGGTTGCAGTACAAGATCCTTTCAATGAAACCGAGATTGGTGGAAAAGGGCGAGTGACTTCCATCAGTGGATGCCTAGACCCTGAATTCAAGAAAGAATTGATAGAAGTCTTAAAGAAATATCAAGATTGTTTTGCTTGGCAATATGAAGAGATGTTTGGTTTGGATAGATCTTTAGTCGCACATAAACCCCTCTTGTTGAGAATACTCGACTTATCAAACAAGCTCCGAGACAATTTGCTCCGAAAATTATGATAAAGATCAAGGAAGAGGTTGAACGATTATTAAAGGCTAGTTTTATTCGCACAGCCAGATATGTCGAACGGATTGCAAATATTGTTCATGTTATTAAGAAAAATGGGAAATTAAGAGTGTGTATTGGTTTCAGGGATTTGAAAATAGAGCTACGCCAAATTATGAGTATCACATGCCAATTGTAGAAATGTTAATTGACTTTACTGCGGAAAGCAAACTTCTGAGCTTCATGGATGGATATTTAGGATATAATCAAATATTCATATCCCAAGAAGATGTATCAAAAATAGCCTTTCGATACCCTGGATCCATTGCCACTTATAAATGGTTAGTTATGCTATTTGGGTTGGAAAACGCTAGAGCTAACTACCAGAGAGCTATGAATTCGATTTTCCATGATTTCATTGGTAAGTTTATGGAAATTTATATTGATGATGTGGTAGTTAAGTCAGAATCGAAACAAGCTCATCTGCGTAATTTAGAGGCAGCATTTCAATGGATAAGGTATCATCGACTCAAAATGAACCCATTAAAATGTGCTTTCGATATTTCTATAGAAAATGTTCTGGGATTCATTGTGCAAAAAAAAGGAGTAGCTGTTGACACCAATAAATGCGAAGCCATTTTTGACTCATCTCCTCCTAGAAATAAGAAGGAACTACAATCTTTCCTAGGTAAAATAAATTTTCTCCTAGGTTTCATTTCAAATTTATTTGAAAAAATGAAAGTATTTATCCCTTTATTGAAATTGTAGCAGGGAGAAAAATTCAAATGGAAAGAGGAGCATCAAAAGGCTTTCAACCAAATAAAGCAATATTTAACTTCACCGCCAATCTTGACACTAGTCAAAAAAGGTCAACCACTTAAATTATATATTATTGCATGAGATAAAACTTTAGGGAGCATGCTAGCTCAGGAAGATAAGGATGAAAACGAGAATGTAGTTTACTATCTAAGTTGAATGTTGACTGAGGTAGAAATTAGATATAGCATTGTCGAACATTTTTGTTTGGCCCTTTATTTCTCTTGTACTAAATTGAAAAGTTATTTAATTGGAAAGAATGTTTATGTTGTGTTGAAATTTGATGTTATTAAATACATCCTTTCTTATCTAATACTAAGGAAAAGAATTGGTAAGTGGATGTTAGGATTAATCGAATATTCTTTGTTTTACGTCAAAGCTAGGATTGTCGAAGGACAAATGATCGCTAATTTTCTAGCAGAACATCCCTGTGTTGAGGTTTATGAGCAACCCGAAATTGAGTATTTAGAACACAAATCTTGGAAGTTATTTTTTGATAGGACGAAACACCAAAATGGGGTAGGAGTTAGAATAGTCTTGATCGCCCCTAAAGATATTCTAACCAAATTTATGTTCCAACTAAAGTCAGGTTTGTTAAATAATGAGGTAGAATATTAGGATTTGATCATTGGCCTAGAACTTTTAATTGAGAAAGGAGCAAAGAAAGTTAAAATATTGGGAGATTCACAATTAGTGATTAAACAGTTGGCTAGAAACTATCGAGTTATTAGTCAGAGTTTGGCCAAATATTTTGCAGTGGTCGTACGACTATTGGCTGAGTTTGACTCTGTTTCTATCAAACACATATTTAAATACTCGAATGAAGACACCAATGAGCTAGCTCAAATGGCTTCTGGCTATAAAATATCTCCCAAGTTGATAAAGGAGTTTAGTAAGGTTAAGACTAATTTAACTCCTTTAGAGGTAAGAGAGGTTTGTTGTGCAAACACTCTCGATCGAAATGATTGTAGATATAAGATCATCGACTTCCTTAAAAACTCCAATTAAAGAATAGATCAAAAAATTAAATATCTAGCAATGAACCTTGTATTGGTTAGTGGAGACCTATTCAATAAAAGTGTCAATGGTTCTTTACTCCAATGCTTAAGTATGCAAGATGTATATTTACCTATGGCAGAGGCGCATGAAGGTATTTGTGGAGCTCATCAAACGAGTCAAAAAATGCATTGGATCCTACATCGACAATAACTATATTAGCATTCAATAATGATAAGGATTGTATTAATTTTGCTCGACATTGCGATCAGTGCCAAAGGCATGCACCAATTCAAAGAGTCACTACTTCTGATTTACATGCTGTAATTAGGCCATGGCCATTTAAAGTGTGGGATCTTGATTTAATAAGGATGATCGATCCTCCCTCGACTAAGGGACATAAGTTTATCTTAGTAGCGGTCGATTATTTTATGAAATGGGTAGAAGCTATGCCCATGAAGGAAGTTACCCAAGCCAAGGTGATTGACTTTATTGAGGAATCGATCATTTATAGATTTGGTATTCCTCAAACCATAACTACAGACAAAGGGACTATGTTCACAAGTCGACAAGTCAAAGGATACATTGAGTCAAGATGAATTAAACTTATATGTAGCGTTTGTTTTGAGGTACTGGGACAGAGACTGGGAAACTGAGACTCAATATCATGTTTGTTGGTTTAGAGACTGGTACTAAAAATTCTGTCTTTGTCTCCAAAATTTTAGTATTTCAGTACCTCCAAAAAGTGAGGACACAGGGGACTAAAATTTTTAAAGACGGAAATTGAAACTTTAATAACATTTTATACCTAAAATACCCTCATTTCAATTAATTAATTCTAATTTTACCCTTTATGCAAATTAAATTAGAGTTATATTCTTATTTCAATCTTTGTCCCCCACTTTGCACCAAACAGAATACTGAGATTTATTTCAATCTCTATCTCTTAGTCTCTGTCTCTCAGTCTCAGTCTTTCAGTCTCTGTCTCTCCACCAAACGCTACCATACACTCGACCCCATATTATGCCTAAGTAAATGGCCAGGTCAAAGCTGTTAATAAAACTTTAATCATTTTAATTAAGAAACATATAGGGAGGCAACCTCGAAATTGGCATAATACTTTGAGACAAGTATTATGGGCATATAGATGTTCTTCTCGAGAGGCTACAAGTTCAACTCCGTATGAACTGGTATATGGCCATAAAGCAGTATTGCCACTTGAAATTAATTTGCAAACAGTTAGAGTGGCAAAGAAAAATGATTTACCAGTAAAATAATATTGGTCGAGTATGATTAATGAACTAGATCAATTAAACCAATCTCGATTAATGGCTCTTGATTAAATGGCGAGACAAAAAGATAGTATTGCCAAGTCATAAAATAAGAGAATAAAAAAGAAAACATTTATGGTTGGTGATTTGATATTAAAGTTAGTCCTTCCAACTAAACAAGTAAAAGGAAAATGGTCTCCTCTGTGGGAAGAACCTTTTAGGGTCGAAAAAATATTTGATGGCAATGCTTATGAATTAAAAGATATAACTTCTACTTGACAAGTAGGGCATATAAACGGTAAATATTTAAAGTATATCATTGTCATTAAGCAAAAGATGGAAAGTGCATACAAAAGAAGTTGAGAGTTCAAGTTTCAATAAATCAATATAGAGACCTAAACTTAAGTTTGAGATCTTCTTGTTTTCGGCCCAAGGCAGCGGCTTCTTCGACCGTTTCCTCTTTGGCTTTGATGGTCTGGTTGACATTTTCCATAAGGGACGTACAACCTGAAGTTTTGGAGACATGAAGTTGACTTATTTTCTGAAATATTCGATCAAGGTCTGTATTGGTAGATTCGATTTTTGTTTTGCTTGCCTTTAGCTCAACTAATTCTTTTTCAAGCAATTCAATCTTAGTGACAATATATTTTCCTTGACACGACCTTCTATTAAGACATCTTCAATTTGAGACTTAGTTATCTCGCATTGCATTAATTGTCTATCATGGATAGCCAGAGTCTCAATTGCTTTGTTGAAGTTCTTCTCGACAGACTCAACTTTGAAAATATGATTATAAATATCTTCAATGAAAGTTTCCAAGGCCGAGTAAGTATCAGTCAAAATTTTTTGGTTTGTAAAGTCAAGAGCTCTTAATAATCGAGCCTTCAAGTCAGAATTATTGTTGATCTCTTCCAAAGGGTGATTGAGACATTCAAGAACAATGCTGACCCTTTCGACAACCAAAGGGTCGGGTCCTAGTGGAAGTTGCGACTCAGGAGAGGTGACTTCTTCTTCACGGATCGGAATGACTTTTTCTGTGGCTTGCACTGAAGGGATTTCAGGTCCTTGACTAGAAGAGAAAACTTTTGTTCCTTCAGAAGAATACACTTGTCGAGCTTCAGAAAGAATATTGGCCAAATCAAAATCGAAGTCGTCAAAATTCAGATCCTCAGCCTCTGGAGCAGGAACATTTATAGGAGATTTGTCCTGTTCGACATCAGTCGGATTTTTAGTATGAACAATAGTTGAGGTTGTTATGGATGATGTCGAGACAAGACCAGATTTCTGCTGAGTTTCAGCATCGGTCAGAAGAGGCATGTAGCTTTTCTAGGCAAGTAATGAAGTGTTACATAAGAAATGGTAATACAATATAAATAAAGCATAAAACAATAGGGAGAGTGTGATTACCATTGAGAAATCAATAGAAGCTTGGGAAGCCACAGTCAAGGGTATAGGCTAAATTAGACTTAAGAAAGGCAAATATACAGTAACCTTTGGGGGGTTGAGTAACTTCGAATTTGACACCAAAAGGATCAACACCTGATTCAGAGTAGCATTATGGTTTAGCTTGAGACTTAGAGCTACATGTGATAGGTTTCGACTAAAAGAAGAAAGTAGATAATTACAGTATGCAAGATTTAAGTCGATTTTAAAACGTGAAAAGTGCAAAGAATACCTTGATGGGAGGAACTGGATCAGATTTTTGTACTTTCCTAGGTTTATCTGCTATAAGGATGTCAACGACTGCACATTTTTTCGACGGAAGGGTGGCCTCACTTGCACTCAATCGTCTTCTACCTTGACCTCTTTTGGATTTTGTTTCCTTAGGGGAAGCTTCCTCGTCTGACTCCCATTTTTCTCGACCAGTTTATGGTCGGGAGTAACACCTATTAAAGTTGTTAGCCGAGCAGCTAGAAAAGTAAAAGGGTATAAGAAAAGTAAGGATTTAAAAGATTTTTTAAGTACTAAGAAAAACATGGTACCTGGAGGATATCCAGCAATTCTCGTTCGACCATGAATTCTATCCCTGGAACCTTATTCAGAGTAGCATTATGGTTTAGCTTGAGACTTAGAGCTACATGTGACAGGTTTCGACTAAAAGAAGAAAGTAGATAATTACAGTATGCAAGATTTAAGTCGATTTTAAAACGTGAAAAGTGCAAAGAATACCTTGATGGGAGGAACTGGATCAGATTTTTGTACTTTCCTAGGTTTATCTGCTATAAGGATGTCAACGATTGCACATTTTTTCGACGGAAGGGTGGCCTCACTTGCACTCAATCGTCTTCTACCTTGACCTCTTTTGGATTTTGTTTCCTTAGGGGAAGCTTCCTCGTCTGACTCCCATTTTTCTTGACCAGTTTATGGTCGGGAGTAACACCTATTAAAGTTGTTAGCCGAGCAGCTAGAAAAGTAAAAGGGTATAAAGAAAGTAAGGACTTAAAAGATTTTTTAAGTACTAAGAAAAACATGGTACCTAGAGGATATCCAGCAATTCTCGTTCGACCATGAATTCTATCCCTGGAACATGGGTAATAGATGGAACTAGTAGTATTTATGTCCAGGGTACGGGGGTCTTTTCTCTAGAATCGATAATCTACTCCTAATGCTCCTTTAGGAGGGTCAGATAGTTGATCAACAAGGCCAAAATGGGCATTAGAAAAAGAAGAAAATTTAAATGGTTTCATAAAATTCATTTTCTGCACAAAGGGGTCTCGACTTAAAGCTTTAAAATAGCGATTGAGACATTTGTGAAAGTGTGCTTCCTTTTTTCTTTTCTCATACCTCTTTGGACTTGATGAAAACGTACTTTACATTGCAAAAATGCTATTTTACCTTATAATATTTCTCAAAGGCAACAATTTTTTTAATGTGCTCACCTTTGATTTTCTTCAATACAGCAGTAGTCTGTGTAGGAGGAAGAACCAAGTTAGAAAGAGCTTGCTCAATTGAAAGGCAATGAGAAGCATAATAGTTTGACCACCATTTGTGAAAATTAGGGGTCGAAAGGAAGCTGAATTTGGGACCAAATCTTTGGTATTGGATAGTTTCTCGTTGATGATTCATATCTAAAATTTGTTCGAATTCTTTCAAATTCAATACTTCATAATGAATCATCTGAGCTCCAGCTTCAAGAGAGAGTGGGAAGGTAGTGCTTGTGCGAGACCGAATTGCCTTGACAAATACTGTGGAGAATATGTGACAAGTTTCTTCTTAAGAGCCATGGTCGACTCACGAGGAAGCCCTACGGGGAGAATTTGAGGAGTAAGGGGTTTTGCCCATAGTTCATCAAGAGCTTCTTAATTTTCAGACTTGAGACTTGTGAGAGAATGAAGATAACCTATCTTACTTTTTAAACAGGCCAGAAGTTTCGGATGATAGGTCGAGTCATCGTTGTTTTTAACATTAAGGAGAAGTTTAATAAAGTGGCAAAAAGCATCGATGGAGGATATACCCTTAGGTTTCAACCAAGTAAGAGAAGAAAGTCGAATACCTTCAGGTGGTGTTTTTGGAAATTCAGAAGGGGTAGTAAATTGAGGCTCGAACACTAACCTGAACCATAAATTGACAACCTAGAGGGGGCTAAATAAATTGATTGATGATTCCCCTCGTCGAATTTCACTAACTAGCAAAGAAAGAGTTTCATACAATTTACCCAAGATAAGAGAGGGAAGATTGATGTATTTCTTGTGATGAAGCATGATATCTAATGAAAGGTAATTGCTCTTCTGGATTTGGATTGATTTCAGACAAACGACAAAACCATTAATACATAAAAGCAAAAAGGTAACATGTTCACTGTCGGTAATGGGATCCTCATCAGAACCCATGTTATTTTGAATGAATCCCGACACGGAGGTCGAGTCGAAATTAATGTCATAGACATCTTCAAGACATGGGATTGTCCAGCAGACATCTCCATCGAGAGATAAACCAGCCAGAGCTAAGATTTTCATTAGGGTCGGACCCATCATCCCATAAGAAAAATGAAAATTATTTGTGGCTGGACACCAAAAGTATAAACTAGCTCCAAGTAAAGGGGCAGTGTAGGAAAGGTCATGGATAGAAAGTCGAAGAGTCAATATTATACTTAGAGACTTCCATAAAGATTTGTAAGTGGGAGAAAGTCTCGACAGCCAAGTTACCAAAGATGAGCTTGACTCTTTTGAGGGAGCAGTCCTAAATACTCGACTGGAAAAGTATATAGCTTTGGTGTTCTTACAAAAAGTTAAAGGAAGGTGTTCCAGAGTAGAAGGAAAGAAAGAAGAAATCGACTTAAATTGTCCTAAAGTCGAGATTGGACCTAAGAATGAATATGTGACATTGGAGACTTGAAATGAAAGTAGTACCTGACTACACTATAAGGCGGTAGTCTCAACATCGGGATTGGAATCTCTTAGAGCCCCATCATCATTATAAAATTATGACATGATGGTTACCAGAGGTGGAGGACTTACGACTTGAACGTTGTCATCACTCTCTTGGGACGAAGAAATGGGAGTAGTAGAAGCCCTACCTAGAGGAGCAGCAGTAGTAGCTTTGGCGGCAGAGATAGAAGCAGATGCCATTGTCATCCCCGTAGTAGAAGTAGTAATAGGGATGTTGGTGGTAATCGTTGCAGCCATAGTAGTAGATGAAGAGGAGGCATTACTAGAATTAAGGCCAAATTGAGTAGCCATGGAATGAAATTTTCAAATGAAGAAGGTTTTGCAAAAAAAGTAAGAAAGTCTTGAGAGAGACGAATTTTTGGGAAGTGTTTGATGAAAGTAATGAGTAATGATGAGGACTTAGGAATACCAAAAGAATTTAAATCAATGAAAGGCCCTAGAGCCCATTAGAAATGTTAACATTCCAAGAAACACGTAAACCATTTCATTTTCTTATAAGCATTTTTCAAATTTTAAAAATTTGATAGAAACACGTTAAGAGCATGTGATTTAGTAAAATTACTTTGACACAAGTTTTAAAGGACAAAAGTGGGATCTTTTTGCAGTAAAAAATATTTTGATGCTCTTTGAAATTGGAGAAGTTGTTGATGATAATGCGTATGGAATGAGATACAAATAACGATCGAACAACGCATGTAAAAATAAAGTATCTCAACAAATATCATTGTCAACAAAACAAAGAAAGTCAAAAATACTAAACAAAATAAGGGCAATTACAGTATGCTCCTTAACATTAGCTTCAAATCTTATTGAAGTTGGTCCAGGTTTGAAGATTTGTGTGCTGCTTCTTTAGCGTTGGTGGCTCGAGTGACAGCTTCGACTAAAACATCTCGACCGGTAAGCTTGGAAGCATGAGTTTTTTCAATCATTTCCAGTCGAAGATAAAGGGCAGCATTGGTGGATACAACTTTGTCTCTTCCTGATTTTAGATCAGCCAATTCTTTCTCTAAGGTTGCCATTTTTGACACTATTTGTTGTTCTTTTGTCTGACCCTCTGACAAAACATCAGTAACTTGAGACTTAGTCGCGTTATATTTTGTTAGCTAAGTGTCATAGTCAACTAAAGTCTCAAGTGATTTGTTCAGTTCTTACTCAACATCATGAATTCTGGAAAAGTGGGAGGAAACGTCCTTAATAAATGAACCAAGGGCAGAAGACATGTTGGAAAAAATATGTTGATCGAGAAAGGAAAGCGCATCAGTAAGTTGAGCCATTAGAACGTTATTGTTAATATCCTCAATAGAATGATTCAGGCAGTCAAGAATAAGATTGATGTTATCAACCACTTGAGGATTTAGACTCAGGACCACAAGGGGAGTAGATTTTTCTATGACCTCTTCTTCTTTGGTCGACGCTACCTGAGTTGAGTTTTCAGTTATTTTAAACCCTGGACTAGAAGAAATCGCCACAGTTCCTTTAGAGGAATAGACCTGTCAAGCTTCGGACAAAAGGTTTTCCAGGTCGAAGTCAAAATCATCAGAGTTCAAATCTCCAGCTTTTTTAGCAGGAACATGATCGACGAATTTCTGTATCGACAGTATGGGAGTAGTGTCTTCGTTGATGAATTTTATGTCAATTTTTTAGGAAAAAACATAGGATCAGGTGGCAGTCAAAAGGAACATAACATAAAATCTAAGTAAAAGAGGTACCAATGGAGAAGAAATTGAAATATGAGCTGCTAGATTCTGAGTCGGAATCAAAACAGGGGTAAACAGATTAACAGTTGGAGTAGGTTGAGCGAGATGAAGGAATTCTATTTCAGCATAGACTGGCTGATCTATTTCTTGATTAGAAGGATTGTCGACATTAGCAACTAGAGAGGAAGTCATTTTATGGGATTTCTTTGACTGCATTATATTGAAAAATTACAAGTATAAGGTGAAATTACTAAGTTGTATTAGACATCAATAAGTATATACCTTTGAGGTTGTAGGTCAAATTTTTTTAGGCTTTGGTGTTTCAGCTCTCGACAGAACATCAATGGGGCCATGCTTCTTTGAAGTAAGAGTTGCACCAATTGACCTTCCTCTACTTTGACTTCTATCTTGTGTGGTCTTTTCTGTTGATGTTACATCTTCATCAATATCCAAAGTTTCCTCAACTAATTGTGGGTTAGCAGCAACTTGATTGATAGGTGTGTGTCGAGTAACTGGAGAAATTAAAAAGATGAGGTAAGTTGGGTATTGAAATTATGCCTAAGAAAGTACTGAGTACTTGAAAGAAGATTTCTTTTACTCACCTCTAATTTTATTTGACGTTATCTGCGTAGGAGAAAAGACAAGATTCGAAAGGGCTTGATCAACAGATATATAATAAGCAAAGAAGTACTTTGACCACCATTTGTAAAAACTAGAAGTTGACAGGAAACGACGAGTGACATTCAGATGTTGGTATTGAGTCGACATTCTCTGGTGGTTCACTTCTAATACCTCATCAAATTCTTTTGTCTCCAACACCTCATAATGAACCTTTTGAGCCTTAGGGTCGAGAGACAAAAGAGAGCGTAAGGCTTAAGCTAAGCCAAATTGTCGAGCTACATACTGGGGCGAATAAACGACTAGTTTCTTCTTAAGTGCCGAGATCGATTCATGCGGTAAGCTGACAGGAAGGATTTGAGGAGTTAAGATCTTAGCCCACATATCATTGACTAGTGCTTGTTTTTCTGGTTGAGAGCTAGTAAAAGAGTTTAGGCATGAAATAGAACTAGGATGAAACGAAAATGGGTTTGAAAAATGTGAAATATTATTGTCTTCATTAATGTCGAACAGAATTCTGACAAAGTATCTAAAGGCACCAATGGGAGACATGGTTTTTGGTTTCGTCCAAGAAACTTGAGAAAGACGAATGCCATCGATTGGAGTATTGGGGATTGCCAACTCAGAAGCTGTAAGTCGAGGCTCAAGAACAGTTTTGAGCCACAAATTCACAACCCAAAGGGGACCGAAAGGGTTGATTGAAAGATCCTGTTGACTAATTTCACCAACAATCAAGGAAAGTGTTTCATAAAATTGACTCAGAATCAAGGCTGGAAGATTGATGAGTTTTTTGTGATGAATCATGATGGCCAGGGGCAAGTAGTTATTCTTCTGAATTTAGATTGACTTTGAGCAAAAAATAAAGGAATTAAGCCAAAGCAAGAGGAAAGTTACCTGCCCACTGTCAGATACGGAGTCTCCATCGGAACCCATGTTGTTTTGGATAAAACTCGATATGAAATTCGAGTCAAAATTAATGGCAAAATCATCCTCAGGGTAATCGTTCGACCATGACACGAATTCACCATCGACGGGTAGGCCAGTCAGGGTCAAAATATCCATCAGAGTTGGACCCATCATTCCATAAAAAAAGTGAAAGTTGTTAGTGGCAGCGCACCAAAAGTACAAACTGGCCCCTAGTAAAGGAGAAATGTAAGACATGTCGAAAGTAGTTAATTCTAGGGCATGAATAATATTTAGAGATTCCCAAATAAGCCTATATGTAGGTGTAAGTCGAGACATCCAGGACGAAAAAAGAGGACTCAAATTCCTAGGGAGAGCAATTCTAAAAACTCGACCAGCAAAGTATGAAGCATTGACATTTTTGCAGAAAATCAAGGGTAAATGCTCTTGTGGTGGTGGAAAGAAAGAAGAAACAGAATCAATTTGTTCTTGAGTTGCCAAAGGACCTAAAAAGGAATGAAAAACTCCATTAATTGAGAATGGCAAAAGTACCTAGTGACGCCAGAGATCTTAGGTTTCTACATTTGGGTTTGAGGCTCTCAAATCTCCATCTTCATTATAAAATTGTGCTATTTCAGCTACCAATGGAGGAAGAGGAAGGGTTTTATCTTCTTCTTTGCAAGAACGAGAAGTGGTGGCCATGAATGCTGAAGATGAGAATGTGGTGATGATGGTTGATGTAGAGGTTGAATGAAAGAGCGATTGAGAAATTGTGGAAGGCATGTTGCTCAAAGAGAAAAAGGATTAGGATTTCAAGAAGCCAGTTTCTTGAAAATTGGGGATGATTTGATTCAAGGAGTAACTATTGAGTGTTTTATTCAAGAGAAGGCTTAGTAAGACTTAGGACGTTGTGCATTCCCAGAAAAGTGCGCGTTATTTTAAAAGAAGCGTAACTGTTTTTCAAATTTTTCAAATTTTAAAGAATTCGAAAAGGTTACACGTGCCCAGCACGAGGAATATTAAAACTTGTATTTTTGAACAAAATCACAAGTTTTAAAGGAAAAATTTTTTAGTACAAAAAATGGATTGTTTCGACTACAAGAAGCGAAAACGGGCCAGTTGAAGTCGAAGAAAGAGGGTACAAAGAACATCGAAGTCAAAAGGTAGTTGGTGACCTTCCTTGAGCATCAAGGCTTGCTACTCAACCTTCAAACTGAAGAGGAGAACATGGAAGCAAAATTTGAGGAGCAAGCTGAAGAGGGGTGAGACTTGAAGACCACGGGAGACGTGAATGTCAAAGCTTGGGGATCAAGATTCTTCGTGGTCAAGGCAAGGTCATGGCTGAGAAAAATGAGAAAGTAAGATAGTGAAAACTTAGAAGAGTTCCGAGACTTCAATGAAGAACACTAGATCATTACATAAGATCAATGAAGTACATGTGAGTGTTGAAAATCAAATTTCTAGTTTGTTTTTCTTTTGTTTATTTGATTCACTTTCGTTTACTTTCTTTAAATTTTTGTTATTATTTTTCTTTGATCAATATTTCACACTTTTATTATTTTTCTCTTTATTTAATTATTTATTCCTTTATTGTTTTCCATAATTTTGTCACTTGTAATGTCAATATAAAATTGCTTTGACACCGTAATCAAGTAATTCCTGGGTTAAGTTCACTCTTTTTCAGAGAATTCGTATCTTCTCTCTGATACTTGAAATCTTGATACAATCTCATTTCGACACTACTTGTCGAAGTCGACCAAAAAATGAGTGAAACAGTATCATTAATAAAAAGAATTATACAAACAAATGTTTATCAGAAATGAACATGAAAGTAGAATCAAGCAGACTTGAAATGAAGATTTGTGTTGTTGAGTGAAAGTCTTCTGTAATTCTTTGCTTCTTTTATTTATAGAGAAAATTCTTGATTCATTAGAAGCTTTTCTTGGTTGTTACGTAAGTTCTCCCATATTCTTTCTAAACTTGCTCCTCAAAATTATACACCCAAGTTTTGTTTCAACTTGGGAGTCAAGTATAATGCACCTCACACTCATAATAGTTTATTCATTAGGATCCTATTACAAAATTTAAGCACGTGTTAATTATGATCCTTTATCCATATCTTTGACTCCCTTTATTACTTTCATCTTTTTTAACTAATATTCCATAGAAGAATCTTTAGTGAATACCCTTAGAAGTATCTTTTTATTTGGTCAACTGAATACATGTCAAATGTGAAAACATCACCCACAAAATCAATCTCTTCATTTTCGACTTCATAGCTTAATATAATGTATTTGTGTCGAGGATTGCTTACCACCACCATCATTGATACTACACTTCTTATATTTCCTCGATCTTGAAAGTCAGTATAACTTGTTTTATCAACAAGTACTTTAAGTCGAAAGATATAGTGTTGGTCAAAGTTCATTTTGTACCAACAAATTGCCCATTGAAACTTATCATTTCGTAAATATTTGAGAAAAAATTTTCATATTCCACACATGTTGTCCTTTTAAATTCTAAAATTTGAAAAGATAGTTATGAAGGCTGAAATAATGTGCGTGTTTTTCTGAAAATGTGCAACATTAATCTATGGTTCCAGACCTATGGGCTTTGAGCCATTATTACCATTATTAACTTCATTTAAAATATTTTGAAAAAGAATATTCCATCTTCTCATTTACATTTTTACTCTTTCCATCTTCTGCAATCGTTCATTTTCTGCAATCTTTCATCTTTCTCAAAATCATACTCCTTCATCAAAAGTTCCTATGGCTTCTCAATCTCCTAGAATTGTTGCTAAAAAAATCTCATCTTCCTAAGTCCAAAACCCAACTCTTGTGGATGCCATTGCATCTTCTACTACTAATGCTACTGTGGCGGCCTTTATCGTTGTTGCTAATGCTGCAACTTCTACCTCTATTATCGCCACTTCCTTATCTCAAATCCTTAAGTAGCAAGATAAAGATGATGTTCAAGTAGTGAAACTACCTCCTTTGGCTGCTAATATGGCTCAATTTTATAATGAAGATGACACTTTGAGGACCCTAAATTTTACTGTGGAGGCTACTAAGCTTTGAGGAAGCCAGGTATTCTTTTCTTTCAGGATTAATGAAGTTATGCATTCTTTCTTAAGACCCCTTTCAACTCAAGAACAAGTTGAGTCTACATCTTTTTTTTTCCTTTCTTCCAAAATCACTTGTCTATCATATTTTTAAAACCACTAAAGCCACTTATTTTGGTAGTTGAGTTTTCTGAACGACCCCTTCTAAAGAGTCAAGCATTCTATTTTCTTCCTGGATGTCGAGACTTGCTCCGACATACAAGTCAATATAGAAAATTATTAGGCATCACTCAAGCTCTAAAATTAGCCACCTTCAACCTTTCACACATTGCACCCCCTTTTAGGAGCGAGTCTTTATTTTTGGTGTACGTTGACCGACAATTTATGTTTTTTTTATAGTATGATGGGACCAATCTTGATGGAGTTTGTTGCTTTAACAAGTCTGCTTTCTGATAGGAAATGCGTATCTTAGTCTTTTGATTGTCCTAAAGAAACTTTTGATTAAGTTTGACTCGACTGTTATCTCAGGCTTTGTTCAAAATAACATGGGTGAAAGTGGTGACCCTATTTCTAATAGCGAGTATGTAGTTTTTCTTTTATGTTAGCGGACGGAATGCATTTGTTTTTTGTCCTAAGTCAATTTAAATTAAAAAAAGCAACTATCTTCCTTTAGGTAGCGTTTGTTTTGAGATACTGAAATGGAGACTGGGAGACTTATACTCAGTATCATGTTTGTTGGCTCAGAGACTGGTACTAAAATTTTAGTCTCTGTCTCCAAAATTTTAGTATTTCAGTATCTCTAAATAGTAGGAACACAGAAAACTGAAATTTTTGGAGATAAAGACTAAAATTTTAATAATATTTTATATCTAAAGTACCTCCATTTCAATTAATTAATTCCAACTTTACTCTTTGTACAAATAAAATTAGAGTTTCATTCTTATTTCAGTTTTTGTCTCCCACTTTACACCAAACACAATATTAAAATTTATTTCAATCTCAGTCTCTCTTAGTCTCTTAGTCTCTTAGTCTCTGTCTCTCTTCCAAACTTCCAAATGCTACCTTAATGATCATGCTACATGATGAGAAATATGTCGACCTTTCATCCCTTATTATAGGTCAACTATATGAGTATTTATCTCTAATGGTTAGTACGCCAAGGGAAATCCTCGATTAACCCATTTGGCCCTCTATGGGTTGTGAATCTTTGGTTAAAAGCTATTTTAGAACCATAATTCACTTCTTCTTCGGTCGACATTCCAAAGTCATCCATTGATGGAGTTCGACTTTCCTTCCTCTCATTGTCGAAACCCAAAAATATGTTTACTACAAATTCTTTTGTCATTTCATTTCTTTATTAATTGAACATTAAGTCAGATGACAATACCTCTTATTATCCTAATGCATTTATCTATCGACCAAGTCTTTTGCTCTTTCTCAATTCTTTCGTAAGTTCCAAACTAAAAAACCAGACCATTGTTAATGACTTATGGTCACGTATTTGCACTCCCAACTCCTTTCTGTCGAGCTTTCTCATGATTCAACAATGGCTCTGAAAAAAAATTGGTGACCTATTTACTTCAATATGTAGCTTGACAATTTGGGTTGGCTTAAGTACTACTTTTTCCTTTATCTCTCAACCTAAAAGCTCAATGGTTCACTATAAAATGCAGGAGATGAAAAAATTTGACAAAGTTTTGGATTTCAACCAATGGCGGAACTTGAAACAAAATTTTAGGGGCCAGATAGAAGATAATTGTCAAGATGCTTTTGATATGGACCCCATTTAAGTTAAGCTCGTCTAACCTCATCTCTCTGACTTGGGTGATATTACCAAATTTGAAGCCGTTTTCTAGGGTCTCCTTCCAAAGAATTAAGGTTAAATTCATCAGATGAAGTCTTTGAACTTTTGAAGATTGTATCTCACTTTTTTCGTGTTTCATTAAAGTAGAAGAACTATCTACAGGTGTTAATATTGTAAAAGTTATATGTTCTCCTTCTTGAATATTAGCCTTCCTCTTAAAAAATGTATCAATTCTTTGATTTTTTTTATGATTATTTTATATAAAAATTTAAATATATATCCTGTAAAATATGTAAAAAAGAAGTTAGAAGGACAAATATTAAAATTTATAATATTTATTGAATTTTTTTATCAATTTATACAAATACAATAATATCAATACTTATTGAATATTCTAATATTTTTTATCATATAAAAAGTTAAATTAAATAAAAAGTAAAATATAAAATAATATTAAATTACATAAATAAAAAATACCTAATTTTTTATATTTGAACTCAAAGGTAGAATGAGTGTTGCTTATTGAATAGAGAGTTATGAAATACGAATACACTGAGTTCAGTCCAAATCCAACATATTTTAAATGTTTAAAACTAAAAACTATTGTGTAATAAAAATAAGAGATAAAGATTAAACTTTAGTATTTTAAGTCATAGTAAAATATTTGAGCCAATTAAACTATTTTTTACTTTTTAAAAAAATATTACTAATTTTTTTAATAAAAATTTAGGGGGACCATGGCCTCCTCATAACTGACCTCTGATTTCAACCACCAAATAATGAACGAACAATATCAGAGTTTGAATGTTGCCTGTTACTTCTTGTTTACCTCCTCATTCCACACATGGTGGTCAAATTATTTTGTTTCTCAATGCTCCTCAATCAATCAAGTTCTTTTTAATTTAGTTTTTTCTGTTAGTAGACTGCAACAATGTTAAAGAAAATTAAGGACAACCACATAGCAAAAATATTAAAATTTGAGAAGTATTACAAAGTTAAATGGTACTTAAAAAATAAAATGGATTTTCAATAAAATTTTTGAGATATAGAAAAAGAAAAAATAAAGGCACATTTTGATATGGGTTTTTGATTGATATATTTAATATGAATTATTTAATAAACTTGTTTTAGATAAGCTGAAAGTGAAGAAAGAAAAAAGGTAAACCACCTTATAAGTTATAATTTGTATACACTCGTTTTCCTTAAATATAACTAATTTTGCAGACAAATTCTTAATAAATCTTAATATCCAGACCCAAATTATCTTTTCCTTTTTATTTAGAGGAAACAAAAGCTTAACTTTTAAGTTATCCTGTCCAAAAGTGTTTTTTTTATAGAAGCAAACATTAGGAAGGAAATATTTTCTTAACATGCGAAGCAACATATTATTTGCAAACTTAATAATATTAGTAATCTTACTTTAACTTAAAAATTGCAGTGAGTGATAGTACATAATAGTCTCTCTCTCTCTCTCTCTCTCTCTCTCTCTCTCTCAAAATATTGTTCATGGTTGCATAGTTGATTTGATTAAGACAACTTACCTTATAGCCTGTCATTTTCTGCGAAGAAGCAGCACTTCTCGAATTCATTGGTCAATAAGATATGGCAAGGAAACCAGTAGTCAATATATATTCATCACTCTTAAAAGTTAAAACAAAATAAAAGAAAAAAAAAAACGATTTTAGGAATAATTTAGAAATTTCTGCGCAGAACAAGTAGGAGTCAAAAACCTTGAAAACGGAACGCCCTAAAAGAACAACACGTTTATATATCCATTTACTTTGAAATATAAAACTTGCCGGCACGGACCTTCTTTGTGCGACGACTTCTTCAAAGTTCAAACACATTAATTCCATCATCACCATTATCAATACCAATTCCAACAATATCATTCCCTGCAACATCATCATTGATTCATTCTTCATCACACTTCACAAACCAAAATTATATTCGCCTTCAAATAAATCAATTCTCTTACCTTCTCACTTCTCAGTTCTCATCAACAACAACATGAAGCTTTGGCCATGGCCTTGGGCCACTTCCATATCTACCCTCTTCTTCATCGTTGTTTCCACCTTCCTTGTCCTTCGGTTCTTCCGCAAAACCTCTGCTCTCCAAATCCTCAATAAATGGTGGCTCTCCTTCGAGGACCGACTCCACGTCCACCAGTCCTTCAAAGTCCCACTCTACAACCACCATTTCCAGGAGAATCATCTCTACCGGAAAATCCTCACCTACCTCGATTCTCTCCCTTCGGTACAAGACTCCGATTACACTAACCTCTTCTCCGGCCACAACCCCGCAGATATCTACCTCCACCTCGACGCCAACCAGACCATTCAGGACATCTTCCTCGGCGCCAAGCTCTCTTGGACCAAGACCAATGACGCCGTCATCGGCGGCGTCGGTTCCGATTCCGCCGCTCTCGTGCTCCGAATCAAGAAGAAGGACAAGCGCAGGGTTTTCCGGCAGTACTTCCAGCACATTCTTTCCGTGGCGGAGGAAATTGAACTGAGAAGGAAGGAGATCAGGCTGTACACGAACTCCAGCGCCGGCGAGTCGTCGCGGTGGAGGTCGGTCGCGTTCACGCATCCGGCGAGCTTCGATACGGTGGCGATGGACGCCGAGCTGAAGAACAAGGTGAAATCGGATCTGGACCAGTTCCTCAAGTCAAAGCAGTACTATCACCGGTTAGGCCGCGTTTGGAAGCGGAGTTACCTCCTCTACGGTGCCTCCGGCACGGGGAAATCGAGCTTCATCGCCGCGATGGCGAAGTTCCTTTGCTACGACATCTACGACATCGACGTTTCGAAGGTAACCGACGGATCCAATTGGAAAACTCTGCTGATGCAAACGACGAGCAAATCGATGATTGTGATCGAGGACCTAGACCGGTTACTGTCTGGAAAATCAACGGCGGTGATCAGCGTTTCGAGCATACTGAACTTCATGGACGGCATCGTTTCGTGCTGTGGCGAGGAGCGCGTGATGGTGTTCACGATGAACGGCACGAAGGATGAGGTGGATCAAGCGGTGCTGAGGCCTGGTAGGATTGACGTTCACATACACTTCCCCTTATGCGATTTCTCAACGTTCAAGATTCTCGCGAGCAGTTACCTAGGGCTTAAGGAACACAAGCTTTTCACTCAGGTGGAGGAAGTTTTCCAGACCGGGGCACGGCTTAGCCCGGCCGAAGTCGGCGAGATTATGATATCGAACCGGAATTCACCGACTCGGGCCTTGAAAACGGTTATAACGGCTTTGCAGGCTCAATCAAACGGTGGTGGTGATTCGAGGATAGCAAGAGGGGGAGGGAGGTTGAGTGAGAGCGGCTCGGGTCGGAGCAGTGATGATAACGAATCGGGTGCGGTTATATGTAGGGAAAGCTTTCATACTGTAAGGGAGTTCCGGAAGTTGTATGGGCTTCTGCGGATGGGAAGTAGGAGGAAGGAGGAGAAGGAATATTCGGGGCCCATTGAGAAGGATACTCCATCAATTGAGGGTGGTCGGGTGAATTAGATCTGAATTGTTTTTTTTTTCTTCTATAGATGGGCTCAACAAAAAAATTGTAAAGTAGCTGCTTGGTACTAACAATTATATTGCATTGGTTATTTTTTTAATTTTTTTTTTCTTTTAGTTTGGGGGTTTTCAGTCATTAATTATATAATTTTTTTTTTTTACGACAGGAAAAAAATTATCTGTGCATTAAAGTGCCAAAAAAAGAATTTCACAGTGTAATCTTTCTTAGTGTAAAAATACGATGTGAATATTGAGTAGCTAGTCTTAAAAAAAAAAAACAAAATGTATTTTTTTCTTTTGTCAATGAAATGCATCATGTTATTTTTTAAATTTGTTTGATTAACATTCTTTCCTGCGATAATCGGAAGAAATCTTAGGTTTGGGCTCACTTAGAATTTACCATTGTGCGCCAAAGCAATATATTTCGGGGGCAGGACAGGAATTTGATAAACCATAAACTATGCCAAAGATTATTGAAAATTATTATATGTATTGTTTTGAGATGTTACATTAATACCTTAGACATATGAAGACAACTGGGCCTGTAACAAGGGTCATACAAAGCAATGAATATCGATAGACTATGATGTTACAACTTGCACAAGCTCCAACAGGGAGAAAAATTTTCTCTCATCAGGAGAGAACTTGAAATTGCTCCAATAGGGAGAGACATAATCACAAATCACCAAATCTTTCTTCTTCTTAACCAAACCCTTTTGTAACCGAACCTTTTCATAATCGTATTCAAGTTCAGATTTCTCCTAAATCCAAGTTATTAGACCTGAAACAGAACCATAAAGACAAACTCAACACAACATTATCACTAAACCTTTTAACTACAATGGACAAAATTAGATGGCTGAAATACACCAAATATCCATTGAAGGTAGAACAATCAAATTCAAGTAAGAAGAGCACAAAGAATTCAGAATGAACTGCATCAATCTTGTAGGAGTAACTGAGAAGGAAATCAACTTCAGAACATGCAAAAATACATTAATGGGAATGTGGAGAAATTTTGAAAGAGTATTCAATTATTCATATTAGAAGTAAGCAAAAATAAAATTTTAATCAATTTCAAAATCAAAGAAAAGAGCTATAGATCCTTAAAAACGGGTCATGGAGCTTCAAAGGCCAACTGCTGAATCTTAAATTGTGTACACAAAATATGACAATTGAAGAGTTTGAGCACAATTTTATAGAATAATGAATTCAAATCCATAGATTACCTTTGGAGTTCATTAAAAAAGAAACACCAACAAATATCGGTGATATGATGGGCATCATGAAAGAGGTAGAGGATCCAATAAGAGACAACATTCTAGTTAGAAACTTTTTAAGAGATAGGGTGGCATTGAATGTGAAAGAGGCTCTCCCAACAGGTTTTTGGTTGGAAAGAAAGGACTTGTCAAACTGCTAAATTTTTTTTAAGTATGACTGACTTCAAAATAGTTACTGTCTCAACTGCAGAATACTTGTGCATGTACGAAAAGAATGTTCAGGAGAAACAACAATGGCGATCTGGGATCCTTCAAAGCCAAGATATACAATAGATTTAGGAACGAACCAAGTCAGAAATTTGAGCTACAGATATGATACAAGCAATAGGTCAGAAGAATGAATGGAACAAGAGGCAGAGGAGGAGGCACATAAGTTTCAAGAGGAAGGACGGTGCATAGTGTGTCAACAAGAGCCAGCACCTAGTTAGAAAAAAAATAATCTTAGGGAGAGACACAATCAATTAAGCGAGAAAATCATGAAGAAATAGAAGAGTAGAGAGCAGGAAAATCAGATTTTGATAGAGTAGTTGGAAGAAATCTCTAAAAATCAGGGATTGAATGAGAAGTATCTAGAAGAGTATGTTGCCGATCTAATAGAAGTAATGGAAAGGGTTACCAAGACAATTAGGAAGCGAAAGAATATAAGGGGAATGTGCCTGGATATAGGAGGCCTAAGTGAAAAAGATGACCAAACGAACAGCATGGAGGATTTATTTAGTCAGAGATATCCTATTTTGAACCTAAGGAACCATGATATAAATAAAAAATATGCCAATGAAACAAATAGCCCAACTCAAGGTCATAAACAATGGGAGGGAGGTGGTATAAGTAAGGAGCCCAGAAAATTAAATAAAATCTTAAAAAAAAAAGTTTAGGAGAAAGAACGAGGGATAGGAAGACATCTAGACAAGAGAGGGTATGAAAGAAAATGAGCTTCTAGGAAAGGATAGTAGTTACAGAATTATTAAAGGAGGATATTGGTGATGTAGTGATAAGAATGATGAAGATAGAAAGGAAGATAATGGAAAGAAAAAAGAAATTCACAAGACAAAGAACGATGGGGTATACATTGTGGAGCTGGCACATGAAGAAGAAGAAGAAGGAAGTAGAGAGGAGGAGACGATGACAAATAAACCAACATGATGGGAATTGGAATTGGTGAAAGGCATCAATAGCAAATTGAATTTTAAAAGAAAGAGAAGGGAGGAAGGAATACTCAGAATCATGGGAGAAGATGAAGGACATGAGAAAGATAAAGAAACTAGGAGCATTATAAAGAGGAGCAGTGTTGAAGGAACAAGCAAGGGAGAGGATGATGCACAAATGATGATTGTCCAAGAAGAGTTCAAGATCAGTTTTATGGCCAGGAGGTGGGTCTAATCCAACCCCACTGATAAACCCATATTTTATGATGTATTTTGTGCTCAAATTGAGTGTTTCTATCAATTCTTCACCCACTTATTCATGTAAATTGCATGATTTTACTATTCCTTCCTTATTTCATGATATATGTAAAAACATGTTTCCTATGCTTTAAAAATATTAATTTTAATTACCCCTTATTACCATTCGATACTGTGATTTGTGTGTTAAGTATTTTCAGGTCTCATAGGGCAGGAATGGCTTAAAGGACAGAAAGGAAACTTACAAAAATGGAAGAAAAATACAAAAATGGAGTTTTGAAGAAAAGGCAGTGACGCGAACGCATGGACAACGCGAACGCGTGCCTAGCGCGAAATGGCAGCGACGCGTACGCGTGGACGACGCGGACGCGTGCCTTGAGCATAACGCAATTCACGCGAACGCGTGACATACGCGAACGCGTGACATACGCCACGTACAAGAATCTGCAGAAAACGCCCCCAGCGATTTCTGGACCCTTTTTCGGCCCAAATCCAAGTCAGAAACACAGAATATAAGCCAGAGAATAAAGGAATCAAAGAACAGAACAACTTAGTGATAGAATAATAGATAATTTTAGGATTAGATGTAGTTTTAGAGAGAGAGGTTCTCTCCTCTCTCTTAGGATTATGATTTAGGATTTCTATTATGTTTAAGCTATGATCTCTTCAATCACAGGTTCAATATTCCTTTAATTTATTTTCTACTTTTATTTATTCCATTACCTTAATTGTCATTTATCTTTTCATTATTGATTTACAAACTTTCCATGTTAGATTTGAATATTCTATTTAATAATAATTGAGGTATTTCAGATTAATGATTGTTTTATTTATGATGCTTTCAATTTAATTTAGATCTATTTTCCCCTTTTGGCTTTGGTTAAGTAATTAGCAACACTTGAGTTATCAAACTCAGCTGTTGATTGAAATTGGAATTCTCTGTTGGTTAATTTGTACTCCAATAACTCTAGTCTTTCCATAGGAGTTGACTAGGACTTGAGGATCAAATTAATTAGTCCACTTAACTCTCCTTTGTTTAGCAAGGGTTAATTTAAGTGGGAGCAGAATCTAATTCTCATCACACCTGATAAGGATAACTAGGATAGGATTTCAATTTCTAATACCTTGCCAAGAGATTTTATAATTATTAGTTTATTTTTCTTGCCATTTAAATTACTTGTTCTCTATTTTAAAAACCCAAAAATACACCTTTTTTCCATAACCAATAATAAATCATTCTTCCTTGCAATTCCTTGAGAAGACGACCCGAGGTTTGAATACTTCGGTTATAAATTTTTATTGGGTTTTGTTACTTGTGACAACCAAAGTTTTTGTACGAAAGGATTCTTTGTTGGTTTAGAAACTATACTTACAATGCGATTATTTTTATAAAATTCTAAATTAGCAGGAATCTAATCGTCAAAATGGCGCCGTTGCCGGGAAATTGCAACTGTGTGCCTTATTATTGGTTATTGTAAATATTTTCTTTTACCTGTTTATTTGTTTTTATTTTTGTTTTTAATCTTTATTAGTACTGTGAGTTCTCACCCCCGTTGCTTTGAGTTTGGTTCTAATAATATTGAAAGAAATGGAAGCTTTAACAGGAACATGCATCAAGGTCAAAACAATCAGAGATGGACGGAGCCACGAGGATCTGATCAACCCTTTAGGCAACAACACCTTCCAAACTACCATGGACGACGACTATTCAACAATGCATGTCGAGACAATAGTTATGGTGGACCCTTTCGTAACAACCATCACCCACCAATTTACTACAGTCAAGAGCCATTCCGAGGTGCATACTAAGATGATAGATATGGTGGACTCCCCTGTAGTTACCGACAAGCCCCGCCATATACCTATGAACCACCTCCTCAACATAGCTATGAACCACCACACTCACAACCCCCTACTACCATTGACCTTCATATGACCTTAACCCTTATCCACTCCAATTCCAACCCAATTACTCCCAAGAACCACCACCTCCCAATGTACCATGTCCATATCCATCACCCCAAGAATCAAGGGAGCAACTCAAGGAAACATTTGAAAAATTTCATGCCACACTTCACCAATTGAATCAAGTGATAAATCGACTGCCTTCCCGACGTTCGGACACTCAAGGAACCCCCATGGCTTCAAATGGGCAATCTAATGAAGAACGCAGCATGAAGGAGATACTAGAAGCTCCAATGGATAGTAAAGAGCATGATTTTGTACTGGAACAAGTAGAGGAAGCTGAAATTGTCGAAGAAGAAGAATTGGCTGAAGACTTAGGAGATGCTGAACCTCTATGGGAATCCAGAATTGAGGAGAATTCTGTCAAGAATTTTGCAGTTAATGCTAAAGAGGATAGTGCACAACCCCCAAAGCAGGAATCTTATGAAGAGCTGGACAGAACAACTCCAGAGGCAAGTTTCCTTGACAATGATAATGAGTCAAGTCCTCATAGTAATGAACTTGCATCCGCAAGTGAATTCTTTGAGATGGAAGAATCTTCCCCAAGTGAATACGAAGATGATGCGAAGGTAGACTTTTCGCAACCTCCAACCTATGATTTGAGTGATGAGGAAGATATCGAAGACTTAGATCAAGATGTGGTTGAAATTAAAGAAGTTCGCAAGGAAGTGGAGGAATTCACAGAAGAACACAAGGGAGTAGAGCTTAAAAAACCACTGGAAACACATATCCCGAGGCCATTACCACCCAATACAAAATTCAAGTGGGTAAGATCCTTAGCCTTTATCTTTATTTTTCCACTTGAATATGGTTTGCTAGAAACAGACGGCCAGCTTAGAGCTCTTTGCAGCTTTAAGAGTAAAAGGGAAATGGTTCGTACTCAGAGCTAGTATGCAAGATTCAATAAGGTTCCACGCTTCAATTTGAAGTGCAAGGATTGGTTACGAGTTCAATTGAATGGGTCTCGGAAAATATTTGGTCATCTTGGTGAGAATACTATTTCCAAACCGCCCGCTGGAAAAATATAGATCGAGACAAAGGCGGATACAAAAGTAAAGTTTGGGATCCTGGAATTTATTCTGACATTCAACATCTCAGGAGCCTGAAAACATGTTTGAATTTGCTCAAAGGCTTTACATGCCTAGTTTGGGACTCCGGAGGCTGTTGGAATTCCAAACACTGGTGGAGATTTTTGGATGAATTCAAGCACAAGCCACCATAACAAAGGACTCCCCAAATGTCCAACTTAAGGACTTTAACTAAAAGTGCTAGGTGGGAGACAACCCACCATGGTATGATCGTTCCTTTTTCGATTTTAATTTTATTTCATTTTGTTTGTTTTTAAGTTTTATTTTATTCTATTTTTATTGAACCTGGAATTATTCATATCATCCACATTAGCATTGCATATTGCATACTGCATAATTGCACACAAAAAAATCCTTTTAGTTAAATAAGTAAATAAGGGGACAAAATTACCCCAATAATAAGTTTAATGATCAATGCATATGGAAGTAAAATAAAAAACAAATTTGGTACATGAGTATGTGACACAAAAGTGGGAAAATTGGGAAGACCATGATAGTTTTGAATTTTTATAAAGTATGTATATGTTAGGTGAGATCTTAGACTAATTAAGGATTCAACTTATAGCTCACTTAACCTTATATATATATCCTTACCTTTACCTTGGCCCCATTATAACCTTAAAAAAGACCTCATGATGTTTGTATGTACACATTGTATATTTGTTGATTGGTTAGATGAAGAACAAAGTTTTAGAAAGCAGGAATGGAAAAGAATAGAGTGATTAACCCCAAACACTGAGTGACTAGAGAGTAAACACAAAATCCAGTGAAGGGTTCAATAGCTCATCACCATATATCTCTGCTTAATTGTTTAATTACTTGCAAGTTTGTGAAATATTTTTACCCAACTCAATTGTGAAGGTGCTTTAACATGATATAGGCTTGGGTATATGATTCCTTGAATTTATGAATCAAATTAACTACACGAAAGCTATATATATATATATATATATATATATATATATATATATATATTCATGTAGGTAGCTTGCATTTAGAATAGATTGCATTGCATGAGATTCCACCATTCTAACTTTATCCTTTCTCTTGAATTTAGCATGAGGACATGCTATTGTTTAAGTGTGGAGAGGTTGATAAACCCATATTTTATGATGTATTTTGTGCTCAAATTGAGTGTTTCTATCAATTCTTCACCCACTTATTCATGCAAATTGTATGGTTTTACTATTCCTTATTTCATGATATATGTAAAAAAATGTTTTCTATGCTTTAAAAATATTAATTTTAATTACCCCTTATTACCATTCGATGCCGTGATTTGTGTGTTAAGTATTTTCAGGTCTCATAGGACAGGAATGGCTTAAAGGACAGAAAGAAAACATACAAAAATGGAAGGAAAACACAAAAATGGAGTTTTAAAGAAAAGGCAGCGACGCGAACGCATGGACAACGCGAAATGGCAGCGACGCGGACGCGTAGATGACGCGGACGCGTGCCTTGAGCAGAACGCAATTGACACGAATGCATGACTGACGCGTACGCGTGACAAGAAAAACTCCCAGACCATGCGAACGCGTGACCCACGCGAACGCGTGACAGACGCCACATACAAGAATCTGCAGAAAATGCCCCCAGCGATTTCTGGACCCTTTTTCGGCCCAAATCCAAGTCAGAAACATAGAATATAAGCCAGAGAATGAAGGAATCAAAGAACAAAACAACTTAGTGATAGAATAATAGATAATTTTAGGATTAGATGTAGTTTTAGAGAGAGAAGTTCTCTCTTCTCTCTTAGGATTAGGATTTAGGATTTCTATTATGTTTAAGTTATGATCTCTTCAATCACAGGTTCAATATTCCTTTAATTTATTTTCTACTTTTATTTATTCTATTACCTTAATTGTCATTTATCTTTTCATTATTGATTTACAAACTTTTCATGTTAGATTTGAATATTCTATTTAATAATAATTGAGGTATTTCAGATTAATGATTGTTTTATTTATGATGCTTTCAATTCAATTTAGATCTATTTTCCCCTTTTGGCTTTGGTTAAGTAATTAGCAACACTTGAGTTATCAAACTCAGCTGTTGATTGAAATTGGAATTCTCTGCTGGTTAATTTGTACTCCAATAACTCTAGTCTTTCCATAGGAGTTGACTAGGACTTGAGGATCAAATTAATTAGTCCACTTGACTCTCCTTTGTTTAGCAAGGGTTAATTTAAGTGGGAGCAGAATCCAATTCTCATCACACCTGATAAGGATAACTAGGATAGGATTTCAATTTCTAATACCTTGCCAAGAGATTTTATAATTATTAATTTATTTTTCTTGCCATTTAAATTACTTGTTCTCTATTTCAAAAACCCAAAATACACCTTTTTTCCATAACCAATAATAAATCATACTTCCCTGCAATTTCTTGAGAAGACAACCCGAGGTTTGAATACTTCGGTTATAAATTTTTATTGGATTTTGTTACTTGTGACAACCAAAATTTTTGTACAAAAGGATTCTCTGTTGGTTTAGAAACTATACTTACAACGCGATTATTTTTATAAAATTCTAAATTAGCAGGAATTTAATCGTCACCCACCCAGAGACATAAGTCTCCTTAGTTGGAACTATCATGGGGTAGCGGCACCCGCGACAGAATTGGAATGATTGGAATTATATAAGAAATTAAAACTAGTCGTCATGTTCCTCATAGAAACTAGAGTTAAGGAATGTAAAATTAAAAGACTTAGAAGGATATTACGTTTTGAAGACTCTTTCTACATACGAGCCCGGGTTATCCGGAGGTCTTGCTCTAGTTTGAAATAAAAGTTTGAAAGTTGATATTACTCTTGTAGTCATAGATATATTAGTGCGCATATTAAAGATAATATAGGAAATATTTGGGACTACTTTTTTTATGGGGATCAAATTTTTAGGAAAAAAAAAACAACAATGGCAGAACTCACAACTAATAACACGGGATTAACAGGTCCTAAGCTTTCCATTTGAGATTTTAATGATATTCTAAACTAAGATGAGAAGATCGGTCTGTACCCGAAGCCAAGGGAGCAAATGCAGGAATTTAAAATGTTTGTGGATAGTAATAATCTCATGGATATGGAGCTAAAAGGTAACAAATATACTTGGTTTAGTAATCCAAGAAATAGTTTTGTTGCCAGGGAGAGAATAGATAGAGCCATAACAAATTGGGAATGGTGGAGGATATATCAACACACATCAATGGAAGCTTTCCCAGCTATAAGTTGTGACCACATTCCAATTTTACTCAAGTTTGGACAAAAAAAGATGCAATAGTTTTTTTAAATATGAGACTTTTTAGAAAGATCATCAGGAGTCCTCACCTCCGAGAATTGCCAACGACAATGGAACAAAACTTGCAAATCTTCGTCGCTGCTTATAACGAACGAATCGTACTTCACATCATCCCGCAAAACGAAAATCAGAATTCTGTAGAATAACTTCTCCACCCGTTTCACGCCTTACAGCTCCAGTTTTCAGATTATAGTATTCTCAAACTCGGTGAAACTCATTGAAGGTTTGAGAAAAACACTAAACGAATCCTTATCAGTAAACTTAATTCCGGAACACTTTTTTTCTTAATTGATCCTCTATAGTGCACCAAAACTAAAAAACGAATTAAGCTCGTTTGATTTACTAGGAACCCTCACCATGCATGCATAAATCGAATGAGTATGATTCGATTTGCATGAAAAGCTACTAAATCGAATATGGCTATTTCGTTTTACTATCAACGAACCTAAATCGAGTATGCCTGCATCGATTTACATAGAAATAACCTTTAGGAACATGCACGTAATGTTTTTTCGTTTGGGTGATTTGCGTAAATTTGGGTTGGCATTGGTTTATTTAGGTTTTTTACCCTATATATATATATAGGCATTCAAACTTAACAATTTCAATATCAAAATACATAGTAATTAACATAATACTACAATTATAATAGGTACTATAGAACACACATTCAAATCCTTCACAAGTATGCATCTAGTTCAACATAAAATACACAATCACACAATCAAAGCTTCATATAACACAACCGAAAAAAAATAACAAAGCAACAATTAAATGTTCTAATAAACTAAAAGTATAAAACTGAAATCCTTCAATATCTTCATCTTTCATGGCATCAACATTATCATCTTCACCATCTTTATTAGAAACATTATTTCTTTCAATTTCAGGTTCAACACGGCTAACAGAATCATCATCATTCACATGTTTATGTTCTTCCTCTATTAAATTTTGTTGTGGATCCCCAATGAACTCATTCTCACCTCCCTCACCCATGTTGAATTCATTACTATTCATACTTGGAATAATAAATTCATTACTATTTAGATCATCATTAGTATTGTCATTCGTTGGCAGGTGAGAATGCTTAATACTTTCAGCAATATTCTCATTAACATCTTTAGTTATCCACTCATCATCAGAATGCACTGTTCCAAATTCAAGTTTCAAAATTTTTCTAATTTGCTTGCCCTTTAATTTCAAATTATACATCACATAAACTAAGTCATTCATTTTTTTATGCAACCGATGTCTTCTCTTTGTATGAACCTAAAAACATATAATACCAATAGTTAATAAATACACAAAAATCAAAATTAAAATAAATGAAGAATAGTTCTAGGAATCACCATTTCGAATGTACTCCAATTACACTCACAATCAGATGAACTACAAGTTAAGCTTAGAATTCAAATAGCAAACTTCTTTAATTCTAGACAACTATCTCCATAAAGTCCCACCACTCAGCAGGTAGCATGATCTTTCTACTACTCTTTGCAGTTTCATTGCCAAAGAGGTCTCTAGCATAATGAAAGTCAGAAAGTTGTAGACCAATCTTTTTCTTTTCTTCCTGGTTTGGAACCAAATTTTTCAAACAAGTATATAGACCAATCTTAATGTCAACATCATCAACCATGAAATTAGGTTCATAGCGATAATGAGGATTAAGATAATATGTAGCAGCATGCAATGACCTATGCAGTTGGCTTTCCCACCTCGCATCAATAATTTTCCATATAGGTTCATAACTAAAAAAAAACAATGCAAATGAATAAGAATAAAAAAATCAAATAAATAACTGAATATAATAAGAAAACATGGTAACATGATACATTGATAATCAAATATTAAGAAAGTTAATTAGTCAAGATTACCTTTTTTTTAACACAACCAAAGTTAGTCTTGATTGTTTCTTTGGCTTTTCTCATGCCTTCAAATATGAAATACATGGCTGGTTTTTCATCTGAATCTATCAAGCGAAGGACTGTAATGAAAGGAGCAGCAGCCTTGAGGCATATGACAATATTCTTCCACAGCCTACTATCCAAGGCCATGTTTTGGATTTTTATTCCTTCTGACGTTGATGCAACCTTAGTTGTCTTCCAAGCATTAGAAATAAACATAGTCATCAATGGTCCTTTATTATCATGAAGACAAGTGAGAGTCAAATAGACAGTGAAAAATCTTGTGGCACCTAGCCGAAGCAAGTCCTTTCCCTTTGTAAAATTTTTCAACATGCTAATGAGCATAATCCTGTAGTAGATAGAAGTGGTGATTTTTCTTCCTTTTTTTATGGTTGCTTCATGCACCTTTAACTTTTCAAAATCTTTTAATATCAAATCAATGCAGTGTAGAGCACATGGTGTCCAATACAAACTTTTTCTAGTCTCTATTAATTTTTCTCCAGCAGTTTTATAATTAGCAGCATTGTTTGTAATAATTTGGACCACATTCTCTTCGCCAACAAATTTTATAGCATCTTATAGTATTTTGAGAACTTTATCCGTTGTTTTTAATATGTCAGAAGTGTCCAATGAATAAAGAAAAAATGTTCCTTTGGGGCTGTTCACCAAGAAGTTACAAATACTATGCCTTTTTTTATCTGTCCATCCATCTGACATGATTGAACAACAAGTTCTCTTCCACTCTTCCTTAAACTCTATAAGTATTTCATCAACATTGGTCACTACTTTCTTTGATTGAGTTTATCTTAACTCATGGTAAAAAGGGAGTTTGTAGCCAATTCCATATCTTCCAATCATCTCACAAAATTTTAAAAACTCGGGATTCTTAATAACACTGAAAGAAATAGCACTTGTATAGAAAAATATAGCACATTGTTGATCACATTGTTCTTTTAAATCCTTCTTCATCATTTGATTTATTGTTGATTGAACTTGAGCCCCTTTTCCTTTTGTGACAAAGTTGCGCATATCTTTTCCCTTTTGTTGAGAATTGTCCTTTTTCTTTTCTTTTTCTATTTGCTCAGGATAATCCTTATCATCACCAAATCTTCTCTAATGATGCTTCTTTAGCCTCCATACAGACTTTCAACATCACAGCCTTAACTTCTTCAGGTACTGAAGCACAAGGCTCTGAATCCTCTTTAGTATCGGCAAGATGATGCTTGAACCTATAAATTCTTCCGTTTATAGTCTTTGAGTAATAATTACACTTTACTTTTTTTACCATTGCCTTGAACATCAATCTCATGTTTCCATCCTATATCACTTCTATTTCTGGTTGCATTTTTTCTCCTAGAAATAGTAGGTCTAGGAATACTAGGAACTGAAGACCTCTTCCTGAACCAACATTCTCAAACATTTTGTGTTTTTATCCCTAAATCAACAAATGAACAAACTAATAATTAATTTAGCAAAGTTATCCACTTATCCTTATCCATCTCTGAATAATGATTAGAAATTATGAAATATGAATTAACAAAGTTGATAAATTCAGATTTCAGAGTTTCAGACATTCAAATTCAATAACAACTAACTAACACTCGCAAGTAACAACGACAAATTACAAAATGCAACAATTCAGAACAAACTAAACTTACACTAACAAGTAACAACTACAAAATACAGCAATTCAGTAACTAATTTTTTTTAAACATACCTGAATGGCTGAATGGAGTAGGCTCAGCTGACATTGAGGAACCAGGCATTGTTGTGCTGTGTAGACAGACAAGTGACGGGCTGACAGCACGAATGGCGGAAGTGCAACGACCGACAGAGGACACGACGAACGACAGCAGCATGGCAGACAGAAGAGGCTCCACGAATCCACGTGCTTTGATGCAGAACATGGTCAACAGAGAGAAGAATTAGAGAGTGAGAGCAAGAGAACGGTGGAAAGGGAGACAGTGATGAGCTATCTGGGGAACGACGAATGGCAAACGATAGTGAGGGACGGAAGGCAGCGAGGGACGGATGACGAAACGTGAAGAAGGCTTTAAGAAGAGAGTGAGTGCGAGCAAAGTGAGGGGTTTAGCTGTTTAGGGTTACGTTGCTACCTTTCTTTTTTTTGGCCCAAAACAGTGCTATTTTGGCTAAAAAAGCCAACCAAATCCAACTCTCTGACTCGCTCATAAACTCGCGAGTTTGGCTGAGTTTATGTGCGTCTACCCGAGTCTATCCAAAAATGAGTTTGTGTCCAAGTTAACTCGATTTCACTACCTAAACTCGTAAACTCGTACGAGTTTACGAGTTAACCCACGAGTTTGACAACAATGGGGGAGACTAAAGTCGTTTTAATTCCAAAGATAAGGCAACTGGAAAGCTTAAATTAGTTAAGACCTATTAGCTATTTTAATTTTTTCTACAAAATTATTTCAAAGATTTTGGTGAATAGGCTTAAGAGCATGTTGGACAAAATAATGTTCCCTATTCAAAGTGCCTTTATGCAAGAGAGATACACTCAAGACAATATTCTCATTGTGTAGGAGGCTTTCCCTAGCTTGACAAGAAAGGGAAAGGGAACTCTAATTGCTTAGCAATCAAACTTAATATGAATAAATCATATGATAAGCTTGAATAGAATTTTATTGAGAAAGTTTTGGTAGCATTTGGGCTTCATAGCAAGTGGGTCAGGATGTGCATGGAATGTGTTATGAGTACAACTTACAGATTCAAAATTAATGATGACTTATCAAATGAGATCAATCAACATAGAGGGTTAAGACAAGGTAATTTGCTCTCTCCCTATCTTTTCATTCTAGCATCAGAGGTCTTCTCTATTCTTATCAGAGGTTTTCTCTCCCCAATAGACCTTTTGTTTGCAAATGACTGCATTATCTTTAACAAGAAAACAAGGAGAAAATTTATCAAATTATTCTTATTTTGAATAAATACACTAAGGCTTTAGGATAGAGGAGCAACTTAGACAAATCAGGGATCACCTTTAGTCAATAAATGCCTATTCAACCCAGGATGGAAACAGAGGACATCATGGGTATAGCGGCTTAGGATGACCCGAGAAATATTTGGGGCTTCCAACTCAATGGGGAAGGTCAAAGAATAAAGTTTTAGCGTGGATTGAGAAAAAATGTTAGAGCTAAAATGGATGGATGGATGGAGAAACTGTTAAATCAAGCAAGAAAGAAAGTTTTAATCAAGTCGGTCATTCAAGCTATCCCAACTTATGCAATGAATGTGATGTTGTTCCCAAAGAATTTTTGTGGAAGATTAAGTGCTAAAATTGAAAAGTTTTGAGAGGCATCAGGGGACAAAGATAGAGGCATACATTGAAAAAGTTAGAGTATAACTAGTAAAGGTAAGGTTGATGGAGGGCTTGACTTCAGGGATTTTCAATGTCAAAACATTGCGCATCTTGCTAAACAAGCTTGGAGGATTATAGAGAATCTAGAAGCATTATGGGTGAGAATAAGAGCATAAGAGAGGCATCTTGGACTTAGAAGAGCATTTTAATCGAAAGGAATTTCTTAAAGAGACAAGGCAGATGGAGCATTGGGGAAGGTTCTAAGATCAAAATTTGAGAAGATAAGTGGATATTAGGGCTAGACAGAATTCAATGTAGAAGGAATCCTAATATTCACTTAGTGAGAGATCTTTTAAGAGAGGGTGTATGGTTGAATGAACATAAAATTAGTGAGATATTCCCAAATGAGATAAAGAAAAAGATTTTGCAAACTCTAATCAACCGAACTAATAGAGGAGACGAACTTATATGGCCTTATAGATGGGTTACCATGCGGTGAAAAAAGAGCAATCAGATTAAGAGGGGAATGTTCCGTTAACTAGTACAGATTTTAGAGACTTATGTAAAGATATATGGAATCTCTAGATCCCATAAAAAATTAAATTTTTTCTATAGAAAGCAATACATAATATCATTCATGTCAATTACAATTTATGCAAAAAAAAAAAAGGAACTGCTAACGATCCTAAATGTCAAATTTGCATGGAAGAAGTGGAAACGATTTAGCATGTTCTGTTGCTCTGTTCATGGACAAAAACAGTATAGTTCGGCAGACAAACTCATTGTTTTCCAACCCTAGAATCAATAATAAGATTTGGTGCATGGCTAATGGAGATGTTCTAAAAAATAAAAACACAAGGAAGAGAGGATAACAAAATCAAGATGGTCAGGATTGGATTCATCAGTTGGGAGATATGAAAAGCTAGAAATAATACAATTTTCAACAAGCAGAAATCAATCCACAAGTAACAATTATAAAAGTAAACATGATGGAATCAAAATTCAAAGCAGCTAACAGAACAAGAGAAACAACTCAAGCAAATACAATAGTACAATCAAGGAGAAGGGACAAGAAGGTTAACTAGAGACTACCTTCAGAAGATTGGGTCAAAGTAAATGTTGTTGCAGCATACCAAAACCAAACAGGGGAGGGTGCCTTATCAGTAGCAATCAGAGATTGGACAGGAAAAATCATCACCAGAACAACAGGGAAGATCAAGGTCTCGTCTAGTCTAGCAGCAGAGGCATATGCAGTTAGGGAAGCACTAATTTTGGCAAGAAATCTTCAAATAGAGCAAGTAATGATTGAATCTGATAGTCTCATCTTAGTCGAAGTTGTGAAATCGAAGGCTAGGATTGGGGATATAGAACCAATTCTTATAGATATACAATGGTTAGCTTCGGAAAACCCAAGAATTGGTTTCACGTTGATTCCAAGGGAAGAAATTTTCTAGCGCATCAAATAGCAAAAAAGTGTGTGACGGGTGAACTAACAGAAGATTGGACATGGAATTTGCAAGAAAATTTATAACAAATAGCATCCTCAGAAGCTCAGGGCTTGAATAAATGTAACCGCAGGGGGTCCAACCGAGGGCCAAGGAATATGGGAAAAAACAGAGAATCTGGTTATCGGAGATGGGAGGACAATGGACCGGACCAGAAGACTTGACAAAGGAGCTACGTCAGAAGGTGATGGAGAATCATTTCTTGGCGACACTGAGAGGGCAACTCGGGGTTTTGGCGTCAACCAGTTTGGAAAGGCAGGTGGATTCCAAAATCAGAGGAAGACCACAGGTGGTGCAATGTCCAGTGGCATAGAGAGAGGGAACAAAATGCTACATTTCGACTGGAGGGCGATAAGCGCAAACCTTCATGGAAACTCGACGGTAAAATTACTTCAACAGGGGAAACAATGGAAGAAAAATAGAATATGCAGTGGGTATCACAGCAACCATTTCAGAAGAGCTGATGGTGATCGATACCAATTGGCGAAGACTTCTTCAATGTCGGTGATTTTGGGCTTCAAGCGTCATAGGCGATGCAAGCGATGATAGTAAGGTAGGCGAGTACAGGAATGCAGACGTGGGTGAAGTTGCGACCAAGGATAATGACGCAGGTGAAGGTAACAATGTGGACGACTGCGGCATGGAAAGCGGAGACAGTGACAGAAGTGTTTTTCGAAGGAGATGAAAATCGCACCTCAGTGCATTTCTGAAAGGAGTTTTAGAAGTTAGGTCGGATTGGGATATGGAGCTTCGTTTTCCTTTGGATCTGGATCGGTTGTTAGCCTCTGTCCTGAAAAAAACCAATGAATATCAATATTCATTGGAAGTATCCTGTGATTTATTAGAGTATAAATCTCTGGATAAAAATATTTTTAAAATCAGTATTTATAGGTAGATTGAGAGCGAATAGTTGTTATAAAGAGTGCCTCGTGTGTAAAATCTGAAGAAAGTTAATTAAGTAAATTAATTAATTGAAACTCTGTTAATTGGAATTAAGATGCCTGAAATATGTAAAAATATTAAAATTTATAATTTAGTGATGTAACGGTAAAAATGAATTAAGAAAATTAAATTGAGCGCAAAGATATAATGATTTTGGGAAAAATGCGTACCAGCATTAAAATAACTGTACCGGCTTAGAGATGTACAATACTGCGAGTGAGAAAATTAATTATGAGGGAGAAAGATCAAGAAATCAAAATTTACAATTTGGAAAAACAAAAATATTTAGGATACAAATTAAAACACTAATCTTAAAAGTTTTGACCCAAAATTGAGCTAACAGGCTAAAACGATTGAATCGGGTCCATGTTGGGCCCAAGTCCAAGGCTTATAAGCCTTTCTCTTAGCACATTTCAGCATTTTATTTCCCCATTTCATAGGGAGTTGCTGAAATAGAGAAGAGAAGGAGAGAAAAGAGAGGTGAGAGCAAACCCTAACCCTCACCACCTTCAATCCTCCATAACTTCTGCTCTGAAGCTTTGATTGTCGCACCGTTTGCAGCCATGTAAAGCTTGTCTCCTCCTCTTTAATTCTATCTAAATAGTTTGGTGAGTAACTTGAAATTTCAGCTCTAGTTTTTCATTCAAAGCTAATTTAGTGTTTGAGTTTGGGTATTGAGGGTTCTTGGTGATTTTAATGTTATACGGGTTCTCTAGCTTGTGTTTTTGGTGGTTTTCATCACTCATTTTAGTGGATAAAGGTAAGGATCCTATTTTCCCTCTTAGGTAATCAATTTATGTAAACCCTAGTTTTTGATATTGTACCAAATTGTATGATATGATATTAGATTGAGTATTTGAAAGCTTGATTTGGTGAATTTGTGGAGATTGGACTTAGATGTCGGTGAGAGTCGAATTGAGGCTTGGAAGTTTGAAGGGAAAAAGCTCAAAACTACGACATTAAGGTATGGATTTAAGTTTCGGATAAGTACCATGTAATGTGACATGAAATCCTAGGCTAGTGGACCTAGGATTATTGTTGAATTTTTGTGGTTGGTTGTTTGGTTTAATGGAATTATGATATATGTTGGTTGATGATTGAGTTTGAATGAGATTGAATAAATATTGTGAATTTATTGCTTATTGAGGCATTGATATAGAAATTAGGTCGAAGGCCGTGATAGGGTGAAGAATCCCCTATGAGGTAAGTTGAGATAAGTGGTGTTAAATATTGTATGAGAATGAGATATTTGATGATGATTGGTTGTGAATTTTGTTTGTACAAGTGTGTATGTTGAGGTTGTCTTGAGAAATTGATTAAATAGGTGTTGAATGATTAGAAAGGGTAGAGAATTGATAAATGTATGTTGAGGGAGTTTAAAAGTGGTATTGGAATGATTTTTGAATTGAATTGGAATTGAAAATTGGTGAAAATTGTTGTGCAGAAATGTTTGGGTAAAAACAGATTTTTGACGAAATTCGACAGGTCATAGCTTATCCCTCGAACCTCTAAATTTTTTTGGAACTTGTTTTAAATAAAAATTTGGTTTGTCTATTTTGTGACGTTCAAAGAACAGACAAAAAACGAATTTTAACGAAAAGTTATGAATGTTTAAAAATCTGGTTTCAAAATTGAATTCTACAGAAGTTGCAAAATTTTTAGGTCATGCGTAGCACTCCAGAATTTAAAATATTTCATGCGAGTACCATGTGAGTACCATGCATATGCGTAAAAGTGGACTCGCCTCATGCGTACGCACGACCACCCTATTTTCGGAAAATGTGTTTTTTTTAACTATTTTAGCCTATCCAATCCACTTTTAACCCCTGTAAACCCCAATTAAGGTCTATTAACTAGTTCTTAGACTTTGAAATAAGTGCGAGCACATTGAATGGGTTAAATTGATATTGAGAGAGAATGTGGAGTAGAGGATCTATATTAATGATGAGTTGATATTATTAAAATGATATGATGATGACGGGGATTATGTGTATGTATATATCTATAAATACTTAAGATGTTGAGATATGATTGAGAATGATAATGATTATGATGAATTATGACTAAAAATCAATTGATAAGTGTTTGAGTTTCTTGGGTAGATGCAGTGGTTCACTCTACTTGCTCCAAGTTGATATTGGAATGAATTTGAAGTGATTGAAGGGAATGAGTTGCCATGTTTAAATGATGAGGATGAGTTAGATTGATATGAGGCTCCCTGGGCAGATGTAGTGGTTCGCCCCACTTGCTCCAGGTTGAGATTTGGGGCTCCCTGCGTAGATGCAGTGGGTCACTCTACTTAGAGCTAGCAATTCATACCCTACCCGCACCTCATATATAACACATATTTTATTAAAAAATAGGTATATAGTGAAGGAAGTAAAAGTTGAACCCACAACCTCTCTTATGTAATGACTTACAATAAGTGAACAATCACTAAACTAATTAGTTAACTTAGTAATTTAGAGCATTAGTTTTTTATTTTTTATGTTATTAATATGTATAAAATTTGAAATGATTGAATTTTATATTTACTTTGAAAAAATTTGATATTTCTGCGAGTAGGGTAGGGTAGGGTAGGGTTTAGAACTTTAGGGTACGGGTAGGATTAGGGTTGAGTGATTCTCAACCCGCGGGTAGGGTTAGGGTAGAGTCCAAACCCTACCCTACCATACCCATTGCCAGCCGACTCTACTTGCTCTAGGTTGAGATTGGGATGAGTTGAAAGTGATTGAAGGGATAAATTGATATAGTTAGATTATGAGAATAAGTTTGATTGAGATGATTTGAGCTTCCTGGGTAGACACAAGGATTGTAGCTTTGTTCCGCTTACTCCAGGTGAGTAATTGAACTCCCAGGATAGATGCAAGGGTGTAGTTCGCCCCACTTGCTCCTGGTTGAGAATGATACCTCCCGGGGTAGATGCAAGGGTGTGGTTTGCCCCACTTGCTCCTGGTTGAGATGATTGAAACTCCTTGGATAGACGCAGTGGCTCGCCCCACTTGCTCTGGGTTGAGATATTTGAGATTTTGTTGACTCTCCGTCGCAAGATGTGACCAGACACTTAGATCTTTCCGGATAGTTTCCTCTAAGGAAAATGAATACCACTTGGGGATGTGCACACCGAGGGACTGTCCAGGATTCACTACCAGACATATATGTTGGGTTTTTACCTATATAATCGACAGATGAGCTCATTGCCGTAGGCAAACATGCATCATTTTCATTTGTGTGTATTGATTGGGTGTGCATCTGGTCTTTGGTTTGCCTTCTTGATTAACTGTATCTATATGCTATTTGCTCTAATTGCTTTATCTGTTCTCTCTATTTGTATATTCCTTGTATTGCTTTGTATGTGTTTAAACAACTAAGAGATCTCTTATGCTGGCAGTGGTGACACTGAAGGTTGTTCCTGATTTGAATATGGTGATTGGAGGTTTGTGGAAAGCTGCATTTTGATACTAAATTACTGAATCATATGCTGATAGACTGTGATATTGAAAGGAGAAAGGCCGAGAGATGAAATTGAGAGAATGAGATTATGAATTACTAGTATAGTGGAATGCTTAGGTTAATTACCTTAATTTGGATTAGTGAGAACCCTAGGCTTGGATCAATGAGACGTTGAAGATTAAGATTGCTTAGAGAGTTCCTGTTACCTTATATTGTATCGATTCGGCACTTTTACCCTACTGGGAACCCCCTTGGGTTGGGTTCTCACTCATACATTATCTTTGTTTTCCAGATGCAGGTCCTAGCGCTCCTCAGTGAGTGAGAGTTCTATTTGGAAGATAGCGAAGAAGACTTTTGTTTCCATTTTGGTTTTAGAATCTCTCCTTCTTTTGAAAACACTTATATGATGTATTTATTTTAAAGACTTGCCTATAGAGAAGTGAGTGTTCAAGCAACCAAACTAATATAGGCTCAAGATGTGAATTTGCAGGAGAGGTGAGTGTTCAATTAAGCTCCTGTCTCTTCTTAAAGTGGGGTTTATACTCTACAATCCTGAATAATTTTGGCATCTCACTATCCTTTGAATCAGAGAAATGTCACTGTCATTTGGAATGAGAATCCGGATAATATTGTGAATTCTCTGGCCTTTATACTTTAGTTTAATCCTTGAACACATCAAATTTCTTTCATTCTCTTTTCTTTGGTGCTTCGCACCTTGAGCCTTGCCGTAACTTTAAATGCTTTGTCTTAAGCTTTAATTGACACAAAAACACCACAAGTACTTAACTGGGGAACTCTCTTTAGGTTCTAATTTTTCTTTCAGTTACTTCCAGACAATGGTGCTCAAAGCCTTTGGCATACTCTGTTAAATGTAACTGATCTCGACTCTTAGTGCTCTGTCTCAAGGATTATTTGACACATTTACACTACAAGCATATGACTAGGAAAACAACTCTTTGAGCTTTTAATCATGTCTGATCTCTCTAGTCGTTGATGCTCAGAGCCTTGGACCTTGCTTTTATTTTTCTTTTGCTGTTTCTTTTGCTTCAAGGATTAAGCTTTTGTTTACTTCATAGAATTCATAATAGTTCTCTAAATTCTTGTTCCTCATGCACCAACATCCTTTTATTCAAATTCAAATACGCACTGTTCATATCATGCATTCAGAATCACAGATAATACCACCACATCCAAGTAAATAAGACTACTCTTTAATATAAACTCAATTTCTCATGCAATACATCACTTCTTTTCTTTTTCTTTTTAGATTTAAGCTCAGTGAGCGGTACATGAGACATCTCTTCAATTAAAAGATAAATAACAGAAATTTCAAAATAACATAATTAAACTAGAAATAGGACTCAGAATTACTAAAGATCATGCAAACATTCAAGTAAAATAGTAGAAAATGGGAATATAACATAATAAGAATGGAAGGAAAAATAGAATGAAAGGAACTCAACCACCTCAGTTATTCTAGTGGCCGTCTCATTCTTCAGGATGTACTCCTCTGTGAAGATGATTCGCCTCCCTTTGGTGCCATTAAAATAAACAGAAGAGCCACAAGCAAAGCGACAATACCAAACTTAAAAGTTTGCTTGTCCTCAAGCAAAGAAAAATTGTTCCTGTTTTACAAACTCTGCATGATCAAAACACACTTAAAAAGAAGAAAAACTATAAGAAATTAAAACAAACAAAATAAATTGAAAATAAACAGAAAATCTAAGGATATGGAATATTGGGTTGCCTCCCAAAAAAGCGCTTTTTTAATGTCACTAGCTTGACACTTGATTGTTGAATTTTCTTCTTCTTCTTCCAGTTGGTTAAAAGAAATGACTCCAAGGGAGGAGAGGTGAAAATTAGTGCCCTCGGACTTTCATTCCTCCCAACAAGCTTTCTTTTATTGTTATTAGCTTGATTCACCTTGCTTCTTGGGGTAGAGGTTGGATTGCTTTTTGCTGACCTTCTCTTTTTCATGGATATTGTCTTTTGTTTTGTGGTCACAATCCCCTTTTCAGTGCTTTCCTTGATTGCCTTCACCTTTCTGATTTCAGGACTTGGGTGTTATGTGAGGGTTGGAGTGTATCCTTCATCAAGAACTTCTTGAATTGGTAATTCAATGAACTCACCCTCTATGCCACTCTCTGCTACATTGGAGTGTAGATTTCCATAATTGTTTTTCTCCCTTACAACCTCCTTCTTCATTGGAGTTTCACTTGGTACAGGGGTCTCTTTTTCTTGCTCTTCCAATTCTTCATTTTCACCCACAATTTGGTATTCATCCTTCTTGCTAAACACTACTCCACTCCTTGAGCTTATGGCATTGTATTCTTCCCCTAGCCTAGGGAAGACATTGGTATGTTTCTCAGCATAATGTTGTGCCATTTGGCTCATTTGCATTTTTAGATTTTTTCTTGAGGCTTCCATATTTTCATTTCTTTCTCTGGCCTCTTCCCTTAAGAACTCAATGAGTTGGCCAGTTTAGGCGCATGTCTGAGAGAGTTGTTCTAGTGCAAATGCCAAAGAGGATTTTTGATGAGCTTGTAGAGGTGCATAGGTTGTAGTGAAATTATTTTGAGGGAATTGATATGCATTTTGTGAGTTATAAAATGAATTTTGTGGATTTTGAAAGGAGGTTTGTGTATAGTAGAGTGAGTTTTGTGGGTGGTAAAATGAACTATATGGGTTTTGAAATGAATTTTGTGTTGAGGCATACTCAAGTGGTGAAGAATTTTGATATGAAAAATTAAGAGGTGTGGTTGGGCAATTTTGCATAAATATGTCCAGAGATGATGGCTCTTGATGGATAGGATATGGGACATTAAAATCTTTTTGCTCTTGACCTTGCCAACCAAAATCTGGGTAGTTACTCCATCCACAATAATATGAATCACTCCTTGGGTGTGAGTAGTAACCCATGTGATCTCTCTCCATTATTTTTCTCTTAGCACAACATACCAAACAGAATTAAACACATCATGTGGTTAACAGGCAAGCAAGAAGAAATAACATAATGAAAAATAAAAATAATAAGAAAAAATGAAAATAAAAGAAAATATAAAATAAAACAAAAATAAAATAAAATACAAATAAAATAAAGAAAATAAACTGAATAATTACGAAAATAATACAACTAATAAGCAAAAAGGAGTATAAAATTCGATCTCAATAAGTAAAATAACTAGGAAGAGTAAAACAACTAAGGGGACACCAAACTTAATTTCAGAAATTAAGAGAAAAAAAAATTTAAATAAGATAAATCAATTTTTTTTTCGAAAAATTAAAGCAAAAACGCCTAATCTAAGAAATCAAACAACCAGTAGTTGTTAATCACAGTCAATCCCCGGAAACGGCACCAAAAACTTGGTGCGAAATTTATAACCCACAAACTAACCAGTAAGTGCACCGAGCCGTACCAAGTAGTACCTCAAGTGAATGAGGGTTGATCCCACGAGGATTAATGGACTAAGCAACAATGATTGAATGATTTACTTAGTTAGACAAGTAGAAAAGAGTGTTTGAGTCTTAATTGCATTAAACAGTAAATTCAGAAAATCAGAAAGCAAGCAGTAAACGGGTTGTGAAATATATGAGTAAAACAGTTAAGGTTTCAGAGATATTTATTTTTCGTATTAACTTTTCTTACCAACTATTTTAATCATGCAAGATTCAATTCATGGCAAACTATATGTGACTAAACTCTAACTCTTTAGACCTTTTTAGTCTCCTCTAACCTTCATCAACTGCCAATTCCTTAGTCACTTGATTCCAATTAGAGGGTTAAGTTCAATTCTAGTTTATATGCCACAGAAACCCTAATTACCCAAATATAAGAGGATTATATATCACATATCCCGTTAAGTCCAGATAATTAAAAATTTAGAAAAAATTATTTTCAAGCTGTTGTTCAAGTAAAGAGCTTTTCCAAGGTTCACAAGAACTCAATTAGAATAAGGGTCATACTTCCGTTCCACCCAGATTCATAAGATGAAGAACGAAAATAATTATTGAATTTAAAATCAATACATGAATTAAAATAGAAAAGTAATAGTATTAATCCATAGAATAAACAGAGCTGCTAACCTTAACAATAGAGGTTTAGTTGCTCATGGTTCAGAGAGAAAACAATGATTCTGAAAAACTATAAATTGCGGAATGAGGTAAAAGAGAAGAGAGAGCCCGAATGGCTGATTCTTTTTCCTTTTATCTAATCCTAATCAAATATAAAATATATTTTCTAAAACTAAATAATATTTTTTTTTCTATTTATAAATAAATTAAAGTTTTAATCAAAATCAAATAGGATCTTCGTTGCTTGCTTGATTGAGCGTGGGGACCATTGCTTCTCATTAGTATGGCGCTTAACTTCACTAAAGTGAAGTTAGACTTGAGCTTGGCAGCAAGCAATTGGACGTGTTGATGATCACTGGCGCCTAACTTCAGAATTTTGAAGTTAGGCGCCACCCTGGTAGCAAGCAATTGGAGGCTTTCCTTTTGTTTTGGCGCCTAACTTGGAGAATCTCAAGTTAGGCGCCAGTATGGCCAAATTGATGGAGAAGAAGTGTATAATATTATACATTGTTGAAAAGCTCTGAATATTAGCTTTCCAATGCCACTAGAATCACGTCAATTGGACCTCTGTAGCTCAAGTTATTCTCGTTGGAGTGCAAGGAGGTCAGAGTTGACAGCATCATTCACTTTCTTCTCTTTTTCTACAGAAACTCCATCAAATATGTCCAAATGCTACCTGAAATAAATAGAATTGCACACAACTCAAAGTAGCATCCATAGTGGCTAGAAGATATTTAAATATTGATTAAACTTAACAATTCAAATACAAATTCACTAGGAAAAGACAGAAAAATACTCACGCATCAATAGGTTATGTATATCAATTGTTTTACTGTTGTAACTTTAGTCGACTTAATCTTCGTGGGCTGAGACTAGTAAATATTATTATATATACTTATATATGCCTCTTTACTCTTATTCTTTCTTCTAAGTTTTTAATTATCTGCCTTTCTCCTGACGAGCTTACGCATGTTATCGAGTGTGAACGAATGGCGATTTGTCTTTTATCCGAGATTTTAAATCCCTTTACAGGCTTCTAGTTTAATATTTCTTCTATACATAAGTATTTATGTCTCAGCTTTGTGTCGTAGCACCAAACCCTCATTGATTTATGACTTAAGCATAAGGCTTTGAAGGGTAGGGTGTTACATTATGCTATCAGAGCAGTTTATCCTTGTGAGCCTGAGGGATGGACTGTCTATGCTTTTAAGCATATTCTGAGTCATGTTATGTGCTATTTAGGATGTCTGATTGATAAACATAGCACAAAGTTCATGAGCATACTTTTTACTTAAGATATTAAGACTGATCACTTTGATATCGCTCATTCGGTGTGGTCAAGACACAAATGGTATCTCGTAGATGTGAACGCGGTCGAGAACGAGATTGATAGTGATTATAGCCTAAACTGGTTGAGAGTGGAATTTTAATGATGATACCCACATTTTATTTTGGATTTAGTTGTGGATTATATGGTGATTGAGATAACATTTGATATTTGGTAAATTGTTAAGTGAAGAGGCAGGTAGAAATGGAGAAAAATGAGTGAGTATGACTTAGACTTGAATTTGGTTGGGTTTGATATTGATTAGAATTTGATTTTGGTTATGATAAATGGAATTCATTGGTTGTCTATTATGTTGACTTATGATTTTGTGCTTGAGGATGAAGAACCTGAGTGGATACCTTGATTGTTGTCGAGGACTGTGACTTTGATTGAGGTTTAGAATTTCCGAGGTTCAGATTAATTTCGAGGAATGAGGTTTTGATTTAAACCTAGAGATGCACTAAGGTCCTAAATTGTGATTTTGGTCTTGGGATGAACCTAAGAATTATTTGGGTTAGTTTGAGAAAGCTCTGAAGTGAGTGATATGTTTTTGTAATCCGATAATAGAGTATGGCATGGTTGAATAATTAGATTCTTAATGGCTAATGATCAGAGTGACGCAGTAGAAGCAGGTTGAAGAATCAACATGGCGAAAGGTATATAGATTTTGATAAAGCCGAGGATTTAGGATTAGATGTATCGCGGTTAGCTTTTAACTTGCATGATTTCAATTGTTTGCCGCTGATTGGATTAGACTTGGTTTTGGAATTTGGATTGGTTATCAATACATCACGTGTTATTGGATTGTCTGAGTGTTCAATTTGACTTATGTCTAAAGGATCGGAAGTGCTGATAGTTGTGGAATTATTATTTGAATTCAGTAATGGTGAACGGTAGAGGAGAGAAATGTCAAGGGTTTACCCTTTTAGATGCTAAATTATTGCGTGTTAAGAAAGTTTCACTGGTTAAAGTTTCTTGGAGTCGAGAAGGCCTTGAGGAACATACGTAAAAATTGGAGAGCAAATTTTGAGGGCAAAATTTTTATTTAGGTATGGAGGATGTAAAATTCAGAAAAATTTAATTAAGTAAATTAATTAATTAAAACTGCATTAATTGGGATTAAGATGCCCGAAATATGTAAAAATATTAAAAATTTATAATTTAGTGATGTAACGGTAAAAATTGAATTAGGAAAATTAAATTGAGTGCGAAGATATAATGATTTTGGGAAAAATACGTACCGACATTAAAATAACTGTACTAACTTAGAGCTATCCGGCACTGCGAGTGAGAAAATTAATTATGAGGGAGGAAGGTCAAGAAATTAAAATTTACAATTTGGGAAAATAAAAATATTTATGGTACAAAGTAAAATACTAATCTTAACGGTTTTAACCCAATTGGTTAAAACGGTTGAATCAGACCCATGTTAGGCCTAAACCCAAGGCTTATAAGCCTTATCCTTAACATATTTTAGCATTTTATTTCCCCATTTCACAGGGAGTTACCGAAATAGAGAAGAGAATGAGAGAAAAGAGAGATGAGAGCAAACCCTAACTCTCACCACCTTCAATACTCCATAATTTTTGTTTCGGAGCTTCGATTACCGCACTGTTTGCGGTCACGCGAAGCTTGTCCTCTTCTCTTCAATTCTATCTGAATAGTTTGGTTAGTAACTCAAAATCCCAGCTTCAGTTTCTCATTCAAAACTAATTTTGTGTTTGAATTTAGGTGTTAAGGGTTTTCGTAATTGATGTTATAGGGGTTCTCTAGCTTGTATTCTTGGTGGTTTTCATCACCAATTTCAGTGGATAAAGATAAGAATTCCTTTTTCCTCTTGGTTAATCAATTTATATAAATCTTATTTTTTGATATTGTACCAAATTGTATATGGTATTAGATTGAGTATTTGGAAGCTTGATTTGGTGGATTTGTGGAGATTGGACTTGGACATTGGTGAGAGTCGAATTAAGGCTTGGAAGTTTAAAGGGAAAAAGCTTGAAACTACGACATTAAGATATGGGTTAAAGTTTCGGATAAGTACCATATAATGTGACATGAAATCCTAGGCTAGTGGACCTAGGATTATTGTTGAATTGTTGTGGTTAGTTGTTTGGTTTAGTGGAATTGTGATATATGTTGGTTGATGATTGAGTTTGAATGAGATTGAATAAATATTGTGAATTGATTGCCTATTGAGGTGTTGATATAGAAATTTGGCTGGAGGCTGTGATAGGGTGAGAAATCCCCTATGAGATAAATTGAGGTAAGTGGTGTAAAATATTGCATGAGAATGAGATATTTAATGATAATTGGTTGTGGATTTTGTTTGTATGAGTGTGTATGTTGAGGTTGTCTTAAAAAATTAATTAAATGGGTGATGAATGATTAGAAAATGGTAGAGAATTGATAAATGTATGTTGAGGTAGCTTAGAAGTGGTATTGGAATGGTTTTTGAACTGAATTGGAATTGAAATTGATGAAAATTGTTATGCAAAAATATTTAGGTGAAAATGAATTTTTGACGAAATTTGACGGGCCATAGCTTGGCCCTCGAATCTCTAAATTTTTTGGAACTTGTTTTAAATGAAATTTTGGTTTATCTATTTTGTGATGTCCAAAGAATGGACCCAAAAATAATATTTAACAAAAAAGTTACGAATATTTGACAATCTAGTTTCAAAATTAAATTCTACAGAAGTTACAAAATTTTAAGGTCATGCGTACACATCATGGGCATTCTAGAATTTAAAAGATTTCATCCGAGTACCATGCATATGCGCAAAAATGGACTTGTGCGTACGCATGAGGCATGCATACGCACGGCCACCCTATTTTCAGAAAATGTGTTTTTTTTTAAAACTGGTTTAGCCTATTCAATCTACTTTTAACCCTCCTAAACCCCAATTAAGGTGTGATAGCTAGTTCTTATGCTTTGAAATGAGTGCGAGTACATTAAATAGGTTAAATTGATATTGAAAGAGATTGTGGAGTGGAGTATTTATATTAATGATGAGTTCATATTATTGAAATGAGATGATGATGACGGGGATTATATGTATATGTATATCTATGAATATTTAAGATGTCGATATATGATTGAAGGTGATAATGATTATGATGAATTGTGATTGAAAATCAATTGATATATGTTTGAGCTTCTTGGGTAGATGCAATTGTTCGCTCCACTTGCTCCAAGTTTAATATTGGAATGAATTGGAAGTGATTGAAGGGGATGAGTTGACATGGTTGAATGATGAGAAATAGTTGGATTGATATGAGCTCCCTGGGTAGATGCAGTAGTTCGCCCCACTTGCTCTGAGTTGAGATTTGAAGCTCCTAGGGTAGATGTCGTGGTTCGCCCCACATGCTTTGAATTGAGATTCGAACGATTTGAAATTGATTGAAGGGATAAATTGATGTGGTTGGATGATGAGAATAAGTTTGATTGAGATGATTTGAGATTTCTGGATAGATGAAAGGATTGTGGTTTTGTCCCGCTTGCTCCAGGTCGGTAATTGAGCTCCCAAGGTAGATGCAAGGGCATGGTTCAGCCCACTTGCTCCTAGTTGAGAATGATACCTCCTAGGATAGACGCAAGGGTGTGATTCCCCCCACTTACTCCTGGTTGAGATGATTGGAACTTCCTGGATAGACGCAGTGGTTCGTCCCACTTGCTCCGGATTGAGATATTTAGACTTTGTTGACCTTCCATTGCAAGATGTGGCTGGACAATTAGGGTGTGTGTGGTTCAAGTATTACGTTGTTATAAAGATTCCATTCTCATGGGAATTAAAGATATCCAAGGGGAAGGTGGGAATTGAAATGATGGTATTTTGATTCCCTGGAATCAAACTTGCTCAGGAATAGTTTTTCAAACTTTGAACCAAACATGGGAATATGATATTTCCATCTTAAAATTCCTAGGAATTATTTATAATTTCTCCAACCACACACACCCTTAGATTTTTCCAAATAGTTCCTCCAAGAAAAGTAAATACCTCTTAGGGATGTGCCACCGAGAGACTATCCAAGGTTCACTACTGGACATGTCGGGTTGGCTGTATAACCGACAGATGAGCTCATTGGCCATAGGACAGACATGCATCATTTGCATTTGTGTGTATTGATTGGGTGTGCATCTGGTCTTTGGTTTGCCTTCTTGATTAACTGTATCTATATGCTATTTGATCTAACTACTTTATCTGTTCTCTCTACTTGTGTATTCCTTGTATTGCTTTTTATGTGTTTGACAACTGAGAGATCCTTTATGCTGGCGGTGGTGATGTTGAGAGTTATTCCTGATTTGAATATGATGATTGGAGGTTTGTAGAAAGCTGAGATTTGATAATGAATTACTGAATCATATGATGATGGACTGTGATATTGAAAGGAGAAAGGCTGAGAAATGAAATTGAAGCAATGAGATTATGAATACTAGTATAATGGAATGCTTAGCTTAATTACCCTAATTTGGATTAATGAGAACCCTATGCTTGAATTAATGAGACGTTGAAGATTAAGATTGTTTAGAGAGTTCCTGTTACCTTATATTGTATCGATTCAGCACTTTACCCTACTGGAAATCCACTTGGGTTTGGTTCTCACCTATACATTATTTCTATTTTTCAGTGGAGGTCCTAGCGATCCTCAGTGAGTGAGAGTTCTATTTGGAAGATGGCAAAGAAGACTTTTGTTTTCATTTTGATTTTAGAATCTCTCTTTCTTTTGAAAACACTTATATTGTATTTATTTTAAAGACTTGCCTATCGAGGCATATGACATATCCTTGGAGAGATAAATTACGTATATCAACTGTTTTACTATTGTGACTCTAACCGATTTAATCTTCGTGGGCCGAGACTAGTAGATATCATTATATATACTTATATATGTCTCTTTACTCTTATTCTTCCCTCAAGTTTTTAATTTATCTACCTTTCTCCCGACGCGCTTACGCATGTTATCGAGTGTAAACGAATGGCGATTTGACTTTTATATGAGATTTTAAATCTCTTTACAGGCTTCTAGTTTAATATTTCTTCTATACATAAGTATTTATATCTCAGGTTTGTGTCGTAGCACCAAACCCTCATTGATTTATGACTTAAGTATAAGGCTTTTAAGAGTAGGGTGTTACATTGTGGTTATCAGCTATAGTAGCTTACTTATTCGCGTTAGGGAGGTTGGATCCCTTCTAATGCGTAGGATCCTCTCGTAAGTAGGAAATTACTAGAGTAATCTCCAACTTAGGTTAGAATTAGGTTACTCACTCGAAATAGGAGACTCGATTCGAAGGGTCAGGCCTTGTGTAACTATTGGACCTAAGTCGCAAGTGATCTTTTTTGGAGTCATTGTTGAACCTTTTCTTGTTGTGTCTTTTTTTTCTTAGAAAATACGAAAGTCGTTTTAAGTTAGGTAGAAATTTATATTATTTTTTATATTATTTTCATTATATCTTTTACTTATGATATTAATGTGATTGTTAAAAAGAAAAATATAAAAAATATATTTTTTTATACTAAAAACAAATAAATGTAAGAAGGCTATAAAAAAAATTACAAATATTATTTTTGAAAATTAAATAGTTAAAAATATTAAAAACAAAATTAAATGAAACTAGATATTATAAATATTTTTAAAAATTTACAAACATTAGAAACAAAAAATAAATTTATCTTTATTTTTTTGTTATGATTCTAGAGTGTCAAAAACTGTAAATCAACATGGTCGATCAAGCTAACATTTTTAACTAGCTCGTTTCAACTTGTAATTATTTTAATTGAGTTTTATTTTATTCTAGAATTATAATTTCATTTATTTATACATCTACCTATTTATAATAATCTTGAGTGAATAATTTTTTTAACCATATAAGATTTGACTGCTAACAAAATTAACTACAAAAAAATTAAATTAATACTGTACTCATAAAAGATGAGTATTATTTGACAAAGTAACCAATTATTAAAATTAAAGTTGGCTTCGTTAATTTTTTAAAAATTTTTAAATTACTCATGTTCTATTATTATCTTCAACCTCTTTCTTCTCTACCCTTACCATAATCAATCTGTTCCAAAATTAAAAATCAGAACCATAACCAAAACCAAAATCAAACTATGAAATCTTTCCAAAATCTGAATCTGAATCAATCCTACCTTTACTAAAATCAACCTTTAATTATATTCTATTCTCTCATCTCCTCCACACCCTCTAAATCTCTTTCTTATCCACCACACCCCACTACTGTTACACCACCACCACTACTACCACTGCCAACACCACCATAAATACAACACACATACACACAAGAAAGAAGGAAAAATGCGACAGCCACACTACTGCTACACTACCAATGACAACGCCATCATCAACATATACACACAATAAATAGAGAGAAAGAAGAAAGAAGCAGGGATGAAAAAGAACAGAGAAGGAAAAATACATTGTCGATGAAAGAGAGAGTCGTCACGCTGTCGCCGACGCTGGAAGTGAAACCAAAGAAAGACTAGCGAGAAAGAGAGGGAAACAGAAAAGAAGAATGAAGAAGATAAAGGGGAAGCGGGTGCAACGATGAGAAAGGTCTCGTCCCCATGCATACACCTCTGGCATCCTTCCCTACTACGTTTATGCTTTGTCTTTTGCTATTAGAGCAATCAACGGCAAGAATATTGGGTGACAACGATATGAGATGAAGGCGAAAAGGAGTAGATTTAGCAGAAACAAGGCTGGTAATGAAAAGGAGTGAGGGAGGGGTTAGGATAACGGGTAGATATGAGTAAATGAGGTTGAGATAGCGAGAGTGGTGAGAAACTGAGAATGAGGATGAGGGGTTAGTTTTGATTTTGGTTTTATTTCTGGTTCTGATTTTGATTTTGGCAGGAATTCATTCTAATAAGGGATAAGAAAGAAAGAGGTTAAAGATAATAATAGAATAAGGGTAATTTAAAAATTAAAAGAAAACTAACTGAGACAACTTTAATTTTAATGATTGGTTATTTTTGTCAAATGATACTCATTTTTTATGGGTATAACATTACTTTAAAATTTTTCTGGTTAGTTTTGTGAGTAGTCAAATCTTATATGGTCAAAAATAATTATTTATTAATAATCTTTCACTACTCTTAATCTATTATTATTGTCATCTCATGCTTACACGCTGACTTCGTATTACTGGGTATTTGATTTTGTCATTAAACCAGTTCTCTTAAAAGTTTAAACTGATAGAAAATAGTACGTAAATAGTTATATCTAACATGTCTCTTATGTAAGAGCTTTTTATTTGGATTTGCATAAATATTTTTGTTTAGACCTTCTTCTTCTCTTGAGTAAAATATATCTTTTGTTCCTAATATTTTCAAAAATTTTTAAAAATATTACTAAATTTTAATTTGTTTTAATTTTGTCCTTAATGTTTAAAATAAATTTCAATTTAAACTTATTCATAATTTTTGGCGATCAACTATTAGTCAAATTACTTTTTCTAATTTTACCTTTAATCTTATTTCCAATTTCAACTTTATCTCTACCCACTTGCTCCCACCTTCTCTAGTCCAACTATGTCACCATTTTCATTACTAAGACCACCAACACCACTAACATTTCCTACTAACATTTCTTACAACCAAAATAACCTCTATCCTGCCACTATAATCCCTTCCCCCTAACCCCTCTGCATCCGATCCACAAATTACAGATATTATCTGATCCACACTGTCATTGGATCAAATAAGATTCAATCCGCATTATAAGGGGATGAATCTCGGATATTGTACTTGGATCCACAAATTCGATTTGTAGATCTGCAACTTAATAAATAAATATATAATTCAATAATATATATATATATATATATATATATATATATAGCTAACTTAAAATATCAGAAACCATACCCTTAATTCTCTAAACAGTTTTGCTAGGTAGACAATGACTTTTGTAAACAATGTGAACAATGGACTCTAGAATTGACTCAATAAAGTAAAAAAATACTCCATCCCCAAATTACCTCATAAACCTTAATATTACGATAACCATCTGCACACCTAGTGAATTGAACATCCAGCCATTGTTAACTATGCATGAGTGAATTGAATCAAAAGAAATAATCATCCAATTAAAAATAATGAACATAATCATAAGCATACCTATTGAATTGAACATCCGACATATTTATTGTTCACATTGTTTAGTATTCTCATTGTCTACCTATACTTTTTCTTCTCTAAATATTTCATTTCGGCGATGTGCCCTCCTTGTGCATCTCTCTCACTCGTCTCCCTTCCTCTGCTCTTCTCACAATCTCCTTCTAGACCTCTCAACCTCTAATCTTCTTATCAGTGACCATCGTCGGCATTCACCGCTTCTTCATCCACTCACAATCTCGCAGTCGCGTCTCCTCACTGATCTCTCAGCCTCATCGTCAATCTCTCAGCCTCATCGCCTCGCCATCTCACAGTCACGATGTAAGACCCGGTTAATTAACGGCTAATTAATCTATAAATGAGAATTTATTCTAGAAAAGCCAAAAATGTTATTTTTATGGCTTAATATGATAGAGGAGATTGGGACGAGAATTTCGGTACTAATTTTATAGAAAACGGACCAAGATTGGACCGAACGGGCCAAACCGGTCTAACCGGACCCAAAATGGGCCCTTGGCCCAACTAAACTAAACCAAAACCCTAGTTTTCAGCACTCTCTCTCCTCACTTATCACTCAAACACGCTGAAATGGAGTAAGGGAGGGGAAGAACACTCTCTCAAACTTCTATCTCTCACTTGATCTTCAAACCACCATAACTTTTGATCTAGACTCCTGAGTGCGAGGAGAGCTTTCAGACATTGAAGGAAAAGTTGACCACTGCACCTGTGTTAGTGTTACCTGAACCGAACGAGCCTTTTGAGGTGTACTGTGATGCCTCACTAAAGGGTCTAGGATGCGTGCTGATGCAGCATCATAATGTGGTGGCGTATGCCTCACGACAGTTGAGATCTCATGAAGTTAGTTACCCTATGCACAATCTGGAACTCGCTGCGGTCGTGTTTGCCTTGAAGGTGTGGAGGCATTATCTCTATGGGGTTAAGTTCCAAGTCTTCTCCGATCACAAGAGCTTGAAATATCTCTTTGGTCAGAAAGAGCTTAATATGAGGCAAAGGAGGTGGATGGAATTATTGAAGGACTACGATTTTGAGTTGAATTACCATTCGGGAAAGGCGAATGTTGTGGCGGATGCGTTAAGTCGGAAGTCGTTATATGCGGCTTGGATGATGCTTCAAGAGGAGAAGTTGCTCAAGGGATTCGAGAGTCTAAAAATTGGTGCTCGAGAAGTATATGGAACCTTGTGTTTGAGCCTATTAGAAATCTCGAGTGATTTTAAATCCGAGCTCCTAAAGGCTCATGAAAATGAGGAAGCGTTATGGAAGGTGTTACCGGCTATCGAGCAAGGAAAACAGTGGAGAGTGTCGGAAGAAAAAGATGGGTTATGGAGACTCAAGGGTAGGATCATTGTGCCGGATGTTGGCACTTTGAGGCAAGATATCTTAAAGGGGGCACACAAAAGCGGATTCTCCATTCACCCGGGAAGTACTAAGATGTACCATGATTTAAAGGCGATGTTTTGGTGGCCGGGTATGAAGAATGATGTGGCGGAATATGTTTCAAAGTGCTTAACTTGCCAAAAGGTAAAGATTGAACATCAAAGACCTTCTAGGATGTTGCAACCTTTAGAGGTTCCGCAATGGAAGTAGGAAAGTATTGCAATGGACTTTGTGTCGGGATTGCCAAGGACTAGGACTGGTTTTGATGCTATCTGGGTGATTGTGGACCGACTGACGAAGTCAGCTCACTTTTTGTCCATTCGGATGACTTACACCCTTGAGGAGCTAGCTCGGTTATACATAAAGGAGATTGTGAGACTCCATGGTGTACCTGTTACTATAATCTCTGATAGAGATCCTCGTTTTATTTCGAGGTTCTGGGGTGCATTTCAGAAAGCCTTTGGAACCCGATTAAGCTTGAGTACAGCTTACCATCCTCAAACAAATGGTCAATCCGAGAGGACGATCCAAACCCTAGAGGATATGTTGAGAGCTTGTGTTTTGGACCAACCGGCGAGTTGGGATCGGTATATACCGTTAGTGGAGTTTGCATACAATAATAGTTACCATGCGAGCATCGGAATGGCTCCATATGAGGCATTGTATGGGAGAAAATGTCAATCTCTGCTATGTTGGTATGAAGCTGGAGAGAAAGGCTTGTTGGGGCCGGAAATGATAGCTGAGACCACTGAACAAGTTAAGAAAATTCGAGATAGGATGCTTACGGCGCAGAGTCGCCAGAAGAGTTACGCCGATCAAAGGCGGAAGCCCTTGGAATTTGAAGAAGGAGATCATGTTTTCCTGAAGGTTACTCTGACCACAGGAGTAGGTAGGGCGATTAAAGCGAAGAAGTTGAATCCTCGATACATTGGTCCATTTCAGATCCTGGAGAGGATTGGACCGGTGGCGTATCGAATGGCTCTACCACCTCATCTTTCGAACCTGCACGACGTATTTCACGTGTCGCAGCTTCGGAAATACACTCCTGATGCTAGCCATGTGTTAGAACCTGAATCGGTTCAGTTAAGAGAAGATTTGACGCTTCCAGTGGCTCCAGTTAGAATTGATGATACTAGTATCAAACGGTTGCGTGGAAAAGAGGTTTCATTAGTCAAAGTGGCTTGGAGTCGAGGCGGTGTTGAGGAACACACTTGGGAACTTGAGTCGGAGATGCGAACGAATTATCCGCACTTATTCTCAGGTAATTGAATTCGAATTTTGTGGGCAAAATTCCCAATTAGGTGGGTAGGATGTAAGACCCGGTTAATTAACGGCTAATTAACCCATAAATGAGAATTTATTCTAGAAAAGCCAAAAATGTTATTTTTATGACTTAATATGATAGAGGAGATTGGGACGAGAATTTCGGTACCAATTTTATAGAAAACGGACCAAGATTGGACCGAACGGGCCAAACCGATCCAATCGGACCCAAAATGGGCCCTTGGCCCAACTAAACTAAACCAAAATCCTAGTTTTCAGTACTCTCTCTCCTCACTTATCACTCAAACACGCTGAAATGGAGTAAGGGAGGGGAAAACACTCTCTCAAACTTCTATCTCTCACTTGATCTTCAAACCACCATAACTTTTGATCTAGAGCTCCGATTGCCGCACCGTTTGCGGCCACGCGTTTACTGCAGAGAGCTCTACAAATCCCATACAATCAATCTTGAGGTAAGCTACGTTTTTCTCTTCGAAATTCCAGCCCTTGTTTTCGAGTTTCATGGATGAAATGTTGGGATTTTGGGCTCTTTGATGTTATAGGACCCAACTCTCTTGAAGGAGGAGGTTAATCTTGTCTCCTTGGACCTTGGGTGTGGTAAGATTCTCAACCCTAGTGTAATTTATTGTTCTATGATGTTTGGATATTGAGATGTTGTGTATGGGTATGATGATTGTGGCTTAGGTTGTGTATATATGAATATTGGAGCTTGATTGGTGATTTTGGAAAGCTTGGGAGAGGGTTTTGTGTGATAAAATCTGTTCTTGGAGGTGTTGAGACCTTGAGAGCTTGTGGACAAGTGGTTTGGAGGTGCTCCGGTTGAGCTTGGGAAATCGGCTAAGGTATGGTTTCGGTTTCTCGTATCTAATATGTAATGTGGTAGGAAATACTTAGGCTAGAGGCCCTAAGATAGGCATTAAATTGATGATGTTGTTGAATGGTTGAGTTATATGATGTGATCATATACGTGATTATGAATATTGATGCCTTGATTGTGTGACATATGAGAAGATGTATGTTGTGATATATGCTTGATGAATGATTAAGGTTGAATTGGTGGGTGGTACCATGTTGATGGTGAGTATGATGATGATTATGTATAATGATGGTTGATTGGAAATGGTATTATTGGAAATTGGGATGAGGAAGGATGTATGATATGATATTGTGTTTGTCCTTTAGCCATATGATTGAGAAGTGTTAAAATGGTTGGATGTGGTTTTGGAAATTTTGGTAAAGTGTCAATGTGTGAGCTGAGGACGGCTTGATGTTGATTTTGGTACATTTTAATTGATTTCAAAGAAAAGGGATGAAATTGGCATGTTTTGATTGATTTTGAAAAGAGTTGAAAGTGGCTTGTTTTGAAAATGGCACTTTGTGGTTTTGTATGAAAACATGGTTGTTGGGCATACTTTGACGGGACATAACTTGGACTACGGATCTTTGATTTGTTCCAAATCTGTTTAGAAATGAAATTGGATTTGGGATGTCCATGCCGTTCGAATAACGGGTGAAAAACAATTTAAAATGAGAAAGTTATGTCCGTCGGAAGATTGGGGGTTGAATCTGTGAATTTTGCAGCTTTTAACTTAGAAAATTTTTAGCAGAATGACCCCCGCGCGTAGGCGCACTTGGCGCGTACGCACCGTTCTTCGAGAAAGCACCATCCACGCGTGCGCGTGGTGTGCGCGAGCGCGTCGATGCGCTGCACCAAATGCCCAGCTATTTTCCCGAGAGTTGTGCCAGAGTTGTGCCAGTTTTGTGCCTGGGGCGCAAGAGCACCCACGCGTACGCGTGGTTGACGCTCGCGCGTCGTTTGGCTATTTTTCAACCCGCGCGTCCGCGCGTATGACGCTTGCCCGTCGATGAGTTTTTGTGGCCATCCACGCATGCCCGTGGAGTGCGCATACGCGTGGCCCTGTTTTCATCCCAAAGTTGATTTTTGAGTTTTAAAAGCCAAATTTCATACTTCTAAGCCTCCGATCTCACCAGTTATGTCTTAAATCATTATGATATGCCTAGCATGAGAAAAAGGGCTAGTGAATGTGGTAACTTGCGAGTGAAGCAAGGGGAAAAATGAATGATCATTGAGGATCAAAGATGATTATGTGAGATGCGGAGGATGGCAGTGGAAGTGCTTGTTATGCCATGGGCCGAAGCGCCGTAATTATTAATGAATTGGCTGGTTATGGATTTAACCGTGAGCCGGATGGCTAGATTATTGCCGTGTTACGGTGGAGCCATGATTATGGCTAAGTATAAATGCATATATGTTGTTGAATGAATTGTGAATGTTTACACTTTCACCATCGGAGATGAGGGTTTCCCTGGGAGGAAGCAGTGGCTAGCCACCACGTGCTCCAGGTTGAGACTCGAAGCTCTTGTGACCCTATGTCGTAAGTGTGGCCGGGCACTGTGAAAGGCCCGGATGAGCTCGCCCCCGTAAATATTCACCAGTGAGGGTGATGGATATGGATCATGATTATGATCAAGTTTATGATGAGTATAACTCGAGTTGGGGATGCGCGACAGAGGGACAGTCCAATGGTTAGCTACCAGGACTTGTCGGGTTGGCTATATAACCGACAGATGATATCATCATCCACTAGGGACAGGCATTCATCATATGCATACTATATGAATTGTTTGAGATTGCCTATTTGACTGCATATTACTTGCTAATTGTCTAAATGCCTTATCTGTTCCTATTTGTAAATCTCTTGTCTGATATAACTGTGTTTGCTATATTATACTCCTGCTGGTGGTTGGGAGGTCTGAAGGAATTGGAAAGGGAAGTATTAGTTAGATTGAAGGATCTTTAGTCAGTTGCCACTTACGGTTTAGTTTGTTTATAAGCTTTGATATTATCTGGAGGAAGTTCTAGGATTGCCTTCGGCTTTCCTCTATTATTATGTATTATATATGTGGAAGCTGTTACCGTGCTGGGGACCTTTGGTTCTCACCCATGCGGATTTTGTGGTTTTCAGATGCAGGACGTGAGGTTTCTTGCTGAGGCATGCTGGAGACTTCTGGATTAGCGAAGATCTTTGTTCTCGGGACTCCATCTTGATTTATATATCTTGTTTAGATACTTTTATCTCCATTAAATAATACAAATTGTGATGACTCCTCTTATAGAAGATTTTTGGAGAGTAGGGTTCTGTATTTGTGTCCCTTTGGGTTTTCTTTGGGGTTTCCTTATTTTATTATATGTATATATTACTATGCTCGGACCGGTTATCTTCGCAACCGGATTTTGAGTCTTGATATTCCCGTTTTTGACACTCTTTGTATATATATGATCTCGCGTTAGCTTATCCCTGTTCGATACGTTATCGATCGGAGTGTTGCGCTTTCGAGTTACGGTTTTTGTTTACCCCTTTTTCTACAAAGGCTCCTAGTTATAATCAATTATTCATACTACTATACGTACTAAATTTTGGTTTTAGAGGTCGTAATGCCTTGCCATCTCTGAATTATGACTTAAGCATAAGACTCTGTATGGTAGGGTGTTACACACTTAGCCTCGCCGTCTTCTCTTCCTCGTCGCGCAGCCTAGTTGTCGTCATGCCACCTTCGCCTCTGTTCTCGCCTTTATCATCCTCTATTCCTAGTTTGTCAATTCCTGCTTCGATTTTTTTATTCGTTTATCTCAGCCTCTCTGCTGTTTTGCTTGCCTTCTACCTGCTTGCTTGGTTTATCAGATCTGGTTGCATTTGATCTGCTTCTATTCTTTATGGCATTTTTCTCTGTTTTATTGATGTGTTAATTTTTTTTTTTTTACTTTTAAAATGTATTATGGTGCTGTGATTGATTTATTTTGGGGGTATTTTAATTTTTTTAGTTCTTAAGATGATTTTTTTTTGGTAAATTTAAGATGATTTCTTTACTTAAAGATTTCATCCGCTATTTAATTTAGTTAAGTCTTAAATCCGAATACATTTGTTGCAAAACATATATAATGACCATTAGACCCAAGTTTTGCTTGGATGGTGTTTGATTTCTTGAATGTTTGTTTAGGTGAAAAAATGAGGGCCAACTTCTCAACAATTTAGCCTAGACTCCTCAATTTGGTTGGACCAAAAAAGAGAAGGAAAATTTAAGCCGAAACCTTAGGCTCATTTTTTTGGATATGAGAAGCATGTGTGTGTTGTGCATTATTGTGGAGAATGTGGGTGCTAAATATGGATGTGGGATAATTTTTTTTGAAACAAGGGATCCGATTTTTTGTAAAAAAATTAAGCCTACTAATCGGACAGTCCGATTAGTGTAGAAGGAAAAAATTTAAATTTTGACGAAGGTAATCGGATCCTTCAATTTGTGTTTAAAAACTTAAAAAAATTTGGCTCTGATTTGTGTACTCCAAATTTTTTTAAGTTTTTCCCTCCTGATTTGTGTACCCAAAAATCAAACGATCCAATTTTTACTCCTAACACTAAAGTTGCGTAAAACATCTATACACTCTACATTCTCCCTTCTATATCTAAACTAAAAAGTGGAACCTTAAACACACAAGCGTAAATTGGGTAAAGTCAAACGCGTCAAAAGAGAATTGGCCATCCACACGATAAAGCCAAACGCCAGTCGCCAAGTACGACGGCGTTTAAGAAGCAATAAAGCACGAGTTAGTCCTCACCTCTTTCTCTGTTTCGTGCTTTACTTGGCGTTGCAGTGGCAGAGGCAGAAAAAAAAAAAAAAAACAGAGAAAAGGAGAAAACTTCCAAGAAAATGGTGAAGCTCGCGGGAGCGTGGAAGAATGTGGTCTACACATTACGAAAGCCTTCTCTGCCAAACCATGGCGTTGTAGCTTCCTCGTGTTTCTGCACGCTCGCTGCTAAGCGGGTGGGAACTCACAGTGGAACCTTTCACTGCGACGAAGCACTCGCTTGCTTCATGCTTCGCCTTACCCAACACTTCTCCAATGCTCATATTCTAAGAACTAGAAACCCAAACGTAACTAACCTCCTCACATTTCCTTTTTCTGCTCTTTTTGTTTTTTTGGTGCTACAAAAAAGAAATCTTTTTATTTTTTGCTTTGACAGGTTTTGGAAACACTTGATGCAGTAGTCGATGTTGGAGGCGTGTATGACCCTAAACGACACCGTTACGATCACCATCAAAGAGGCTTCGATGAAGTGTTGGGTCATGGCTTTGCCACTAAGCTAAGCAGCGCTGGCCTTGTCTACAAGGTGTTTGTCTCATTGTCTCACTTATTATTCATATTTTATATTTGTATCCAAGTTAATACAATATATATGGTACTGAATTCATGTAGCATTATGGGTTGGAGATAATTGCAAAGGTGCTTCAGCTTGATGAAGGACACCCTCATGTACATCAGTTATATAAAGCTGTATACAGAAACTTTGTAGAGGTAACTAATTTTTCAGCGCATCTGTGGTTAAGTATATAATTTTCTCCAATTTTTTAGTGGATATGTGGTTAAATATAGGCAGTTGATGCTGTGGATAATGGAGTGAATCAATATGACATGGAAGAACCTCCAAAATATGTAATTAATACTAGCTTGTCCTCTAGAATAAAACGATTGAATTTAGATTGGATGGATTCTGATCAGTCACCTGAGAGAGAAAATGAGGCCTTTCATCGTGCAATGTCCCTGGCCGGTGATGAATTTTTGGATGTAAGTGAGACTTATTTGGAAGGTCCATGTCGATTTTGTACATTATGCTTGTACTGCGTCTCACATACCTCTCTCTGTTCTGGTCTGAAAAGGATTAATTTAATTCTTTTTCACACTACAGAATGTGAACTATTATGCAAAATCATGGTTACCGGCGCGGTCGATTGTTATGGAGTGTCTTGCAGCAAGAGAAACTATTGATTCTAGTGGAGAAATCATAAAGCTGACTCGACCTTGTCCCGTAAGCATACAAGGCATATTTATGGATTGGCACAAATTTTTAGTACTTTCTCTTAGGATAATGGGAACTTTTTACTTATCATATTTGATTCTTGATAATATTCATTTTAACTACCTGAAACCTTTTCTCCCTTGTTCCACAGTGGAAATTTCACATACATGAGCTTGAGAAGGAAATGGAAATTAGTCCTTCCATCAAATATGTTCTTTATCCGGTATGTATGTTTAACTGATTTAGTCAATGGCTGTTTAAGATTGATTGTACGCAAACTATCATATAGGAAGCAAATCCTTCTTCTCATCATTTATTTAATGATTTTGTCCCTCTATTAAGAAAATTTTACATTGGAGACCTTTTTTACCTGTAGGATGATAGAAGCAAGAAGTGGAGACTGCAGGCAGTGGTAATTTCACCTGCTAGATTTGAGAGCAGAAAACCATTACCATCCCCTTGGAGGGGTTTGGAGAATGACAAGCTTTCTGAGGTTGCTGGCATCCCAGGTTGTGCATTTGTTCACATGAGTGGTTTTATCGGAGGAAATCAAACTTATGACGGTGCTCTAGCCATGGCTAGAGCATCCTTAAAGGCTTAGGTAGTTCCTCTTTGATAAGATATACAAAGGAACAAAAAGCAATAGAACCAAGTGTTTTAATTGAAGCAGTATGGTACATCATACAGAGAGGTTCAGAACCCTTAGTGTATGCATATCACTACATCTCAAAATGTAATCAAGGGAACCAGTCTTGACACATTTTCTTGTCAGTTCTAAAACACTATTTTTCCGAACTAGTTCAATGGTGACATTTCATTTCATTTGTTCTATAGGTATTTATCCATTTATGGGCACTCTCGTTATGGTCAAAACGTGGCCTAGGCTTCACTCATCTGAAACTGTAGGAAGACCCTCTTTAAACCATGCGTAAAGGCCTCCTTCTAGATGGAACACATTGGTAAAACCATTAAGGACCAGCACGTAAGCTGCTATCAGAGACCTATGAAAGAATTAAATGTAACTATTATAGCAGCAGATTAGTGGTTTGAAGTTTACAATAATTTGTGAAAATCAAGCATAAATGTTGGAAATTAAACTAAGTTTATCAATTACCAATAACCAAGTTGAAGAATTTAAGTTGCATTAGAACTCCTAGAGATTGCTAGAATGATCATGAATGACAAGATTATTTACTCAGCTTGATAACTAATGGTGAAGGATGAAAATTTCATGAAAGAATGGACAAGAGTTGATTATGTTGCAAGAAGATTATAGGAAATTATAGAAGTTTGACAAGTCAAAATTGATCAAATTATAAAAAGATAATCAAATTTTATGACTAGAGTTTATCAAAATTATGTAAGCATATTTATCTAGTAGTAAGAAGTTGACTTGCTTATCAAGTAGCAAAGTAAGTTGGATTTTTACATGCTTCTTCACCTCCATTATAACTTGCTCTTAGTTATCAAGAATTAAAAATTTATTAGCAATCTATGCCTATATAAAGAATAGTATGTATATTGTTTTTCTCTAAGCGAAGTTCATAATTTAATATGATCTTAGAGTGAGAGTCTTCACTTTCTCTCTCTTGAGAGAGTTAATAGAGAGTAGAAATATATCTTATTGTGTATAGTGGTATTTTTTTTCCTAGTATATTATTATGTTATTGTTTAGAAAAAATTATATAGAGGTTATGCTGTATTAAATGAGTGAGTAATCCTGAACAAATCAATTGTGGGTATTATACTTACAAGAGTATGCTAACGAAACATTCATGTGACTTACTCTAGTCTTACATGCACGCAATGCAAGCTATTAATTAACTACATAAATTCTTGTGCATTTCAGCCCCCGAATTATTAATTTGGAGTTTAGGGCTATGTTAAAATTCTGGATGGATTTCAATTTCTTAGTATCAATCATTTATATTATTACTAATAAAATAGTATTATTACTACCCTCTATACTCTGAAATGAATATATGAAGATGGAGAAAAGTTAGTACCTTGATTGTTGACCTTCTGGCAGATTTTGTGTTGGCTTCATTGTACCCCCTGATGAACAAGCTACTATTATCTTTGCATTTTTATCTAATTTTGATTCAACGGCTGCCATCAGCATAAACCAAATATTTCTTTAGATTCAGGAAACATGAAATGCATGAATTCAAGAAATGCATCATGTAGTGTATATCTCTTACTCTTTATGAACTCAGGGTTCTCTTCTGTACCAGAAAAAATACCAAAAAATGCAAATGCAGCACGCCTAGCAATGTCCCATGCAGTCCACTCTTTTATAAGCCTATATATTTGCACATTAATGGCATCTGGAGGATGAGCCTGCACAAATTCTCAAACCCATTGGTTTTTTATTTCCATCACATTAGTGGAAATGAGAAGAATTGTGCACATGAAATTAGATAAATGTGTGGGTAGGCACATTGTTCACTAACCTCTTTGAACTCTGCTTCAGGCCTTACATCAAGAATCACAAACTTATTCTCTTTCTGAAGGCGCAGAGCTTCCTTTACATCAACACTTCTTACCTGCAATTTCCATATTATCATACCATGCAACTCATTTACTCTGAATTTGATGATAAAAGTTGCATTTTACATTCCCTTATGTTTAACACTAATTATTAGGAAAAATGCATTAGACTTCTTTTTTAGATTGATGTGATATGATTATGAAATAAATTTTGCCTACCATTTTTAACTTTACAGCAGTGCTCTTAGTTAGATAAACATTTGATATCATACTTTATCCTATGATCTCTCTTGTAAGGTCATAGTTCTTTGAATATATTATAACTTGGGATCTAAATAAGGCATGGAATCTATGATGAAGCATAGAATACCATGACGATTATGTTCAAATAACACTTTATTCTGATAAGGAGAATGAGATATACCTTCTTTTCCAACAGAACTTCTCTCTTAACCTTCCAGTCTTCTTCAGCTAATATCACCAAGAAAAGTTGAAATAAAAAACTGGTTAATGCTCCTCAAATTGCTACCACAAACACAAGTGGAATTCAGTGACAGTAACACACAGAAAACTAATATTAATACCTGGTGATTTTGCTGGTTTTGTAGCTGCACAATGAATTGTTAACCCCCTTGCAATGTTCATCTGATTTAATCTCTGACCTGTTGTGTATCTGTGTGATTTCACACTCACCAACCATGAACTATGATCACGGGTTCCTTCAAAAGAAGGTACCAAAGGTTGTAGAGCAACCGATGTAAAAGCAGCCATCGTTTCAACTTTCACGCTTAATAAATAACAGAGAAACAAACCTGCAGATAATTCTATATATATATATATTTTTTTTCAGTGTGAGTTCAAATAAAAAATGATCTAGTTGATGGTCACTAGCTAGTTGAAGTTACTTGGAATATGAAGTGGCATATGCTTGAGTGTTATATGTAACGAGAACTTTAGAAGCTTGTCGTTGTAAGACATAAATATCTGAGTATTCTGGATATTGAAGACTCAGAATCTGAATTTGTGGCTGATGTTTTAGGACCCATTTATTTGGATAGGTTAATGTTTCCTTGTCATAATCCTTTTTGGCTTCTTTTCTCTTATACATACATATATTTTTATCAACAATAATGACTTAATTAAATTTAGTATTGTCCGTAATTCAATCAATTATCCTATTTTAGGTAGCGTTTGGAAGAGAGACAGAAACTGAGTAACTGAAAGTGAAAGATAAAGATGGAGAGATTAAGATTGAAATAAGCTTTAATATTATGTTTAGTATAATGTGGGAGAGTAGAGATTGAAATAAAAATGAAATTCTAGTTTAATTTGCTTAAAGAATAAAGTTAAAATTAATTAATTAATTAAAATAGAAATATTTTAAATACAAAATGTTATTAAAATTTCTATATCTATTTTTACAAATTTTAGTCTCATGTGTTCCTACTTTTTAGAGATATTAAAATACTAAAATTTAGAAGACAAAAACTAAAATTTTAATACCAATTTTTAAACAAACAAATATAATACTAGATATCAGTTTCTCAATCTCTCTCTCAATGCCTTAAAACAAAGACTACTTGACCCTTGCAATCCATCAAATTATTTTGAAACCTCGTGTTATGGTCTTACAGTCCAAGAGAAGATGATACTAAAAGTAAAATTATTGAAACCAATTTCTCATAATTATTTAATGTTTCTTGTTGAGCCAATTAATCATATATCTTCCTCTTAATATATATACATGAGGCACAAGTGGACTTGATGCTTCAGTTGTAAATATCAATCTAATCTAAGTTACAAAATGGATGTCATTTTGTCCTCACATATAAAACTATATATATGTTAAATTGCATAATTAACCCAAAAATGAGACTTTGTGTGTACGCTAAGATTGTAAAGAATCCTAACTGGTACCAAGTGTTATACCAGATCCAATGGTATAGGTTACATCATTTTCTTGTATTGCCAGATAACTAGCCAAATCATAAGTGTAGATTTTACATAATCTGTCTATTTTTTGAAGAAAAATGCATCACAAGATTTTCTTCCAGATTGGATCCCTTTATATTCAAATTATAAAAGCTAAGTAATTAGTGCTCAAATGATTTTGAACAAATTATTTGTTGTATTTTATTTCAATACATAAAACTGGAAGTTAATCCGTTTTTCTCAGCAGATAAGATTGAATAATGAAATAAAATGAAAATTAGTTAACCAATAAATTAAAGCATTTACAAGTTTAGACAGCGATTAGTGAGTTACAAGTTTACTAAAATTTAGTTGTGGCCAATAAATTTTTATAAAATACTATTTATATACCAAAATCAGTCAATAATATATTTATGTATAAATATATGTATAATTTAATTTATTTTTAATGTATATTTATATTTTAACATATATTTTATATTAGTGACTGATTTTAATATATACGTAACATGATTAAAATTTTTAAACCAATGTATACTTAATAACTTCATTTTCACTCTTTATACTTGATAAATTAATAGACAAAAAAAAAACTTGATTAATTAGTTCTTTTAGATATATTTAAAAAAAAGACTAAGATTGATAAATAGTAACTAAATTAAATCTCTATATTAAATTATATTTTAATGTTATGTTTAGTTTGAGATAAATAATTAAATATAGAAATTAAAGACTATATTTAAAATTTGAAAAATTAAATAATATTTTGTTTAAAAAAAATATATTATTAAAATTTTAATTTTTATTTCTAAAAATTTTAATCCTACATATTTTTACTTTTTAAAAATATTAAATAGACTAAAATTTTAGTTTTAATATCTAATCCCTAAACACAATATTCAATCTTAAGTTTTTAATTCTACTCCCAATCTCAGAAAAACAAAGACAACCTTATTTTTTCTTATGTTAACTACACATCTATTGACGATGTAGCATGATTATTCAACTTTTTTGAAAGAAGGTTATAATTTGCTCAATAATTTTAAAATTAAAAGAAATAAAATATACAATGCATGCCAGCCAAACCGCTGTGATACAAGATATGTTAATCATTAAATGCTTTTCCGAAGTTACTAAATAAATTTATTATTTATAAAAATATATAATTTATAGAATAATTTTTTTTTTAAATATCTGAATATTGAGAGATAAAAATCTTTAAAAATATAATTTGATGACTCAATATTTGAAATAAGATACCACCTCTAAAATAAATAAATCGATTACACTCGAAATATGTATAAACGACACATTTGTTTATAAATCGAATAATCAGTACTCAGAACACATGCATTTACGTATACGTATCTAGGTGTTTCAGTACCTGAAATATGTATTTATACACAACTAAGTGACTTAGTATCCGGAATACGTTTATTTATATCTAGGTGACTCGATACCTTAGATATACTGTCAAAATACAATATATTAAGAGATTATTAGCTCATCATACTACACCAATTCTACTGGTTTGTATTTTTCTCTCTTTATTCTTCATACACATGGCTAGTAATCAATTTTTTGGGTTAAGTACGATTTTGGTCCCTAAGATATAGGTTGAAAGTTTTTTGTCCTCAACCTTTTTTTTTTATACAAAATAATCCCTAAGGTTTAAAACCAAGTTTTAAAATCCTTCTTTTTATTTAAATCTTAAAATTTTGGACCAAATTACCCATAACAAAAAAAATTATAAAATAAAAAAAATAAGAGAAGGAGAGTGTTTCTACTCCTGCCAAGGCGGAAGGGGAAGAAGAAGTTGTCCATGATCCACCTCTACCTCCGCTTCCGTTGCTAAAAATTTAAAACTAAGTTAAACCTTAGGGACGATTTTAAAATCAAGTTAAACCTTACGGACAATTTTGTATGCAAGAAAAGGTTGGGAACGAAAAAGATTTTCGACCTATACCTTAGGGACAAAAATCGTACTTAACCTCAGTTTTTTTTATGATAGTTTATCCGAATGGGATAATTAATTAGAAGCGGCAACGTGGTGATATTTGAGTGCGATTCACTTGTGATGTTGCGTATTTGCCGTCTTGATTCGTTGGACGCCTTAAAGAATCTCATTTTGACTAATATGGAGCACTAAGTTCTAAGGAGGTTGGAAGAGTTGCGTACAGATTTTTATCAACGCTCCCGAGTGGACGGTTTCGAAATAGGATATTTTGGGTCGAAGTCGATTAGCATGTGACAGCCATGTTCAACGTACATGCGAGCATAATACCTTAGCATGTGATGGAGTAGTACACTACGATTCGTGACATAGATGGTGGGTATGGGTCGTCGTCCTTGAACCCGCATACACTCTAGTAGTGACAAAACCAATCCATTTTGCCGAACCAATTGGTCATGTCAAGGAAGACTTAAGTGATTATGATTCAGAGTACATTGCCGCATCCGGATCATCTAACGAGAGTCTAACTTCTGACTACATCGTATCCAGGGGGCAGAAGAATGGAAACTGATGGTAACTTTATGACATCACAACGGTATGCACCCGGTAATGTCTATCACATCACGCTGAGCAACACTGCACAGCAAATTGTAGTTGTGCGACAGAAATACAAAATCTGACAACAATCATCTGTAGCTATCAAAGTCCTCCAAGAGCGACAACCATCTAAGGAGGACAAGACTGGTGATGCGCAAAAACTTGCCTCTCAACAAATTTCCTTTCGGCAAGTGCACCGAATTGTCGTCAAGTAAAAACTCACTGTAGAGTGAGGTCGAATCCCATAGGGATTGGTAGATTGAGCAATGTTAATTGGAGAGTTATACTAGTTGAGCGAAATCAGGATTGAATTGGGAATTGCAGAAAGTAAAAATTGGCGGAAAACTTAAATTGCAAGAAATTAAATGACAGAAAATTAAATTGCTGGAAATAAAGAACAGGGACTTAAATTGCAAGAAATTAAAAGGGAATGGGGATTTAACATGAAATTGAAGAAGCAGAATGTAAATAGAATGGGTAGATCAGCGATGGGGGAATCATTGGGTTTAGGAGATGTATAATTCTCCGGATCAAATTCATTTTCATCTCTTCCGCAATCAATGCATTCATTGATCTCCTTGGCAATCTTAATTGATTGGATTCCAATTCCTTGGCTCACCAATCTCTCTAAGCATGAACAATTGCCCAATTCCTTGATTTAAGTACTCATGAAAAGAGATGAAGTTTGGTCACTGATTATACCACACAAATTCATAGATCAAAGTGTTGGTAGGATTACATGTCACTATATCCATCCAAACCCCAATCTAATCCAATGTGAGAAAGCATTTCTAGCATGATCTCATCATTCCTCTTCCAAGGTTTCGAGGAGATCCAATTATGAATAGCTTCTTTCCCAAGATAACTATCCAATTGGATGAAGAACGAAAGCTTTCTAGCAAAATCAAGAGAAAAGAAAGAAGAAGATGAATGAAAATTACTATTGATCCATTGAATTACACAGAGCTCCCTAACCCAATGAAATGAGTTTAGTTGTTCATAGCCCTCAAAATGGAAATTAGAATGAAGAGATACATTGCAAAAGAAAAATCAATAGAAAGTAAATTGTGCAGTAGAAAGTGAAAGTCCGAAAAAATGTCCAAAAGCCCCCTCTAACTTAAATTCTAAGCTATTTATACACTCTCTTCCATTGATCTTCAATCTCTGAATTGAGCTTTTGGTCTTGATGGAATTGGGTTGAAAATGGCTTTAATTGGTTTCTCTTGCTGTTGAGAAGAGATTGGTTTGAATTGCCGAGTCTGATGCTTCACGTTGAAGTCAGCGTTTGATGGCCAACGTTGACTCAAACGCTCTTCAGAAAAACTAGAAAACTTTGCTGTCATTGGCGTTTGACTCAACATTGGAGGGCCAACGTTCCGCTACCCACGCGTACGCGTGCTTCATGCGTGCGCGTAGATGCAAAGATTTCATTTTGCAGTTTCAAAACACTGCAGGGGACGTTGGCCTCAGCGTTGGACCTCCAACGTTCCCTCTAACGTTGGCATTTTCACACGTGCGCGTAATCCACGCGTATGCGTGAAGGCTGTTGTTTTGCTAATTCACGCGTGCGCGTACACCACGCTTACGCGTGAGTTGCTTTTTTTCTATCCACACGTACGCGTCAATGCAAATTTTTCATTTCCAAATTCTGGGCTTTGGCATCGTGGACGTTGGAGGCTAGCATTTGAGGCAACGTTGGACTCCAACGTTCGTTTAGTGACATGTACGCATGACCCACGCGTGCGCATGATTCACGCTTGCGCGTGGATAAAGAAATTTTGCTCTTTCACGCGTACGCGTCATAGATGCGTACGCGTCGATTGAAAATCATTCAGCTCCAGAATTGGTCATTTTATCACAATGTTGGGGGTAACGTTGGATGTCCAACGCTCCCTCCAACGTGAGCATCAGCAACTTATGCAGAGAATTGTTCTGCTTCTCTTCCAACGTTTAAGGCAAACGTTGGCCACCGACGTTTGCTTCTTCTTCATCTTTTCTCGGCTCCTTCTTCAACCTTCTTCCATGCTTTCCTTCACCTATCATCAACCAATATATGCATCAAAGCCTTGCTAAAGTCATGAGAATTCTCATCATTCTTAGCATACAAGTAATTATAACATAATTCTCATAAAATTGCATCAAATTAATCATAGTTGAATGATTCTAGGCATACATAAATTTCCAATCCAATTGCTTACTTATAGCTCCAGAAAGTGCATAAAACCTATTAAAAACAAAGAAAAAGGATAGTAAAACTAGCCTAAGATGCCCTGGCATCAACTGGCTGACTTGTCCATAAATTAATATCCTCTTATCAACATAAGCAAGTAACATCTGCCATACTTGCGAAGAGTATCTATTAGGTGCTTCAAATGTTCATAGTATGAAGAGTTCAAGTATTATTTAAAAATTATTAGTTTATATTTTTAGAATGTTCAATTTAAGTTTGATTTATTTTGATTTTATTTATTTAGTTACTAAATTGGGTTTTATGTTATTGGCTTAAGTTTTTTATTTTAACCTAATAAGAGGTTATAAATACCTCATAAATTATGGTAGTCATCATTCATTGATTAGAGGTGTGAAACTTTCCTTTTGGTTTCGTGATGAAACCATGATGTGGACAAGTGAGGTTGAGTGAGTCCCTCTCTTGTTGCATTGGGGAATTGGATAGAAGGTTTATGAGTCCCTTGATAAACCACTATTTTATGGTTTATCTTATGCTCAATTGAGTGGTTTATATCAATTCTTTACTCACTTATTCATATGATTTGTATGAGTTTACATTTTTCCTTCCTGATTTTGTGCTATGATTGAAAACATGCTTCTTTGGCCTTAAATTTCCTATGTTTAATCCTCTCTTATTACCATTCGATGCCGTGATATGTGTGTTAAGTGATTTCAGGGATTACAAGACAGGAATGGCTTAGAGGATGGAAAGGAAGCATGCAAAAGTGGAAGGAATATAAGAAACTGAAGGAATTGCTAAACTGTCCAGCCTGACCTCTTAGTACTAAATCGACCATAACTTGAGCTACAAAGGTCCAAATAATACGGTTTTAGTTGCGTTAGAAAGCTAACATCCGGGGCTTCGCAACGATACATAATTTGCCATAACTTCTCCAAAGATAGGCAATGCGCACGCGTGGATCACGCGTACGCGTGACCCTACAAATCGGCGTAAAAATGTGTTCAGACAGAAAGTTGTGATGGTGTGGTGCTGGAATGGTGCTAGGAGTACAAGCAACATCACACGTACGCGTCCCTGACGCGTACGTGTCATTTTTCCATCCAGCCCATCCACGCGTGCGCGTCCCTCACGCACACGCGTCGTTTCAATTTTTGGCAATGTGCGTATGAAACAGAGAGTTGTGCGTGCGCAAGGCTGCTCTCGCGCCAATAGCACAATTCAGGTCACGCGTACGCGTCACTTGAAAATATCACAAACCACGCGAACGCGTACACCACGCGAACGCGTACACCACGCGAACGCGTGCACCACGCGTCCGCGTCACATGCGACGCACAGTTTATCCAGATCAACGCCAGAATTCCTATCTTTTCTTCCCTAATCCTAATCCTTTCTTCTCTCCTTTCTCCTTCTTTCTTCTTCCTTTCTTACTTTCTTCTTCTTCATCCCTTCAACTTCTCATCCCTATTCTTTTTTATTCTATTTTACTTAATTTATTTGCATACTTTCATTCATTGCATTTTAATTTTTTTGCAAATTTTTATCTCCTTTTCTAAATTTATTATTTTTCCATTGGTGTTAAATTTTCTTATTCAACTGTTGCATCTTCCCTTGCATTATTCTGGTGCTTCATGACTTATTTTTTCTGATTGGGTATTATTATTCATAAGTCAATGCTAATCTTTTATAATACTTGCATTCCATTTGCATTGCTATGCATTTACACTGTCTTTCATTGCCCACACTCTTCCCCCATTGTTACAATTTTTGCACTATTGATATGCCATTTGCTTCTACTGTTTTCTCACTGCATTTTTTAGCTACCATGTAGTTGAGACTCTCATTATTTGGCATTAACCCAACCATATTTTATTTGTTTCCCATCTTTGTTTTTGGATTACTTTTCTTTTTTTTTTCTTTTTTTTCTTTTCTCTTCTTTCAGGTTTGCCACCGAGGAAGGGAAACATAAACATTTTACATGGGGTGACAGACAAGTCCATCTGCACAGCCTTTGGAGAAAAGCATTAGTTGGAGCAACCCGTCCACTTGCACATCTTAGCATGCACCGAGGACGGTGCAATCTTTAAGTGTGGGGAGGTCGATACTGACTTCCGTGGGTTTGTTATTTCCTATTTTAACACCAATGAACAATTTTCTAGGTTAATTTAGTTGTTGCATTTGCATGTTTAATTGCATGTTTGTTTGAATTTTTTGTGCATATTCTACCACTGCTTGGTTGAAGTAATAATTTCTTTTTCAAGACCCTTTTTGTAGCATTTCACTAATTTAAATTAAAATCTTTTTCTATTAAACTTGTTTGAAGAAATTTTATTTTGGAACATGGTTTAAGAACTCGAACACACAAAACCAGTGAGATTTTGAGCCTATTTGATTGGTTGCATTTTATCTACCAATATTTTATTTTTTGGTATGTGTTGTTCTCTCTAAAATTGTGATCTTTATCTTGCTTGATTCTATATTTCCATTGTTTAATGTATGCATGCACTTATGTGATTGAGGCATTTATTTCACTGAGCTTACATACCCATATGGCCTTACCCTTTTATTATCCTTTGCAAACCAATTTGAGCCTATTTTACCCCTTTTGTTCTTTACTTTAGCACATCATTAACTCTAAGCGGAAAACAATAATGTCCTTAATTTGAATCATTGGTTAGCTTAGACTAGTGAGAGTGCTCATGAATTAAGTGTGGGAAAAGTGGGTTTGGAAACGTTTGATTTTGGAAATTAAGTATGTTAAACTTCTTTATGAAAATGTGAAAGAAATGTTTAGGACATGTTCATGCATTCAATAATTTAATCATATGCATTGAGAAAAACAAAAGAAAATATATATATATATATATAAAAGAAAAAAAATATATAAAATAAAGGAGAAAAAGAAAAGAAAAAGAGCAAATAAGTAAAAGGGGACAAAATGCCCCAAAGTAAATGGTGATAGCAATGCATATGTACTGTACTCGAAATTAGGATGCATGAATATGTGGAAAACATGGTTAATAGATAGTTAGATATGGTATTATGATTACATGGATTGTCTAAAGTTAGGTGGAAAGTTTAAGTTAATTAAGGATTCAGATTTTAGTCTACTTGGCCAAATACAATCCTACCTTGACCCTAACCCCATTACAATCCTTAAAAGACCTCTTGATTTGTGTATTTGTGCATTAAACTTTTGTTGATTGGTAGAAGAAGAGCAAGCCTTAGAAAGCAATATTAGTAGAGAATTGAGAGAGTCGAACCTTAAACACTTGAGTGATTAGAGTGTATACACTTCCAGTGAGGGTTCGATGCTCGATTCCTTGTTCCCGGCTTTCATGAGCTATTTTCTTCTGCAAGTTCACTTGTACTTTATTTTGTGATTTGAATTAGTGAAATCCAGTTCATGTCTGTTCTTGAAGAACTTGTTTACTTTTAACTAAGTAGGTAGAATTATTTTTGCATTTAGTTGCATTCATAGGTTGCATTTCATAAGTTTTACCATTCTCCTTCACTCTCTTATAGCTTTTCTTGAGCTTAGCATGAGGACATGCTAATGTTTAAGTATGGGGAGATTGATAAACCACTATTTTATGGTTTATCTTATGCTCAATTGAGTGGTTTATATCAATTCTTTACTCACTTATTCATATGATTGGCATGAGTTTACATTTTTCCTTCCTGATTTTGTGCTATGATTGAAAACATGCTTCTTTGGCCTTAAATTTCCTATGTTTAATCCTCTCTTATTACCATTCGATGTCGTGATATGTGTGTTAAGTGATTTCAGGGATTACAGGACAGGAATGGCTTAGAGGATGGAAAGGAAGTATGCAAAAGTGGAAGGAATATAAGAAACTGAAGGAATTGCTAAGCTATCCAACCTGACCTATTGATACTAAATTGACCATAACTTGAGCTACAGAGATCCAAATGATGCGATTCTAGTTGCTTTGGAAAGCTAACATCCGGGGCTTCGCAACGATATATAATTTGCCACAGCTGTCTCGAAGATAGATGGTGCGCACGCGTAGATCACGCGCATGCGTGACCTGGCAAAAATCCAATCCACGCTCACGCGTGGACGACGCTCACGCGTAACTTTGCTGCGTGCTAGACGTACCAGAAATCGCTGGGGGCAATTTTTGAGCTGTTTCTGACCCAGTTTTTTGCCCAGAAAACACAGATTAGAGGCTATAAAGTGAGAAAATCCATTCATTCATATATACACAACATTCATTATTCATAATTTTAGGTTTTAGATATAGTTTTCTAGAGAGAGAGGCTCTCTCCTCTCTCTAGAATTTAGGATTTAGGATTTTTCTTAGTTTATGGTTCATTCCTTCTCAATTTCAGGTTCAATGTTCCTTTAATTTAGTTTCTCTTTTACTTTTATTTATTCTAATGCTTTCACTTGTTAATTACTTATGTTGCCAAATTGGCTTATGAACTCTTCATGTTATATTTGAATATTCTATTTAATGCAATTTGAGGTATTTCAGATTTACGATTGCTTTCTTCTATTTATGATATAAATAATTTAGATTTTTTTCCCTTTGCTTTGGTTGAGTAATTGGTGACACTTGAGTTATCAAACTCAACTATTGATTGAAAATTGAAATTTGCTGATTGATTTGGATCCCTCTAAAGCTAGTCTTTCCACAGGAGTTGACTAGGACTTGAGGAATCAAATTAATTAGTCTACTTGACTTTCCTTTATTTAGTAAGGGTTAACTAAGTGGGAGCAATAAACAATTCTCATCACACCTGATAAGGATAACTAGGATGGGATTTCCAATTCTTATACCTTGCAATGGTTTTCATGATAATTAATTTAATTCTTGCAATTTACTTTTTCTGCTCATTATTCAAAAACCCCAAAAAGATAATCTTCCATAACCAATAATAAATTACACCTCCCTGCAATTCCTTGAGAGACGACCCGATGTTTAAATACTTTGATTATCAATTTTATTAAGGGTTTGTTACTTGTGACAACCAAAAATTTTGTACGAAAGGATTTTTTGTCGGTCTAGAAGCTATACTAGCAACGAGAACTTAATTGTGAAAATTCTAGACCGCGCGAGAGTTCCGTTCGTCATCCCTTCGATTCAATTTCAAATTATGATGTGGACCAGTTAGGTTGATGAGTCCCTTTCTTATTGCATCAAGAAATTGGGTAGAAATAGAGTGATTCTCTTTGTATTCAATTTTAATCTATCTCTTTTGTTTTTATTTCAATTTTAATGTATCTTTTTATTCCATTTGAATTATTGTCTTCTTGTTTACTTTGTTTTTTCCGTATCATTTGGTATCAGATTTTAGGTAATAGATTCATCCCTATTAATCTATATTTGTTCTTCATGTACCAAAAACAAAAAACAAAAAAGAGTTCAGTGTCTCTCGCGTCCTTCTTTATGTTCTTATCAAAAAACATAAAAAAGCATACAATGCGACAAGAAAAAAAAAGGTGTTCAAGTGTATTTGTTCTTTTGATACACTATTTTTTCAACTACACGATTTAAGGACGAATATTTTTTTAGGAGTAAGAGAATGATACGTGCTTCAAGTGTTCGTGTTACGAAGAATTTAAGTATTATTTAAAAGTTATTAGTTTATATTTTTAAAATATTAAATTTAGTTTGATGTATTTTAATTTTGTTTATTTAGTTATTAAATTGGGTTTTATGTTATGGGCTTAGGTTTTTTTATTTTAACCTAATAAAGGGTTATAGATATCTCATAAATGATGGTAGTCGTCATTTAGTGATTAAAAGTGTGAAACTCCTTTTGGTTTCATGATGAAACCATGATGTGAACAAGTGAAGTTGGGTGAGTCTCTTTCTTGTTGCATCAGGGAATTGGGTAGAAAGTTGAGGAGTCCCTTCGACCCAAACTATAGCGTGGACACGTTAGGTTGAGAAATTTCTTTCTTGTTGCGTCAAAAAATTGGGTAGAAAGAATAGTAATTCTCTTTGTATTCAATTTCAATCTATCTATTTTGCTTTTATTTTGATTTTAAAGTATCTTTTTATTCCGTTTGAGTCCTTGTCTTCTTGTTTACTTTGTTTTTCCATATCAGTATCTGAGTCCGCTCTGGCAGAATATGTGCAACCCTGAGCCATGTAATCTTCAGCCCGAAATCTGCTTCCTGTTATCTGGATGAGGTGGAGGTCTATCACCTAGCAAGTCCTCAACCTACTGTCATGTGGAGTGTCTATGGTATTGCTGAAAATTTCTAGTGCAGCCACCAATTGGGTGATGATAAGCCACATCTTGGAGTGTGATGATGGCTTCAACCCATAGAAGGTGAAAAATATGGGTCTCGAGTCTCCACTGCTTCACAAACACAAAGAGTAAGACATTGCCAAAGATAAAATCCCTTAATTCTACTGCATATCCGAATTCAACCTTCTTAATGTACGATAGTAACATGTCAGACAGTGAGATAGACAACGTCATGCGACGTGATAAGAGCAACCACAGTGACTATCACAATATTGCTCATTATTCCTTTCAATAATATTGCATATAATTTAAAAAAAATCTAAATCAATTAATTAAATTTTATGATTGACTAATAAGTAATGCAATGTTTCTATATAACAGAATAAATAATTTCATTAAAAAATATAATTTCATATATAATTGATTAATTAAATAATACAATGTTACTACATATTATAGATAATAGAATAAATTTAATTATAACAGAGCAAACAATTTAATTAAATTATATTATTAACATGTTAACTTAATAAAAAGTTTTTTTTGTTAAAATAACTATAGCTTCATATATAGTTAACCGGATTCTATTTTTAATAATACTCTTCTAATTATTTGAACAATTTAAACCATTTAAATTTAAAGTAATATTCCTAACACTAATGCTAGCTCTACCTACTAAGATTCAAATATCTTAATATATAGAAAATATAGAATTTTCAACTAATTAAATCAAGAAATAATAATATATCAACTTTAAAATTAAATAAATCAAAATATCATAACACTTCAATAACTTAAATATTTAAAATAAAAAAACATACAAACTAAGCATTTAGCCTGTCAATATTTTTGGAATGTATGTAATTCTAACGTTGAGTTATATGCAATTTCAAAATTTTTCAAAACTTAAAAAAAAAAAAAACTCAAATGACAAAATAGATATCGACTACTAACTATTTTTAACAAAATAATTATATCGCGAGTACTGAATATCATATTTATATACGTATCCTGGATACTCAGTACTTAATTTGTATATTTATATCATATCTTGAATGTATTTAGAATATGTAATAAATTATGTATTACACATCTAAGATAGTCAGTGCTTAAAATGTTTTTATTATCAACCCAATAAGACATGATATAACATACAAAAATAGATAATTAAGTCTTGGGTGGACTTATAACTATAAGTTATAACTACAAGGTAATAAAAAGTGAATTCGAAAAAAAAAATGTATTAGATTAATCAATACATACAAGTTGTCTACTGCTTAGGCTTCTAAGCTTTTTATTATAGTCCAGTTAAGAGTAAACTACTATTTTTATTTATAAAAATTTAGAATATTAATAAATCTACTCACAAATAAATAAAATTATCATTTTTATTCATGAAAGATAAATTTTTGTTAGCAAAACTATCCGAATCCTAAAAAATAATTTAAAATTCCTAAAATACTCTCTAATATAATCTAACTCTAACTTTTTATTTTACTCTACACTACCATTTTCATCCAAATTCTTTTTCACCACCACTTTCATCCCTCACTACCAAAAAAATAATTTAAAATGGCATTTATATTACGGCGGTTTTAAAAACCGCCATAATATCTAAACATTATGGCATTTTTTGTAGCTGCCATAATTAACTTATATTTGGTGGCGGTTCTGAAAATTCTGGCGGTTTTGAACCGCCATTATCACGTAGGTATAAAAGGCAAAAATTTGCAATCCCTAATTCCAGAACCCTTTTAACACTATGCATACGGTGGCCTCTGCCTTCTCTCCTTCGTCTATGTTGCTTCATCCACTACGCTTTCACCCTCCAGCGTCGCTGTTTCCAACGGAATCGAAGGTTCCAAGCCACACACGCGCTTTCTTTCCCATAGTCGCTTCCTCACGTCACGGAACCGCTTTTTGCCGACGTTGTTTCTCCATAGTCGCTGCCCCTGGCCTGTGCGATGACGTACGATCTTCTTTCTCTCCGACGACAATCTTCTCCAGTGATATCTCATCCAGCGACGACCTCCTTAGGCGACATCTCCTTCAGCGGTGATCTCCTTCGGTGACGTCTCCTCTAGCTTCCTCTCCTCGCCGTCCTAACTCTATGTCTTCTCCGCGAAAATCCTTAACGCCTCCCTTTCGTTCTGGATATGGCAGGTCAGCTTGCTACTTTTTACATTCTAGGGTTCAAAAGTGCAAATTATTTCTCTGCTTTTTGCTACTGTGAAATTGGATATGCTGATAAAGATTTGAAATTGGAATTAATTAATTTCTATCATAGATAAATTTGTAATCAGTTACGTCTTTGAATTCTTCTTTATCCAGTTATTTTGGAATTAAAGATATCTATGGCAGAAAATAAAGACATGTATGTAAGGATACTGAATGAACATTTTCTAAATTTAGGAGATTCAATGAAATTAAAAAGAAAGAAAGGATGAATTACAGCATGAGAGTTAGTAATGGAATGAAGAAGTTGCAGCTTCTCGTGCAGTAGTGCTAGTTCAGCATGTAGCAATTGTCTGGTTTCCATAGAGCATCTGCTGAAATTTGACACGTCTCTGTTGTTAGATTTAGTCATAGTTTGTACACATAATGGCAGTATAGAAGCAAAATAGTTTTGTTCCTCTGTGCTATCTGTTGAAATATTTAGTATTTAGGGAACCAGATTTTATATGCCAGATTTTGTGCTTATGTGACAGGTTTTAATTATTGGCCTAGTTTTGACTGCACAATACTTGTGATGTCTATTGCTTTATGTAACAATAAAGTTACTTTATTCTCTGAATATATAAATAATTAGAGCTGGCAGCCGCAACATCATTTAGCTCAATTAAATTTTGGAATTCTAAAGTTAGAATTTGAGTTTGACATGTTGACTTGATTTGGACAGTCGTAGCATCGTTTAGCTCAATTAGATTTTGGAATTTTAAAGTTAGAATTTGAGTTTACAATTTTAAAGTTAGAATTTGAGTTTATAATTTTAAAGTTACAATTTTAATTTCAGATTGATTATAAGGGATCCACAGAGTTGGGAAACATTGGCATTAATCCATGGGATTCCTCTATTTTGGAAGACCTGATGAAGAAGATAAATCCTACAATTAAAAAATTTTATGTGAGATATTTATATTCTTTGTTATATACATGTTTGATTTACTGCATCTGACAAGGATTCAGGTGCTTTATGCTTGTATAAATGCATTTCAGGGGTATCACTTGAGCACTAAATCTTATACAGGAAAAGTGGCCTTATCTACTTTGAAGAATGCATCAAGGAACAAAGTTATAGAGATAGGTAATATTCATATCCTTACTCTTGTCTTCATCATTGGGACGTAATTGTCTGACTGCTCCTAGCTTTATGATCAATCTGAAGAATTCATTTATATATGAATTTACTTGCTTTATCTTCTTGTATTTCTGACGGAATAGGAACAGTTGTATCATATATAAATTAATACCATAAATTTCATAGGAGATGCTAAAAAATTGTGAGTTCATGATATGTGCTAAAAATTGACCCTGCAACGAAATTTCCATTGAATCTGAGTTTATGATGTCTCCCCAGAGATGTTAGCTTGTCTTCCAAAGACAATGTTGTTGCAGATAGTTTCTACAAAATTAGGTTTATCTATTGTTAGAAATAAAGAGTGTATATCTTTTTGGTATCTCAATAAAAAATCTTAGGAGTAGTTTTGGTTCTTTCTATTATTACGTCATCGTTTCCTTATTTGTCTAGGATAAGGGTTTTTCCTATTATCAACAGCAGTTAGTGTTCATCTCTTGTAAGACACCACAACATGATCATATCAGTGTATTTTATATAGTTTCATAGTCTTTATTCTTTTCCTTTACTGGCTTCATTCATTCTCTTGATGGTTGGTGCACGAAATTGTGATCTCCAGGCTCGAACAAATCCTGGTAATGGCTCCAAAGCTTGGTGCTCTGATCTTAATTCATAATTGTCACAACTTCGATACAACTAACCAGCAAGTGCACTGGGTCGTCCAAGTAATACCTTACGTGAGTAAGGGTCGAATCCCACGGAGATTGTTGGTATGAAGCAAGCTATGGTCACCTTGTAAATCTCAGTCAGGCAGATATAAAGTGATAATGGTGTTTTCGAATATTATATAATAAAATAGGGATAGAGATACTTATGTAATTCATTGGTAGGAATTTCAGATAAGCGAATGGAGATGTTTTTCGTTCCTCTGAACCTCTGCTTTCCTGCTATCTTCATCCAATCAGTTTTACTTCCTTCCATGGCTGGCTTTATGTGATACATCACCACTGTCAATGGCTACTTTCGGTCATCTCTCGGGAAAATGATCCAATGCCCTGTCACGGCACGGCTAATCGTCTGGAGGCATCACCCTTGTCAATGGCTTCATCTTATCCTCTCAGTGAATAATATGCTCACGCACCCTGTCACGGCACGGCTATTCATCTGTCGGTTCTCGATCATGCTGGAATAGGATTTACTATCCTTTTGCGTCTGTCACTAACGCCCTGCAATCGCGAGTTAGGAGCTCGTCACAGTCATTCAATCATTGAATCCTACTCGGAATACCACAGACAAGGTTTAGACCTTCCGGATTCTCTTGAATGCCGCCATCATTCTAGCTTACGCCACGAAGATTCTAGTTAGGAGATCTAAGAGATACTCATTCTAGCTTATTTCATGTAGAACAGAAGTGTTTGTCAGACACGTGTTCATAAGGGAGAAGGATGATGAGCGTCACACATAATCATCACCTTCATCACGTTCTTGGGTGCGAATGGATATCTTAGAAGCGAAATAAGAAGAATTGAATAGAAAACAGTAGTACTTTGCATTAATCTTTGAGGAACAACAGAGCTCCACACCTTAATCTATGGAGTGTAGAAACTCTACCGTTAAAAATACATAAGTGAAGGTCCAGGCATGGCCGAGATGGCCAGCCCCCTAAAACATGATCAAAGGATCATAAGGTAATCCAAAGATGCCTAATACAATAGTAAGAGGTCCTATTTATAATAAACTAGCTACTAGGGTTTACATGAGTAAGTATTTGATGTATAAATCCACTTCCGGGGCCCACTTGGTGTGTGTTTGGGCTGAGCTTAAGTGTTGCACGTGCAGAGGCCATTTATGGAGTTGAATGCCAGTTTTTGTGCCAGTTTGGGCGTTCAACTCTGGTTTTGGATCCTTTTCTGGCGCTGGACGCCAGATTTGGGTAGAAAGCTGGCGTTGAACGCCAGTTTACGTCGTCAATTCTTGGCCAAAGTATGGACTATTATATATTGCTGGAAAGCCCTGGATGTCTACTTTCCAACGCAATTGGAAGCGCGCCATTTCGAGTTCTGTAGCTCCAGAAAATCCACTTTGAGTGCAGGGAGGTCAGAATCCAACAGCATCAGCAGTCCTTTTTCAACCTCTGAATCTGATTTCTGCTCAAGTCCCTCAATTTCAGCCAGAAAATACCTGAAATCACAGAAAAACACACAAACTCATAGTAAAGTCCAGAAATGTGAATTTAACACAAAATCTATTAAAAACATCCCTAAAAGTAACTAGATCCTACTAAAAACATACTAAAAATAATGTCAAAAAGCGTATAAATTATCCGCTCATCACAACACCAAACTTAAATTGTTGCTTGTCCCCAAGCAACTGAAAATCAAAATAGGATAAAAAGAATAGAATATACTATAAATTCCAAACTATCAATGAAACAGAGCTTCAATCATATGAGCGGGACTTATAGCTTTTTGCCTCTTGAATAGTTTTGGCATCTCACTTAATCCATTGAGGTTCAGAATGATTGGCATCTATAGGAACTCAGAGTTCAGATAGTGTTATTGATTCTCCTAGTTCAGTATGATGATTCTTGAACACAGCTATTTTATGAGTCTTGGCCGTGGCCCTAAGCACTTTGTTTTCCAGTATTACCACCGGATACATAAATGCCACAGACACATAATTGGGTGAACCTTTTCAGATTGTGACTCAGCTTTGCTAAAGTCCCCAATTAGAGGTGTCCAGGGTTCTTAAGCACACTCTTTTTTTTTTTGCTTTGGACCTTGACTTTAACCGCTCAGTCTCAAGTTTTCACTTGACACCTACACGCCACAAGCACATGGTTAGGGACAGCTTGGTTTAGCCGCTTAGACCAGGATTTTATTCCTTTAGGCCCTCCTATCCACTGATGCTCAAAGCCTTGGGATCCTTTTTATTTGCCCTTGCCTTTTGGTTTTAAGGGTTATTGGCTTTTTGCTCTTGCCTCTTGGTTTTAAGAGCTTTTGGCTTTTTCTGCTTGCTTTTTCTTTTTCTTTCTATTTTTTTCGCCTATTTTTTTTTTCTATTTTTTTTTCTGCAAGCTTTGTTCCTTGCTGCTTTTTCTTGCTTCAAGAATCATTTTTATGATTTTTCAGATTATCAAATAACATGTCTCCTAGTCATCATTCTTTCAAGAGCCAACATATTTAACATTCTTAAACAACAACTTCAAAAGACATATGCACTGTTCAAGCATACATTCAGAAAACAAGAAGCATTGTCACCACATCAATATAATTAAACTAAGTTCAAGGATAAATTCAAAACTCATGTACTTCTTGTTCTTTTGAATTAAAACATTTTTTTTAAGAGATGTGATGGATTCATAGGACATTTATAACTTTAAGACATAGTTACTACTACTAATGATCATGTAATGAAGACACAAACATAGATAAGCACATAACATAGAAAATGAAAAACAGAGAAAGTAAGAACAAGGAATGAGTCCACCTTAGTGATGTCCTTGAGCTCTTCTATGTCTCTTCCTTGTCTTTGCTGCTCCTCCTTCATTGCTTTTAGATCTTCTCTGATTTCATGAAGGATGATGGAGTGCTCTTGATGTTCCACCCTTAGTTGCTTCCAATAATTGTGTGGAAGAAAATGTATCCCCTGAGGTATCTCAGGGATCTCTTGATTTGCAGTCAAATGTTCTACCACTGAGCTATAGACCCTTGATGGAAGCTTTTGTCTTCCCTTTCCTCTTTCTAGAGGCTTCTCTGGCCTTAGGTGCCATCAATGGTTATGAAAAAAAACAAAAAAGCTATGCTTTTACCACACCAAACTTAGAATGTTGCTCACCCTCGAGCAAAAGAAGAAAGAATAGAAGAAGAAGAAGATATAGAGGAGATGGAGGGAGGTGTGTATTCGGCCATATGGGTGGGATTGGGTGGGGAAGAGATGTTGAATTTTGAAGGTAAGTGGGTGTAAGGATGTGAGTGGTAAATGGAAAACAGAAGGGATGATCATGAATGGAAAGAGAGATGATGAGGTAGGTGGGGATCCTGTGGGGTCCACAGATCCTGAGGTGTCAAGGCATGTAAAATGCCCTTGCACACAACTCTGAGCGTTCAGCGCCAGGTTGGTGCCCATTTTGGGCGTTCAACGCCCCTTTGCTGCCATTTCTAGCGTTGAACGCCAGAACCATGCTTGTTCTGGGCGTTCAGCGCCAGGATGCTCCCATTCTGGGCGTTCAGCGCCAGAACTATGCTCTGTTCTGGCGTTTGAACGCCAGACAGATGCTCCTCCAGGGTGTGATTTTTCTTCTGCTGTTTTTGATTCCGTTTTTGATTTTTTTGTTTATTTTGTGACTCCACATGATCATGAACCTAAGAAAACATGAAAAACAATAAAAATAAGAATTAGATAAACATTGGGTTGCCTCCCAACAAGCGCTTCTTTAATGTCAATAGCTTGACAGTGGGCTCTCATGGAGCCTCACAGATGTGCAGAGCTTTGTTTAGACTCTCCAACACCAAACTTAGAGTTTGGATATGGGAGTTTCAACACCAAACTTAGAGTTTGGTTGTGGCCTCCCAACACCAAACTTAGAGTTTGACTGTGGGGGCTCTGGTTGACTCTGCTTGGAGAGAAGCTTTTTCTGCTTCCTCTCCATGGTTGCAGAGGGAGATCCTTGAGTTTTAAACCCAAGGGAGTCCTCATTCCATTGGAGGACTATTTCACCTCTGTCAACATCAATCACAGCTCTTGCTATGGCCAGGAAAGGTCTTCCTAGGATGATGGATTCATCCTTTTCCTTTCCAGTATCCAGGACTATGAAATCAGCAGGGATGTAAAGGCCTTCAACCTTTACTAACACGTCCTCTACTTGTCCATAAGCCTGTTTTCTAGAGCTGTCTGCCATCTCTAATGAGATTTTAGCAGCTTGCACCCCATAGATTCCCAGTTTCTCTATTACAGAGAGGGGCATGAGGTTTATTCCTGAACCAAGGTCACACAGAGCCTTAAAGATCATGGTGCCTATGGTACAGGGTATTATGAACTTTCTAGGATCCTGTCTCTTCTGAGGCAATGTCAGTTGATCCAGATCACTTAGTTCATTGATGAACAAGGGAGGTTCAACTTCCCAAGTATCAATGCCAAATAGTTTGGCATTCAGCTTCATGATTGCACCAAGAGACTTGGCAGCTTGCTCTTCAGTAACATCCTCATTCTCTTCAGGAGAGGAATACTCATCAGAGCTCATGAAGGGCATAAGGAGGTTCAATGGAATCTCTATGGTCTCTAGATGAGCCTTAGAGTCCTTTGGTTCCTCAGAGGGAAGCTTCTTATTGACCACTGGACGTCCCAGGAGGTCTTCCTCCTTGGGATTCACATCCTCTCCTCTCCTCACAGGTTCGGCCATGGCGCTTATGTCAATGGCCTTGCACTCTCCTTTTGGATTCTCTTCTGTATTGCTTGGGAGAGTACTAGGAGGGATTTCAGTGATCCTTTTACTCAGCTGGCCCACTTGTGCTTCCAGATTTCTAATGGAAGATTTTGTTTCATTCATGAAACTTACAGTGGCCTTAGATAGATCAGAGACTAAGTTTGCTAAATTAGAAGCATTTTGTTCAGAGTTCTCTGTCTGTTGCTGAGTTGATGATGGAAAAGGTTTGCTATTGCTAAACCTGTTTCTTCCACCATTATTAAAGCCTTGTTGAGGCTTTTGATCCTTCCATGAGAAATTTGGATGATTTCTCCATGATGAGTTATAGGTGTTTCCATAAGGTTCACCTAAGTAATTCACCTCTGCTATTGCAGGGTTCTCAGGATCATAAGCTTCTTCTTCATAAGAAGCTTCTTGAGTACTGTTGGATGCAGCTTGCATTCCATGCAGACTCTGAGAGATCATATTGACTTGCTGAGTCAATATTTTATTCTGAGCCAATATGGCATTCAGAGTATCAACTTCAAGAACTCCCTTCTTCATAGGCGTCCCATTACTCACAGGATTCCTTTCAGAAGTGTACATGAACTGGTTATTAGCAACCATGTCAATGAGTTCTTGAGCTTCTGCAGGCATTTTCTTTAGGTGAATGGATCCACCTGCAGAAGTGTCCAGTGACATCTTTGATAGCTCAGATAAACCATCATAGAATATATCCAGGATGGTCCATTCTGAAAGCATGTCAGAAGGACACTTTTTGGTCAACTGTTTGTATCTTTCCCAAGTTTCATAGAGGGATTCACCTTCTTTCTGTCTGAAGGTTTGAACATCAGCTCTAAGCTTGCTCAGCTTTTGAGGAGGAAAGTACTTGGCTAAGAAAGCCGTGACCAGCTTATCCCAAGATTTCAGGCTGTCTTTGGGTTGAGAATCCAACCATAATCTAGCTCTGTCTCTTACAGCAAAAGGGAAAAGCATGAGCCTGTAGACTTCAGGATCTACTCCATTAGTCTTAACAGTATCACATATCTGCAAGAATTCAGTTAAGAACTGAAAAGGATCTTCAGATGGAAGTCCATGAAACTTGCAGTTCTGCTGCATCAGAGAAACTAATTGAGGTTTCAGCTCAAAGTTGTTTGCTCCAATGGCAGGAATGGAGATGCTTCTTCCATGTAAATTGGAATTAGGTGCAGTAAAGTCACCAAGCATCCTCCTTTCATTATTATTATTTTCGGCTGCCATCTCCTCTGCCTGTTTGAAAATTTCTGAAAGGTTATCTCTGGATTGTTGTATTTTAGCTTCTCTTAATTTTCTCTTCAGAGTCCTTTCAGGTTCTGGATCTGCTTCCACAAGAATGTTCTTATCCTTGCTCCTGCTCATATGACAAGGAAGAATGGCCAGAAAAATGATAATAATAATAGAGATCCTTTATACCACAGTATAGCGATCCCTTTGTGAGTGGAAGAAGAGGGGGAGATAAAGGATGTGATGTAAAGGAAGAAACACAACTGTACCAATGGAAGAGATGTGAGATGAGATGTTAGGATATGAATGAATAAATAGAATGAGATGAGGGAGGGATAATTTTCGAAAGTTATTTTGAAAAAGAGTTAGTGGTTTTTGAAAATAGTTTTTGAAAAAGGTTAGTAAATTTTTTTTTTCGAAATTTAAGTTTTAAAAAATTAAAATAATTAATAAATTAAAAAGAAATTTTGAAAAAGGGGAGAGATATTTTCGAAAATGAGAGAGAGAGAGAGTTAGTTAGGTGGTTTTGAAAAAGATAAGAAACAAACAAAAAGTTAGTTAGTTAGTTGAAACAAATTTTGAAAAGATAGGAAGTTAGGAAGTTAGAAAATATATTTTGAAAAGATATTTTTGAAAAAGATAAGATAAGAAGATATTTTTGAAAAGATATGATAGAAATTAGTTTTTGAAAAAGATTTGATTTTTTAAAAATCACAATTAATGACTTGATTCACAAGAAATCACAAGATATGATTCTAGAACTTAAAGTTTGAATCTTTCTTAACAAGCAAGTAACAAACTTCAAATTTTTGAATCAAAACATTAATTGATTATGTTATTTTCGAAAATTTGATATAAAAATAAGAAAAAGATTTTTGAAAAATATTTTTGGAATTTTCGAAAATAACTAAGAATTTTGAAAAAGATTTGATTTTTGAAAAAGATTTTGAAAAAGATAAGATTTTCAAATTGAAAATTTGATTTGACTCATGAGAAACAATTTGATTTTAAAAATTTTTAAAAAAGTCAACTCAAATTTTCGAATTTGATGAGAGAAAAAGGGAAAGATATTTTTTTTGATTTTTTGAATTTTTATGAAAACATGAAAATTATGCAATGCATGAAATTTTTAGATCAAAACAATGAATGCATGCAAGAATGCTATGAATGTCAAGATGAACACCAAGAACACCATGAATGTCAAGATGAACATCATAGACACAATTTTGAAAAAATTTTAAAGCAAAGAAAACATGCAAGACACCAAACTTAGAATTCTTTAATGCTTACGCACTAAGAATTCAAGAATGCATATGATAAACATGAAAAGTCACAAAATAAAAAATCATCAAGATCAAACAAGAAGACTTACCAAGAACAACTTGAAGATCATGAAGAACACTATGAATGCATGATATTTTCGAAAAAAATGCAAGATGCATATGCAAGTGACACCAAACTTATGATATGACTCAAGACTCAAACAAGAAACACAAAAATATTTTTGATTTTTATGATTTTCTAATTTTTTGGATTTTTATTTTATATTTTTCGAAAATTAAAAAGAGAAAAATAAGGATTCAAAATTTTTAATATGAATTCCAGGAATCTTATGCTCTAAAACTCCAATCAAAGGGTCAGGCTTGGCTTAATAGCCAGCCAAGCTTTAGTATGTAACTCAGACATGACACGTCTAACATGCTCTACAGTTGTATTAGACATGGCTTTACAGCCAGCCATGCTTCCTGAAACACTAGAATTCATTCTTAAAAATTTTGAAGTCATAGAATAATTTATTTTTGAAAACATTTTTATTTTAAAACTTTTTTTTTTCGAAAACAAAAGAAAAATTTTTGAAAGCTTTTTGAAAAATTTTTGAAAACAAAACAAAAAGAAAATTACCTAATCTGAGCAACAAGATGAACCGTCAGTTGTCCAAACTCAAACAATCCCCGGCAACGGCGCCAAAAACTTGGTGCACGAAATTGTGATCTCCAGGCTCGAACAAATCCTGGTAATGGCTCCAAAGCTTGGTGCTCTGATCTTAATTCATAATTGTCACAACTTCGATACAACTAACCAGCAAGTGCACTGGGTCGTCCAAGTAATACCTTACGTGAGTAAGGGTCGAATCCCACGGAGATTGTTGGTATGAAGCAAGCTATGGTCACCTTGTAAATCTCAGTCAGGCAGATATAAAGTGATAATGATGTTTTCGAATATTATATAATAAAATAGGGATAGAGATACTTATGTAATTCATTGGTAGGAATTTCAGATAAGCGAATGGAGATGCTTTTCGTTCCTCTGAACCTCTGCTTTCCTGCTATCTTCATCCAATCAGTCTTACTTCCTTCCATGGCTGGCTTTATGTGATACATCACCACTGTCAATGGCTACTTTCGGTCATCTCTCGGGAAAATGATCCAATGCCCTGTCACGGCACGGCTAATCGTCTGGAGGCATCACCCTTGTCAATGGCTTCATCTTATCCTCTCAGTGAATAATATGCTCACGCACCCTGTCACGGCACGGCTATTCATCTGTCGGTTCTCGATCATGCTGGAATAGGATTTACTATCCTTTTGCGTCTGTCACTAACGCCCTGCAATCGCGAGTTAGGAGCTCGTCACAGTCATTCAATCATTGAATCCTACTCGGAATACCACAGACAAGGTTTAGACCTTCCGGATTCTCTTGAATGCCGCCATCATTCTAGCTTACGCCACGAAGATTCTGGTTAGGAGATCTAAGAGATACTCATTCTAGCTTATTTCATGTAGAACAGAAGTGTTTGTCAGACACGCGTTCATAAGGGAGAAGGATGATGAGCGTCACACATAATCATCACCTTCATCACGTTCTTGGGTGTGAATGGATATCTTAGAAGCGAAATAAGAAGAATTGAATAGAAAACAGTAGTACTTTGCATTAATCTTTGAGGAACAACAAAGCTCCACACCTTAATCTATGGAGTGTAGAAACTCTACCGTTAAAAATATATAAGTGAAGGTCCAGGCATGGCCGAGATGGCCAGCCCCCTAAAACGTGATCAAAGGATCATAAGGTAATCCAAAGATGCCTAATACAATAGTAAGAGGTCCTATTTATAATAAACTAGCTACTAGGGTTTACATGAGTAAGTATTTGATGTATAAATCCACTTCCGGGGCCCACTTGGTGTGTGTTTGGGCTGAGCTTAAGTGTTGCACGTGCAGAGGCCATTTGTGGAGTTGAACGCCAGTTTTTGTGCCAGTTTGGGCGTTCAACTCTGGTTTTGGATCCTTTTCTGGCGCTGGACGCCAGATTTGGGTAGAAAGCTGGCGTTGAACGCCAGTTTACGTCGTCAATTCTTGGCCAAAGTATGAACTATTATATATTGCTGGAAAGCCCTGGATGTCTACTTTCCAACGCAATTGGAAGCGCGCCATTTCGAGTTCTGTATCTCCAGAAAATCCACTTTGAGTGCAGGGAGGTCAGAATCCAACAGCATCAGCAGTCCTTTTTCAACCTCTGAATCTGATTTCTGCTCAAGTCCCTCAATTTCAGCCAGAAAATACCTGAAATCACAGAAAAACACACAAACTCATAGTAAAGTCCAGAAATGTGAATTTAACACAAAATCTATTAAAAACATCCCTAAAAGTAACTAGATCCTACTAAAAACATACTAAAAACAATGTCAAAAAGCGTATAAATTATCCGCTCATCAATGGTCCTTATCATGATATCCAACGGCGGGAGGAAGTACCATATCAAAGGTTGCGCTGGACAAGGTGGTTTTGCTCAAGTATACAAGGCCTGTGTCAACAGTGATCCAAATGATGTCGTTGCGCTAAAGGTGCTGATGGTCTTTCAGAATCATTTCCTCTTAAAATGTGATATTCGTCTCATTTGATTGTACTTTGAACCTTAAATGTTAGATACAAAATCCAGCTTTCCCTTGGAAATTTTACATGTATCGTCAGCTTGATATGCGGATCACTGGCAGAGAAGTATGTGATATTAATATCAATATCAAATTCACTATTTCTCAGTTCGTTTGATTGCCTCTTTTTAGGTTGAACTGGTTAAGCTAACTGGGCAGAAGGTCTCATCATCACATATATTAGAAGTCTATCGTGGATCCTTAAGCCAGTTGGTATGCCACTGAGATAACTTGTTTTATTTCTCCTCTCTTCACTGTTACAAATATTTTCTTGCCCTATTTAGCTATTAAATATGTCCTCTAGTTATGTACTTTTAATGTTAAAATCAGGTCAAGAAACACCGTCATGATACTTTGAGCCTTCATGCTGCTGGGAAGCATCTAGCTAAGGGTGAGGCTTCTTCCCGAGTATTGCATCATCTTGTTGTAGAGGATTTTCTTGTGGAGGAGGTTAAAAAAAGTGATTTTTATGGATCCGTATCATCAATATTGAAGGTATTGAAAGAAATAGTCTATGTTTGAATCCTGCAATTTATTTTCAAAAGTTTCTTATGTGCTTGTTGTGCTTCTATAGCTGTTGTTGCAGCCTTCGTAGTTAGACTTTAAATAATAGTAAGCTGTCCAACGGGTTGAATTGTTTTGCAGGTAAATGACCCCAAGGTCCGCAACCTGTTGCTGGGGGCCAGAGAATTATACTGAGGTTTGTCGATCTCATGAAGCTATTTCTTGATTGAATCTGTCAGTCAGAATTTTGGGGGTCCAATTCTGTTAGCGCTCAGATATTGTTAGCTTGATACATCAAAGTTACTTTGAATTATTGTCTCAACCTTCTCTAGCCTCATTTTTAACATCTACAACACACTCTTTCTCAGTATTATATTCCTACTTAATAGCATCCTGAAATGTTGTAGGTTCCCATCGTCCATAAAAGCATCAAAATTAGCGAAGTACGAGTTCACTCCAGCTAAAGGATCTCTGACATCTGGAAAACAAAATAGTCATCAAATTGATACTCCTGCTCAGCCCCAAACTCAAGTTGACATGGTATATAATGGGTTTCTTTACGGTTCTTTTTGTTCAATTTTCTAATATGTCTTGAATTGTCTTTGATAGAACTTTATTTCAGAATCTTTTAGCAAAGTTATACTCAGCATTGCCGTTGCTGCAGGCAACTATTCTTGGTGAATCTGGAGACAATGTCTTGGGTCACCACGTATTCTGGTTTGTTACACAAGTTTTCTGTATAGAGCTCATTTAATCTTGTGCAGTAATGGATTATGAATAGTTTAATTCAATTGAAATTTTTTCTTTGAATGCTAAGCATCTGATGAGCTGTTGTTTCTGTTATATAGTAATTCTCTGTTGCAGCTGATGAGCAAGAAAGTACCAAGAACAAAGGAAAAACTCCTTGAACTCAATGGCATGAGCAAGTAAGTTCATTCTACGAATTAATCAAATGTACTGGTTAACTGAGTCGGCATTCACAGATGTTTCTGTTTAACACAGGGCCAAGGTAAGCAATTATGGTGATCAGATACTGGAAACCATTGAAAATACTATTAATGAGTATTACAAGTTGGATAAAAGCAGCAATGGCAGTGCTGATTCTGCAAAAAGGAGACGAGATGCAAATGGAGGCCTAGATAGAAATCTTGAGGATGATGATGAGTTGACTAAAAAAATCAAAATGTACATACAAGAATAATTTTCTTACCTTTAGAATATATATATTAATGAATAAATTTTTTTAATATCTAGTCCCTCTTGTGAGCCTGTTGGTTTAGTTTTTAATTCAAAATATTGGTAGTTTGATATTTATTTGAGCAACTATTTATTTCTAACGTTCAATTTTCTTTTGCAGGTAATATTTATTTACACGGACATGAACAATGAAAATGTTGGAATGATCTGTAGCAAATTTGTTGAGCATCTCTAGGAAAACTCCCAATGTAATAGAACTAACAATATTTCTTAATTTGATACTTTGTATAGGAGTTATTATTTTTTATTTGTAATACTAAAAATTATATATTATGTTTAATACTTTGAGTTATATAATATTTTGTCTATGGATTATGATTTTGTTATTGTGGAATTTTAATAAAAAATTATTTATTTAGCAAGATAAAAATAATAGTAAAAACTGTATTTTAAAAGATAAAAAATATTATTTTTATCCGGTAAAAACGGCAGTTAAAAAATGTCATTTTAAACAAAAAGAATGCCATTAAACCCTGGTAAAAACGGCGTTTAGAAATGCTATTTTAAACGAAAAAGATGCCATTAAATACAGGTAAAAACGGCGGTTATAAACGCTATTTTAAACGAGGAGGATGCCATTAAACCCAGGTAACAACGGCGGTTACAAACGCCATTTTAAATGAGGAGGATGCCATTAAACCCAGGTAAAAATGGCGGTTCGGTTACAAACCGCCATTTTAAACGAGGAGGATGCCATTAAACCCAGGTAAAAACGGTGGTTACAAACTGCCATTTTAAACAACAACAAAACCTCCGTTTTATTTGGTTAAAATGGCGGTTAAAAATCGCCATTTTAACCGCCAAAAAACCGCCGTATTATCCACTAGTTATTACGGCGGTTTTCAGAAAACCGCCGTAATAACCAGAATGGCGCCCAGAATTCTGGCGTTTTTTGGAGGTGCCATTTTCGGCAATAATGGCAGTTGTAACTGCCGTAATTACCTTAAAAAATTGCCATTTTAACCCTTTTTTTGTAGTGCCTAACTACCACTATTACTACCGTCACCACCATCCCCAAATCCTTCTCTTTACCACCACCATTGAGTAAGGGAGGAAGAGTGAATGAGAAAGCCAAAACAGAGAGAGTGAGAGAATGATTAAAAAGAAAAGTTACTCATTACTACTAGAAAATTCATTTTGAAGACGAGGAACATTCAAATTTTAAAATTTTACATTTAAATTCAAACAACAATGCCTCAACAGAACCATATTATTACCAAGATAACAACAAAACTAATAGAACCGCAAACACAAATTCAAATCCCAACAACAAAAATAGAGCATTCAAATTCAACAATCATAGATCTACAATTCAATAATAAATCAGATTATAGAGATGCAGAATTAGAGAATGAAGCAACAAAAATTAAAAATTAAAAATTAAAAAAGACCACGATAACGACGTATTACCGAATCTTCGAACCCCTCAGTCCCCAGCCTCGAAGCTTTGTGAGCACGCTTCAAGATCGAAACGCTGGCACAGAGGCTGTCGTTGGAGATAATCCCAATCAGAGTCCATGACGTTCTTGTAAAAGGCAACACAAAGACCAAGAATTGGGTTATCGAAGCGGATCTTAAGAGAATCGAGAGTGCCACCATCATGCAGGACCTCATGCGTGCTTATGAAGGGAAGGCATGGAACGTTCATAGCCCTCGTTGATGGAGTAGCAACAGTAGCGAACACAAATCGTCGAGCAAGGGCAGCAATAATGCGCAGATCTTGTCGCTGCTGCTACTGGAGGTTGCTGGAATCACTACTGCTATAACAACTCGAGTTTTTGAAAATTAAATATGAGTTATTCATGATTTATTATTTTATTTAAATAAAATTATTTTTCCAAAAATAATTAAATTAAAATTTTATGATACTCTAAATTTAAAATCCATTAGAATTTTTAAACCATTTTTATTATAATGAGATGTTTCAAAAAAAATATAAATTATATAAAAGAATTATTATTATTATTATTATTATTATTACTACTACTACTATATATATATACATGTACAAATATGACACATGCTTTCTTTCATTAATTGGTCATGCCACCTAATGAGGTTTACACCACAAATCCTCATTAATCATCACATTCACTTATTCCTTTCCATTCATTCATTCTTGTCACGGACAATAAAAAGAAAGAAAAACCGAGAAAGAGAATGTGAGCTTCCATGGAATCGTAACCCTCACCAAAGCTTTCAACTTCGATTTTTTTAGATCCGTAACTCCAATAAAAAATCTAATTCGATAAAAGTGTTCGTATCCTCCTCCTATATACGTTGGCATTACTTTTTTTTGGTAGAAGTTGACGATAACGTAGTTCCTCTTTCTCTTGAGTTCGGCCAATTGGAGTTCTAAGAGGTACAGACAATTTCTAACGTTTCCTTCTTCAGCAGCTCGGTCAGAAAGCTTCTCCAAAGTTTTCGTTGATTTTAATTTCCTACGGAAGTAGGAAGTTCGTTTTAAAATTAAAAGTTTTTAATTCATGAATGCTCAAAAGCTTAATGAGTAATTGCAAATAATTTCTGACTGTCTAGACTAGTTGAATGGAGAATTTGTGTTAGATTTGTGACTATGAAAATAACTGAATTTGACGAATATGTGTTTGGTTCCCTGAATGTTTGAGGATGCTAAAAATTCTAATTTCTAGTTGATTGTGGTGAGAATTGTCGAAATTGTGGCTGTGAATAAATTATGTGTATGCTTTGGTAAAATGATGTATGAATTGAGAATAGTGTATTGATCGGAATTGTATGGGACGGATGAAATGGTTGGCTTGACTGGTTTAGTAATTAATTTGATTGATTCTGAATTGAGTACTGGTTTGAAATGAGATAAGTTAAGGAATGATGAAAGTGAGGGAGTCGTGAGGGTGGTGAAGTCTACTTTTAAGAGGAGGTTCTGTCCGAATTCTTGTAAAAATATACGGAAAAAATAATTTTATTTTGGAAAACCTGATTTACAAACTTATTTTGAGAAATTACTCTATGTTAGAAAAAGATTTGATTTACATATTTACTCATAATAGAGAAAAGGATTTTTGTATTAAAAATTTAATTTATTGGAAGTGATCTTTAAGAATTAAAAATAGAATTATAATATTGAATTTGATTTGTTTGAGTTATCAAGAAGGGTTTTTGAGAATTGAAGATTTGGTAGGGACTTTTTAAGGGTGGCAAAGCCTAGATTTTAGAAGAAATGCTATAGAAATTTTTTTATAAAACTCTAAAACTTGTTTAAAGCATTATTTAAAAGAAAATTTGATTTAAGAATCGTATTAATTGATTTCGATTTATTAAGAAAAGATTCTTGTTTTTTAGTTCGATTTATTAAGAAAAGTATAATGTTTTAAGTTCAATATATTGAGAAAAGATTTTGTTTTAAGTTAGGAAATAAGTTCGATTTATTAAGAAAAATGGCTTTTATCTTGATTAAATGTTAAAAAAGTTTGGGTATTTGCAAGTTAAATATTTTAATGCTAAGATTGAAAGTATACTTATGAGGTGATGTGAAGATAAGAGTGATTGATTATTTGGTGATGCGAAGGTATGCTTGGTAACATGGTGATATGGAGGTATGACAAAAAGAAAAGGAATGAGAAACTAGAAATGAAAGGATAATTGAATATTGTATGTTTGAATGAACCTTTGTGCCAAATTGCTAATGCGAAAGTACCCACCTGACTGATAGTCTAAGATTGCTAATGCGAGAATGTTCGTCTGACTAATAGCCTGTTTCTTACCGTGATGCCAAGATATCCTGACTGACATGGGTTCGCCCATGATGATAATTGTGCCTGACTGACATGGTAAAGAGACCATATTCGGGGTTCGCCCCTAGTAACATCGAGTTGCGGGTAGACAACCGATGCATGAGCTCATGGCCTGCTTAGGGAAGACATGCATCATATTGTTTGCGCATTTGTATTTGGTTGTGTTTTGCTTGTTGTATTTTCCTTGTGATTGTGCTAGTTGTCTTATTCTTCCTTGCTTGTGTGTTCAATTGGATCTTTGGTACTATTAGTTTATGTATTGAAGTGATTAATAATTAATGTTGTAAATGAGTTTTGTTTTAACTTTAGAAATTTTAAAGAAAGCAATTAATTGTCTAAAGTAAAATTAAAAAGTATTTTCAAAAATTTGATAAAAGAATAGTTTTACTGAGTAAAGTCAATTATTCACATTTCGTTCATTACTTTTACGGTATTCACTTACCCTGCTGAGGACATGCGAGGACGATGTTCTCACCCCTTATAAATTTTTCTTTCAGCAACAGGTTTAAAAATCCTTAACGCGGAGCCGTGACTAAACATCAGAGCCTTATGTACATATATATCCGTATCTTCTGTATTTGGTTTAGCCTTGGATTTTCCCCTCGCCATTTATTGTCTTTGATTTTTAGAGGGGTAGGACTTGTATTTGAGAATCTTGGTATAATTCTAAGTATACAATGCTACGTGAATATATGTATGAATCATTTTGATTAAGTGGTTAAAAATGAAGACTCTTCGTTTTCTTGATTAAAATTCTGGTTCGTATTCGCAAAGGCTCGATATTAAATAAAGATAGTATAAAATAAAAATGTTTAGAGGTAAGTAACGCCTAAACTTTTAGTACGATCATAAGGTGCTAAAAGTTAGGGGTGTTCATAAAAAAACCAAAATGTGGTTAACCGGTTAAAAAACCATAACCACATTTTGGTTAACCTGTTTAATAAAATAATTTTAAAAACCATATCCATATTTTTTAGAATTGTTTAACCAAAACCAAATTAAAAAACCGGTTTTTAATTGGTTAACCAAAACCAAAATCAAATTAAAATCAAAACCTAATTTCAAAACCAAATTACATACTCTTTTTCTCTCTCTCCCCCTCCTTCTCCCCCTTCCTCTCTCTTTCTCTCTCCCTCCCTTCTTTCTCTTCTTTTCTCTCTCTCTCTCCCCCCCCCTCTCTCTCTCTCTCTCTCCTCTTTCTCTCCCTTTTCTCTCTCCTCCTATCTCTCTTTTTCTATCTCTCCCTCCGCTTTCTCTTTCATTTTTCTCTTTCTCCTCCTCCTCCTCTTTGTCCTCTCCTTTTCTTTCTCCCCCTCCCCCTCTCTCTCTCTCTCTCTCTCTCTCTCTCTCCCTCCTCTTTTTATTCTCTCTCCCCTTCTCTCTCTTCTTTTTCCCCTATTTCTCTCCCCTCTCCCTTTCTCTCCCCCTTCCTTCCCCCATCTCTCTCTCTTCTCTCTCTCACTCATTTTTCTCTTTATCTCCCCTCCCCTTCTCTCTCTCCTTTTCCTCTCTCTCCGCTTCTCTCTCTCCCTCTTTCTCCCCCTTCTCTCTCTCTCTCTCTCTCTCTCTCTCTCTCTCTCTCTCTCCTTCCCTTCCATCATCTCTTCCTCTCTCTCTCTCTCTCTCTCTCTTCTTTTTCCCTCTTTCTCTCTCCTATCTCTCTCTTTTTTTTCTTCCTCTTTCTCTCTCTCTCTCTCTCTCTCTCTCTCTCTCCACATTGTCTTTCTTTCTCTCTCCCTTGTCTCTCTATCCTTCTCTCCCTCTCTTCCCTTCCCTCTTTCTCTCTCTCATTCTCTCCCCCTCTCTCTGTCTCTCTCTCTTTCTCTCTGCTCTCTCGGTTCCTTTCTCTCTCCTTGCCCTCTTTCTCCCCCTCCCTTCTCTCTCTTTCTCTCTCTCCTTCCCTTCCTCTCTCTAATCATCTCTTCCCATTTTTCTATCTCTCCTCCTCCTCTCTCTCTTTCTCCTCTCCTTCTATATCTCTCTCTCTCTCTCCCCCATATCTCTCTCCTTTCTCCTTTCTTTTTCCTTCTCTCTTTCTCTCTCTCTCTCTCACTCTCTCTCTCTCTCTCTCTCTCTCTCTCTCTCCTTTCCCTCCCCTCTCTATCTCTCTCTCTTTTTTTCTTTTCTCTCTTTCTCTCTCTCGCTCCTCTCTCTTTCCTTTTTTTCTTTCTCTCTCTTCTCCTCTTTCTCTCTTCCTTTTCTCTCCTCATATTTATTTTCTTACTCTCTATTTTCTCTTTCTCTTTTAACCTTCTCTCAATCTCTATCCCTCTTCTATCTCTTTTCTCCTCTTCTTTCTAAAGCAAGAGAGAAGAGAGAGAGAGGAAGAGAAGATAGAGAAAGAGAAAGAAAAAAAAGGAGAGAGATAAGAAGAGAGAAGAAGGATAGGAGAGAGAGAAGAAGAGAGAGAAAGAGGAAGAAAAAAAGGACAAACAGAGAGAAAGAGAGAAGGGAGAGAGAGAGAGAGGATGGGAAGAGAGAAGGAGAGAGAGAGACATAAAAATATTAGGAGAGAGAAAAGAGAGGAGGGGAGAGAGAAGGAGAGAGAAAAGAGAGGAGGGGAGAGAGAAAGAGAGAATGGGAGAGAGAGAAGGAGAGAATGATAGAGAGAAAGAAAGAGGATGGGGAGAAAGAGGGGAAGGGGAGAGAGAGATAGATAGATAGAGGGGAGGGGGAGAGAGAGAAAAGAAGGAGAGGAGAAGGGAGAAAAATGGGAGAGAGAGAGAGAGAGAGAGAGAGAGAGAGAGAAGGAAGAGAAGAGGAGAGAGAGGAGGGGGAGAGAGAGAAAAATGGGAGAGAAGGGAGAGAGGGAGGAAGAGAAAGAGAGAGAGAGAGAGAGAGAGAGAGAGAGAGAGAGAAGGAAGAGAGAATAGGAGAGGGAGAAAAAAGGAGAGAGATGGAAAGAAGGAGATAAGAAAAAGTTACTCGTATCATTTAGAAAGAAAATTATTTATATTAGAAAAAATTATTTATAGAAAATGTTGAAAAGAGATAAGAAAGAAAAAGGAAAGAAAGCAATCGAAGGGATTTCATTATTTACAAATATTATTCGTATCATTTAGAAAGAAAAAACAATTTTTAGATAAAAAAAATTCAATTAAAAAAAGTTTAAAAATTTGGGTTTTTGTATGTAAAAATATTAATTTGTGTAAAAATCTATTTTTACATGTAAAAACCAATTTAATGGTATAAAAACCAATTTTTTAGTATAAAAACCGATTTTTAGTAGAAAAACTGATTTTTTAATGTAAAAACCGATTTTTTATATAAAAACCAATTATTTTTTAAAAATCGATTTTTATTTCAATAACCGGTTAAAAACCGATTTTGAATTTCACTAACCGGTTAATAACTGGTTTCATCATATAAAACCAATTTGGTTAATTAACCAATACTATATTTTTGGTTAACCAAAAAACTGGTTTGGTTTTTAGATTAACCAAACCATGAACACCCCTACTAAAAGTTTGGGTGTTACATTTGCCAAGCCACAACTGTTGTCACTCTACTTTTGTCTTTGCCATGGTATTAAAGAAAGAGGCCGTGATGGCAGTAATGATGGTAATGATGACAGTAATAATTGTAGTTGGGGATGAGAATGGTAGTGAAGAAGGATTTGAATAGTGGTAGAGTTTGAGATTAGAGGAGTGGTGGTATAGAGTAAAAAGAGAAGTTAAAGTTAGGTTATATTAGAAGATATTTTAAAAATTTTAAATAACTTTTTATGGTTCGAATAATTTTATTATTAAAAGTTTATTTTTTATGAATAAAATTAATAATTTTATTTATTCGTAGATAAATTTATTAATATTATAAATTTTTATAAATAAAAATAATAATTTACTCTTTAATTAATCATCAGCAATTAATATCATATATTAGTATATTGAACTGTGGATGTAGAGTGAATGAGGCTGGAACGAATGGGATTTGAGGGAAAGGGTGGGCAAATTCCAAAACCTCGCATAAACGTGAGTGGTGTCAACTGTCAAGCATAGGCCACTTTCCACTTTGTGGGGGATTTGGATCCTCTAAAGTTTAAATTTCACTTTAGAGAGTAAAGTGTGATTTTCTACCCTTGAATATTTTCTTTTTATATTTATTATTTGGTCCCACCTATGAAATCAATGGTGAGAGATCACATTTTACTCTCTAAAGTGAAATTTAAACTTTAGAAGATCCAAATCCCTTTGTGGGCAAACCATAGACATACATCATCTATGGTTGGAAAAGAAAACAAATGTAAACGTTTATGGGCTAATAATGTCAATGTCTGCCATGATTTTTTTATTTTCGGTCAAACTTTCAAGGCATCACAAACTCTGAAACACTAGCCATTCACACACACATTTAATAATTTCATCCACTATTTATTTATTGTCAAGTTTAAAATCCAAATACATTAAAAAACCATTCAACTAAAATCTAAACTGTTCTGCCATAAATTCATGACTATGATATATTGGTACATGACCACACTCGCACATTTAAAAGTACGGTTCCAGATCCATTGTGTGAGAATAGCCATACTACCGACATGTTATATAATTAATTAGTCAATATTAAGCAACTCTTCCAACAAAAATGTTAAAATCATTTTTTTATAAAAATATTTATTTAATCATACTTAAACTTAATAAAGATAAAAATAAAATTTTTAAACATATCAAAATTAAATTCAATAATTTACCATTTAAAAATTTAAAAAATATCTTGACATAAGTAATTATAAAACTTTTGTTAGAATATTTATGTAATATTATTATTTGGAAAAGGCTACCCATCCTATCCGTTGTTAAGAATACATGGAAAATTTAAAAATATCTTTAGTTGCCTCAACGTACATTGTATTGTATTAAGTCTCCAAAAAAAAAAACGTACATTGTATTAAATGATCAACAGGGGAATTAGTATTTAAGTAAATATATTGTCTTCGACTCTTGGATGATAAATGAGTGAATTAATTATTTAATTAATATAATATAATTTTTATTTTTAATTTTAAAAAATACTATATATATTATTTTGTATTTGTATTTAAATATATATTATTATTTTTAATATATATTTTATATAAATAACTGATTTAATAACTAATTTTAATATATCTGATTAATTTTCTTTTTGTTAAGCAAGGTCAACAAGCATTATTATATTTAATTCAATAAAACTAGTGTAGTAGGCACTTTGCCATTCTAGGAATATTCATTTCATTGTCGTTATTTTTAATTAATCTGTTTAGTTAACTAACACCGCAAAGGATAATCTACCTTCTGTATCTCTAAATATCCAAAATAAAAGTGTGCCAATACTGCAGTTTCAACAAATAAGCAATCGACAAAAATTAAAAAAATATATATATAGGGACCAATTACATGTATAAGTCAATTTGAATAATTTTATAAAAAAAATAAAAAAAAAATTATTTTAAAAATTTTAAATATTAGGATTAGGTTTAAAAATACACGCCATCTACATTCAACCCCAAACATAATATTTTTCTTTGTTTTCTCTTCTTACAGAGCGCGCCTCCACGTCTCCTTTTCCAATGTCTTATCTCGGCAGCACCGATCTCTCTCCATCCAACCCTAATCACACGCAATGCTTCACGGATTACGTTGCGCCCCTGGCACTTCCACGGTCCGTGGACTCTTCTCGTGACGCGCGCTTCCGTGTCCTCCCTCCACGTCTTCTCTTGGCAACGCCGGTCCCTTTCCATCCAACTCTGATTATGCGTGACGTTCCATACAACACGTCGCCCTTCCACGGCCCATGATCACCACGACGGAGAGCCTATCCTTATCCTTGCAACACGTTTCACCGCGCCGCTAGCCCTGCTTCTTGTTCTTCTTCTCCTTCACCTTCTCTTTGTCTTTCTCTTTTTTTTTCTTCTTGGTTTTGGATGATTCTTTTTATTAGTTCTAGATTTTTTTTTCTCTAATAATTTGGATTTCCTTCTTTTATTGATTTTGGATGACTTTTATAATAGTTTTATATATTTTTTTTCTTAGTTTTCGAATGTTCTTTTTTCAATATTTTATTGGATGTCTCGTTTTATTACATTTTAGAATTTTAAAAAGATTTTGAATATCTTCATTTTTGTTAGGTTTTGAATGTTTTTTGTTGTTACATTTCAAATGTTTCTTTTTATTTTTTAAAATGATTTAAAATTTTTTAAATTAAATTTACAATGATTTTGGATGTTTTTATTTTTCGATGTTTTTTCTTTTAAGTTTTGGATTTTTTTTTTCTTATATTTGGATGTTTCTTCTTTTTGTATTACTGTTTTAATAGTTTTAGATGTTTCTTTTCTTAGTTTTTATATGTTTTTTCCAATATTTTGTTGGATGTTTCATTTTGTTAGATTTTGAAATTTCAAAAATTTTTTGGATATATTATTTTTGTTAAATTTTGGATGTTTCTTTTTGTTAAGCTTCGAATAATTTTTTATCAAAAATTTTAAAATGATTTTAAAATTTTAAAAGATTTTGGATGTTTATTATTATTTGGTTTTAAAAGTTTTTTATTTATTTTGGATGTTGTTTTTATTAGGTTTTGGATGTTTCTCATGATAATTTGAATTCACGTATTCTTCAACAAAATAATTGAAAAAAAAATTGTTACATGGTTGTACTCCTTGTTGGTTACCTAACGGATTGAATTACAAATATACAAAGCAAATTAATTTTTAGCAAGTTGTCATGGTAAAATTTAGAATGTTAGATTTAACAGTATTTGTATAATTTTTTGGAGTGTTTGAGAATGTTCTAGATGGTTTCAGATAGGGGTGGCAAACGAGGCGAAATCCATGGGGTCGGCCCACAAAACCCACCGAAAAAGGCGGGTTGGGCTGAAAATTTGAAATTGCCAAACTTAAAAGGCCCGACTAACCCGCACCGCCTAATCCACGGGCTTTGGCGGGACAGGACAGGCTTTCCTGGCGAGCTAGACTTTTTTTGTTAATGCCATTTTTTTGTAAATTTCTATGATGTTATTGATCTATAAGAGGATGAAGATGATAACTGAAGATGTTCTAAATTATATTTTAGATTATGCTTTATGTTTGATTGATTATAAACTTGAAAAGATGTTTAATTAAATTTGGACAATATTTATTTTGCTTTGGATAATGTTGGTTTTATTATTTTGTTTTAAAAAACTTTGTTTATGATTATGTTTATTACATATTTATAATTATAAAGACTTTAATATTTATAAATTTAAAAATTATAATTTTTTATTTTTTTAGAAATTATAAATTTATTAAAATGGTTGTGAAATTATATATATTGTTTAACATTTAATGGTTTATAAAAAAAGAGAGAGATTTGACAGGTTTGACCTGCCAGTCTGCCGTTAGGCAGAGTAGGGGAGGAATTCAGGACCGCCTCACTAGGTAGGACGGACAGGCTTTTGGCGGGACAAGGCGGGCTTTCCCGTTTGCCATCCCCAGTTTCGGAACATTTTAGAATGCCTTAGAAGATCATGAAACACCCTAGAAAGTTCTAGAAGACTCTAGAAGGTCATAGAGTATTTTAGAAGAGTGTGGATGTATATAGAAATATGAAGAGTAGTATGGAATAATTTAGAAATATTTCAAGAAATGTGGTATGATAGATATTTGTAGTGAATGTTCTAGATGATCAATATGGACCGTTGATTAGATTTAATCCTAACTATCTATTGAGGAAGTGGATAGCTATAAATATGGATAAGAATTAGAGTTTAGGTGTGTGAGTCATTTGTAACAAACACTTGAGAAATAAAGCGTTCTTTCCACCAAAGCTTCATTTCTCTTGTGTTCTTAGCTTTCTTGCTAAGTATTGAGAGTTATGATGATTTGGTCTTAACTCAAGAGGTTGAGTAAGTTCGAGTACCGACACAATAGCATTGGAATGTGTCCAAGATAGTGTCAAAATGTATATAAAAATATTTAGTAGAAGAATAGAAAATAGAGAAAAAAATAAAAATGATTGTTGTATAGATGTCGAATTAACCTATTTGGATGTGTAAATTCATCAACCAAGCAGAAATGGATGCCTTCAAGAGAAGTCTAAAGCTTGGTGGGAGGAAGATACGATATGGTGCAAGTTAAGTTTATCAATTATCATGAAGTATTGTTTGTTTTGATTATGCCTATCTTTCTGTGTTTATTATACTGAGTAAATAGTAATTTTTAACCACTACAGATCTGAGTGCTGACAAAATTAACCATTAAAAATCAAAATTGACTTTATATCCATGAAAGATAAATTTTTGCAAATAAAATTATCTAAATTCTAAAAAATTAAATAAAAATTTTAAACTACTCTTTAGTAGAACCTAACCCTAATTTCTGATTTTATTCTATATCATCATTCTTCCAATTTCAAATTTTACCACTCTCATTCTCAATTACTATCATCACTGCAACCATTACCACCCTTCCTCCTTCACCTGAGTAGGCTTTATTTCTAAGACCCCAAATTGAACCATTTAAAGAAAATAAATCATGTTTTTGCTTTTATTGCAGGACAAAGAAAATGAATGGTGACTATTGCAAGTGATAGATGCAGGAACAATATGCTATCAATGCATAACTTAACATAAAATGCTATTGTGTCAATCATTTTGTTTTGCTTTGTCTTCATAATAATTTGTCAAGTTTATTTGGTATAAACTATAAACGTAACATAACCTTAGACAACATTTCATTCCAGAAAAGACCAAAACGTTCTCCTCAATTCCCTTTTTCATAATTTCGTGTTTCCATGCTTGAAGTGGGGAAGTCAGCGCTACCTACGCTGCATCAAAGTGCCTTCCACCGATGCTGCCAAAGATCGCCAATCTCCGGCACCACTCACACCGAGGAAGAGGTAGTTCGATGCATCAGTTAGCATTGACGTCGTCAGGGATTTGGAGAAGAGGATATGACTGGCGGCGGCGGTTGGGGATTCATGCTGAAGACGATGGGATCCATGCGGTGAGAGGAGAAGCTGATGCTTGATCTGAAGACTGAGATTGATAGGATGAAAGATGCAATTTTTAGGAAGGAGGGGGCGGTGGTGCAAAGACGACGATGTCGACGTAATGGTGGAGCGAAGAGCATGGAAATTCATGCTAACAGTAGTAGCTACTGTGACGGCGGCGGTGATGGAACGGTGGTTGAAATAAGGTCGTGGAATCTGAGGACGAGAAGGGCTGCATATAAGGATCCGGTGGTTGTCTGCAGCAAGGAGGAAGGTGTTGATGGTGATAGCGGCAGTGATGGTAGTAGTTGGAGATGAGAGGGGTGGTAGGATTTAGAATTGGAGAAGTGACGACGTGGAATAAAATCAGAAGTTAGGGTTAGATTCATAGTTGTAAAAATCGAATCAGACTGACCAGTTCGATCAAAAAACTGATAAATCGGACCATAAAATCGGTTCAGTTCGTTTCTTAGACCGTTCAAAGATGAAAACTGACGTGAACCAATGAGAACCGATAAAAATCTGTCAAATTTGGTGAGAACAAAAAAAAACCGGTCCAACTAGTTTGGTTTGGTAACTGTGCACTCTATGGTGCTTTATAGCACCGCATTTTCACCTGTGATCCAGTGTGGCCTACGGTCCTCCAGCGTGCCACTTGTCCACTTGTGATTTAGCGTGTATTATTTTAGAAAATTCCAAAATAGTAGAGCCAAGGTTCAAACAAGGAACCTCCTGATTGTAGTGTCTTATAATTGTATAGTAAATCCTTGAATTAAATAATTTTATACATATCTAATTTAATTTTAATTTTACTTTTATATTCTCTATTTTTTGAATTAATTATATTTTTAATTATGTACCATTATTAATAAAATATAAACTTTACTAAAAATTTATTAATCTACTTTATCTATTTCAATGTTAGTGTTGTGATTAAAGTTATCTAATTTGATACTAGTATTGAAATTTATTGATTTTATAGATTGATATTTTTATTGTGTCAAATTAAGATACTATTGTAGTAGTACTAACTAATTTTATGTCTATTTTTGTGTTAGTTATCTTTAAAATTTGAGACTTAGTTATTTTTAAAATATTGGTGAAATTTTTTAAATTTTTTACTATTTTATATTTTTATTTACGTGGGACCAATTTTACCAGTTCAACTAGTGATTTATCGGTTGAACCAATAACCAGTAATCCGACTAGTTTGATCATCGATTCAGTTCTTATAATTATGGTTATATTATATTAAATGGTAGTTTAGGAATTTTATTTAATTTTTTAGGATTTGTTAGATAATTTTATTTGCCAAAACTCATATTTCATGAATATAAAGTCAATTTCAATTTTTTGTGGTTAGTTTTATCAGCACTTACATCTTTGGTTGTTAATTAATTTAGATCATTACATAACTAAAAAAATCCAATATATAATATATATTAACATACGAAATAAATATTAAAAATATATAAAATAAATATTTATGAATATACAAAAATATATGATAATTAATTTTTTTTTGTGAGAAAGAAGGGTCAAAGACCCCAAGAAACAAAAGAAAACAAAGTAAAAATAAGCAAAACAAAAGAGACACCTAACAAAGAGAAACCAAGACTAGCCTGACTCTCTTAATCTAACTTATGATGCTAAGATGAAAACAAAAAAAAATGAACCGATAGTATTAAATTCAGTTTTCTACCAACATACTTTTATTTGAGGAGTTTAGAGTGAAGTTTGTCAAAAATACAGCAAATTTTATGAATATAATGAAAATTTTCAGGTCTAAAACCTATTAAAAAGTCTGATAATTATTTTTTATAAAAATAAAAATATTATTTAAAAAGAAAATTTATTTTTAATAAAAATATTTATATGTAATATGTCATATTTAATATTTATAAAAAAATTTATATTTTTAAAGTATTTAAAATATATAAAAATATTTATAATAAGATATAATAAATTTAAGATATCTCATAATTTTGTTAATAGTAAAAAAATTATTTATATATTTAATTATGTGTCAGGTTCAGACAGACCTGCACAGGCCAATAAAGCTAATTAGTGAGTTTGGACATGACCTATTAATATATTAAGGCTTTTAAAAGAGTCTGAGCCTGTGCCTATTTTATAACAGGCCAGGCTAAACACATGCTAGACTGCAGGATTCTGACAAGCCGCCTGTCCTTTTTCCACCCCTAGTTGTGCTACACCAAAAGGTATATCATGCAGGTGATCGAGAGTATCCTATTCCCAAACGCATCTGGCTCCGGGTGCACATCAGGTGGCTACCCTTGCTAGAGGACCTTGACACATGTGGCAGGTTATCATGGGGCTCGACTGTGTTGGCATGGCTGTACCGCCATATGTGTCGTGCCACGGAGCATAGTCAGTGCAATTTGGACGGTTGCGTCAGTTTGCTGCTCTCTTGGGCCTATCATCATATTCCACTGCTATGGTCGGATGGATTTGAGACTCGTTGATTTCTCGCTAGTTGAGAGGTATTATTCATTTATACACTTTTCTTCTTTAGTTACTGAAATAGAGTTGTGATGTGTAATCATTCGCGGCATATTAGATGGATTGAGTACCGTCCAGATAATAGCAAAGGCGAAAACATGCTTAGACATTACAGGCGTACGCTAAATGGGATCGGCATCCTCTACGTAAGTGATAAATATCTAAGAATTATAATTTTATATTAATTAACTTTCAAACTTGTATATGATGCCTCTTGCGTTTTGTGAACAGGTTAACTGGACGCCATACGCTGACCTACATCTACAGGGTGTAGTTCCACTGGGGATAGCTGAGGTTGAAGCCTCTTCGACGGTTGTATGTCCGCTCCTTTGTTTCGCTATCATCGAGTGGCATCAGGTTGACCGGGTAGTGCATCAGTTTGGTGGCCTACAACATATTCCAACCAGGCCACTGAACATCGACGAGATGCATCGTGACGATGAGGAGATTCAGGCGAGCCGAGTGATTCCCGCATTTTTTGGGTGGCTGGCATGAGATGTGGGATGCTCATGCAGACCATCAACTCTATATACACCATCATATTGACTTGTGTCTATCACGGCCAAGACTATGTCACAAGTTGAACCCAAGTACTTAAATACCCATCAACAGTTAGCACATATACATGGTGACTTTATACATAACTAACAACAACGTAATAAATCTTACCTGATAAGTACATCTGCATAGCGAATAACCAACAAGAAAGCTCGTTATATGACTCCTCCCAATCGTCATATATTCTGCCAATGACTCTGCTTTGCAAGCCAAATCTTTTTGTACAACGCTTTATAATCGAAGTGATTTTTCACACCTCTTTACAAAATCTTTATGCTGATTGTTAGATCTGCTTTTACAATTATAAATATATGTTGAGCAATCACTTTTGAATCTAACCTACGTGCTAAGATGAGAACAAAAAAAAAAAAGAATCAATAGTATTGAATTAAGTTTTCTACCAACTATATTTTTATTTGAGGAGTTTAGAATGAAGTTTGTCAAAAATATAGTAAATTCTATGAATATAATGAAATTTGTTAGAGATATGATAAATTTGTCTTAAATTAAAAAAAAAACGTATCTTAATATTTAAAATTAAAATAATTTTTATATAATAATATATTTTTTTTTATTTTAGAAAAAATTCAGTATTCCAGTGTAAGTAGTAGGGACTAGGGAGTACAGTACAAGTCTACAAGATCCGAGACTTCGCCGCTAAAAGCATATCTCTCTCTCACTTTTTATTTGCGCCAATTTGCCATTAACCACCGACACCACAGGACCACCACCACCTCCATCTGTCAACCACGTGTCAACCCCATCTATATCCAAACGACGATTACCGCGTTGTCGTCACACTCCCACCTCAATGATCCTCTAGAACGCCACCTTCCCTTCACCGTGTTTGTACGTTACTAGCTTCTTTTGTAGCTTTTAGCTTTCAGTTCCAAGTCGTTCGCACTTCGCACTGTCGGTGCTGTGAATTTTCAATTTTCCCTTGTCTTTAAACATAATATTAATAATATAAAATATATATTTATTATAATTATAATAAATTTTATTTATTTAATATTTATCATATAATATGTAATATTTTAATTTGTTATAAAAATATTTAATCTGAAATTTTTATATCAATAAAATATTATACAAAAATAAATTTTATTACATTAATAATAGATATACATTTTATATTATAATTATTTGATCAATTAAAAAATTATTACAAAATATATATAATTATATTATAATAATTATTAAAAGATATTTTAGTCAAATAAATTAAAAATATATTATTTTAATCTTAACAAAGTTACATTTTATAATTAAGATAAAAGAAAACATGATTTAAACATCTCTTATAAATATTTAAATATCACGTCATCTCTCGCGCTTTCTCTCTCAATTTTAAATACTACTACTGTTGCTCTTTTAAGATTATTGCAATTGAAAGCTACTCTTACCAACACTATAAAATCGACGAAAGAAAAATAAATCAGATGCCATAGTTAATGACTGAGATGTTTCCATGATAGGCGTTAATGCCTTAAATGTAAGTCAGATTAATTAACTAAAATACTTGCGGCAAGACTTTAGGGGCCAAAGTTATTAAGATTATTATAAGTGGGAGTTTTTTTTTTTTTAAATTTTTCTTTCAATAAATACATAATACATACATTAAAATTTAAATATTTTGTATTTTTATAATTTTTTAATTTATAATTTTAACTTAGAACATATATTAACTAAATTCAATTATTTTTCATTGGCTTTCGCTTGAATTTATTACTTATCGCAAAAAAATATATTTTATATAGTAAATATATAATTATAAATATTACATGCGTAAAATTATAAATATTGAATTAAATAAAATAATTTTAAATTATTATTTCTTTAATATTTCTCCTAATTAAAAAAATAAAAAATGTTCAGAATGAGCTTGTCAAAAATGAAGATGCCTACATACATGGACATGTATCAGAACTTTTTAAGGTAAAATATACCTCGAACGGGAATTGGGTAAAGGGCTGTACAAGAATTTTTCTCTTATCCAATGTGTTTGCATTGGGATGCGAATAGGTTGCAATATGGAGATATTTATTTTGGTTTGGGGAAGTGGTTACCGTGAAATTGTGTGTAAGAAGGACAACTTAAAAGCTTCTTATTTTACAACTTTTTTAGACCTTATAGGCAAGCTGCTTATATAGACTTAATTCAAATGATTCATGAAGTTTTACAATGGAAATGGTTGGCTGATGAGGTGAAAACAAAGGACAACAAATAAAGTAGCAGATGCAGTGGCCAAGCACGTTGTTCTTAACGTGCTGAATTATACAGAATGGTTGAAGTCTTGGGATATGTAGCAACAATCCTCTGTAGCGACATCCCTTCCCCCCCCCCCCCCCCTAAGCTCGTTTCTCTTCTGTTTTGATCTTTCTCCTTTTTTTTTTTCCCTTTAGACACCAAAAAAGATACTATTACTAGGCCGTAATTATTTTTTTTTTAAAAAGATATTTATGTAGAATATTACTAATAGTTTGACATCATGACATTGGTTTTAACAAACTGTTTAATTTTACAAAAGCTAACATGGTTTGTCATAGTGTTACAACTTTCAACTGTAATATATTGATAATGAAAATTAATTTATATATTCAGTTAATTAAATTATTTTATTTTTTTATTTTATCTATTATATATAATAAAACTGGAGAAAAGTTTGACATATATTTTTTTCTAATACTCTCCATATTATATATAAATAAAAAATATATTTATGATTTATAAGATTTAAATCCAAAAATTTCTAGGTTAAAGAATAAAATATTTATTATATTGACTAATATTATATTTATTATAAGTTTATAAATTTAATAACTAAACAATGAACCTGATGTCTACAATACAATATAATTAGTCAAGATTTAGAACAAAATTTTATATTACAATTTACAGCCATGCTATTTATACAAAAAATACTTAATTGACTCATCATGCAAAACTATTTTACACTAAAATAATCCACATCGCTCAATAAAAATATAAATTGTATCATGTATCGAGAGTTAATAACTTAATATGCATTTATTTTATTTTATTTTTTAAATAGATATCATGAAAATCGTGAGTGAAAGTGTGAAACTTGACCATTGTAATGGAGAACAAATATGAAAGGGGAATGTAATTGAAAGAATTTAATTTTGATGTATTTTTAGTATAAAATAATTTTATATATGTATTTAAGTATTTAACATAAAATCAGTAAAAATAATTATTAAATATTAATTGTGTAAATAATTATTAAAAAACGAATATTATTATACGACTGTATAAATTTTATACTATCAATCAAATAAAATCAAACTAAAATTAGAAAGACTATATTTATTTGCCATTTGTCACACTTGGAGTCAATGAATTAATAAAACATAACATTAATAATGGAATATTATTTTATTAGTTTTTGTTGTGACTTAAATAAACTAAACAAAATAAAGAAATTGTTTAAATATACAGTTTTATCTAAGACTACTTTTAAACTCCTTATAAAGTGAATAAAGTTTCACACGATGAAGTTGTAATTTTATCATCATTTTTATCATAGTGTCTATCACTGTGTTTGCATCTCTTTTAATCAAACAAAAGTCAACATGCCAATGTCAATTCATGATATTTCTTATTTTGAGTATTCACAGATCAATAAATCCAAAATTATCTTGGTGATTAGTAACAAGATTAAAATTTTTATACAATCTGTTTCATAAATAACATCTCGTTGACCCATATACCAAACTAAGAGATATCTTCTTCAAATAATAAACAATTCTCTTTGAAAAATACTATTACTTTTAATCATTCTTAAACACCTTCTTTGTCAATTTTCATTACAATCTCTAATAATACAAGTAAAACTAACACTATCACTTGAATCAGAATACTTAACATTACAATTAATCTTAAAAGTAGATGGAGATTCTAAAAACCATTTTCTTAATAGGAGATTCTAAAAACCATTTTCTTAATAGGTAAATCAACCTAATATTAATTAAATATGGCAATATTTTAATTGAATAAATAAATGTTAGTAAGGTACAAGGCATGGTGCGAGGGCGAGGGAGTAGCAGGATTAGTATAGCAGCAGCGTAACACAGGATCATAGCTCCCTCACTGAGGCAGAAACACTATATAAGTATATATAATCTCACCTCCCATTGTTTCTCTCTCTCTCTCTCAACTCTCACAGAACAAGAAAGAAAATCGTCCGTACTCTGCTTACTGCTTCCCCTGGGCGCGTTCTCATTCCCATTCTCATTCCTTTCTTCCTCTTTCTTCTTGTTCGAAAATGGAGGTGTTCTACTACATGGTCTTTGGTGTATTGGCCGCGGTGGTGGCGGCACTGGAGCTGAGCAAGAGCAACAAGGACAGAATCAACACATCTTCCGCCTTCAATTCCTTCAAGAACAATTACCTTATCGTGTATTCCCTCATGATGGGTACGCTTTTACCTTAGATCTGCTTTCTCTCTTCCTTCTTCTCTCAGATCGAGAGGGATCTCGCGCCATTGCGCCATTTCTCCTTCTCGATCTGTACGTCCTGTCATTTTCCTTCCTTGATCTGTCTTGAGGTTTTCATATTCGCTTTCGAACTGGACGTGCTTTTTCCGCAACACTGTCTGGATTCTTAGTTTCGTTCCTGAAATTGAAATTGAAATTCGATCGAATGGGGACAGAAAGAGAAAGAGAATGAGTGAGTTAGGTAGTGTTTTCTTCGGCATTTAATTGTTCTAGGAAAATAAATAACTAATGCTTATCCAGTGTCTCATATTTAATTATTTATTTATTTCCTTTTTTGTTTTCTTTCACGATGGCAGAATATTAATTATTATTATTTTATAGATCTTTACAAAGCAATTGTGTTTTTGCTACTCGACTCACCGTCAATTTCATTGTGAAATTGTAAGGGAGGAATCAAACATTTATCTGAGACGGATCTTAATTATATCTGAGCGAGTTTGGTTCCTGCTGATAGTAGTGATGTATCTCGTGGTTGTGGCAACTGTGATTTGCATTTATGTTTTAATTCTACTTTTCTTTTCTCTTTTTTTTTTATGTGAAAACTGAAAAGGATGTGGAATTGTAGTATCTACAATTCGCTTATACACTGTGCTTAATTATTTTTTCTTTTACCAAGATTGTTAAGTTTTGCCACTCTATTTATGGATAGATAAATCAAACTATAGTAATGTTTGGTGAGGGATGAGGGGGATGCTTAAATTGAAATTCTTCAAGTAGCCGAGTTACCATTGTAAGTGTTTTTGGTAGTCTAATGGGTTGCTGTTTGTATGGTTACAGCTGGAGATTGGTTGCAAGGTCCATATGTGTACTACCTTTACAGTACATATGGCTACGGGAAAGGAGAGATAGGACAGCTTTTCATTGCTGGTTTTGGGTCTTCCATGCTCTTTGGAACAATTGTGGGATCTCTAGCTGACAAACAGTGAGTTTTTTTCTTTTATCCCGAGTGCATCTTCTTGTGGAAATGTCATAGCACTTTTTCGGGGTATCTCATGCTTCTTACTCGAAAATCAGGGGGCGTAAGAGGGCCTGTGTGACCTATTGCATAACCTACATCCTGAGTTGCATCACCAAGCATTCTCCACAATACAAAGTACTCATGTTGGGCCGTGTTTTGGGAGGTATTGCCACTTCACTTCTGTTTTCAGCATTTGAATCGTGGCTTGTTGCTGAGCACAACAAGGTGAGGAATAAATGTTTTTAACGGTTGCCGGATGCTTCTTTGATAATATTTTTCCTCCAGATAATTTTGACTCACAAATAGTTCCTTGTAATCTGAATGCAGCAGATATGAAAATATAATTTGTATGTGGAGGCTGTATATGATTTGAATAATGCATTGCACATGAGTGGGTTTTATATCCGCAAAATAACAATTTTGATTTGATTGTTTTGGCTGGCACACCAAATTGGATTGATATAGTTTTTTGTATATTTATCAATACATATTTACAATCAAAATATGTGGCTGATAAACCATTTCTGCAATGTTCTCAATTATTATAGTATATCCATGATGCATGTAAACATCTTGCATTTGTGAGCCTCAATTCAGCTTTTTGTTAATATTATCTTTCAGAGGGGCTTTGATCAACAGTGGCTATCATTGACGTTTTCAAAAGCTATATTTCTTGGAAACGGTCTTGTTGCTATTGTCTCTGGGCTGTTTGGAAATGTTCTTGTTGATACGTTGTCTCTTGGACCTGTCGCTCCCTTTGATGCTGCTTCATGTTTTCTTGCAATTGGTATGGCCATCATCTTATCTACGTGGACTGAAAATTTTGGGGATCCTTCTGAGAACAAGGACTTGCTTACCCAATTCAGGGGTGCTGCTGTGGCCATTGCATCAGGTAGATTCTTAAGTTTTGATAATTTTTTTCTTGGTATGTTTATACAGTAGTTCCATGTAAATGCTTGAAATTTGAAACTGCACATTACACTGTCCACTATAGTACTGCAATGGTTGCATTGCATTTGATCACATCCTAGCAGTGAAGTGTGTAAATGATTAACCATAGGAGCCAACTCTGCTGTTAAACACGAGGCAGTTGCTTGGAATATTTGGTATCAGAGTTGTGTCTTGTCCCTGGTGTTTAACATGCAGTTAGAAGCTGGTCCTAACTAACATGGAATGTATATTTACTATGCAAATCTAGAAGAGAAATACTAACTTCTCTGTAACCGTAAGGCAGTTGTTATTAAACATACCTCAATAATTATGCAAGCAGATGTTTTATCTGGTTCTACTTTTTATGTTGATATCATTGTACTTTGTTCATCTCTTGCTAGTTTCCCATGTTCATCTATTAATATATATTGTGTGTTTCAGATGAAAAAATTGCCTTGTTGGGTGCCATACAATCTCTCTTTGAAGGTTCAATGTATACCTTTGTATTCCTATGGACTCCTGCATTGAGCCCAAACGATGAAGAAATTCCACATGGTTTTATTTTTGCAACATTCATGTTATCTTCAATGTTGGGAAGCTCACTGGCATCTAGGTTGATGGCTCGCGCATCACTCCGAGTAGAGGGCTACATGCAGATTGTTTTTGCAGTTTCTGCTGCTTCTCTAATACTTCCCATTTTGACCACTGTATGCTAGTCTTCCCTGCTCTATTTAGTATTGTTATTTGCATTGCATACTATTCTGCTATAAATTGACTGGTTTGTTGGGAACAGTTCGTTGTGTCTCCTACAAAGGAGAAAGGTGGAGGCATCTCATTTTCTGGTTCCATTCAGCTTCTTGGCTTCTGTACTTTCGAGAGTTGTGTTGGCATATTCTGGCCATCTATTATGAAGATGAGATCTCAATATATTCCGGAGGAGGCTAGGAGCACAATCATGAACTTCTTCCGCATTCCTCTGAACATTTTTGTGTGTGTTGTGCTGTACAACGTAAGTTGCTAATTTTGCCACTTTCTTATATATATATATATATATTCAAAACCTTTGGTTCAAGGTAATTTGACTATTGTGTATTTTGTCTGTGCAGGTTGATGCATTCCCTATCACTGTGATGTTTGGCATGTGCTCAATTTTCCTGATGGTTGCCTGTATCTTACAAAGGCGACTGATGGTCATTGCAGAAAAGCCAAGTAAGATCCTCACACTAAGATACCCACCCTTTGGCAACTTTATTTTAACCTTGAAATGATTTTATCCATAGCCCTTTCTCTTTTGGTGGAAGAAAAGCTTTCTAACTTGGGGATGGGATTTGTGTTTGAAACAGAAGCAGGAGAATGGCAAATGAAGGAAAGGGACACTGAATCAGAGCCATTGAACATCTAACTGGTGTTATCTTAAGTTTTCTGTGGAGGCACTGAATGCGGTTGCTTCAACATTTACTTACATAAGGCAGTTTTCTGTCTAATTGGCATAAAGATGCGATCTAAGTGTGAAGATAAACCTGTTGTCCACCAACCAAGGCAAAAAGGGAATTCAAGCAGAAAAAAGATTGGTGGAGCTATTTCTTCTTTTCTTTTTGTTTTTTTAAGTGTTTTTGGTATCCATACCGTAGTGCATTAGATTCCTATTGGCTATTAATATTACTTGGAGGAGAAATCTCCGTTTTGGTAGTTCTCATGTTATTCTTTTGAGGGCGGGATCCACACTTTGTCCCGTTGGGAATAGTATATGTTACCTAATGTGCCATACTATTTCTCTCTCTCTCTCTCTCTCTCTCTCTCTCTCTCTCTCTCTCTCTCTCTCTCTCTCTCTCTCTCTCTCTCTCTCCTTTTGTAATGAAAAATTGCTCTCCATTCAATTGATGCATCCTTTATATAGCCTTTACTTTCGCCAAGTACTTATATGATAGTGGAATTTGTTCACTTAATACGTAATATTTTATTGTTGATTCGATGAAACTTGCTGTTTAAAGTTCCAATGCGTTTTCTCCCAGTAATAGGCCAAGATTAACCATTAACAGTAAGCCACTATTCGTTGATGAAAAATGGTTTGTGCGGTGAAGGAAGGAAGTTGGTTGTGGTATTGAACATGAGTGTGAAAGGATGCATGTTATCATCCGAAGGTGCATTAATGACTGGATGTAGTGTTAGCCCTGAGCGATGGTTCTTGGTGGCTTTGAAACCTTTTTGAGGTGGACACTTTGCCACAAGAAGTTCTAAGTTCTTCCTATGGTTGTATACCCTTTATTGTTGTTTTGATCCAGGCTTCTATTCTCTTCAAAGTTCCAACTAACTAATCAACTAATCCCTACTAAAAAAAAAAAAAAACCGTTAACTAGAGGTTTCTATCATACATTCCAATATAGTGGGGGATACATGGTATATCATTTAATAGATAGTATAATATAAGCTTAAGCTTAAGGGAAGTTTGGTAATTGTCATTTATAAATTGAAGAATGTTAAGAGAGACCATCAGAATTTATTTTTTTTATTAACAGTTAATTATTTATATTTAAAAGTATAGAAATAAAATATGATGTTAGATTATTAGACTAGAGGAATTAAATTGATAACTAGATGATAACAAAAAACAATAAATATTGACGACTCCCAGCATTCTTCTAAATTTAGACGAGTACAATAATACAAAATTATACGAGAAAGGTATATAGATATCATCAAATACTTAATGATACCAATATTACAAGAAATGACTTTTTAAGGAGATGGCAATTTAAATTAACTAATAAAATTATACAATACTATAATGTTCTGCGCATGTATAGTAGCATTAGCTATCATTTATCATTAGTGTGCTTATTATCTGAAAAAGCTACAAATTAAAATGCTTCACAATAACTGAATACATTTTTTATCGTACAAATAATAAGTGCATAAATATATATACATAAAATTAATGGTTACATATAGAGTAGTTTTACAGTGAAATTGAATATTGCAATGAAGATATTCAGAGTGGACGCCTGCGTTTTGCACCAGCAGAAGCAACTTCCAAATCCCCAATGAAGAATAGGATCTTGTCCAGAATTCCGCGGCGAGATCTCTCTTGAATCAGAGAACCTTCTCCAATGAAGTCATTTTCTGAACAAAAAGTGTGGCTGCTGCGTCCATTAACATGTTCTTGATTCTTTCTTGAACCCAGATGTCGCTGGATCTCACCTTGGTGAACAAGATAGTAGTCGCTACCTTCTCTAATAATCTTCAAACCCCTAATTTTATGGGGAGAAAAAAAAAACAGAAAGAAATCACTCCCTTTGCATAAGACTTCAATAATTTTCCAAATTCATTTTAGTACTGCGGTATTAAACTCCCGAATTAACTCTGTGATCTCTTACGAGTTACGGGTTTACAAATTGAGCATTATGATTCAAGTTTACCTAAGTTGTACGAGTTTGATTAAACCACTTACACTCCAACTCGATCGCAGCGGTCTTGAACCTCATATACATCCTTCCAAGATTTTGAACCGATTGGAGCATAGAAAGCAGCATGATTTCCTCCCCATCTTTCCTTAAAAAGATTAGACCATAGATCGTTGTCGGAGGCGATGAACTTCCACTTCCTGCACACTGTAGGAACAAATTGCAACATTCCAGCAGTTATATTTTACTTCCCAAATTATGAAAACCACACTACAACCAAATCATGTTGCTGTTTTCCATTAACAGTTAATATCAGAAGCCGGAATATTCAATTCCAATTAGTGAGATCCAAATATACATCGTAAACGATTTTTCTTTCACTGATAATAAAATGGTATTAATTCAAAAGGCAGAGTAAAAGTCAATGGCATATTCATATTCACTTTTAATTTCCAAGCAACTTTCCTATCTGATTCAATTCCAATTCCAATACCATAGAAAAGCGGAATAGATAATCCAAGGCAACCAATGCACAGAACCGAACAAAACCAAATTCAGATCCATCCTATTCCATTGTGAATTTCAGACGTTAATTTCAAGAAAAATTTGAAAGAGAAAAGGATGTAAAATCGAAGAGGAAGAAGAGGGTAATGAATGAGTAACTGACCTAATTGAGCAAGAGCAAGATGGTGGTGATCCAGGAAACAGAATACCTTGAGACAGATTTCGGGAGGTAAAGTCTCCATCTCTCTCTCTCTCTCTCTGGGTTTTGTTTCCACTTTTTACTTTCATCACAGCCACAAAGAGTTGGTTGAAACTGAAACTCATCTATCTATCCATGTCTCTTGTGTTAGTTCTAAGTAAGAAAGAAACAAACAAGCAGAGGCATCAACCGCTCAAATCAGACGTTCGCGCGTATCGCCTACTCGCTCTCTCATCTCTTCATCATTTTTTCGTTTAAGAAAATTATATCAAAATGTGTTAGACTTAATTCTTATTTCTTTTTTAAGTGTTACAAATAGAATTATTTGATATGACTATATAAAAATCTTTTAGACTAACAATGTACAAAAATTAATATCTTAATTCAAAACTAAACACATAATTAAGATTTACTAAAATCATCGTATAAAAAATTAAATGAATTGGCACCTTTATGTTGCCAATAAAATTTTGAATTAATAACTTCTTGGCATTAATTATTTGATAAACCAACATTTCCATAATTGTAAAGCTTTAAACTTTATGAAAGCTAGTTATATGGATTACTATGTGAAATTAATTCCGTAATGTGCAATTATTCATTTTTTTAAAAATTCATTTACATGTTTAACAACCTCACAATTTATAGAAGTGAATTCTCTTAATTTTTTTAAAATTTTTTTTGTAAGTATGATCTCTTATTATTTAATATTTTTTTACATATTTTTTTGGTTCTATTTAAAGAGTGTATAATAAAAAATCACATTTTACAAAGAAATTAAGAGAATCTCAATTTTACCTGTAAATTACCATAACATATGAAATTTTTTTTGGTGACTGAATATAACACAGAAAAAAGACATAAGAAAAAGAGTAGTACTCTTCTCTAATAATAATGTCTAAATTATTAGGAGATAGTAACCACTCTAGATACACCTGCTTGTTTAAAACAGCAGTCTTAGCCATTAAATCAGCCGCCCTGTTTGCTGTTCGCTGGATGAGCACTAAAGTAGTTGTCCAATTGCGCTGGAGCATCTCGTTGATTTTGTCAAGCAGATCAGAGTCATTCCTAATCATGCTGGTTGTGCCTCGCGAAACAAGAAGAAACGCATCAAGATTATCAGTTTCACATATGACCTCTTTGCACTCGCAATCCCAAGCCATAACAAGCCCTCTCCAAATAGCATGAAGCTCCCAACAGAGAACACTAGAAAGAGGTATACTGGCAGAACAACCTTTTATCCAAATTCCCATGCTGTCTCTAATAATACACCCAAAGCCAGCTAATTGCTCATTTTCAAAACGCTTGCATCGCAGTTCACTTTACAGACATTCATTGGAGGTGGTTCCCAGTTATATTTCAAAGAAGAAGGAATAATATGTTTTTGGTTGATAACAACATTAGAGAAATCTCGAGCAGCATGTTTAACTAAGTGAACAATTTTCTCCTTACTCCATGGATCATCTTGGTGGAAGATGTCATTGTTCCTATCCCTCCAAATCCACCAAAAGGCCGCTGCAAAGATAAACTCATTTTTGTTGAGGTTAGAACGAATCCAAGACACAAAATCCAAATTAGAGTCCTCAGCGGTCATTTCCAAATTTAAGCTAATCCAAATCTGACGAGCTTTTTGGCAAGTTCTAAAGCAGTGGTTAATATCCTCTAGAGCAAGATAACATCTCTGACAAAAATCAGAAGTAGAAATACCTCTTTGAAACCGGTAACTAACTGTGGGAACTCCGTTGTTGAGGCAAAGCCAGAGCAGACACTTTATCTTCTCCAGTATTCTCAAGCGCCAAAGCCAAAGCCAATTTTCATTATCATTCCAGCCAAATTTCTTCTTCAATAGCCATTCATACCGGCTTTTAGTCGAGTAGGTGAGAGTATTTGAGTTTTTCCAAAACCAACCTGTTTTATCTCCTGCCTGCTTGATAGGATCAAAGAGCATCAAATCAAGTTTAACTTCTTCCGGAATCATTGTGCAAAGAATATCCCACTGCCAATGCCCAAGGTGCCAAACATCTTCTAACTTCAAGTGAGAGTCAAAAATGTGCACAAAAGGAACCAAAGGAGCTAGCGTTCCACATGGTCGCTAAGCATGATACCAAAAGGATTGAGACATCCTGCCTGTACACCAATCAAAACCATCACGAAGCTTTTCTATTGTCTTATAAATCGCTCGCCAAGTGCTTGAAACATTATTAGAAAATTTGGGTGAAAAGCAAGAACTCCCAGATAAATATTTTGCCAACATAATTCTTACCCAAAGCTTATCTTTATTATGCAATAATTGCCAAACAAGCTTTCCGAGTAAAGCAAAATTTACGCATTGAGTATCTCTAATTCCCAAGCCTCCATATTTTCTTGGAGTGACAACTTTGCTCCACTTGACCAAATTTAAGCAACGCTCCCCCACATTTCCCTTCCACAAGAATTGTCTAAGCACAGAATCAATCTTTTGACAAACCGAAGTAGGAAAAAGAGTCACTTGCATCTGATAAATAGGAAGAGAAGAAGCAACATATTTAATTAAGCAAAGCCTACCTGCTCTGTTAAGGAGCCGACCTTTCCAACTAGCCAGCCTATTCTTGATCTTCTCTAAAGAGTCCGAAAAAATAGATCTAGCAGCTCGAGGATGATTAAGGTTCACCCCCAAGTATTTGCCTAGGTCACTAGTAAAAGGAATATGAGAAACACCAGACAACATTTCCTTCCTTCTATTAGAGATATTTCTAAAACAAATAGTTTTAGATTTTTCAATGTTAACCTTCATACCTGAAGCTTTACAGAACAACTCTAAGGTGTGCACAACATTCTGAACTTGACTTTTCTTCGCTTTACAAAAAAGGAGGAGGTCATATGCAAACATCAAGTGAGAAACTCTAGGTCCCCCTCTAGAAATAGCCACACCATCCCAAATACCCTCGTCAACTTGTTTGGAAATGAAGCACGCCAATCTCTCCATGCACAAAACAAATAAATACGGAGAAATTAGATCTCATTGCCTGAGCCCTCTGCGAGGTTGGAAGCTGTCCAATCTATTCCCATTCCAAAGGATGAAAAGATTTAAGGCCTGAACACAATTCATTACAAGCCGAATAATTAGAGAAGGAAAGCCAAAAGATTCAAGAGTGTGCTCAAGAAAATTCCAATCAACTCTATCATAAGCCTTTTCTAAATCAATCTTAAAAGCCATAGCTCCTTTTCTAGACTTTGTCCGCTTAAGAAAGTGAAGAACTTCTTGGGCGACAATAATATTATCAGGTGCTCCTCTACCATGAATAAACCCTCCATGAGTTGGGCTAACAATCTCATCCAAAAATGGTCGTAATCTATTAACCAGCACTTTAGTCACTAGCTTATAAATTACATTACAAAGGCTTATTGGCCGAAAATCCTTCAATCTAGTTGGAGGGTCGCACTTAGGGATAAGAACAATCAAAGTTTCCAACAAAGAATGGCTTAACGTCTCCCCTAAGAATCTTTCTGAACAGTACGCCATACCTCATGACCCACCACATCCCAATATTCCTTGAAGAAAAAACTTGAAAACCATCCGGCCCAGGAGCTTTGAACGAGCTCATATTATCCAGAGCTTCTTTAACCTCCAACATTGTTACTGGTTTAGACAAATTATCACAAGCATCCTGGCTAAGAGATGTCATAGAAATTTCTCCCATGCAATTAACCTCAACAGGCTCAGTAGAACAAAAAATATTTTTGAAGAAATGAACAACCTTCCTTTGCAAAACTTTCGGATCATCAGACCAAGACCCATCACTGACTAGCAACCCATGAACCTTGTTAGATTTTCTTCTAAGGATGGTTTGCATATGAAAAAAGCTAGTATTTCTATCACCATACCGAACCCATTGATCCCTTGACTTCTGGTACCAAAGCAATTCTTCCTAGGCCAAAACTATATTATACTCAGCTCTCAATTCTTCCTCTTTGTGCTTCAGAATCGGATCATCGTCAGCTTCCATTTTTCGTTGAATACGATTCAAATAAGCCTCCAATTCCCTCTTTTTAATAAAAATATTGTCGAAGACCGTAGAGTTGAATTCCAACGAAGCTTCTTGGACCCCAGCAACTTCCTATAGATGCCAAAGTCTGTACTATCCCAAGATTTCTAAACAATGGCCTTATAATCAGGATGTGTTGCCCATGCCGCTTGGAATCTAAAAGGCCGGTTTCCTTTCTTAATAGGAACTCCTTGACATCGGATAAGTAGGGGACAATGAGCAGAGTGGGAACGACTGAGAACTTCAACAAAAGCTTCTGGAAAAAGAAGGCGCCATTCTGTAGTACAGCAAGCTCTATCCAATCTCTTTGCAATTTTTGTTTCCTTGAATTTTACGGAACCAAGTAAACCGTCTTCCAGAGGTTGTTAGATCAAAAAGACCACAAGAATCTAGAGTACTTGCAAAGATACTACTGCGATTTGAATAGAAATTACCCCCTTCACCTCATGAACACTCAAAATATCATTAAAATCCCCAACCACCACCCACGGGTCCTGAATGCACAAACCAATATCAAGCAGATGACTCCATAATTCTACTCTATTAGTGGCTTGAGGGCTGCCATAAACCGCACTGCAGATCCATCTTCGCCCACCACCATCAATTTCCAAAGTTACACATTGATTCATAGCCCAAAGAATTTTACAAGAAAATTTTAAATTAGCAGAGAGGAACCAAATTCCTCCCTTGTGTCCAACAGCATCTACAATCCCTACAGGATAATAGCCTAATCTCCCCCAAAATTCTTTCATAGTTTCAAACCCAATATGAGTTTCCACCAAAATAAAAAAAGTTGGTTGAAATTTTCGTACCAACTCCTTACAGTGCACCCGAGACATCTTATTTGACGCCCCCTTAACATTCCAACTAATAATATTTAAATGGTCACAATCCATAAAAAATAAATTAAATAATTGAAATGTTTAATCATTCTACCTCACGTTGATGGACCCCTGTCTCCAAGTGTCTCTTTGTGGATTTGCACCGCAGAACCGTCATTCTTCTGTTGAGATTGGGTCTCCAAATTTGTTGTTGCACTAACTTTATCAAGCTCTTTTTGTACTCGAGAATCCATAACATATGAATTACATCAATTGAGATAAATTCATATAATTCAAATTCATATTAATAAAACTCAATTTCAAGATATGTATTTTGATAAGTAACTATAATCTCAATAATTATATATAGACATATTATGAAAGCTTAAAACACATAAGAAGGTTATTTTCTTATTTGATAACGTTTTTACTTTTTAAAAATTATAACATTTATGTTTGATAAACAAAATTAAAAATAATTTTCAATAAACACATAGCAACAGTTGTATTTGATAAAATAACTTTTAAAATTAAAAAAAATCATATAAAAATAAATACAAAAACAAATTTTAAATATTATCAATATATAAAATTATATTAGATTTTTTAATTTTAATAAACACCAACTTTAAAAAGCTTCCTCAAACATGCTTTCAGAGATATGTGATCTTTTTTATTTTCCAAACACAAAAAATATTTATACCTCTTTAAAAAACTTTACCAAACCTACATCCCTAACTAAAATCTCAATAATTTAGTTGGCAAGTTTTGCTCAAATAGATGTTAATAAATAATAACTCAATCAAGATAAACCTTGACATCAATCCCATTATCAATAAGTGATTGAACTACAGCTCTGATTTTCCCTTCAAATTTATCCCTATCCCTTGGAGTATAAGAGGCAGTGTAAACATCAGCTTCTCTTGCTCTTTCGGCCAAAATCCTTCCAATTGCTATGCAAGCTGGTATGTCTGAACGAGATTTAAGAACAGCTTTTATGTCCTTGGAGTTGGTACCAGAAACTGCAACCTGTTTGCTTGTCACTCTATGGGTGAGCGAAGCCGACACAAAACGCTTTGAGATGAACACATCAAGGGTAAAAGGCTCCATGTATGCAACAGTTCTTTGTTTGAACGATACATGTTTATCCGGATTCTTTGATTTCTTCCCTTTCTGGTAAGTGTAAGGTTTGCTGCTGTCATCATCAAGGAAATCCTCAACACCGAAAAAGCTTCTAGGTGCTGTATGAGCCTGGGAAAAACAAGTGAACTGAAATGAGATTTTTTTTTTTTTTACTTCATATATTTTTAGTTCATAATTTTGAGAACTATATCTTCATCAGAGAGCTATTGATTTTCAATGTCATCTTTTTGAGTTTTGATTTCAACCTTGAATATGATTAAAACCAAATCATCTGACTGGTATGGTAACGATTCATATATATATATATATAAACACTACAAATTGTTCACCCTCCCTGATGAAATGCACAATTCTGCAATAAAGAGTGTAAAAGTCACTAGACAAATAGACTTACATGTAGAATGAATGAACTTGTGAAACAAGTGCTTTACATGAAGTATACAAATGACAGAAATAATCGAGGAAACAAACTGAGTTAACCACAATTAATCATGCCCTTGTGAGTTCACACTATCGATAGTATCTCTATATGCCAAGAACAGTGCGCGAACACTATGTGAAATTCCTATTTTGATTATACAACTGAGATCTCTCTAACTTCGTGATAGGCAATACACCATAGCTTCACTCTCCAAACTTACAAAATCTAAAATTTTTGTTATTGACACCTTATTTTTTAAAAATTCAAGTTCCACTGTCTCTCAGTTCGACACTTCCACTCAACTCTGTTTGCAACTTCATGTCACTCAGCCGATTTCTGCTATTCTAAATGAATAAATAATTCAAATTCCAGCAAATATTTTCCCCCAGAAAGAAAACAAAAAAGAAGTTATGATAGGCAGAAGAGAGTTTACTTGTGTATTGTGGAAATAGAACGAAGGAACATAACTCCAAGCCAAAATTTTTGTTCCTTCTTCTGAAGCATAACCACTGCTGCTTTTCCAAATTCTTCCGACTGCTTGCTTCAACATATTCATCAGACTTCACTCTTTTTTTTATCTCCTTAAAATCCAGAATGGAGCTACACGTGTCTCTATATCCTTCTTCTTGATGCTTGTTTGCTTTCCTGTAGCTATAGGAATTGGCCTCATTTGTCAGCATGTGCTTTAAATATTCGCATTGAAAAGACACCAGATGTGATGAAATCATAGTTGTTAGAACTGACCCAGTGATCGAACCGGTCAGGCTATTGAGTCTTTGGTTCAACCAATAGGTTACTAATTGAACTGATTGACCCGGTCTTATTTAAATAAAAATATAAATTTTCAAAAACTTAAAATTAATTGAAATACATGTCTTCACTAACATTTTAACAACAATTAAGTCTCAACTTCTAAAAATAACTAATACGAAAATAGACATAAAATTAGTAAGTACTACTACAATAGTATCTTAATTTGACACAATAAAAATAACAATCCATAAACTATGTCCAAGCCTCCAAGGAGATTGCACACAATAGTATCTTAATTCTAAAAATAACTATGTTTCTGATGGTGTTTCTGACGAAGCCATCTTAAAATCCCATAAAAGAAAAAAAAAAATCAATCAACTAAGTAACTAACAGCAAAACCAATCAGAATCGTTAAAGGAGCAACAATCAACAATCAACAAAAAACCACTACATATTCATAAACTAATTCAACAATCAACAAAACCTCAGCATATTCATAATCAGCAAAACCACTGCATATTCACATTCATAAACAAATTCATAAACCAATTCAATATTTCAATCACTGCCATATTCTAATCAGCATCATAAACCAACCAACAATAAAATTAACAGCAATAACATCAATGAATCAACTACTTAAAATTAATATAGCATATAAAATATTAGAATAACTGGAAAAAAAAATTAAAATGGTTACCTGTTGTTGCAGAGGCAGAATCAATTCCAGAAGGTGGACGACCCACGGCAGCGTGCAGGCAGCAACAACCACGGAGGCACAGACGATGAGGGACGAGCAGCAACAACCACCCACAGAGACGGAGGAGAGGCGGGGGAGGCGCGGTGAGACGCGAGCAGGAAGCAAAGTCGAGCAGAGACGTGAGGAGGGAGAGAGGCGAGGGAGGCGCGGCGGCGATATGAGCAGGAAGCACAGCTCGAGCAGACGCGGAGGCGAGAGACGCGCGAGCAGCCGAGCTCAGACGGAGGAGAGAGGAGCACACGACGCGGAGGATCCGGCGAGAGGCGCAGCGACGTCGGCGAGCATGCAGTGTCCGTGAACCGAGGCGAGCTCCCAGCTCTGCCTGTGTGTCTGTGGTGTGCCGTTAGAGACGAGAGTGTGAGAGCGAGCTGGGGGCTGTGGTGGGGCTTCAGATTCAGCTAGGCTTTTTCTAAAAAAAAAAATTAAAACGTCAAAACGATGTCGTTTGAAGTGGGGGTTAAAAATAAATGGGTAAAACATATTTTTGTGTCTAAAGTTTGGCAAAAGTTTTAAAAATACCCCTAAGTTTTATTTTGTTTTAATTTTGTTCCAAAAATTTTCGATTTGCATCAAATATACCCTCGACGATTAAATTTTCAAAAAATTTAATACTAATCTAACAATAATGCATAAAAATTATGCTTGATTTGCTTGTGTTGAGGGTTGTTCTTATGAAATTGTTGTTGAATTGATCTTAAATTTTTTGAAAAATTAGCCGTCAGGAATATATTTGATGCAAATAAAAAGCTTTTGGGACAAAATTGAAACAAAATAAAATTTAGTGGTATTTTTGAAATTTTTGTCAAACTTCAGGAATAAAAAATATACTTTACCCAAAATAAATAAATACTAAGCCAATTCGGATTTCTCAAACTTGCCGGTTTACTGATTTTTGCAAAATCAGGCTAGAGCAAATCGATTCTCACCGATTTTGCTCTTTGTGTAGTCCAAGTAGTTCAAAATGGCCAAGAGGTCAGTTTATCAATTTTTTTGTCCAATTTTTTTAATTATAGATGAAACTAGAACTAATCTTATAAAATAAAAATTTAAAAATTGAACTAATATAATTTTTCAACGGATCAAGTCATCAATGTCCTTGAGCAATGGCGCATAAGAATGATAATGTTTTTGAGCAATAGCACACAAGGATGAGAATTGAGGCACCCATTTTTGACAAAATTGAGGGCCATCTGTAAATCCGATTCAATGATGACTTGTTGAAACTCATTTACCGTCGCTATTTGAAGGCCTTTGATTATGACCCATAATTATGCATGCATTATGGAGTAGTTTCCAAGATTGCATGAAAAGCGTTTTATGAATCTACCCCAGTGATTTATGAAGATTCTATCATAGATGGAATTGTTGTTATGTGAGTAAAATGAACCGTCTACATTGATTTTTATCATACTTTCCGACGGTGATTTCCAGCGAATGAGGCAGTCTGACTTACTAGGATTCTCCTTGAATAGATTCTTCTTCATATAGTTCAAAACTTTCTGTCTTCCGTTTATGGATAAAAATAGGAATCGCTCATAGGGCAGAGTTCTTCCCTTCAAAAATTAACTTATACCTATCAAACCAGAGTAATACCCCAAATAGGTCCCCAAAGATTTGGCCGTCCAACAGATTTGTCTCCCAGAAAAATTAACTAAGTCCCCATTCCCCGATTAAATATATGCCATATACGTTCTTGTTCCAGGTTTAGCCGATTTAACTGAACACTCTCTTTCCTACGTAGAGGTGATCAGTGTGACGTGTCAGGTTAAAGGCTACGCGTCACTTTCAGGACACATTGGTCCCTGCACACGTGGCCAAAACGACGTCGTTTAAGTGCTTCTTCAAACGACGTTGTTTTGAGTGGGACAGATTAGTCCCCAAACTTTCTCATATCAATGTTATAAAACAGCAGCGTCGTGAGAGGCACAATACGTCGCCGTTTCAAAGGAGATCAACATAAAATTAGGTCTTCATCTTTAACCCCTATCTCTTTGTCTGCAACCCATGTATCTTAGTATATGAGGGAGAGTCTTTGGCTTTGAAGAAGGTGATGGCGAGTGGAGGCAGCATGTCAGTTGCAAGTCGGAGACGCGGTCAGAAAACTATTGATGATGTCTTCAGTGTTGACAGCGGTTCGACTGGCTTTCGAAGGGGGCGACTTAGAAGAGAACATCCTAAGTGCAAGTGCAGGACATATGCCGTAATATCCAGGTCTCGCACAGGAGAGAATCCGAATAGGCTGTTCTTTGGCTGTCTTCACTTTAAGGTACTTTAGAGTGGTGGATTTTTGTGGTGCTATAGTTTTGATAATTGGGGACTAAGACTAATGTTATGATTTTTGTTTTGTTATTCTGATTGCAGGAAAAGCAAGGTTATTGTGATTTTTTTGTATGGTTTGATGAGATTTTTGGGTATCTGGTGGATGATGTAGTTGAAAGCAATGGATTGGCCTCTGTGGAGACATGCGTGGGTGAAGAATTTGGTGCAAGTTTGAATTATAGCTTGGAGGAGAGAGTGAAGCAATTGGGAGGAGATGTTAATAAAGAGGAATGAAGATAGTTTGAAACTCAAGAAAGATAGTGTCTTCAGGTTGTTTAGTAGTGTAATAATAGGTGCACTTATAGTTGTGATTTTGTTTTGTATCTATATGGTGGTTATTTAAGCAATTAACATTGTACATTTGTTGAAAAAATATTGTATTTGAATGGCTCATTTTAGTTAAATGAATATTAGAGGTTGTCAATTATGCTAAATTTAAGCTAGTTTATATCCAAATCAGAGTATTGAAAGTAACTTGGCCAAGTGGATATTACAAAATATAGTATATAATCCAAACCAGAATATTCAAATATCATGTATCAAAATATTAACATAAAGTAGCATCAACATAGAGCATGTACATAAATTGTATCAAAATATTAACAAACCAAAGAAGGTCTATTTCCTTCTACACACACTGATATAAAGTGGTAACACAAAAAATATTAAAAGTGGAGGTCTATTTTCTTCAAAATAACAAACAAGGTCTTGTCCCTTTCACAATAAATTTTAAGAAAGCATCATTTCTTCTTAGAGAGGTTCAGTCTGGGAGTTGGAATGAATTTGAACATTCTAAAGGTTGTGCTACTACTTGCAGCTACTATTGTCTTAGCACTCACACTTTTCTGACTCTTGGGCCTAATTATTGTCTGCTTTGGACGTCTAAAAGGTTGTTGAGGCTGAGTTTGTCTTCCCTGATAGAATTATAAAAAATTATCAGTATCTAGTGTTTAGGAATTAATAGTGAAAAATATTATCAAGCATACTTACAGTTGCAGCATTTATATTGATTCAAACATTTGGTACAGTAGCTCCAGTTGGTGCCTCAGGCTGAGTAACCTCATACATGAGCAAATTTATTAGGACAATTAAATCCTTTATGATGTATGTTATAAGTCAAATAGGTCCTTCAAGATTTATACTATAAGTCAATCAGGTCTCTGATTAATAATATTATATGTCAAGTTGGTCTCTATAATAGACTGAGTAACCTCATTGTCTTTTTCACCTTCAGCTTCAGCCTCATTTATTCCCACCACCATTTCAGATTTGTCATTTTCATTAGCTTCCTTAGCAGCTTCTAACTTTGCCTTTTCTTTAGCTGCTTTTCTTGCCTTTGCCTTGACTTTTTGCACTTCTTTTTCAGGCATGAATTCTCCATGTATACAAGCAGCTCTGACCCTTCTCTTATCATTCTTAATGTAAAATATCCTCCTACCCTCTGATATGGTGAAGTCTTTCAGAGCCTGCTTAAGTTGTTCAAGTGACTCAAACTCCATGTTCAGCTGAAATTGGACCTCCCCAAATTCTGCACTTGGATTAAACTGAGGTCAATCAAACCCATTTTGTCCATCATCACTTGAGTCTTTCGGAGTCAAAAATTGTTCAGACTCATACTCAAACTCAATATCTGACTCAGGTAATAACTCCACACCAAGTTCTTCATCAAGTGTAGCAGGTTTTCTGGACTTTGATGCAGTCTCATTGGTACTAGTATGTGTAGCATTGTTTTTGTTGTCACTAGAAGGTTCATTCACAACTTTTTCTGTTCCAGCAGGCCCATAATCACTCTTATTAGGCCTGGCAGGCCCACCATGACTCTTTTTGTGGACAGATGGTCCAGCTACCTCTTCTCTTCCAATACTTGTCCTTTTTGACTTGCCATTGTCCTTGTCAACTAGCCCATTAACATGCTTACTAACTTTTGATTTCTTATGCAAGGTCTTCATTGGGGATTTCTTCTTCCCCTTATTCTTTCCTTTCTTGCCAGCTCTGACTGACTCTTCCTCTTCACTTGAATCCGAAAAACCATATCCGGAAGGTGGGGGCTTGTACAATGCATCTTCTGTTGACTCATATCCATCATCACTATCTGAACTCTCAACATCTGCATCATTCTCAACACCATTATCCTCAGCACTAACCTCTTGCACATCCACCTCCTCAACACTAACATCATCATCATCAATGAACTCCGTATCTTCCATGATTGAATGGTCAAAATCGATGCAGAATTTGTTAGTATTCTCATTTAGCATTTTGTTCTTTTACAGAGCTCTGATCTTTTTGTCTCCATAAATTGGGTGAAGACTGGATTCTAGGTCAGCAGAAGTAGGATCATACTAAAATATTGCCTTGTAGTCATGGTAACCCAAGTCTAAAAAAAAATTTTTCAGGTCAAAGAAACATATCAAGTCAATATCCATTGGGGAAAACTTCTTGACTTCTCCATTGATGTACACAAGCACCCCCTTGTTGTCTCTAACAAAGTTTCCACCGTGGTCAAATACGGGTACCACGTCTTCACTCATCTAAATATAACAAAATAAAAATCTATCATAAATTAAATAAGCAATGAACACATTACAAGAACATTAAAACAGAATCCAATTTTCTAACACCGGCATTGGTAATGTTATTATGAAACGGCACAACCTAAATCACTTTAGAACTCTGACTTAACTTATACTAGCAACACAGTATCTTTGATCTATCCTACACATGACATGCATGTTCGTCATACTTCAATCTTCACCTCCAAATTAATTCAGAAAAAAATTAGTAAACTTACCTCCAACAATAGTGATATGCACAACACACCACCGCCACCACCCAGTCGCCGTCAGCTTTGTCAAACCACCGTTACAGACTTCAGTCAACGTTAATGGAGTTGAGGAAGATGAAGGGTTACCTTGCAAAATCTGGGTAAAGGTTTACAGAGCCAAGGGAAAAGGACGTGTGTTTTTATACTAGGTCCCCATTTACAATGCTGCTGTTTTATAACATTGACATGAAAAAGTTTGGGGATTAATCTGTCCCACTCAAAACGACGACGTTTGATGAAGCACTTAAACGACGTCGTTTTGGCCATGTGTGCAGGGACCAATGTGTCCTAGAAGCGACGCGTAGCCTTTAACCTAACACATCACACTGATCACCTCCACATATGAGAGAGAGTGTTCAGTTAACCGGCTAAACCTCGTGCAATGACGTATATGGCATATATTTAACAATTTCGGGGACTGGGGACTTTTTTCTGGAGAACGAATCTGTCGGACGGCCAAATCTTTGGAGACCTATTTGGGGTATTACTCCATCAAACCATAATGTTGAAATTCCCATACCAAAGCTGCAAGGCCAGTCTCTTCTTTAAGATAAATTGAGAGAAATTCACTCACAGTCCCAGGTTGAAGAAATCATTAGAAAAAACTTGAGGTACTAGAGATGTCCACACTTTTTTGGCAAACTGGCAATCCCTCAAAATGTGGATTGTGATTTTCTCAACACTACATCTTAGGATGTTTGAGTTTTTTTTAACATGTGTCTTCTAGCTAGCTCTTATTGCGTTGGTGAAGATAGCTTCGTTCGTTACTAACCAAAGAAAATATCGAATCCTTTCAGGACCTTTCGACTTCGATATCATCTTGAAAACATGGTCTGACGTTGACGGGTTAAGATCCAAAGAGTTATATGTTGATCTAAGGTTAAAAGTTCTGTTAGCTGAGAGGCTCCAAGCAAGTTGGTCACCATCTTTCCAGGATGAGGGAGGTGCCATCGCGATAATCTTTTTTACTACCTCATCTGAAAGCCAAGTGATGCATGCAGAAAGTCGCTAGTAAAGATTTTTGGAGATAAATACGTTGTGAGTATAGATCTCTACCAACAAAATTTCGCTTGTCAATTTAGAAAGGGGTGTCACAGAAATAAGAATAAAATACTGGGAGTATGAATCCCAGGTCGTCTCCCAACGAGTTGCTAAAAGAGTGCTATTTATTGATCAGGAGGTTTTCCAAGAGGTTTTAGAATTGGAAAATAGAGAAATAAATAATTATAAGTTAAAACAATGAAAACTAATAGCGATTCTATGTAAATTGAATAAAAAGGTCTTGACCGGGGGAAGATTAATCGGAAGTTCTATCATTGTTGGAATTTCTCAAGAGTAATGGTAAAAGGTTGCTGTTATTACTTAGTTAACCTTTAACAAATAAAGGAAAGTCAAGCACGTGAACCAGCTTCTATTCACAAGTCCTAGTCCCCTCCCTTGGGAAAGGATTAGCGTTAGTAACTAGAGAGCCAGCCAACAACTTCCAATTATAGATTGACTCTTGAGTTTTTCAACTCAAGGGTCTCCTATTAGTCAACTCCCAAGTCAAGTTGGGATCTACTCTGTCAACATGAATGCTATTTTCATAAACACATAATAAGAGTAGAAAAGGGACATGGTAATTAAAATTAAATTGGAAGCGATTAAATAAATAATAAAATTTAAATAGGAAAATATCCTTTGCATTAATAATTCATAAAAAGCAATCCAATTGTAACTGTGAACACAGATTAAGGACATGAAAGAGTAAGGAAAAAGGAAAACGAACTATACTAGTAAAAGATATTCAACGGAGGTAATAACTCTTCGCAATTATCCAATCCAAAATGTAGTACTAGAACTATGTGACTATGAAGAACCCTGGAGGAGGTAGTAGTTTCTCTCCAAGATTCAAAACTAAAACTAAGAATGTGTGAATTGTGTCTTGAGTCCCCGCTGTCCCCTGACTCTAGTCTGTATTTTTGGGCCGAAAACTGGGTCCAAACTCAGCCCAAAATCTCCCCCAGCGTTTTCTGCACGTGGCGCATGTCACGCATACGCGTCAGGTACACGCACGCGTCGCTGTGCAAAGCTCCAATTCACGCGCACGCGCAGGTACGCGCATGCGTCGCTCCTCGCTGGTTATCTTCTTTAATTCTTGTGCTCCTTTCGTTTATGCAAGCTTCCTCTCCATCCTCTAAGCCATTCCTGCCCTATATAGCCTGAAAACACTTAACCCACGGATCACGGCATCGAATGGTATAAAGGGGGATTAAAAATACACAGTTTAAAGGCTTTAGGAAGCAAGTTTTTCAACCATAGAACCAAATTGGGAAGGAATTGTAAAAAAATCATGCAATTCACATGAATAAGTGTAGTAAAATCTGATAAAGACCACTCAATTCAACACAAGATAAACCATAAAATAGTGGTTTATCACAAAGATCTGATCTTACTAACATCCCAATCTCCTGAAACCTACAAGAAGCCATTCAGAGATATATTTGGATCACTTAACTCACTTACCTACGAAGCATATTGACTGAGACAGCCGGACTTAGGCACCCAATTGTGCTCCCAAAAATTGATTTTGGAACCATTTCCAACTCTCCAGATGGAGTTACGCTCCATATCTTTCCAGGTCGAACAGATATCTTTCGATATGTTAGATTCATTATTCTTTCTTCTAACAATGTGAGTGATATCGTTTCCACATTTGCACTTAGACCTCAAAACTCTTACCCATAAACAATCATTCTTAGTTGTTGAACCCCATCCCATCTTTATCATAAAGGCTCTAGAATTTTTCGATTTATTGACATTCCTCCAACTCAAGAGATAAGTCTTTCTTGCTTTACCAGTTTCACCCCAAAAAAAATTTCTTATAATTCAAATCAATCAAGTTACAAATAGATGAAAGAATCAAAATAATTTGTATAATATAAATAAGTAAAGAAGTTAGGACAAATTTTACCAAGGTTGCTCTGCCAGCAAGCAAAAAAGTTCTAGCTTTCCAACCATTTAGCCTTGCCTCCATTTTGTTGATGATCCCTTTGTAGGTACTCTCGGTCACCTTGGAGTGAAGCAAATGCACTCCAAGATACTTTTCTAAGTCATTAGTTCTGTAAAACTGTAGCACATCACTGATACTTTCCCTCACATTATGGTTGACATTATTGAAAAAATAAACACGGGTCTTTTTATTGCTAACTTTTTTACTCGAGCTATTGTAAAAGGCTTCCAGAACTTTCTTAATAATAGATGCTTGCTCCATACTATTTTTCACAAAGAGAATGATATTGTCCGTAGAGCATAAATGAGATAACTAGGGCCCGTCCCAACTTAGGCTTATCGGCTTCCACACATCCATATCAATAGCCATACTAATGAGTTGGGATAACCTTTTCATGCACAATACGAAAATATATGGAGATAATACCTCTGGAAGGAGAAAATTCATCAAGGGCCTCATCGTTCCATAGCACTCATATAAGTAGTGGAGATGCAATAAATAAATAAATAAATAAACTAATAAAGTGCTCAGGCATGCCAATATCCTTAAGAGTGTTTTCAATGAAGTTTCATTTAAGTCTGTCGTAAACTTTTTTCAAGTCAGATTTGATCACTATCCATCCCTTGTCACCTTTCTTACTTTTCATGGATTAGATAACCTCATGTATGATGATAATATTATCAAAATTCTGTCTCTCAGTCACAAAGATGCATTGAGTAGGTTGAATCAACTTTTCCATGATACTTCTGAGTTTTCTAGCCAGGATATTGGTAATAACTTTATATGAGACCTTACAAAGGCCAACAGGGCGCATCTATTTCAGGTTTGACATGGGCTCCACCTTAAGAATGAGAGTGATCAGCGCCTCATTGATATCTTTCACCTCTTGCGGGTTATAAAGACCTTCTGAACTAGCTAACATAAAACAGTACCAATGAGATCCTACTTATTCTAATAAAAATAACTTGAATTCCATCTTTTCCTGGTGTTTTGAGTGCCCCTGTGCTAAAAAAAAAGAATATTTAATTTCTGCAACAGAGGCATTCTCATCAATACTCTCTAACTCTTTATTACTCAAGCTGGGGAAGCCTTTGCTCAAAACAAAGGGTTAATCTGGCATGTCATTAGTGTATAGATTGGTGAAGAAAGAAGTAGCCATGAACTCTAAACTTGTACTTTCCGTAACTCAGTCCCCATTATCATCTTGGAGAGTTTCAATTCTATTCCTTCTTCTTTGCACTATAGTGGTGTCATGAAAATACTTGATATTTTTGTCTTTTAATTCAATCTAGTTATACCTAGATTTTTTATACCATAAAAGCTCCTCCTGCTCCAGAATAACTTCATATTCAAACCACAAATCTTTTTGTAGTTTTTCCAGAAAACAATTATTGCCATTGCTCAGGTTATTATTGATACCTTGAAGCCTTCTAAGAATCTTGGTCTTCTTTTTATTAATATCACCAAACACTTCAGAATTTAACGTTTTAAGAGAGATTTTTAAAATTCTAAACACAATTACTCTAAAAGTCTTGAACCATCGAGCTATTTGAGACCAAATTTTCAAGATCTGGGTAATTTAACCATGCTACTAGAAAATGAAAAGGACGTCTTCTTCTATTCGGGGCAATAGCAAGCGAGAGTTGTAGACAAAGGGAAGAATAATTGAATTTTAAGTAAGGAAGATATTTAACAGATGCTTCAAAAAAAATAATTTCCCAATCAATATCACTAAGGGCTCTATCAAGGTGTTCAAGAAAGTTACCTCTCCTCCTGGTAAAAGGAAAGCCAGAGTAATCCAAATCTAGAAGACCAACTTCCGAAACACAGTAGATAAAGTCAGGGAAAGCACCACTACTTTGTGGTATAGCTCCTCCTTTTCTTTCATAGCTATCTAAGATGGCATTGAAATCACCAATGGTGCACCAAGGAAGATCAACAGTATTACGAAGAGCACGAAGGTTCTCCCACAACGTCTTCTGCAATAGTCTCTAGGGGATCCCATAAATAGCCATTAGCATGCATGGCCTAGAATTCCTACCTTCAATCTTCAGATGAATAAACTGAATGTGTTGTTGAATAGCCTCCACTTTCTAGTGATAAGAATCCCACAAATACCAGATACCCCTTGAATGGCCCCTACCTTCCTCCACACAGTAACTATCAAAACTTATTTTATCTCTAATTCTCTTACCATGGTTCCCACTCATGTGGTTCTCTAGTAAAATGATCAGATGAGCTTCATAATCTCTCCTCAAATTCCTAATAAGAATGAAAAAATTTTTACCACCTACTCCTCTATTGTTTTAAATAATAATATTCATAATAACCTAACAAAGAAAAGGGGTCGAATAGACCAGCTACATTAAGCAGAGCATTTAGAACACACTTTGGGATTCGATTTGGATTGGTACAGAGAGACTTGCTCTGTTTGTTTATTACTTAGAGAGTGAACCCCTTTGGTGAGATCAGGTGGTTTTTTCAGCAGAATCACATCCATGCTCTTCCCCTTCACCTTTGCCGATTGAAGGGTCTTAATCAGTTGATCAGACATGAACTCATTCATCACAACGTTTTTTTTAAACAACGCATTCACTCTTTTTGTCATGTTGAACGCTTCCCTTTACTACTTCTCCAATTCCATCATACGCTCCAGCATCTCTCTTTCCATTGCTTCTAGGGGTGTCTGCGGATCGGATATGGCCAAAAATTCGATCTAATCCGCACAATTTTCATCGGATCGGATCGGATATGATATCCGCACATTTGCGGATCGGATCGGATATCGGATATCGGATATATCTGCATAATTAAACATTCTCTTTTTAATTGTATTTCTATGTAAAAGAATTTGATAAAAATATTTCTTTCATACTTTTAAACTTATTTATTTCTAAAATATTTTTAATCAAACTCTCTCTAAATAACAGAAATAAAATAATACAATATATGAATAATAATTACTAACTAAAACATACAAACAAGTAAATGTAATACCAAACATATATATATTTATTTATTTTTTAATTATTATAGTGCGGATCTGCGGATCGGATACGCGGATGTAGAGCAGATATCCGCGATCCGATCCGATCAATTTGCAGATCGGATCGTATCCACAATTTTGGATCGAATACGGATATTTACCGTGGATCTGCGGATAGGATCCGATCCATGGACACTCCTAATTGCTTCCATGTCAGGGTTCCTAGAGGAAGAGACCCTATTCTGCATAACTCTTGGAGTAACTTCAGAAATAATGGGGTACTTCTCCTGGGCTTTAGCTTTGGTCTTGAAGCCTTTTTGGGCAGAATGGGCCTAATTTTTACAGTAGGATTCTTTTTGTTAACTTGAGAATTTTTACCCTCCTAGTCTTAAAACCTTCCTTTTAACAAGATTGGACCTGCTTGGCCTCTCTTTAGCTTCTTTCGTCTCTGGGCCATTTTGAATAGTAACGTGAGAATTCTTCTCCTTGTAGGGCTCATTAGTATCCTCTTCAACGTTTAGAATATTAAACTTTGCCTTCCAATTCTAAAGTTTACCTTCTATCCTCCATCACATCTTTTGCAATAATGCGGTTATCTTTAGAATGATTATATTTCTCCAATTCTGGCGAAATTCTTTTATGTTTTCTTCGAACTAGCCTCCTATCCATAAGATAATGTCCGGCAATCATCTAAGGTCCTCGAAGAAGAACATAAAAATAATCCTTCTTATCTAAAAAATGTATCAAATAGTAGTCATGATCCATATCAATAATATTAATCCTACCTTTTTTAACCTAATCTCTATTGAGACATTACTCTATGAAATCCTGGTGCATTCTTTTGCCAAACACTTTGACGATGAGCACCGCTTTCCATGGTTTAGAGTTTACACCACTCGTTGAACTCCTCCTTAAAAACCAGGATGACCGGACATGGGTCGAAAGGCTTAGCTCCCTCAGAATGGCCACCTTCCTCCACATACCACCGATCGTCCGGATTAGGAGCATCTTCCTCCGTCTCATCTGAAAGAAAGGAAGCATCTTCCGTAGGAATTCCTGGTGTTGATAGCAATGAAGCTTTATACGAAATCTTTGTCTCTTCCTGAGCACTCGGTGGGTTCTCATCGACCACCTCCATGCTCTCCACATGTTGGTTAAGGTCCAATATTGAATGGTTTTTGACTTTCTTGGTACTTCATTACACCAAATTATCTTCTTGAGGCGAAATCCTAGCAGAGCTCCCTAGAGACATTTTTCCTATAATATTATATAAGAAAGGTTATACATACTCTCTAAAGTTTCTAACTGTAAGTTGTGAATTCAATTACTGATATGAACTAGGTTATGTTTCTTAGTTTATATCATTAAGGTGTAAATCTTTTTCGACTCTGTGCAGAATGAATACTAACATTTTATAGGTTAGTATTTAACTAGTAAGGCGTATATACAAAAACTAAGAGATGCGGCATGAATAATAGAAAATTGAAAAAAAAAAATTTAAAATTACCAAAGGCAATTATCATAGAAGACTTCAATCATAGTTCTTAGAAGAAATTTAAACTATTAAAAAGAGTCAAACATATATAATTAAATATATCAAATATACATGAGCAAGAGTGTACATATCTAAGCCAATGAGTAATAGCTCAAATGGCATAGTCTCTCCATACTCAATTAAGAGGTTGTGGGTTCGAGTCTCATATCTTTGGTAAAAAAAAAAAAGAGATTGTACATATCTAAGCCAATGAGTTATAACTCAAATGACATGGTCTCTCCATACTCACTTAAGAGGTTGCGGGTTTGAGTCTTCCATCTTTAGTATAAAAATAAAAAAATGTACATATCTACATATCATAATAATTTTTATCAAGGTCCAAATGCAACAATTGCATATCAAGTTTCGGAAGCAAAAATAACTCATTGAAAGATGAATTTAGCAACATCAGATCAGATACAAGGAGGCGAATAATACGACTTGAAGCATGCGATTTAAATAGAAGGGGAAGCTGACACTTAACATGCAAGTGGTGCAGAGACCACTACCAAAGCCGCCGAACTTTTGGAGACAACGATGATGTGGAGAGTCGTGATTTGGCCGGAAAGACAAAATGTGTGCAAAGATTAGAGCCTCGGACAGACGTCGTCACCTATCCAAGATCAAAATTGTCTTCAAGATTGGCGAGGTTGTTTCAACTCTATCCACCACTCTTGACGGGTATCGTCTTCAAGATCCGTGAGGCAGCTACAACACTATACGTCAAAAGCGCTGGTCAACCAACAGAGGAAGCTGGCCACCTGAGATTCTGAGAACGAAGCAATAATGATAATGACTGCGGAACAAGTGCAACTAGCTGCAGATCACGACTAGCAACAGGAGGGAATGAAAGCTTGAAAAATAGACTAGAAAGACACAGTGCGACCAAAAAGAAAGAGGCCCTTTGAATTCAGGGATTTAGGATGGGGTGTGTGTCCAAATTGAATAACTATATCATGAAATGCTATTATGGAGATATATAGAAAATATTTTAAAAACAAATTTATACACCAACTCTTCTACATAGAAGCAAATTCATCTCATTGGCCTCGTCAATTAGACAAGTAGACAACTTTTTCAGTCTCTATTTAGCTTTCCTTTGACCAAGCAGTTTCCACCCCCGGCGACCAACTCTCAATAGATTGCAACTACGATTGTACTAATCCATAAACCCTTACACCCTAATCTGATACACATGCTACTTTAAAAGAGCTTGCTGAAAAGAATAAAAACGGATCATGACGGGTGAAAATTGGTACTTCGTTCATCTAACTCTAGTAGGAAGCAATGGCAATGTGGACTGGATTAAACTGCTCATCTTGCCTCTCAAGCTTCCAACAGTGTTCTTCAGTGTTATACATGTCTTGTCAACAGGGATCTCATTGACCTGTAGCAAGTGCAACTGCCTTTCCAGATACCTATCGAGACTGGCCTCTGCAATGTTAATGAGACTCAGCGACTCATTAGTGTGCATGAATTTTGTGACAAGAAATCCAGCTAGAACATGCTGATCAGCTTTCACAAGTTCTGATATGAACATAGGGAAAAGGGTCGTTCTGAAAAGCAGCAATGGATTCTCAGCGTCTTCACTAGTGTTGATTCTTTTACCTGATACCAAAGCTTGTTGACATTGATTGGATAAGTTTCCAATCAAATAGCAGATATAAGAGAAACTTTTACCATAGGTGGAGTCGCTGGAGATAGTAGTGAGAAGCCCAGATGAGAGAACGAGAATTAGTAACTCAACATTCCTAATCATTAAAGCAGGGATGCTTTGACGCAAGTTATCCTCAATTGCAACCAGACACTGTAAGTGTAATGCTTTGTAAGGCAGCAACAATGTCATCTTCAAAGCCGCAAAGCAATCGATGCCGAGTGCTATCTGGCTTAAGCTCCTGCCATCATCTTCATCAAGTAACGTAACATTCGGTTTTGATAATGATTGATCAATCAGTCTCAGCACATCACTAAACCTTGATACGCTTATGAGCTTTTTAAATATTTCTGTCCAACACACATGTAACGGATGAACAGAAGCAGAGTCCCCTTTCTTTACTTTCTCGGTGTTTTCCACTTCCTCAAGACTTTCCCATCCCTCGTCCCAATCATCATTGTTCCAGTCATTCCCACCTTCAGATGCTTCAGCAGCATTTTCTCTTTGTCGATCTTTCACTGTTGTGAACAGTCCATCCCACTCTTCCAAAATAGCTATCAGAGCATCAAAGTGGGAATCATTACTCGCTTCTCCAAAGAACTTCAGAAAGCAAGAAACAGCCGAGTCTACATTCAATAGGTCGTCTGCGGTGATTTCTATGCTAGGAGAGATCGATGCTACAAGCTGAGATGATTTTAGAGCAACCAGAGTATTTGTAAACCTATTAGAAGAATCTTTGTTATCCAGCAACTGCTTGTTGACATCAGTCTCACTCTTGCTGCCAGCAAAAAGCAACTCATTCCATTCTTCCCACGGTTGGACATTGGCTTCCATTTCAGCTGAGAAACCCTTTATACTTTTACCTGATATATATTGCATAAGCTCTAACACATAAACTCTGATGGAGCTTGGCAACTGTAAATTGTCGGAGAACTGTACCATTCTTTCCCAAATTACACGTCTAACACATTGCATGACTTTTACATCACTTTCAAACTTGCTTAAAGATGACAATATATGAAACAGGTTCCGGTTCTCATGGGATCCATTGACTAATTCCTGCAGAACAGCTTCCAGAATATCCAAATAGAAATGAGGAAGATCTTGGGAACCTTGGCCAGAATCAGAAGCTAAACCTGATTCTGACGATGCAACAGAAAAAACCTCAGCAACGGCCCCATACCCACAGCCAGAAAAAATCATAGCTTTGCAGAAATTATAAATTTCTAAAGTAGACTCGCCACTCAAACCACACTGGACATAGCCATAAATACTTCCCCATCCCTGACTTGGTGAGATTATATCCTCCATCACCAATTTCATAAAAGCTTTCAGACAACTTATTAAACACACTGGATTGAAGCAAACAGTTTCTCCTGAGCTTTCCTCCAATGCAACTTCTTTCATATCATCTGCCAGTCTCATCCAGAAGTCTAGAAGAACAATAAGACAGTCTTGCCATGTTGAATTGTCTGGTATGAATCCATAAGAACTGTAAAGAGGAATGATTATAGTGAAGTACTTCTTCATGATCCCCAAAGCATCAGACTGACTCAAAAGTCTAATGTATGATCGGCATGAACCATAGCTGTGCTCAAGCTTACTTATGAAGCTTTGAAGGTACTCAGGCGTTCTGCCACTAGATTCATTTGCAGCTTTGCTCTCCAAATCACTGAGCAAATGCAGGATGTAATGCTTGTAGACATCCTGCCATGACATGAATCCCTCGGGCAATGAATCGCCGTAAATATTTGCAAGAGTCTGTACCATTTTTGACAAAGCTGACAAGCTACTGTCGTCTATACATGCATAAACTTCCTCACTAAAACACTCAAAATTCAAACCATGTAAACCAGCTATATTTTTGAAGTTAAGATTGTTAACAAATGATACACGTTTGCACTCTTGCTCAATGACTCTGTAATAATGAGCAAACCTTAAATCAGAATTTTGATGATCATGATATGCCATTGGTGATGAATCTTTGGTGCTTTCCAGCTGCAAGTAGCACTCTGCCAACAGGCCATACACATAAGCAAGCCGGAGTTTGTTGCACCCATCAATTGCTGGGTATACAATTGATGAAATGGTTTCAATGGTATTGGCTCCATTGTCAACTACTTTTCCTTTACAATCTGCAATTTCAGCTGTAATATCATCATTTGTCCAAACATCAGAAACAAGGACAGCACTTAAGTATTGCAATAGCACCTGCAATTAACAAAGAAATAATGAGATTATCAACTGATCATTCAGACAATATCTTATATAAAAAAGACATCCCGGTGCACAAGTATTCCGCATTGACGCAGGGTCCAGGAAAGGGCCGCACTCAAAAGGTGTAATGTATGCAGCCTAACTTGATAATTACATCATTGGCTATTTCCACACCTTCAACCCGTGACCTTGAGATCACATGGAGACAACTCAACCGTTGCTCCAAGGCTCCCCTTCAGACAATTTCTTATATATATATAAGTTGATCTAAAGGCGGAAGCAATTAAACTTAGGCCCCAAAACAACTTTTATACAAGACCCCCCTTCATGTGAAGGCTTGTTAAAACATAGGTGTAATAAAGATAATGGTTTCATACTTTCATCGTAATAAAGACATATTTCCTTATGATACATATTTCAGGATATTCTAGCAAATCCTCATACCTCAGTACTCTTTAAGCCATAAGTATCAGCCAATTTTAAAATGTCCTTCAGAATGTGCTTTTTCTCCATTTTTACTGACTCAATGAGATTAAGAACTACATTCTCAATATAAATGGAATCCCCAGACAGAAAACGCTCTGTTTCAACCCCAGGAATTATCTTTTGTAGTGCTCTGGAATGATCAGTCAGACGCTTTTGCTCTTCTAGTTTCAGTTTCCACTCTCTCCAAAATGAGGACTGTACCTTGCCAAGCTTATCTATTTCATCTGAAAGTAGAATAAAATATAAGTTGGAATGATGTATTTGCTACAAATACCAATTGCCACAGCAGAAATAAATGAACGGGGAAGAATTAAGTTCATAACCAATGCAAGCATGATAAACTTACCAGAAGTGGGTGATGCATGCTTTTCCTTAAACCTCATCTTCAATAGCTCCTTCCTCTGAATAGGATCAGTCCCTATTCCAGAATTGTGTAATAAGCTGTAAGCCATCCCAACATTCATGATGCTACAAACTTGCTGGTAATCTTTTCGTATTTTGAGCTGTTCTTCTATAATTTCCACTCCATTGAAAGCATCAAAAAGATTCAAAAGATAAGAACACCCAATTATATCTTCTTCTTCAGTAACTGGTTGCTCCATAACTGATTTTGCTAGAGAAGCAATCAGATTGTCTCTAGGGGAAAATTCATTTCTAGCCAACCAGGACAAAATGATCACCACAGCCTGTGTTCTGATGTTCAAATACTGCTTCCCAGTTATGAATTTTGTATCATGTTCTCCTTTCTTACTCAAGTCAAGCAACCAAGGGAGTTGTGAAGCAGCAAAAGACAGAACTTTTACATTTTCAGTCAAGGACGATGCCCAATCTGCTTGATCACCAATAGCTAAGCTTTTAGCAACAGCAGAAAGCTCTTCTTTAATTTTCTCAAGATGAACATCCTGATTGTTGGTATTCATGTCATTAGACGCTTGAAAGCAAATATTTTGAATGCTTTGTTTGGGAAGTGAGTTAAAAGACGAACCCTGTAATGAAAATCTTGAAGAATTTGTCCCTGTCGAAATCATTAATGTTTCACACTGGCCTTGCAAATCCAAGTCTTTCCATGCATGGAGAAGCTCCCCAATGGATTCCTCATCACAGTAGCTCAAAGCAAAGCCTAAAAGTTGCTTTCTAGAGTCTACATCCATATTTTCAAGAGCAGGACCTCTTGCAATTGCAGCACATAAATCCCATACGTAACCATGCCCCTTGCGGGCCAAAACAAGACAAAGATCAAATGCCAATTGCAAATCACCTGAAACTGCAGCTTCTCTAGCAATAGCTTCCTCAACAGCTGCTATTTCATCTGCAGACCTCAGGCCAAGAAGTCTAGCAACTTCAATAAGTTCATCAACATGAAAATATGCTCCAGTTGGACTTGTGATTGCCATTTTCACAATCTCCATAGGATCCTTTATTTGCCTGAACTGCATGGGCAGAATGTTCACCCCAAGGTTGGGAAGCTTAACTGTAAGTGCATCAATAATATCTGCCTCTGCCTTGACATTTGCACTATTTGGATATAGGTTAAGGCATTCTCTAGCATTCCAGATCTGGAACAATTTACAGCACCGTAATTAACCAATTCATGCAGTTGAGATCATGTAACAAAAAAAAAAAAAAATGCATAGTTCCATCTATTATCCCATTTATGGCTTCAATAGCATGCTTTGCATTGGGAACAAGTCTCAGACATTAGATGTTAGAATTACTATGTTGTAATAGAAAATCTTACTTCTGAACAAGAAAGACTTGAAGCTGAGAAAAAGTAATCCCTAGCTGCTTGAATGACAAGGCTTTCTGCCTTCTCCGATGCCAAAGAAACTGAACTCGTACCCTTCAAGTAATTTCTTGCAAGAGAGAACTTCCCAGCTTTGAGCAGCCCTCTGCAAAATTCAACCAAAATATACTCCAGGTCCAGGAAAGGAAATGCTTTTTCCCTCAAGTATTGCATATCACGCCACATAGTGGCCCATTCACTATCAGATCGGCTAGGTTGACGGCGAATAAATTTAGATAGAATAAGGCGAATGATCTGTTTGACACCCTTCTCATCTGATTCAGCCTCCACAAAAAAGTTTAATGGCTTTGGGACCTGTATCGATACAAAAGACAACACAATAAAATAAGTACATAACATATGGCTAAAACAATATATTGAACTTTATAACCATGTTGCCAAATAGTTAAGTGGCAAAAACAGTACCAAGCAACAATTTCGTAATCCGGACCATGTTGACATACACATTTCCATTGACATACAAATAACCATAAAGTATGCCAGTTTGGAGTTACATAGCGAGAAAGGAGAAACTACCAACCTGGTAGAATGCCAAGAGTCTCCCAGCTTCAATATGACCTTCAGCAAGTCTAAGTCTTCTCTCAAGGTTCTCTATTTGAATTGTAGTACCTGCGCAAGAATACATATTTTAATGTAACCAATGATTAATATTAGATACCAAATCATATCTGCAAGAATTCACTCAATGGCACATACTAGCACAGGCACATATAGATATAAGATATGAATAGAAATGTCTTGGAACTTGGTAAGTTTTGGGATCCAAAGGATAAGTACCCAGCTTAAGAACACAATGATATCACAATCAAATATAAACTAAAAGGAGGCCATGGTACATAATGGTTTATAGGAGGACAAATTTTGTTGACACTGAAAGATATTGGATGCACATGTGTCAGTCGGTACTCACTGGTTGATAGAAGATACATGGCATAGGACCATGGAAGGCAATCAATTAAGCAAAACCATGTAAATAATGTTTTATCAAAATTTGAAAAATAGTGAAATTTTGATTTCAAGATAATTGTCGGAATATAAGTCTTTAGATTTCCCAAGAAGCCATTAGATAGCTCTTAACAACAGCCAAATCATGGACTCAAACGAAGGTGTTAAATGATGGCAAGCAGGTGTGATAGATGTACTAGCAGAAAAATGAACAAATATAGTAACAAAAAAAAAGTGGTTAACAACATTTACGAAGGGGAAAATTGATTAACCGAATAGAGTTAATTAACTACAGTCTGGTAGTTGTGTCAAACTGTAAATATATCACCAGCAACCCCAAGTATATGTTTGCCCCTTTGATATTTTTATTTAATTATTCTAGTGAAACCCTAAGAAATATTGAGTATAAATGAGCAAAATTATAGAGCTAATTACCATTATGATATTAGAACCAAACTCACCATGTAGCGGAGGTAATTTAGATAGAATGGATGCCATTGTACTCCACCTATCTGTAACTGTGGACAAATATATGCATTGCAAAGCACAGTCAATAGCTTCAACATCACTTTTGAAATAGGCATTACTTTGGAAGTTTCTGCACCCTTCCTCAATAACCACCAAGCATATGTTCAATTTATTCACCAAAGCAGTTTCTGTCAACCATCTCACCAGAAATGATTTCTCTATATTTTGATTTGCAGAATCAAGAAGACTAATATCTCCGCTTAGAGATACCATGTGAAGCTTTCCATGCATAAAAGGAATAGCTCTATTGCGTAGTCTTTCATTTACATTCTCCTCTTTGACTCCCTTAAGCATAAATTTAAATTTATCATAGTCCGACAACTCTCCCCACTTGGCAAGACTCATATTGGAGCTTGTTTCGCCATCACTGTCATCAGAATAAATAATTTGATACAAGTATAGGACATCCTGATGGAATTGCTGCAACTCAGATAAACCTTTGTGAAGAGCAAACTCAAGAAAGCTTAAACAATTATCCAGCTGCCCACTGAAATCATCCATGAATCTAGCTCTTGTTTTATACCAATTGGTGAGCTCATCAATGGATGGCCAAAAAGTTCCAAGAAAATGTTTAACAAGTGGTTCAGTTTTGACTTGGATTTGAATGTCATGGCTTTCAACTGATGTGTTAATGAAACAAACCATCTTCTCACATTCAACCCAATCATCTTTCCTCACTGCAACACCAGCAGGAGGAGATCTCCCAGGAAGAAGCTGCACATATGTTTCGGCAGGAACTGTTTCTGGGATGGCAGATAAAATTTCCAACATAAATGGAGATAAAGAATATGGATGACGCTTAAACAGCAAATTTAAGGCACCAATTTTTCCGCTTTCAGCCAGTGCTACAGCAGCTTCGCTAATAGGCATAACACGAAACTTGCCATATTCCTGCACAGAAAACCTGCAGAAAACTGTGTCAATGAACTTTGGGTCAGTGGAAACCATCAGAATTATTGAACAATCACAAAACTTAAACATCCTATTGTTTGTGATTGTGGTGATCAGTAATTACATAATGCTTGTGCTCAAATATGTTTTTTTTTTTGGGAGGGGGAGGGGAGTCTAATTTAACAAAATTGACTTCTATTACTTTTAGCATACCTTCCCATGTTTACTCCGAGAAATGTTTCTAACCTATCTCTAAATTGCAAAATTCGAAGTCTGGCCAAACGAGCATTCCATACTAGAGTAGAAGTATGATCATCTACTTCTGAGAATCTATAATGGTCAGTGATGTGGAGACCATAATCCAGTAAAGCTTTCACAGCATCTTCTGTAGGTCCAATTCTATCAACACATTCGGAAAGTACAAACTCTCTATCCTTAATACTTGACAAATATTTATTTATTTCATTTAATCCTTGACTAGAATTCAACCATTGTGACTTCAGAACTTCATCTTTATCCAGTCCATGACTATCAGCGAAATCCAGAGCATCATGATATCTTTTCTTGCTAATCAATATACTGTACATTTCAGGGACAGATTTCTCAGAAAAAGTAACAAGGCACCAGAGCAACCTAGAAAAGTGAAACTGATTAAGCCTATCTTCAGTGATCCACTCTATATGTTGTAACTCATCTGTTGATCCAACATCAGAAGGATTAGATCTTTCTTGAGATGACGGAGTTGCTAACAGAAAAAGACATCCCTTGTATTTTGGTGCACCTTCTACAACAGGCAAAAAGTATGCAGGACCCTCTTCCTGAACTTTTGAACCATTTAGGATGTCAATCAATGAAACAACACCATTCCTTTCTACAACAGCAAGGATATGGTCACTCCACCACATAAAATCCATAAGTCCCACAGAGGACCTACTCCCTCCAACTGATAAATTATCAAACATTGATGAATCGTCTAGCTCCCCCAAGCAAAGCCGAGATAGCGTGAAGCCTTCTCTGTCCAACTTAAAAATATGCAAGCACCCTGTCAAATCCAGTGTAGTAATGAATGTACCTTGTGGTGAGATTAGCACCTTTGGATATGTTAGTTGACCTCTGTAATCTTTTGGTTTTACATATAATCCCTTAAACTGCAAAGAGGACAACTGCTCCAGTTCTCTACTTGAATTTGTATGCCAAAGAGAAAGATGGCAAGACCCTAGAGATAAATGCATAACTAATTAGTGAAGAACTTTGTCAAACACCAGTTGCAGATCAAGACATGTAAAAAAATAATAATTCAATTGCCTCTTCTCCATTTCCAATAACTTGTGTTACTAGAAAAGAAATAGTACTAGGATATCAACAAACTCAAGATAAGAGGATAAGGCATACAAAGTTCAGTGATAAATTAATTCATTTTTGTGACCCAGAAAAAAAAAGGGGGGATTTCAAAGGCATGAAATCAATGAAATTGATTACCAAAAATAAAAAAATAATAATAATTTGAAATTTAAAATAAAACCATACGACTGAGTACTTAAGAATACATTGGCCTTCACCTTTACAAACATGTGTGATATAACACATATTTTACTGCATATATGTTGAAAAAAGGAGGGAGGCGAATAAAACAAAAAATTCGCTTTTCTTACGTTCAAAGGATCAAAATAAGAACTATATATTTTTTTTCCAAAAAATTGAAAGAAAGGATATCAAATATATACAGAGAAGACAACAACAATATGTAGTTTAATCATAAAAAGCTTATTTAAACCAAAAACAGAGAAAGGAAGTGAGTTTAATGCAGCTTTTAAACAATTGAACCAAAAGGTAATTTTTAGCACACAAATGTTTGTAACCCAGAGAAACTTTATTCAGATTTCAGAAGTATGTATTAAATGTCCTTTTCTTAGCTTTATTTCAATTGTTAAGAAAGAAAGACTGAAACCAATCAGGTGAAAAGTTTGCTTATGGAATTAATAAAAGTGATAGCCAAAATTCATCTATTTAAATAGTATAATGTATTTCTTAAAACACAACAAATCATATATAACAGAAAATAACCAAAATCGTACCAGAGTTCTTGTGAACAGCCACCAAAAAGTTAAGTTCATGATGACGGTCAAAGCAGAAAATATTGCTGCAGAGATTTTTCCTGTGATAAGAAGTATAATTGGGAAAGGTATATCCACTTTGTCCATAACTGAGCTCAATTTGTTGAAGTGAACCATCAGATGTAATGACAGAGAACCTACATCAAAAGAGAGAGCAAAAAATGTTCATATTGGCTTTCCATTGGCTTATTTAGTTCCCAACATTACCCGAGAAAGTGTTCAAGTAGTCATACTTCAATTTTTCTACAGAATATTAAAAGCAAGGAACACAGAAATGTTGAACTTACATGTAAGACTTGTGCTCATCTGACTCATTTTCAAAAGATAGGCCAACAATTGGTGAAGATATTTTCAAATGCTTCTTCACAATTTCAGCTATTACTTCACCATTGAATTTGATAAAATATAGCGTATCAGTATCATCAGCAACCCCAAGAATGTCATCATCTTCAGACCACACTCCCATACTAAATGTACCAAGGCTGCGACCTAACAACCCAAATCCATATCAGAAGCAAGTTTATAAAGACAACAGACAAGTAATCAGGTATAAGTTAATTTCTAACATCCTTTATCCAGGAGGAAGGAATTCATTAAAAAATGAATAAACATATCCAGAAACGCTATCAAGGCATAAAGCTAATGGAAACACTACACAGTCTACACAAACTCAAGATTTGGATAAAATCCTTCATTGACACAAGCAAGAGTTCATCCATTTTTCTAGAACTTGCCATCTGTTTTTTTATGACTGTCATCCATCTCTTAGGAAGAACCTCAGGGGTGCTGCCATCCATTATTTGCATGTAAAAAATCAACATATATTACAGAAAAATAGCATTATGTAATTTATATTGGCAGAGAGATAAATGCTGCTAGTCACTTCCTAACAAAATTCTATAGGACTATCATGGCATTACAAAAGGTACAAATCCCAGATTTTGCGTGTTATTACCTATGACCTCTCAAAATATATGCCTTGGTCCTCTCCCCTTATATCACCAATGCATAACTTAAACATTGTTAATTACTATAGAAGCCTCATCATTCCATCACCTACAAAATTTTTTATATACATAAAGTTCACGTACATCTACAACAAAATTTTCTAAGCTGAAATCACACAACACGATCAAAGAAACTAATAATATCCGCCAACAAACACTCCAAAAGAGCACAATAGTTTAGAGGAGAATAAAGATAATTACCGGCGAAAATGCCGCAAGGCACTTGATAATCATCGTCTTTACTGAGAACCGTTATCCGGTTCCCGGCGGCGACCGCAACGTGTTTGGCGGTAGGGGAAACAAACAGCGACACCAATCTCCTGAGCTTCTTCGGCTGATTATACTCCGTCCACTTCTCCTTCAGCTGACTCACACCTTATAACACAAAACCACCGCCAAATAACCGTAAATAGAGATTCAGCAAGCCAAAAACGAACCAGAACTAAAGCCGTTAGGTGATTCGAGGGGAAAAATGCAGAAACGTACCTCGAACCGAAAGCAAAGAGCGGAAGCTCCCTGCAGAGCCATCATTGGCCTGAAAATTGGAGAAATGGAATGAATTGAGATGATCCAGAAGATTAGAGCATAAATCGGTAGAGAAAAGAAGAGATCTTCGTCACCTGGCGTTGCGGAGGGTAATTTGGAATTTGCAGTGTAGTAGTAGTAGAAGAAGAAGACGGTGATGTGGAAGAAGAAGCGTGGCGTCGCGTCTCGTAAAGCGGGAACTCCATGTGGAAAGTTTTGCAGCAGCAACTGTGCCTTAGAAACTGCACCGCATTCGAGCGTGTGTGTACTGCGTCGGCGCGTAGCTACCAATATTGTATAGATTTGTGTGTTCCCCAGAGAGAGGGAGAAGACGACGCAGAAAATGGCTTCAGCTTCAGTTCTTCCTCGCCTTGGTCCCCAAAAAACAAAAAAAAAAAATTAAATATTTTTTGAAAAATATCTCGAGATTGAAATAACATTTTTTAGGTTTTTAAATACAAATTCAATTCGATCAAGTGCTTTTTTTATAAGATAAATTATCAAAATGAAAGTCAAACATTCATGTTATTCTTAAAAAAATAATTTTTAACAGATAAATATAACAAATAAATTTTTGAAAAATCTAAAAAAATAAATATTAAATATATATTTTAAAAATTAAATTTTGGTATATTTTTATAAATATGATTAGAAAAATAAAGTTAATATAATTTCAATTCGATCGAGCGTATTTTTTTATAGGATAAATTGTTAAAATAGTAGTCGAATATTCATGTAATTGTTAAAATTAATTTTAAAAGATATAAATAATAACTAAAATTTTCAAAAATATTTAAAAATTTAATATAAATAAATAAATATTAAATACGTATTATAAAAATTAGAAATTAAATTTTTATAAACATGATTATTATAATACAATTTTTTAACTTTAAAAATTGGTACTTTTTTGTGATTTCAAAATAGTCAAAAATATTTTTAAAAGGTGCAAAGAAAATTCACTAATAATTTTTTTTTTTTGCATTTTTTTTATGCGACTTATCTAAATGATTCGATAAAATTTAAATTAAATGCATAAATTATTTGTTAAATATAATTTTTTTGTTATTTATAAAAAATAATTTTTGTTATTTTTTATATGTTTAAACTTTTTTAATGATTTTTTTGTGATTTATATTTTTTAAAATTATTTTTGTTACTGATATAAATATTCAGATACGATAATTTACTTATCTTTTTTATGAATAAAAAATATTTATATATTAATCTAATTTTTTTGGAATATTTAAAATTTTAATTTAAAATATAAAAAATCAATCTTTAAATTTTTTGAAATTTTTTTTAATATTTTGTCATTTCTGTGAAAGAAATTGTAAAGAAGAATTCATTTAGTATAAAATTACAAAATTTAGAAGATAAAAATATTTTTAAAATTGATTTTCAAATAATGATGTCAAACAATTGTCTTTAGAGTCCTTTTCCAATATATCTCCAACTATTTTGTGCATTTTGTATTTTTTTATTATCAAAATGTCATTTCTTTTTTCAATGTTTATTTTATCAAAAATTAAGTTATGCGGCCAAAATGCTAATTTCAGAAATGATTTTTTTTTTAAAAGTTCTTGGGGGATCGGGTTGGTTCTTTAGTATTGAGCCCAATACTAGGTGGTAAAACTGGCCCATGATAAAGGATGTTGATTGGACCTTGCAAGATGGAGACATATTTGATATTTCTCACCCGGTTTTAGTATTTATTTGAATTTGAATTGATTGAGCAAAATTGTCTGGACACCAATAAGATAAATAATTAAGTAGCGTTTGAAAGAGAAATAAAAATTGAGATTAAAAAATAAAGATTAAAATAAATTTTAATATTGTATTTAAAATAAAATAGGACACAGAAACTGAAATAAAAATCAAACTCTAATTTAATTTTCATAAAGAATAAAATCAAAATTAATTACTTAAAATAAAAGTATTTTAAATATAAAATATTATTAAAATTTTAATTTTTATCTTCAAAAATTTTAGTCTCATATGTTTTTATTTTTTAAAAATATTAAAATATTAAAATTTTAGAAATAAAGACAAAAATTTTAATACTAATTTTTAGATCAATAAACAAAATACTAAATTTTAGTCTTTCAATCTTTATTTAAATACCTTAAAACAAAAATGAAATAGCAGAAGCGGCCTTTGAAGAGAGGCATCGAGATTGTGAGTCCTATCCTCCTAAGCTTCTCTTTCATTCTCTCTCACCCTTACTCTCACTGTTATAGACTCATCATGGCTTCACTCTTTCCCTCTGCAGGTCCTGGAAGTTCTTTTATCCCCAATTTCCTTATGCATTTTATTTGTCTTTATCTTATCCATCACATGTATATATAAATTCATACACAAGTCCTTATTATACTAATTCATTTATACGATCTTTCACTGCTTTGATCTAGTATCAATTTAACGTTATTAATTAAAAAAGTTATTATAAAAAAATATATAAAATTTAGTTTTCAATGTAAATATTGTGCACCTATTAAAATAAAATATTTAAACTTTTTATTAATAGTAATTTTAATTTGAATATATATTAGCTAAATTTATTTATATTTTTATTTTTAAAATTGTTAGGTCTTTTAACACAGTTCAAGTCAAGTTGAATTTTATAACAAGACAAATTTAATACTCGTAAATAGCCTATAATAAGTTACAAATCAGAAATCAACAAATTTTATTTTGGACTTTGTATGTTAAATATGAAATTTGACGAATTTATTACATGTAAATGTTAGGTAAGTTTATATATTTTCTTTCGATGATATCTTTGTGTGACTTGATAACTCAAGCTTTAAGCTTAATTAGATTAGTTAGCACCTATGAAGTACGGACACTTTGCTGAGTTGCCGTATCTGCGTATTGGACACATTTTAGACATGACACTCACCGACACTTATTCGACATGCGTGTCTGCTGTGTCCAAACCGTGTCTCAATAAAAAATAAAAGAAGAATGTTAGGGGGCCAGCAACTTTTGTGATTTGTAGCTATCAATGATGGTTTTAATGGTGTGAGATTGGTGTGAGATTTCATTCAATGGCTCATTTTTCTTTGCTCGTTACATGCTGGCCAGAATTTAACAAAGTTGCTGGCCCCCTAGACTTTTCCAAAATGAAAAATTCTTCTCCGGACACACTTGGATACACCTAAATACCATCACGTGTCAGCGTGTCCGGTCTTATTCTTAATATATATTCTTAAAATAAATTTAGATATAGTATATATTATTATTTATTAAAACAAAACATATTTTCAATACTTGATATAATTAAAATAAGATATTAAAAATAATTAAAAAAATTAATTTATATTTTAATATTAATAAAATATTAAAATATCATTACGGTTTATCTAAAAAATACTTTATATTTTATATGTATGCGTGTCCCCGTGTCATATAAGATTTTAAAATTTGCGTGTCAGCGTGTCCCGTGTCGTGTCGTGTCCCGTGTCCGTGTCAGTATCCGTGCATCATAGGTTAGCACTGTTTTAAGTTTGTTAAAATTAGTTAGCATTGACTTTATTTATGGTTAGTTAGTTAGTCTCCTTAGCAAGTTTATGTATAAATACACAAACATGTGACTGATAGAGTCAATTCAATCACTAATTCAATTTATGCGATTTCTCTCAACAAGAAAATGTGTAGAGAAACACTCTCCTCACATTCCATTAGTTCTTGAGTCGCTCCCTTTAGATGCAGCTCAAACTCACCTTTCATCATGATGCGGTGAAAGTGGAGGCTAAAATCTAAAGGTCGAATTGATTCGAATAAACAGCGAGGGAGAGATGATTGACGCATCAAATCGAATTCTCATTTGAAACTTGAATTCCAATTTTAATTTCAATTTCTTACCTAAAACCCTAAATATTTAATTCTTAATTGTGATTGACGCATCAAATCCTCATTCACAACTTCAATTTCAATTTCTTACCTCAAACCTTTGATATTCAATTCCTAATTCAGTTTTTCTTTCCACTCTACTCCAAATTCTTCAATATACAATTTCTCTTCGTTTTTGTCCAATTTTTCCTCTTCTCTTCATTCACACGATAGAGATTAATGATATTACAATGAGCTTAGCAAAATTCCTGTTTTTCCGATGCTAATAATTGTTTTCTGATCAACGAGTTTAGAGAAGAAGTCATGAATCTTGAACGCTAAAAGATTCATTGATACATATAGCGCCAGATTAGATAAACGAGCTTCCAAACATGGACATGCACACCTTTGCGAATATGATGAATCAATTCAACATCATGCAATCTTAGCATGCAAGGAAGAACATGAGTCCTCTCACAGATCTGTTGAGTTCGTACTACCTGCATCCTGATGAAAGTCCAAGATCCCCTCTAATCACTACGATCTTGACATCTTCAAATTACCACAGTTGGAAAAAATAATGTGGAGAGCGTTAAGATCAAAAAATAAGGTAAAATTTATTGATGGTTCAATTGAAAAACCAGATGTGAATGATCCATTATATGAAGCATGGGATATATGCAACGATTACATTGTTTCTTGGATAACCTTGGCATTAAGTCCAAAAATTGCTCAAAGTGTGATCTGGCACGATGTTCCGGCAGATTTGTGGCGAGACCTAGAACACAGGTATAGTCAAGAAAATATATTCAAGATCGATGAAATTGATGATGAGCTAAGCGCAATCAGCAAGGTGAACTCTCCGTCATAACAAACTTCACCAAATTAAAGGCAATTTGAGAAGAGCTTGAAAATCTGCGACCTATACCCCCTTGTGTAACATGTGCAGCGACTAATTGTGCGTGTGGTTTGGAGATTGTCAGAAACTACAGAGAGGATGCCTATGTCGTGCAATTCTTGAAAGGATTGAATGAAGTTTATTCTCATGTAAAGTCTCAAGTCATGTTGATGAAGCCAATGCCAAAGATTGACCAAGCTTTCTCCCTGCTACTTCAGCAAGAAAGGCAAATACATCAGACTGAACCTATACTCGATGCTAGAACCCTCATGAACACTTCAAGCAACACTCCTCAAGCAAATAGAAGAAGGGGGCATGGCAGAGGAGCTGGCAGAGAAAGAGGAAGAGGATCTTCAAAATAATGTTCATATTGTGGTAAGACTGGCCAGTTGGTTGACGTGTGTTACAAGAACATGGAATGCCACCTCATTTCAAGCAAGGTGGAACAAGCTTCATCAACAATGTAGTTGCTAAAGAGAATTATGATACAAACAACAACGTTATTGGAGAGGACAGTAAAGTTGAGCTAGAGTTTACCCTAGAGCAAAAACGTGTGCTATTGTCTCTGCTACAACAATCAGATGCACAACGAATACCAAAGACAATAGGTACAACAAATCAGATGGTATCACTTCCATCAAACCAAGGTATAGCTTTCATAATGTCTCTCAATGTATTTTGCAGTAGTACCCAGGTAATAAACTCAGAGGCCACACACCATGTGATATTTTCTTTAGATGCCTTTTAATTATATCACCATTGTCAGTTCAACAAAACAATTAAAAAAATCCAAACTGACAATGGATTAGAGTTCCAAATGCAAGCATAGTATGAAGCCAAGAGCATTATCCACTAAACTAGTTGTGTTGAAACTCCTTAATAAAATGGCATTGTTGAGAGAAAACATCAACATATACTAGGTATGACTCGAGCACTCATGTTTCAAACAAATATTCCAAAATATTTTTGGAACTATGCAAGTGCTCAAGCCATTTACATAATCAATAGGATTCCCAGCATAATTTTGAAAAATAAGTAGTCCCCATACCAAATTCTATATGACAACCTATCAGATATTAACTACTTTTGAGTATTTGGCTGGTTTGCTTATGTTGCCACCACTTCAGCTCATCAAAAAAAGCTTGATTAAGAGATAGAAAATGCGCTTTTTTGGGGTATAAACAAGGAGTTAAAGGCTACCTTTTTCATGATCTAAAAACTAGAGAAATGCTTCTTTCTAGAGATGTTGAGTTCTATGAGAATCTTTTTCCTTTTAATTTAATTACTCATGGCATCTCTGATTCTATACCAGAACCAGAAAATCATATTCATCAATTTATAGATCCTTTTAATTCAATCATTCACTCTCATTCACAAAATATCACTCACTTCTCATCCAATAATACACTGTGTGCATCTCTTAGTCCAAACACATCTTCTCAAATAGTTTCGAGTTCTCCCTTACACACATTACCACATAATCATTCACCATAACAACATGAATTTCAAACTGCATCACATACTATTACACAACATCAAAATACTACACTACCTGATGGGCTTATTAGGTGATCCTCCAGAGAACGGAGACCCCCTCTTACCTAAGAGACTTTCACTTCTCCTTATTAAACACAGGACCAACTTGCCAATCATCTTCAGCTCCTGCAACCCGATGCAAATATCCACTAAGTGATGTCTTATCCTACAAGTCACTGTCACCTTCACATAGGAACCTATCCTTAGCATTTTCCACCGTTGAAGAACCAAAAATCTATCAATAAGCAATTGTGCATCCTTGTTGGCAGCAGGCCATTAGTGCAGAACTTGAAGCTCTAGAGAAGAACAACACTTAGTTTCTTACTACTCTGTCGAAAGGGAAACGCGCGATTGGCTGCAAATGGGTATTCAAAACTAAACTCAAAGATGATGGAAGTGTTGAGAGGTACAAGGTGCGTCTTGTTGCAAAGGGTTTCACCCAAGTCCCTGGCCATGACTACTTTGATACATTCAGCCCTGTGGTTAAAATGAACATACTCAAAAATCTTCTTGCTGTTGCAGCCACAAATGATTAGATCGTTCATCAACTTGATGCCAACAAGGCCTTCCTCCATGGCAATCTCCCTGAAGAAGATGTGTATATGAAAGTACCGCCAGACCTTAAGGTTGATGATTCTACTTTGGTTTGCAAGTTTACACGGTCTCTTTATGGATTAAAACAAGCAAGTAGATAGTGGCACACCAAGCTTGCCACCACTCTCACCAGTTTTGGATACCATCAATCGAAGCATGATGATTGTCTCTTCACTAAGAGCTTTGATAATTCCTTCACCGCCATACTTGTGTATATGGATGACCTCGTCTTGGCAGAAAATTGTATGGTTGAGATTCAGGCTATCAAGGATCACTTGCACAAACTGTTCCAGATCAAGGACATTGGTGAACTTAAGTACTTCTTAGGCATCAAGTTTGCCAGAAACAGGGAGGGATTTGCAATGTACCAACGCAAATATTGCCTTGAACTACTTAAAGATTATGGCATGCTGGCTGCCAAGAGTGCCACAACCCCAACGAATTACTCCAGTCACTCCAATCAACTATCAAAATCCACAGGAACAAGGTTAGAGACCAACACTGAATATCAAAGACTAATTGGGCGTGTACTATACTTGGCAAATATAAGACCCAAAATCATCTATGCAATTGGCAAGTTAAGCCAATTTCTGGAATGTCCCACTGACAAATACTTCGAAGTTGGTCTAAGAGTACTAAGATACTTGAAATCTGATGTGTGAGCATCTTTCCTATCTTTTTCTAGTGAATTTGCATGTAATTTGTTGAGTTTAATAAAGAATTAATTATATTTTAGCCACTATGGATGCTATTTTGAGTTTTATGCAATACTGTTTATTTTAGGTAGCATTCGGCTGGATTTGATGGAGTTTCTGCAGCACAAGAATCAAAAGAGATGGCAGCGAGGAGCGATGCGCACGCGTGCCTGACGCGTGCGCGTGATTTGGAAGTATCCATGGCAACGTGTGCGCGTGACTGACGCGTAATTTGAAGATTTGCTCAGCGACGTGTGCGCGTGACTGACGTGTACGCGTGACTCGCGGAAAAAGACCATTGACGCGTGCGCGTGAGTTGTGATGCGTGAGCATCTTTCCTATCTTTTCCTAGTGAATTTGCATGTAATTTGTTGAGTTTAATAAAGAATTAATTATATTTTAGCCACTATGGATGCTATTTTGAGTTTTGTGCAATACTGTTTATTTTAGGTAGTATTCGGCTGAATTTGATGGAGTTTCTGCAGCACAAGAATCAAAGGAGATGGCAGCGAGAAGCGATGCGCACGCGTGCCTGATGCGTGCGCGTGATTTGGAAGTATCCATGGCGACACGTGCGCGTGACTGATGCGTACGCGTAATTTGAAGATTTGCTCATCGACGCGTGCGCGTGACTGACGCGTACGCGTGACTCGCGGAAAAAGACCATTGACGCATGCGCGTGACCGATGTGTACGCGTGACATGCGCAACGTGCAAAAAAATACAGAAAGACGCTGGGGGCGATTTCTGGATTGTTTAGACCCAGTTTCCAGCCCAGAAAATACAGATTAGAAGCTGCAGAATGGACAAATCAAGTGGTCCCCACCCATCAGCTGAAGACTTGTTAATTAATTCGAGTTTAAATTCAAATTTGATTTTTAAATAGGAAAAGATATTATTTTAATTTTAATTTTAGAAATTTCATTTTTAAATTATTAGGATTAGTTATAAAATTTAGATCCATCAGATTGAAACTCAGTACATTTTACCTAAATCTTTATTTTCTCTTTACCATGAGCAACTAAACCTCCATTGTTAAGGTTAGGAGCTCTGTCTATTTGTATGGATTGATTTTATTATTTTTTTTCTATTTTAATTTATGTATGGATTTATATTTAAGAATTGTTTTCGTTCTTTATTTTATGAATTTGGGTGGAACGGAAGTATGACCCTCTTTCTAAATGCGTTCTTGTATAACTTGGAAAAGCTCTTTACTTGAACAACAGCTTGAAAACATATTTTCCTAAATTTCTAATTTATCTGGATTTAATAGGATACGTGACATATAATCCTTTTATGTTTGGGTAATTAGGATTTCTGTAGCATATAACTAGAATTGAACTTCACCCCCTAATTGAAATTAATTGACCAAGGAATTGGCTGTTGATGAATTTTAGAGGAGACTAGAAAGGTCTAAGAAATTAGGGTCTAGTCACATATAGTTGTCATAAATTAGATCTTACATGATTAAAATAAAATAATAAGAAAAGTCAATCCGGAAAATAGATAACTCTGAAACCTTAACTGTTTCTTCATATTTTATTCCTCACCTGTCTGTCTTCAACTTTAAATTTACTTTTTAATGCTTTTGAACTTCCGAACGCTATTTTCTGTTTGTCTAACTAATCCTATCAAATACTATTGTTGCTTAATTCATCAATCCTTGTGGGATCGACCCTTACTCACGTAAGGTATTACTTGGTACGACCCGGTGCACTTGCCAGTTAGTTTGTGAATTATAAATTCCGCACCAAATTTTTGATGACGTTGCCAGAAAATTGACTGTGATTAACAACTATTAATTGCTTGATTACTTAGATCAGGCGTTTCGATTTTAATTAGTTTTATTTTATTATTATTAATTTTTATTTTTCATTTTTGTTTATTTTTCTTCCCGTAATATTTATTTATTTTTTTCTCTTTTCTTTGTTCTTTCTTTAGCACCCCCACCCCGTTTTCCTTTTTTATTTCTTTTACTTTCGTTTCTTTTTTTTTTTCTCACTTTCGTTTTGTCTATTTCATTATTTTGTTTTATTTAATTAGTTTTATTTAATCCATTTTTTATTTCTTTTCAAACCTTTTGTCGTTTTTTTATTACTTTATTTCATTTTCGTTTTAATTTTATTTTAATTCTGCTTTATTAATTTCAAAAAATAAAATAAAAAAATAAAATAACAAATTTAGTATTAATTTTTTTTCTTAATTTCTGAAATTAATTTTGGTGTTATCCAGTTGATTTTATTTTAATTTTTCTATTTGTTTTTTCTTTTCGAAATTTTTTTTATTTAATTTTAGTTATTATTTTCGAACTTTATTTATTTATTTATTTAGTATTTTTATTTTATTATTTTACATAGGTTATCTCACAGGGACTTCTCTGCACTCTGACGTAGAGAGTCCCATCTTTTTTTGTTTTCTGTTTGTTTATGCGCAGGAACAGAGACAAATAACATCTCTTAGACTTTGATCCTGAACCTGAAAGAACTTTCAGACGGCGTTTACAACAAGCAAGACTTTACAAGGCTACAGAATCCACTATGGATCCTAACAATAATGCTAATGCCAATGTGGCAAATCCGAACGAGGATGATCAACAGAGGAGAGTGCTTGGCTCTTATTCTTCTCCTACTGCGGATCTCTATGGAAAAAGCATTGTGGTACCTCCTATAGCTGCAAACAACTTTGAGTTGAAGCCACAATTGGTCACCCTGGTGCAACAAAATTGCCAGTATCACGGACTTCCTCATGAAGATCCAAATCAGTTTATTTCTGATTTTCTGCAGATATGTGATACTGTGAAGACAAATGGAGTGAATCCTGAGGTATACAAACTCATGCTCTTCCCATTTGCTCTGAGGGATAAAGCAAAGCTATGGCTAGATTCCCAACCGAAGGAGAGTTTGGATATTTGGGAAAAGGTGGTTACTGAGTTTCTCACTAAATTTTTCCCACCAAAGAAGCTGACTAAGCTTAGGTTGGAGGTTCAGATTTTCAGACAGAAAGAGGGAGAAACTCTTTATGAAGCTTGGGAGAGATACAAGCTACTGACTAGGCAATGCCCTCCAGACATGTTCTCCAAATGGACCCAACTGGATATCTTTTATGAAGGCTTGGGTGAGATGTCCAAGATGAGCCTAGACACTTCTACAGGCGGTTCATTGCACAAGAAGAAGACACCAGAGGAAACTATTGAGCTGATTGAATTGGTTGCAAGCAACCAATATTTATACTCATCTAACAGGAATTCTGTGAACTCTGAGACCACTCAAAAGAGAGGCGTGTTGGAAGTAGAAGCTGTTAATGCTCTTCTTGCTCAGAACAAGCTGATGTCTCAGCAAATAAATCTACTTACTCAACAGATGGGTGGCATGCAAGTCTCAGCTATCAACACCCAAAATCCACCACAGGAAGTCTCCTATGACATGGCAGGTAACTTTATGCAAAATGATAATTATGATTATGCTCAACCCTCTTCTGAACAGGTGAATTACATGGTGAGTGGTCCTAGAAATCTCAACAATGATCCATATTCTAAGACATACAATCAGGAGTGGAGGAATCACCCAAATTTTGGGTGGAGAGATCAACCTCAGAGACCTCAGAACTTCAACAATAGTTTTCAGGGCGGTTTTCAATAGAACAACTATAATAACCGCCAATTTCAGTCTCAGCAACAACAACCACCTCAGCAGGCAAATTCTAAATCCCAAGAAGATTCTAATTGGGAGATGATGATGAGTTTTATGTAAGAAACCAGAGCCTCCATTAGAAATGTGGAGGTGCAAATGGGTCAAATGAGCAAGCAATTACCTGAAAGGTCTTCAAATACATTCCCTGGTGATACAGTGGTGAACCCAAGAGAAGATTGCAAGGCTATTCAATTGAGAAGTGGTAAGGTAGCTGGTTCTGAGACCAAGGTCAATGAAGATCTAGTTGAAAAGGAAACTCCAGAGGAGAAGAAGGAAGAAGTAGAGCACGCCCCTCCTAAGCGTGCAGACAACCCGTTTCCTAACTCTCTTGACACTTATCCAACCTTACCAAAGGCCCCTGAATACAAGCCAAAAATGTCATATCCTCAGAGGCTTCAGAAGGCGTCCAAAGAAAAGCAATTCTCTAAATTTTTAGATGTCTTCAAGAAGCTGCAGATCAACATTCCTTTTGCAGAGGCTCTGGAGCAAATGCCTCTCTACGCTAAATTTATGAAAGAGTTGTTGACCCACAAGAGGAATTGGAAGGAGCAAGAAACCGTGGTGTTAACCAAGGAATGCAGTGCTATTATTCAACACACCCTTCCTAAGAAGATGCCAGACCCAGGAAGCTTTGTCATTCCTTGCACCATTGGAGAAGTCAGCATTCAGAGAGCTTTATGTGATCTTGGAGCTAGCATCAACCTCATGCCACTTTCAGTGATGAAAAAGCTTCAAATTGAGGAGGTAAAACCTACTCATATTTCTCTTCAACTTGCTGATCTTTCTATTAAATTACATGTGTGTGTGGTTGAAGATTTACTTGTTAAAGTAGGACCATTTATTTTCCCTGTTGATTTTGTTATATTAGACATGGAAGAGGAGGTAAAACCCTCTATTATACTTGGTAGACCATTTTTAGCTACAGGTAGATCTCTGATTGATGTGCAAATGGGTGAATTAACCCTGAGGGTCAATGAAGAACAGGTGGTCCTAAATGTTTTTGAAGCCCTCAAGCACCCCAATGATTCTGAGGGGTGTATGAAAATAAATGTTATTGAACCACTTGTTCAAGAAGTACTGGAAACTGAGGTACTTAATGATGTTCTGGATCCTATTTCTGAGTGTGAATTAGTTGAAGTTGACGATTCACCACCCCAAAAAAAACTGATGAACACGCCAATCAAGGAGGAGGAAGCCCCCAAGCTTGAGCTCAAACCCTTACCCCCTTCTATGAAATATGTGTTCTTGGGTGGAAATGATTCATATCCAGTAATTATTAGCTCTTCCCTGAAGCCTGAAGAGGAAGAGGCACTTGTTTCAGTGCTCAAGAGCCATAAAACAGCTCTTGGGTGGACCATTAATGACTTGAAAGGGATTAGTCCAACCAAGTGTATGCACAAGATCCTCCTTGAAGATGATGCCAAACCAGTTGTGCAACCACAAAGGAGACTCAATCCAACTATGAAAAAGGTGGTCTAAAAAGAGGTAATGAAATTATGGGAAGCAGGTATTATTTACCCTATTTCTGACAGTCCTTGGGTAAGTCCTGTGCAAGTAGTTCCCAAGAAAAGAGGGATGACAGTGATCAAGAATGAAAAGAATGAGCTTATTCCTACAAGAACAGTCACAGGATGGAGAATGTGCATAAACTACAGGAGGCTCAACACTGCTACAAGGAAGGATCATTTCCCCCTGCCTTTCATTGATCATATGCTTGAGAGGTTAGCTGGTCATGCTTTTTATTGTTTTCTAGATGGATATTCTGGATATAATCAAATTGCAGTGGACCCTCAAGATCAAGAGAAGACAACATTCACATGCCCCTTTGGAGTATTTGCCTACAGGAGAATGCCATTTGGACTTGGCAATGCTCCAGCAACTTTTCAGAGGTGTATGCTTTCAATTTTTTCTGATATGGTTGAAAATTTTATTGAGATATTTATGGACGACTTTTCTGTTTTTGGTAATTCTTTTGAATCATGTCTTAAACATTTATTTCTTGTCTTGAAATGGTGTCAAGAATCAAACCTTATTTTAAATTGGGAAAAATGCCATTTTATGGTTATAGAAGGCATTGTTCTTGGACACCGGATTTTAAGTAAGGGGATTGAGGTTGACAGAGCAAAGGTGGAGGTAATTGAAAAATTACCACCACCAACTAATGTTAAGGCAATTAGGAGTTTCTTGGGTCATGCAGGATTTTATAGAAGATTTATAAAGGATTTTTCTAAAATTGCTAAACCATTGAGCAACCTGTTGGTTGTTGATGTTCCTTTTATCTTTGATTCTGATTGTCTGCATGCTTTTGAAACTCTGAAAGCCAACCTTACCTCTGCTCCCATTATAGCTCCCCCTGACTGGGATTTACCATTTGAATTAATGTGTGATGCTAGTGATTTTGCTATAGGAGCTGTTTTAGGACAGAGGCATGGTAAGCTTGTACATGTCATTTATTATGCTAGTCGTGTGTTAAATGATGCTCAAAAGAATTACACAACTACAAAAAAGGAATTATTAGCTGTTGTGTATGCTGTTGATAAGTTTAGGTCCTATTTACTTGGTTCTAAGGTTATTGTTTATACTGACCATACTGCTTTGAAGTACCTTCTAACCAAGCAGGATTCTAAACCAAGATTAATCAGATGGGTGTTGCTCCTTCAAGAGTTTGATATTGAGATAAAAGACAGGAAAGGGTCAAAAAATCAAGTAGCTGACCATCTCTCCAGAATTGAGCCTGAAGCAGGAGTACAACCACCCACAGCTGTGACTGAGACGTTTCCAGATGAGCAATTGTTCCTCATTTAGCAGGCTCCATGGTTGGCAGATATTGCAAATTATAAGGCCATGAATTTTATTCCAAGGGAGTACAGCAGGCAACAAGTAAAGAAGCTATTGACTGATGCAAAGTACTACATTTGGGAGGAACCATACCTTTTTAAAAGGTGTTCAGATGGTATAATAAGGAGATGTGTCCCAGATGAAGAAACACAGCATATTTTTTGGCACTGTCATGGTTCTGAATATGGAGGCCACTTTGGTGGTGAAAGGACAGCTACAAAGGTCCTTCAAAGTGGGTTCTACTGGCCTACCCTCTTCAGAGATTCAAGAGAATTTGTGAAGCACTGTGACAGATGTGCAAAAGCCACAAATCTCCCTGCCAATCACAAAATGCCACAGCAGGGGATTCTTGAGGTTGAGTTGTTTGATGTGTGGGGTATTGATTTCATGGGAACACATTTAAACAACTATATTCTAGTGGCAGTTGATTATGTGTCTAAGTGGGTGGAAGCTGTGGCTCTACCCACTAATGATGCCAAGGTGGTAATGAGCTTTCTTCAGAGGTATATCTTTAGCCATTTTGGCGTCCCAATGACACTCATTAGTGATGGAGGAAGTCACTTTTGTAACAGACAGCTGGATTCTCTTCTGCACAGATATGGAGTCCGTCATAAGGTGGCAACCCCCTATCACCCTCAAACGAGTGGACAGGTTAAAGTTTCCAACAGGGAACTTAAGAGAATTCTAGAGAAGACCGTCAGTGTTTCAAGAAAGGACTGGTCTAGGAAGCTTGATGATGCTCTCTGGGCATACCGAACAGCGTACAAGACTCCAATTGGCATGTCCCCTTATCAGTTAGTCTATGGCAAAGCCTGTCACTTGCCAGTTGAGTTAGAGCACAAGGCTTACTGGGCAATCAGATATCTGAATCTTGATTCAGAAGCTGCAGGAATTAAGCGGATGCTTCAGTTGAATGAGCTTGATGAATTCAGATACTCAGCCTATGAGAATGCCAAGCTCTATAAGGAGAAAACCAAGCTACTACATGACAAGAAGATTGCCATCAGAGTCTTTGAGCCAGGACAGAGAGTGCTTCTGTATAATTCAAGGCTAAAATTCTTTTTCGGGAAGCTGAAATCCCGGTGGTCAGGACCGTTTGTGGTTACCAGAGCTTCACCATATGGTCATGTGGAAATACAGGAAGAGAATTCTGACAGGAAGTTTACAGTGAATGGCAAGAGGTTAAAGCACTATCTTGGAGGCGAGATTGATCGCCAGAGGTCCACTCATCTGCTGAACTAGCAGAACTGACCGTCAAGCTAGTGACGCTAAAGAAGCGCTTGTCGGGAGGCAACCCGATAATTTCATATCCTTATTAGCTATTTTTAGTAGTAGTAGTTTTCTTCCTTATTTGATTTTTACTAAATTTTTACTTTTTTTCAGATCATGCAGCTATCTTAGAATAGGAATAGGATAAGAAAAAAAGGGGCACACGACGCGCAAGCGTCGCTGACGCGTACGCGTCAATCAGGCGTGCGTGAAAAATAACTTTGAACAGAGAGTTGTGCGGGAATGATGCGAAAATGATGCCTCTAGCAGAAACAAACCCACGCATACGCGTACCCCACACGTGCGCGTCAATCATGATTTTGGCACTCCACGCGTCTGCGTCATCGACGCGTATGCGTGACTTCGTAAATCGGCGTAAAAGGTGTTTGGACAGAGAGTTGTGCTGGCTTGGGGCTGGAAGTGTGCTAAAAGCACAAAATTGCCCACGCGTACGCGTCCTTGACGCGTGCGCGTCATTTGACCAAACAGCCATCCACGCGTGCGCGTCCATGACGCGAACGCGTCGTATGCTAATATTGGTTCCTTAGCCACGCGAATAGAGAGTTGCGCGCGCGCGCGGCTGGCTTCACGCAAATCACGCAAAACCCAGGGCACGCAGACGCGTGCCTGACACTGACGCGTCATTAAGAAAATTCCGCGACCCACGCGTACGCGTGCCGTATGCGTACGCGTCGTCTTCGCCGCCCATTTTCAATTTTCCTTCTCCCTCTCCCAATGCTAATTCTCTCTTGTTCTTTTATCCTTTCCTTTTTCTTGCATATTAATATTTGTTTCTTTCTATTTTCAGTTCTTCTTTGCTTGAGGACAAACAAACCTTTAAGTTTGGTGTTGACTCTTTGCTTAAGGATTTTCTGTTTATTCCTATGGCACCAAAAGGGAGGCGAATCATCTTCACTGAGGAGCACAACCTGAAGAATAAACGACCGCTAGGATAACTAAGGTGGTTGAGTTCCTTTCATTTATTTCCTCCCCTCTTTTTCTATATTATGTTCCGGTTTTCTGCTATTTTTGCTTTCTTTGTTGCATGATCCTTTATTAATTAGAATCCTAGGACTAGTTTAGTTCTCCCTATTGCTTTAATTCTGAAAAGATGTCTCATGTATTACTCACTGAGCTTGAATTCAAATAAAAAAAATACAGGAGTGATATATTGCATGAGAAAGTAGGTCTATATTGAAGAATAATCTTAATTACTTAAATGTGGTGGTATTTTCTGTGATTCTGAATGCATGACATGAACAGTGCATATTTTTTAGAGTGAAGTTTATGAATGTTAAAAATTGTTAGCTCTTGATAGAATGATGAAAAAAAGAGAGATGTTATTGATAATCTGAAAAATCATAAAATTGATTCTTGAAGCAAGAAAAAGCAGTGAAAAACACAAAGCTTGCAAAAAAAAATGGCGAAAAAAATTTACAAAGAGAAAAAAAAAGGGCAAGCAGAAAAAGCCAAGAACCCTTTAAAGGCAAAGGGTAAAAAAGATCCAAGGCTTTGAGCATTAATGGATAGAGGAGGGCCCAAAGGAATAAAATCCTGGCCTAAGCGGCTAAATCAAGCTGTCCCTAACCATGTGCTTGTGGCGTGAAGGTGTCAAGTGAAAAACTTGAGACTGAGCGGTTAAAGTCGTGGTCCAAAGTAAAACGAGTGTGCTTAAGAACTCTGGGCACCTCTAACTGGGGACTCTAGCAAAGCTGAGTCACAATCTGAAAAGGTTCACCCAGTTATGTGTCTGTGGCATTTATGTATCCGGTGGTAATACTGGAAAACAAAATGCTTAGGGTCACGCCAAGACTCATAAAGTAGCTGTGTTCAAGAATCAACATACTGAACTAGGAGAATCAATAACAATATCTGAATTCTGAGTTCTTATGGATGCCAATCATTATGAACTTCAAAGGATAAAGTGAGATGCCAAAACTGTTCAGAATTACAGTTGTAAACCCCACTATAAGAAGAGACATGGAGCTTAATCGAACTCTCATTCTCATGCAAATTCACATCCTAAGCTTATATTAGTTTTGGTTGCTTGAGGACAAGCAACAGTTCAAGTTTGGTGTTGTGATGCATGAGCATCTTTCCTATCTTTTCCTAGTGAATTTGCATGTAATTTGTTGAGTTTAATAAAGAATTAATTATATTTTAGCCACTATGGATGCTATTTTGAGTTTTGTGCAATACTGTTTATTTTAGGTAGCATTCGGCTGGATTTGATGGAGTTTCTGCAGCACAAGAATTAAAGGAGATGGCAGCGAGGAGCGATGCGCACGCGTGCCTGACACGTGCGCGTCACTGACGCGTACGCGTGACTCGCGGAAAAAGACCATTGACGCGTGCGTGTGACCGACGCGTACGCGTGACATGCGCAACGTGCAAAAAAACGCAGAAAGACGTTTGGGGCAATTTCTGGGCTGTTTAGACCCAGTTTCCAGCCCAGAAAATACAGATTAAAAGCTGCAGAATGGACAAATCAAGTGGTCCCCACCCATCAGCTGAAGACTTGTTAATTAATTCGAATTTAAATTCAAATTTGATTTTTAAATAGGAAAAGATATTATTTTAATTTTAATTTTAGAAATTTTATTTTTAAATTATTAGGATTAGTTATAAAATTTAGATCCATCAGATTGAAACTCAGTACATTTTACCTGAATCCTTATTTTCTCTTTACCATGAGCAACTAAACCTCCATTGTTAAGGTTAGGAGCTCTGTCTATTTGTATGGATTGATTTTATTTTTTTTTCTATTTTAATTTATGTATGGATTTATATTTAAGAATTGTTTTCGTTCTTTATTTTATGAATTTGGGTGGAACGGAAGTATGACCCTCTTTCTAAATGCGTTCTTGTATAACTTGGAAAAGCTCTTTACTTGAACAACAGCTTGAAAACATATTTTCCTAAATTTCTAATTTATCTGGATTTAATAGGATACGTGACATATAATCCTTTTATGTTTGGGTAATTAGGATTTCTGTGGCATATAACTAGAATTGAACTTCACCCCCTAATTGGAATTAATTGACCAAGGAATTGGCTGTTGATGAATTTTAGAGGAGACTAAAAAGGTCTAAGGAATTAGGGTCTAGTCACATATAGTTGCCATAAATTAGATCTTACATGATTAAAATAAAATAATAAGAAAAGTCAATCCGAAAAATAGATAACTCTGAAACCTTAACTGTTTCTTCATATTTTATTCATCACCTATTCACCTGTCTGTCTTCAACTTTAAATTTACTTTTTAATGCTTTTGAACTTCCGAACGCTATTTTCTATTTGTCTAACTAATCCTATCAAATACTATTGTTGCTTAATCCATCAATCCTCGTGGGATCGACCCTTACTCACGTAAGGTATTACTTGGTACGACCCGATGTACTTGCCGGTTAGTTTGTGGGTTATAAATTCCGCACCAAAATCCTCCCCAGTACAAGGCCTATTCTTTTCCACCAAGTCAAATCTTGAAGTGATTGGATATTTGGATAGTGATTGGGCTGCATGTCCCAATTCGAGAAGGTCAGTAACGGGCTATTGCTTCTTCCTGGGAACAAGTTTGATAACATAGAAGAGTAGGAAGCAAAATGTGATGGCCAACTCATCAGCAAAAGCTAAGTACAGGGCTCTTGCGGCAGCAACATGTGTAGCCCAGTGGATACGTTTCATCATGAATAAGAAGCTCAAATTCTCACCAATGAAGCCAATACCTATCTACTGCGACAGTCAGGCAGCATTACGCATAGCTGCTAATTCAATATTTCATGAGAGAACAAAGCATATAGAAGCGGATTGTCACATCGTTTGTGACAAAACCAAGGAACAAGTGATCAAGCTACTGTCTATTAAGTTTGCAGAGTAAGCTGCATATTCTCACTAAAGCATTGAGTCTCAAGTTGTTCAATTCATGTCATCACATACAAATTCAGGCTCCTCAACATACATGCACCTGACTTGAGAGTGGGTGTGACTTGATAATTCAAACTTTAAGCCTGATTAAATTAGTTAGCACTGCTTTAAGTTTGTTAGGATTAGTTAGCATTGACTCTATTTATGGTTAGTCAGTTAATTTCTTTAGTAAATTTATGTATAAATACACAAACATATGACTAATAGAGTCAATTCAATCACTAATTCAATTTCTATGATTTCTCTCAATAAGAGAATGTATAGAGAAATATTCTTTCCACACTCCATTAGTTCTTGAGTCGCTCCCTTTGAATACAGCTCAAACCCACCTTTCATCGTTTTGCGTTTAAATTATGGAAAAGGAAATAAGTTGTGCTAAAACAATAATATATAGCTTTTCAACTCAATTTAATTAGATTCTTAGAAATAGAATACATGTGGCAATTACCAAAACACTAACAATAAAAAACATCAACATGTAAGAATCTCTTTATACATCTCCCTAATATTATAGTTGACTATTATATAAATCAACAAATACGCGGACAACATTAACCAGTCCTAGTCACTATCGCGACTAAAGCATATGTCTTTCCTATATCCAAGTTTGCACAAAAGAACCCAGATGTTCTTGTTTAGTTCTTATTAGGGAAAATATATAAGATGCTTGTTGTAGAATACTTGCAATAAACAAATTTTTACCAATTAAAAATTGCATCCAAGAAGAAGGAAAAGATGAGTCGAATCAATATCACACCTGTATACTTCCACTGCATGTATATACATTGTATAAACATGTGATATTAGTTAAGAAGGGTATCAGAATCAATATTAGTTTATACAGGAGTTTAAGCTCTTCATTCTTTGCCAACAATTTGCATAAAACACTCTCTCTTAATTAGCTTTGTACTATATAAATGAATTAACTGACGAAAAGACAGGGTAGGGGAGGTGTTTCTGATGAAGAAATTCTATAATGAGTAGATTCTTATTTTTCGATAAGGAATTTCACATGCACATGGCTAATCATACCTTAATTATGTATATATTTATATTCCGAGAATCTAGAGCCCTTACTACTTTTTGTAATTAAAGGTAAAAAATATGATTAACTATATACGTACTTTTGAATTGTTCATTTTTTTTAGGAGGATAAAGGGATAGTCACTACCAGAAACACGGACGTTATCACAGGAAGATACTCACGAATTAAAAAGAATGGCAAATTTATATGATCGTGGTAATCACTTGCAATGTCTTGTATTTCTGTGGCCCAATTTTATGAAATTTTTTGACGATTTTGTTTGTTCGTGGTTAACTTGAGATGAGTTCTCTCAATGACCACAGATTCAATGATTACCGTGGCAAAATCGAACGATTTTCACTTTTAAATTCCGCATTTAATTTGGTTTTGTCCTCCATCCCTTTCAAAATATTTTTATGCAGTTTATACTTTTTCAAAATTTAAACCGTAACTTAAGGTAAATTCAATTTATCAGGTGCAGGCTTTTCCAATTATTCAATTGTTGAATTCTTCTCCCTCCTTTTGAGTGCTGCCATGAAAAATTAATAAAGTATGCTAATGGTTTAATTTTAGATGTTGTTGATGATGTGCAATTTTCTCACTTCGTATAATCCTTGAATTTGGCAAATATCTCTGAATCATCATGTGTTTTTTTAACTTAGTATTAGTATGCGCTGATTTGATTAATTTTTTATTTATTTAAGCGTAGTTTTTTAACGTGGTTGTATTATTCATTACTTGTTACTAAATCAGATTGTAATATAACCAAAAAGACTAAATTATATACCTACAATTTTAATATTTATATTTTTTTAGTTGTTACATTTTTTTGTGGGTAATTTTTTTGGTCAAATACAGTTTCAGTGTCCAATTTTATCGTATGCATTATTTAAAGACTTTGATGATAGAATAAAATGATTCAATTGAAAATAAATATTAAAATTATAAAAAGAGTACTTATAAAAAGAGTACATATTTATCTTTGATAAAATAGTTCTAACTAATTTTAGAAAGTAAAAGATATACTAACTATGATTGATTGAAATAATAACTAATTTAATTATTCATTATTTAATTACTCACTATTAATTTATAGCAACTTAATAAACAGAATTTTAACTTTTAAAATTCAGAATATTAGTTTTATACCTATATTTTATTAATTTAATTTAAAAAATAAATTAAATTTATTTTTATGGGAGTTCATTTTTTAATTATGTACAAATTTTTTTTTTCAATTTAAAGTATCAAATTCTCAATTTTTAAGTTTATTTATTTTAATTTTTACTGATGTCATTTTTTTAAAATTCAACGAGTAAAAATTCTAAATTCTAATTAGTATGTGAAATTTTTTAAATATAGTTTAAAGTTGTAAATTTTACAATTTGATATTTTTTTTATTAAAATTAAATTTTACTCTAAATTAAAAAGTTATAGTTAGGGATAAGTATTGTTTTGGTCCCTTACGTTAAGGGTCGGAATCGAAATCGTCCCTCTTCTAATTTTGGATTTAAAATCATCCTTAACGTATTTTTTTGGTATTAAAATCGTCCTTTTTGTTAAAATTTTTAATTTAATTCCTAAACTACCCCTATTCCTATTTTAATAATAAAATATATTAAATTAAAAAAAACAAAACGCGTGTTTGGGGAGGGGAGGGGGAAGAAAACGCGTGGGTGGGGGGGTATACGAAGGTGCAGGGGGAGGGGAGGGGAGGGGAGGGGAAGGGAAGGGAAGGGGGAGGGGGATGGCGCCGGGGAGGGAGCAGCTCGCTGCTGGATCGTGAGTGAAGGGGTCACGGGCTTGGAGCCGCCGCGTCTTCATCACCACCGCGTCCTCGCCGCGCTGCCGCCGTCGTCCTCACCACGCTACCGGGGGTGGAGAGAGAAAGAAGGGGGGAGAAACAGGGAGGTCGCCGCCGTGACCTCCTCGTCGTCGTCGGCTTCCGCTCCGCTGCTGGTTGCCGCCTCGCCGCTGCTGCTCGCCGCCTCTGCTTCTTGCTTCGCTGCTTCGTCTTCTGCTTCTTGATTTGTTGAATCATTGTTGGTTTTGAGTTGTTGGTTTTCTTGATTTCTGAATTTCTTATTTCTGAATTATTTGCTATTGATGGAAGAATTTTGTTAATTGATGACTAAATTGTTTGCTGTTGATTTCTGAATTGTTGCTTTCTGTTTATGATTTGTTGATTTTCTGTTTTTGCTTCTCTGTGTGGAGGTGGAGGTGGAGGTGGGGGGAAGGGCAGATGGGGAGGGGGCGGGTGGGGACGCTGGGTGGGGGGGGGAAGGGGGAGGCAGTGAGGGGGAGGGTGGGGGTGGGGGTGAGGGGAAGGGGAGGGGGAGGGGGAAGGGGAAAGGGGAGACCGGAGGGTGGGGGAGGGGGAAGGGGAGACCGGGGGTGGGGTGGGGTGGGGGTGGGGTGGGGAAGGGGAGACCAGAGGGGTGGGGGAGGGGGAAGGGGAAAGGGGAAAGGGGAGACCGGAGGGTGGGGGAGGGGGGAAGGGGAGACCGGGGGTGGGGGTGGCGGGAAGGGGAGACGGGGAGGGGGAGACCGGGGGTGGGGTGGGGGTGGGGTGGGGGTGGATGGTGGGGGGAAGGGGAGACCGGAGGGGTGGGGGAGGGGGAGACCGGAGGGTGGGGAAGGGGAGACTGTGTTTTATTTTTTTTTTTAATTTTTTTAATTTTATTAAAAAGGAAGGATAGTTTAGGAATAAAAATTAAAAAGGACGATTTTAATACGAAAAAAAAACGTTAAGGACGATTCTAAATCAAAAATTAGATCGGGGACGGATTCGATTCCGACCCTCAACGTGAGGGACCAAAACAATACTTATCCCTTATAGTTACTTCACTAAACAAAATTCAAATTAACATCTATAATAAGATGAATGAAATTTTGAGCGGCAATGTTAAGCGCAACTTTTATTAAGTAGCCCACTCACCCAGTCTTAACAATAACTCCCTCCCACTATTCTCAAAATCCCTGTTTGTTAGCTCCTGCAATTGATTCAAGTTTGATAACATGCAGCCAACTCCTTTTGTTTTCTTCCGTTTCTCCAGATCGTAATTTCTTAACTCCTGCACTCAGATCAATTCAACTAACCTTTAGAGCAATTCGCTCAAGACGTTCCTGTTTAGGTTCTAGCTACGATCACACCGGACGTTTTGTGAAAGAGCAGGGACCATCATTTGCAGTTCGAGTACCGTCAGTTTGAGTCACCAAAGAAGCAAGCAAAATCGGTGGAATCAGAATTCTATCTGTAAACCCTAATCGCGAAGAAGATTTTCATGACATCATTTTGTTTTTTATATTTCTTTTAGTCAACAATGAAAGTTAATTTTAGACTTTTTTTTTTATTCGAACATGCATTCTTTCTTTTGTTATTGGTTGTAGATAGATTCTAAATTACCAATTGGCATTTTAAAAGATGTTATGTAACTGACAATTGAAGGCCGCAAAGCAGCTGCAAATTACATCCGAGAAGTAGCCTATTAATTTTTTAGCTTAATTCTTGGTCTCTATGTTGCTTAACAGATTTTATTGGAGTACACAAAGCAAAGTATCCACAGAGTGTATAATTCAGTGGTGTATAATTTAGTGGCCGAAGTTATGTGTATTTTTTACTATTTACCTAAAAATATTTTTGTATGTGGTGTAACATGAAATGGAGAGCTTGATAAATTCATTATTTTGGTACTTTCAAGATTTGTATCATTTTAGCAAAGTTTGATATTTAATTTGTAATAGTTTTATTTGAATATTTTTTTAACATTAAATCCATTAATCTAGGATATTTTCTTTTTAATACTAAGTATTTGTTAATTTTATATTTTTATACTATGGATAATACGTATAGGAATGTGATTAATTTTTTTAATATTATATGATGTAATTTTATATTAAAGAGCATTTTTATTATGATATTTTTTTTAATTTAACTTCTATCATTAACCACGAAAAAAAGTGTGGCAAAAAAGTCCGGCCTGGTCAATTTTGTCACAGGTAAAGTATGTTTTATTTTGCCACGAAAAAGAGTGTGTCTAAACGTGCTAAAGTTGTGACTAATAAAATGTCTTCACGGGTGTTAAAACCGTGGCTATTGGAGTAAAAAGCGTGGCTAACTAAAAACGCGTCGCCCTCTTTAGCCACAGATGTTCATTTGTTGCAAAAGCATAATTGCCACAGTTTTTTTGGAGTGGCTAAACCCATTCTTTTTGGTAGTGAGTGTGTAGTTCATTATTGAAAATATTCTGGTTTACATATTTTTTTAGGAGTATTAGCGAATCAGTAGATTTTGTGATTATAACCATTAATAATATTTTTAATATTGTGAAATTATATTTAATAGTGTAAGATTATTCATTTTTTTTTTGCTAGTTAAGTGCTGACTCTCTAGACTTTCTCATTTATTTTTAGAAAAAATTTGTCTTTCTTCTTATAAGAGTAGTTAAAATAATATTCTTTTTCTCATTATTTATAAAATATTTTTTTTAACTTTTAAAAAAAATTTAAGAGTGAAATTCGAATCCAAGACTTCTAAATAAGAATGTGAAAATTATGCCATTTGAGCTCTAATTTGTTAATAAATAATAACATTAACTTTATTTATTTTTTAAAGAAAAAATAAATTGTATTTTACAAAGATTCTCTTTAGCGAAAATTTTATTTTTAATTAAATTTTATTCACTAAAATATCCTTTAACAGTTTTTTTTCTCGCAATTAAATTATATTTTTACTATAATAACCTTCAAAAAAATTTTAGTAATTAATTTTTCTACTAAAATATCCTTCAGCATTTTTTTAGCTATTAAATTGTGATTTTACCAAAGTAGTGTTTAATAATTTTCTATATAAATAAGTGTTAGGTCAACAATAAAAAAAAGTATTATTTTCATCAGATAAATAAGTGTTAGGTCAATATTCACTATTATTTTTAGATAAATAAGTGTTAGGTCAACAATAAAAAATAAAGTATACTTTTTGTTTTTAGTATTTGTGATTTTTTAAAATTAAAATATCTCTAACATTTAATTTTATTCAATTTTGTTCTTAATAACTTTTATTGGCATCAAAATTACTTTCAAATTTTAAATTTATCTAAAATGTTAGAGATAAAATTAAAAATGTCTAAGAATAGTTTTGAAAAATCGAAAAAAAAAAAAATTAAATGTGTTGAAATCGTCAGGACAAAATTGAATAAAATTAAATATTGAAAATATCTTTTAAAAAATGATAAATATTAAAAAAAAACTTTACTTCAATAAAAATAACTAAAACTGAAATATTTTTATAAATCATATATATTTATTAAGTATTTATTTTTTGTTAATAAATGTATTTATTGTCTAAATAAATATAAAGTATATTAGAAAAATTGTGCAAGTAATGTTTATGGTTTTTAATTAACACGTAAATAGCTAACTCTTGTTGAAAGAGAATGGCCATGATATTAGCAATTGGCGTCATTGGTGACATGACTTTCCTAGTAGCTTCATGTGTCATAACTCAACTCATAAAACAAAAAATAGAACTAATCCTCCATTATTATTATTAATATGCAGAGATAGAGTGGTATTGGTGAATCTTGATCATGATAAAGATGCTTATTATGCACTACATGTTACACTACAGTACATATTATCTAACTCATCCCTCCAATCCTTTAAAATTTGAATAGTATTGGTTAATATTAATAAAAGATAAGTAGGGTAACCTTTGTTATAGATGATATATACGATATGATTCGATGATATATAGTACATACGTGCACTGAGAGTAATTAGGAGGGATTATTCAATAATATATAGTTATATTGTTTCCACTCTGCTATATATATATGGAGCGAGGAGAGGGTGCGTTTCTCCTCAAAGTAGTACTAGTAACTGTCTTGCGTGCCTTCACAAGCTTCTCTGCAAAAGTAGTACATGGCGTGGTATTGATCCGGTTCATCTTAAATTTATTAATCATGTTAAATTTTAGACGAGCCGAATCAATATCACTCTTGTTTGCTTGCTTGCACAGACACAATTTTTATATACATGAAATATTAATTCTGCAGAAGTAAATCGGTGTGATATTGCTTCTGCTCATTTGATCTGATCTGATATCTTATTGATTGGTTAAGATGAGTCGAATCAATATCACTCCTATATACTTTTACTGCAAGTATCTATCTATTCAGCTTTATTAATTTATTACCCATTTTTTGTTAGGGTTTTGAACTTTGATGAGCGATTTTATTTGCTCATTTTTTGTTTTCTCTTACAAATTAAACTTGGATCCTCCAGCCGGATCAGAATAAGAAGTGATGAATGAGGTAGGTACTTTCCATAAAAAATAGAATGAATCAATGAATAAATTGTTCACCTTGAACTCAAAATCTTCTCCTTGAAATCCTTTTGTTCGCTGCCACTTCGCCACTCAAAGCTACTGGAAGTTCTTATCATTTTAAAGGACTCCATCATTTGCATCTTCCTTAGACTTTCGCTTTACTTACCTTGTTTTGCTGTCAGAGATTAACTATTGAAAGGAAATTATATGGATGTGTATGTTTTATTCAGAATTATTCAGATAAAGATATTTAAAATATTTTTTTAAAAATATTTTTTAATAATTAAAATTTAATATATATAATTAATTAAATCGTATTATTTTTGTCCAAATTAAATTCGACAAATTAATTTAGTCAAAAAATCGATGAATTATATCTTAAATCCGTCTAAATTAATATTTTTTAATAAAAATTAACTACAATATTTTTATTATAAAAAATTATTAAAATATTATTATTATTATTATTATTATTATTTTAAAAATTGTAAATCCTAACCCTTCTTTTATCTCTATGCCATCATAGAGTTAAAGATTTAAGGTTCTCAAAATTAATATATATATATATATATATATATATATATATATATATATAATAGAAATATTTTAGTCATTTTCTATAATAGAATTATTGTAGTCATTTTCTATAAAAAAAATATTAATTTAGTCGATTCAATGTTTGCTTTATCGATTTTTTGACTAAATCAATTTGTTTGATCTAATTTTGACAAAAATAATACGGTTTAATCGATTATATATTGAATTTTAATTATTAAAAATCATTTTTAAAAAAAGACGTTTTAAGCATTTTTATCTGAGTAGTTCTCGTTTTATTTATACTCCAATTATAATTAGATTTTGTTAATTGGTATTTGTTAAAATGTTAAATATAAAAAGTTTTATTAAAGATTTAAATTTTTCAACGTATAATGTATTTATTGGAAAAAAGATATATTTTAATTTTTAAGTAACTTTAACAAACAAAACCTTTCATAATTACATCCAGTTTTGTTTTAAAATAATCCAATAATATATTAATATACTAACTAAGAATCATATATAATTGTTGATTAATTGTTCGTTATTTATGCATTCGATGCATCTAAGGATTTGGCTGAACAAACACTGTTCATTAACTATTCAAATATTATATTTTTAAAGGGAGTGCTTCTGAACAATATTATATATTATGTTTATATTTAAGTGGATTCTATAATGTTTATGTTAATAGTGATTATGGTAGTTATACAAATGCTATCAAAATTAAATTTATATCTTTTTTTTTATTTTAGTAATACTTGTTATTTTATTTTTTAAATAAAAAGTGTTGTGAAGTAATAGAAAAATATAGTATGTACCTTACATAATCTATATTATATACAATGAATATATTAAAATTGTTTTGTGCATATGTAACTTGGAATCTAGGATTGAAATCTCTTATTATATATGAATCAAGAGCTAGATATAGAGCGAGATAGTCATTGATCTAATAAATTAAAAATCAAACTACCAAATTAATCAATATATATGACTTCAAACATTTTTTTCAAATAAAGTAATCAATTATCGGTTTTGACATATATATTTATTGAATTTAAATTTTTTCATTAATAGTAAAAGATTTTTTTTGGTGTATTACAATTTACAGTCTGTTACACATCCAAACAATATTATCATCCAAGTCCAACTAAATAAACCTAATATAAAAAAAAAAAAACATTCTTATTAAAAGAGCGTGATTACACGCGCACACATCACTTACATTATTATTGTCGTTGTCTTCTTCTTCTTCGCGTTTCCCTTGTTCCTTCTCCTCCTTCTTCTCCTTCGGCTCATTTTCCTTCTCCTCCTCCTCCTTCTCCTTATCCTTCTCCTTCTTCTTCTTCGTGTGTCTTTTTCTTATCTGTCATTCTTTTGTTACTGTTGTATTGCAGTAGAAAGTGAAGGAGGAAGAGAAGAAAGAATTTTGACTTGTGCAGGAGAATGAGTCCAAATAATGTATCTTAGTTCACTCAGAAATGAACCAAAATTACATAATAGATTGCGACACAATTAACTCAAAAATGAACCGAAATTACATAACAATTGTGACACAATTAACTTAGAATTGAACCGAAATTTACCATAATAACTACAACACATACATAAACTCAGTTCGAAAATAAGCACACAAAAAAGATTGAATCATGAACAAAAATACATCCAAAATCAGTTTTGGATTAGATAACATCAATAATATGTTTCTTCTTTTTTTTTGTTTGATATTTTCTTCTCTTTTTCTTAGTTTTATTCCTTTCAAGAGAGTAAATAAAAAAGAATTTTAAAAAATTAAAATAAGAAGGTGAAGATGAAGAAGAAAAAGATAAAAAGGAAGAAGAAGAAGCAATAGAAGATGAGGAGAAAGAGGAGAAAGAGTTTTGAATTGTGCAGGACAACGAGTTCAAATGCGAGAAAGAGGTGAAAGAGTTTTGAATTGTGCAGGACAACGAGTCCAAATGCACCTTAATTCACTTAGAAATGAACCGAAATTATATAATGAATGCGACACAATTAACTCAGAAATGAACCGAAATTACATAATGGACTACAACACAATTAACTCAGAAATGAACCGAAATTACATAACAATTGCGACACAATTAACTTAGAAATGAACCGAAATTACATAATGATTGCGACACATAAACTCAATTAAAAAATAAGCACACAAATAAGACTGAATAGTGAACAGAAACACATCTAAAATCAATTTTAGATTAGACAACGTCATCAACATGGCGAAAATTCAACAATAACAATAACGATGATAATGATAACGACGATATGTATAACGAAGAAGAAGAAGAACGCATGTGTGAATTTAAAAGAAGAAAGCAGCACGAGGAGAGAAGAAAACGGAAAAAAGAAGCGCGTGATCTAAAATTGTTTGGATGAACTTGGATGTTAAAATTCCTCGAATGTGGAGAATAGTTCATCTACATTAATAAAATGAATGGAGATTAAAATTACGCAAATATCCTACACCAGAATTGATTATACGCCATGTACTGTATATTTTTATATAAATTGAATAAACTTGATTCGATTTATGCTATTTACGTGTAAATTAAATCAAGTTGATTTGACTTATCATATATATGTTGTACTAATAGTAAATCAAATCAATTTACAACATATACAAAGTAAATCGAATAAGTCTAATTCAATTTACTACTGATACAAAGTAAAACTTACGTTTTGATTTTTATGTTTAATTTTATAATTTGATTCGATTTATTACTAATATAATATATACCTAATAAATTAAATAAACTTAATTTAATTTACTTGTAAATAGCATAATTAATTCTGATTTAAAATATCTATATAATTTTAATTTTTATTCATTTTATTAGGATAAATTATCCCATATTTATTATATTTATATTCAAATTTTCTTTCATGGTTTATTAGAACTTTAGATAGGGACATAATAATAGTATTTTTAAAAGTGAAAGCAAATGAATAATATAATTATAATGAATTCTCTCAAACTTTTTTTAAGTAATATTGTAAAGTTTGATTTTTTTATTATATACTCTTTAAATGAGATTAATGAAAAACATGTGAAAAAATATTATGTAAAAAAATTACACTTAATAATATCAATTGAGGAAAAAAATATTTTAATATAATAACCTTAAAATTTTGGACTTGACTAGTGGCCAGATAGGAAAATACAATAACAAGTTAACAACTTCATCCGCTTTTTAAATTAAGAGAATGTTTTATGCATATAAGAATGATTGGTGTTACAAATTTTATTTTAATTGTCATTATTTTTACAATCATGTATATAAAAGTTAATGAATCAATACTCAATAGAGAATGTAACGATGGAACGGTTCGAACACACAACTGATTGACCCTTTTAAGAAGGTATTCCACATAGGCTCCTTTTTTTTATAACCAAAAAACAAGGCTCCTTCTTTTAGAAGTCAAACTTAATTATGAGGAACATAGGATTCCGAAATTATCAATAAATGATAGCAAACTTTTTGCAAATCATAATCTTGAATGACTGTTCCACATGAAAGTTTGCTGAATATTTCTTTTTCCCGAAAGATTAATATAAAATGGCTGCAATAATAGACCTTCTCAAACTTCGGTCATGACAAAATAAAAAATTTAATTGTTTAAAATTTTAAATGAAATTATGAAACTCAATCAGGTTGAGTTTAATATGATAAAACAATATATATATATATATATATATATATATATATATATATATATATATATTTTAGAAATGAATCATTTTTAAAAAATAACCTTTTAATTGTTTTTCCAATAAAACATACACCGGACTAGTATAACTGATTTGTTAGACTTTTATTGATTTTATTAATTTTTTAACTGATTTTTTAATCAATTTTTTTAGACCGAACTATTGAAGCGACTAATTTTTAAGTAATTCATTTTTTTTTGTTTTTTTATGATATATTTTAGTCCGATAAATTAAAAATTAATTTGCTGTGGTACTGAGTTTCATTTAAAAATTTATCATTAATCAATGAGTTGTTGTATATACAGACGAAATTTGAATCTTTGATACTTAAGCAGATTACTAAATTAACTACTAAACCAACTTAACTTGATTTAAGTAATTCAGTTCATCAGTTGAATAAGTTGGTTTGGTCTAATTTTAAATAACGTTCTATGTTAACAAACGTATTAATTAATACAAAACATGAAGGACTAATATTTTAAATGAAAAACTAAAAAAATTAATTAATATTAATTTAAATATAAAATAAATACAAATATTAATGATTTTTTCTTTAATTAATTAAAATAATATTATTGCCACTTGATGTTGTTACTGTGCATACAAGTGCTAACGCGGGAAACGAAAATTTGGCATCATCTAGCTGCAACCAACCAAATCACAAAATCAAGCTTTATAAAATCAAATGAAGATTCTATGTAATTGCTTGTAAGAAAGAACCTCATTTAGTAACAGCTGTACATAGCGACATAATTCAACAAATGATTTTGCTAGATATACACTAACTTTTATAAACAACATAAATAATGGACTTTAGAATTGACCTAATAAAATTAAAAAAATATTTTATTTTTAAATTATTTTTTAAATTTTAATATTAAGATAATTATCCGTACATCTAATAAATTTAATATCTAACAATTGTTAACTGCACATAAGTAAATCGAATAAAAAGAAATAGCTATCCAATTAAAAATAATTAATATAATCATCTACATACCTATTGAATTGAATATCCGAGATATTTATTGTTCACACTATTTAGTATTCTCATTGTCTTTCTATACTTTTTTTTCAACAAAATATAAAAATTAAATCGTAATTTTAACTCTAAATTTTTAACTAAGTGATATTTGACTTATTGCACAATACTATTGTTTGTTATGTATTAGAGAAATAATTATTTACATATTTTTATATAATAATTTAAAATTTTAATACAAGTATAGTTTTATCACACAAAAAATAGGAATATATTGGATTGATGAGTGTGTATCATTACAAGGTCAAAAGTTAAAATTAAATTTAATATGAGAAATTGTTTTTATTCATAATTTAGAATGCTAAGCTTTTATTTTCGATAAAAACTTAGTTTTGATAGAGTTAAATTTTATCATGAAAAAAAAATAGTAGTAGTAAGAATAAGCCTTTGACCATTTCAAAATAATCATTATTTGCTAGTATTACATTTCATATAATTTATTTAAATTAATTAGAGATATTAGTTAGTTAGACTGATACAGACAATTAGTATAGTTATTGTTATACTTCTGTACATATATATACTTTACTTTTAAGCAAATATTAATAATAAATTCACAATTTTTTTTTATTTTGCATCTTAATATGGTATCAGATGAGAATTTTTTACGTTTTTGTCCTTTTTTTTTCTCTTTGGTAATCTTTTTTGAGAAAATTTTTCTTAATTTTCTCATCACTATCCTCTCTCGTTCTCCTTATGAACATTATAATCATTTAGATTTCTCTTTTTTCCTCAATCGATTCTTTCGATTCTTTTTATTCTTTCGCTCCTACTAATACTTCTTCTAATTCTTCGATCTCTTTTTGACTAATTTCTAAGGAACGATGTCGACCCCTTTAAATGAGGTTCCGTCACAAGCGGTTTTTTCGGCTTCGATGCTACGCTCGTCAATTTCTGACGCTTATATGTAACACCCTAATTACCCTAAACCTTACCTCTAGCCGTAAAGTAAAGGTTAATCAAAGGTTACGACAATTCTAAGGCTTATACATATTTATATAGAAAGAAATAATATATTCTAGAATCCCAATGAAGGATTAAGCTCAAAAATAGAATTACAAAAGCGCGAAACGTTCACACAAAACTAACGCATAAGATACAGGGTATAGATGCAAAAGAATAAAACACATATAGATATAAGAGTATAATAATCATAGGAAACTAGACACAGCTTGCGGAGTTTAAGCCGACTAGTTAAGACCAGAAAAATACAGAATTTTAGAGTTAAAACAGCTTATACAACTTAGCTCTCAAGTAAGTCTCTAAGGCCATAAAGTCTAAAACAAAAGGGTGAGAGGAAGTACAATAACAAAATAAAACAGAAATAAACCAGGAAGAAACCATACTCCGCTCTGCCACCATGTCCGCAATTTCACCGAGGTGAATTACGACCTGCATCTAAAAAATAACAACAAAGTATGGAATGAGAACCGGAGGTTCTCAGTATGATAACAGTGCCCAATATGTAATATATAAGGCTCCGGGACGCCGAAGGCAATCCTAGAACTTCACATCGAATACGAATATTCAATCTTAGAATAAAATAAATAAATAAATAAATAAAGAACTTAAACCATAAACAAGGTTATCTAAACTTAGGGAAATTCTAACTAATACTAATCACACCGCTGTATCCCACAGCCTTCACCAACTAAACCTCTGTGCGATCCCATCGCCACCACCTACCTAACCTCCTCAGCACCAGACAATCACAATTAACGCAAACAAGTAATACACAAGTAATAATCATATATCACAATTAATTCAAGAAGCAAGTAGACATAGTATACAATTAGGCAAACTCAAGTAATCAAAGCAAGCAAGCACATAGAAGATGCATATGATGACTATCCTATTTGGCTCGTGATATCACTTGTCGGTCTATAAATGCCAACCCGACACATCCTTTCGGATGTCGCCTTTCTGCCACGTCCGAGGATATAGCGCCTGGCACGCTTTTGTTTCGAGGATATAGTGCCTGGCACACTTGCATACTCATTCCGAGGATATAGTGCCTGTCACACTCTTGCGGCAGAGAAGGAAAACAACAACAACATCTATTTCATCATAAATCATTCCAAGGATATAGTGCTTGGCACACTTTCCACATCCAACAAGTCCATCGACCTCAAAGCATTACCAATCATCACCATTTCTCATCTCAATCCAATTTCAATTATCAATTCTCAACATTCCAAGGATATAGTGCTTGGCACACTCTCCTTCAAACACTATCACTCCAATGATATAGTGCCTGACACACTCTCCACATAATTCAATAATTTCATCATTCTTTTCCAAGTTATCAACTTATCACAACCATCATCAATTCATAATTTTCCATTCTGAACTCATTAGTTCATCAGTTTTCTCAATTCGTTGTTAGTAATCACCAAGTTCACTACTCATCCTTCTCTCTCAACCAAACTCATCCTCAATACACCAGAACCTAAGCCTCCGTTTGCTAACTTTTCAAAGTAAAACCTAAATTAAATCTCCTAGGGCCTTTCCCATGCTTTGATACTCGAAAATAAGCCAAAGAATCTTAAATAGGTGTCACAGATGTATACAACTTGTTGGGAAGGTGAAACAGTTTAAAAACAAGGTTTAAGTTGTAAAACAGGGCGTGTGCGTGAGCACAGGCCAAGAGGATTTTTCAAATGTGTGCATACGCATAGGGGTGTGCATACGCACAAGTACCAAATGTTACAATTCTGTTCGCTTGCACAAGCAGTGCTAGCGCCCCCAACAGATTGCCTTCCCCAACGTGTGCGTGCACACAGGAATGTGCATGCGCACATGTTGTAAATCATCATTGGTTGTGTGTGCGCACATGCTGTGCTAGCGCTGCCAACAGCAAGCCTTCCCCTGTGTGTGCGTACGCACAAGGCTGTGCATGCGCACAGGTATCGAAAAATCACATGGGTGTGCGTGCGCACAAGGCTGTGCGTGCGCACATACCAGAAATCACAAAATTCTGCAACATTGCAGAATTTTAGATTTTGACACCAAATTTTGAATGATCATAACTTCCTCTAAAAAAATCCAAATTTTTCAAACTTTATATCAATTTGAAGACCTTTCAATGAACTTTAATTCTAAATAAGTTTCATTAAGTTTTGAAAACTGATGCACAAGTTATGACCCTTCAAATTTCACTAAAAATCAGTTTTTACCAAAATCCACCAATGGCTCAATTCCTTGCAATATATAACCAAAACCAAAACAAACCATTCCAAACTCCAAATTATATAACTTACCCTTTTTGTCACATTCCAGCATTCATACCAGAGTTTCCTTCACATTTCTATATTCTCAACCTCAATCATCAAATATATATAACATTATAAACAATCCTCCATCAACACATTCCTCAATCATCATAAAGACTCATAACTCTACTCATTCACCAATAACATTCTCATTAATCATCTTTAATTTATCATCAACAATACCAACAACTCTCATCAACAACAATAAATCTCACATTCATCATCAATCTTCATAATCATTAAAATACCAACAATCGTCATCAAATCATATAATCATTATCATTATTATTCCAATTCCCTCCACACAACACCACTACAACATCAAACAATCCACATCAACAACACCAATCATCAAATTTCTCATCAACATCATAATCAAACTCTAACACATACAACTCATAAAAATCTTCATCACAACTCACATGCCACATACATAATTCAATCCACCATTTATTTAATTCAATCCTATCTTAAGGTCAACTAGCCTAAGTGTTCAGAAACATTACATATTATATAAAGAAAATCGAAACCATACCTTAGCCGATTCCCAAACGCACCAAACACCAAAACGAAGCCACCAAACTTGATCCAAAGCCTCAACCAACTCCAACAAACACCAAAACTCAATCTAACATCACATAACATACAAACATCAAACCTATGGTTTACAAAAACAACTAAACACAAGGATTTAGTAAAATCTTACCTTATCAAACGAGATTAAGAGTAAAATCCAATAATTATCCGCTACTAGAGATCACCTAAATAAGCAAAATCACAAAATCCACTCAAAAACCAACCCCCCCAAAACGTAGAAGTTAGGGCAGAAAACTGGGAAGTGAGTTTCAAGATATTATCAGATTTTCTTAGATAAAAAGGAAGAGCTCGTTAATAGCTTCGTGTGGCCATAATCGGCTCGTCAATCAGAGTTCCGTAGCTCAAGTTATGGCTCCCGGAAGGTGGTGATGAATAGTAACATCACCCTCTTCTCCTCTCTTCTCTGTGTTGCACCCCCTTTCTTATTTTGGGGTGGAAATGAGCTGAAAGCTCATTAAACATGTATATATATATGTTGGGTCTTGGGCCCAGTTTTGGCCCGGTCCAACTCATTAGTATTTTTAGGTCCGTTTGGCTCACTTTGGGTCAAAACCTTTAAGATTAGCGCCCGGTTTTCAATTCTAAATTATATTTATTCTTTCAAAATAATAAATCAATTTTCAAAATTTTATTTTCCAAAATATGCGGTACTGGACAGACTAAAGTCAGTACTGCCAGCTTAAGCGCCAGTACGCACTTTTACAAAAACTTTTCGAAGAAGGTCCATTTTCCAACTCAGAAAAATTCATTGAAATCAAATTTCACCTTTTTATTTTCAAATTAAAACTTCTAAATTTTGAATCTATTCCGAACACTAAAAACTTATTATTTTATCAAAATAGTTTTACGTAAAAACTTCCGGTTCTTACATTATACACTTCCTTTAAGTGATCACCCAGGGCTCATACTGGTGTCTCAACCACTTCAAGAAGACAACTATGCTTATTGGTGCCGATCGATGCATCTTGCACTCAATGGAAATCACAAAATCGGGTTCATTGATGTCTCTCTACCAAAACCAGACCCCATTCTTGATCCAGTGCTTGCAGAACACATGGCAATACACCAACGATATCATCATTACTTGGTTGTTAAATTCGATTTCAAAAGATATCACAACAAGTGTGATTTACGTTGGCTCAGCTGCACTTTTATGGCAAGATCTGGAAGCTAGATTCTCCCAGAGCAACGCGCCTCAAATCTTTAAGTTAAAGAAATTACTGATGATGCTGACTCAAAGATCTCTCACTGTCTCACAATACTTCACAAAGCTGAAGATTCTTTGGAAAGAACTCAACACCTTTAAACCTCTTATTGCCTGTTCTTGCGGTGGAGTGAAGGTCATCCAAGCGTATCTCGATCAAGAGTACATCATGTTGTTCCTCATGGGCTTGAATGACAACTTGCCAAATGTGAAGAGCCAAATTCTGCTCTCAGATCCCCTACCTCCAATTGAAAAAATTTTCTCGCTAGTGCTGTAAGAGGAGAAACAACAAACACTCACTTCATTTCAACCACATCAACACATGGCTTTTGCTGTGAAGCAAGCTCCAAGACTCATGACAAATTCTGGATCTAAGATGAAAGGCAAGAAAAATTGTCCTTAATGTCCACACTGTGCCTATGTTGGCCACACAGAAGAAAAGTACTACAAATTGCATGGCTACCTACCCGGCTACTTACAAAGCAGGAATACTCGCCAAGTCGCTCAGGTAAATCATGTCGACAAGATCGAGCCAACCCAAGAAAAATCAAGACTCCCTGCCAAGCAATGAATTCTCACTTACAGCATCATAATACAATCAATTAATGGCATTGCTTCAGACTCAGCAAGCAATGTAAGCCATAGAACTTGAAATCTATGCAGGTGAAATATTTTCTTCATGTAGGCAGTGTCTAGCTCCTGGATCATTGATTCAGAGGCAACCACACACATAACCAACACTTTTACTGCTCTAAACAACCCACAACCATTACTAAATCATTTTATAGCCTTACCAGATCAAACTAGAATTAAGGCCTTAGCCACGGGCAATGTCATTCTTAGCCTCTATCTAACTCTCTACAATGTCATTTTTATTCCTTTTTTTTTCGAGTGAATTTTATTCTTGTAAGTTCTTTACTAAAATCGTCTTCTTGCATGGTTACCTTTTTTACCTCTCTTTCATTATACAGGACAAGATCTCCAAGAAGGTGATTGGCAAAGGTGATGAGTTAGATGATTTGTTTGTCTGCAATCATCTTCCATAGCACCTTCCACACACATCATTGGTTCTTGTCATCAAGTGTCCTTTGTTAGTAGTGATGTTTGACATGCTTGTTTGGGTCACACATTTGAAAAGATTTTGAATAAATTGAGTCATGTTTTGTCATTAAAACCCATCAAATACAATCATTCAAATTGTCATGTTTGTCCTTTAGCAAAACTTAAGGTCTTTCTTTCCGGTCACAAAATAATTTCTGTAGTAATGTCTTTGAATTGATTCATTGTGATATTTAGGGCCTTTATCGTGCTTCCACATACAATAATATGAGATATTTCCTCACAATTGTGGATAATCATTCAAGATTTACTTGGACTTATCCTTTGAAACAAAAATCCGATGCTACTAATATTATTATGAATTTTGTTAACATGGTTGAAACTCAATTTAGTGTTAAAGTAAAACAGATTCGATCTGACAATACCAACAAACTATTACTCACTGATTTTCTCCAGTCGAAGGGTATAATTCACCAATTTTCATGTGTAGAGAGACCCAAGCAGAATTCGATTGTAGAAAGAAAGCATCAACACTTGCTTAATGTTGCAAGAGCCCTCTTTTTTCAGTTCAAGGCACCCATCGAATTTTGGGGAGAACGTATTCTTACTGCTACCTTTTTGGTGAATAAGTTGCCTAGTCCAGCCCTGCAGCACACTTCACCATATGAGAAATTATTCCTCAAGCAACAAGATTATCATGCACTACAAGTTTTCGGGTGTCTGGTTCATGCATCTATGTTATTATCTCAGAGGAACAAATTCTCTACAAAGGTTGTAAAAGCAATTTTTGTTGAATATCTTTCAGGGTATAAAGGATACAAATTATATGATTTAAAGGTAAAGAATTTCTTCATATCCAGAGATGTCACATTCAATGAAAGTGTATTTTCCTTCAGTGAGCTACTAGCTGATTAGTTCCCTTTCGTGGATAATTTCCCAGATGTGGTGATGCCTATAGTGCTTCAAGACACTTTTCTTTATGGCTCAGCACCAATTCAGCAATCCTTAGCCAATACTTTTGACCTTCATTACCCAGCAATATCTTTAACACCTAATTACAATCATGATATTATCCCTGAACCTCAACCATCTCAACCTATCCTTAGAAGATCTACTAGACTAACTAAACCTCCACAATATCTTCATGATTATCAATGCCACAATGTTGTCACCATAACCAATTCCAAACATTTGACCAAATCATACATGAATTTTGTAGCCAATGTAAATACCATACCTGAACCTGCTTTCTACCACCAAGCTGGGAAATACCCAGAATGGCGACAAGCCATGAATGAAGAGCTTTGGGCGATGGAAGAAACACATGGACCTTGGCACCTCTACCGCAAGGGAAACACACCATAGGTTGCAGATGGGTATACAAGGTAAAGTGTAATGCTGATGGATCAGTGGAGAGATACAAGACGAGGTTAGTTGCAAAGAGATATATGCAACAAGCTGGGACATATTACAAAGATACCTTTTCTCCAGTAGACTATTTGGGTTCTTCTATGACTAGCAACCATCAATAATTAGCTTTTGTTGCAAATAGACGTGAATAATACGTTCCTTAATGGTGTCCTCTTTGAGGAAGTATATGTGGATTTGCCTCTGGGATACAAGACCAATGAGTCGAATCTTGTGTGTAAATTGAATAAGTTCATCTATGGCCTGAAGCAAGCATCCAGACAATTGTTCTTTAAATTCTTCTCAACATTATTGAGCCACAATTTCAAACAATCTAAGAGAGACTACTCCCTTTTCACCTTTGGCACAGGTGACATCATAGTCTACTTACTTGTATATGTGGACGACATTATCTTGGCAAGCTCCTCCAAGAAAATGATGTGCAAGGTGCAACACTTATTAAAATTTATGTTCAAACTCAAGGTTTTACGTGATTTAAAATACTTACTGGGGCTGGAACTTGCAAGATCACCTAAAAGCATTGTCCTTAGTCAAAGAAAGTACACCTTGAGCATATTGAAAAGCACCAACTTTGTTGATGCTAAGCTGAGTTCCTTACCTGTGGAGACAAATCTGAGGATGAGCGTCTCTGATGGGGACCCATTGCATGATCCTTCCACTTATAGGCGTATAATTGGAAGGCTAATGTACCTTACAATATCACGTCCTGATATCACATACGCTGTCTTCACATTAAGTCAATTTCTATCCAAACCAACCACCACTCACCTTACTGCTCTCCATCACTTACTGAGGTACTTAAAAAGAACTGCGAGACAAGGCCTTCTCTTCTCTGCCAAGTCAAAACTACGACTTATGGCATACGCTAACGCTGATTGGGCAGGTTGCCCGGACACTAGAAGAAGTGTCACTCGTTACTGCGTTTTCATTGGTGATTCCCTTATCTCTTGGAGATCAAAGAAGCAACACACTGTCTCAAGGTCTTTTGCTGAATTTTAATACCGGGCCATGGTAGCAGTGGCAGCTGAATTAACCTAGTTGAGAAGCCTTCTCTCTGACTTTCAGGTTAACATTCCATTTTCTATGCTCTTTTGCGACTCACAGTCAGCCATCCACATTGCCATGAACCCCACATTTCATGAGAGAACGAAGCATATCGAGATCAATTTTCACTTTGTTTCAGAGCGAGTGGTGGCAGGATTCCTAAATCTCATTCATGTTCGGACAAAACACCAATTAGCTGATGTGTTTACTAAGTCTGTAACTCTAGCTCAGTTCAATAATTTCATTTCCAAGTTTGACATGATAAATATTTATCTGCCAACTTGAGAAAGGGGGAGGGGATAACACCTCATATGATTTATTTAAGCTAATTAGAGATATTAGTTAATTAGATATAGCTACTGCCATACTCCTATATATATATATATATATATATATATATATATATATATATTACTTGTAAGCAAATAATAGTAATGAATTCATAAATCTTCTTCACTTTGCATCCCAATAACTAGCTAGTGAAAATGATTGAAAATTAAGTTCAAACTTTGTAAGTAGTTGTGGTAATCAAAACAAAAATAACATAGGAATTGAATATGCCAAATCTTCTAGTGTTACTTCTAATCCTTGTTGATTGCTTATTGTGCACAAATTCAAAAAATATACAAGAAAAATGGCATATAACCTAAAAAAAATAAATTCAAAATCAAATTTATAGGAACAAAACCTAAGATCTTAAGACCTAATAATGCAGTAGCACTAGAATCTCAATTAACAACACCAACTTTAAAGATTGAACCTCAAGTTTCAAATCTCCTAAAATTAATTAAAAATTTCTTTACATAGTTCCTTTTTTCTCACTTATTGAATTTTGATAAGTCAAAATCAAATAAGAGAACATTTTTGTTGAGTCAAGAATTTATTTGGTACCTTATGATGACAAATATAATTAACTATTTTCTATTATAACTAACCATTATGATAAACATTATAAGAATCAATCAAAGATGATATCAAGCCAAGTTAGGAAAAAATATGCACTATTAAGACAACAAAAAATGCATTTCAAAATCAGATCATATTCATAAAGAGTTGTTGCATTCAAACTTCAGGAACAAAGAAGGAAAGATCTTCTCCTTAATGCCAACAGTCATAAGTATAATTGGTGCAATGACTAGTTTTGTGAAAAAGAAAATTATATCAATCTTAAAGAAGAGTCTATCAATCTCTAAGAAGAATGAAGACAAGAAATAAGGTAACCATCGAAGTAAAATCCGATTTGATACACATGCCTATTCCTTTATTTGTCATATTGAGTGTATCCTTGTTCTCTTGTGGCTAGAATTAAGATCAATTTGAAGATAAAAAAGACAAAGAGAGGAGTTCATACAAGAGCCAAAATTCAATCATTGTTTGAGTGTTTGTATTTAAAAGTATGCTGGTTAGAGTACACTTGGTTTCACTTAACTAGGTTGGGTTAGCACTTAGGTGATTTACTAAGTTTGGAATAGCTTAAGTGGTTTATAAGAGTGTGAGTCTCTTAGAATTGGTAACTGTAATCTATCTTGATTATAGTAAAAATTTCACTATTGTTATGGTAGAGATTGGATGTAGGTCATCGTGGCCGACCCAGGATATATCAAGGCATCACTCTTTTCCTTCTTTCTTTTTTTTTCACTGTTTTAATTTTGTTTTGCACTTACGAGACAAAATCAGAAATAATCTCCTAAAACCAGATTTCTGCATAACTTGTTTATTCAAGTCTAAAAGTGGTTCCTTGATTCAACCCTCTTCTCAACTCACTTAGAACCTTCAATTGGTATCAGAGCTTAGGCTAATCAGAGGACAAATTTTAAATTTAAATCAAATTTGATCTAATTTAATAAGATCACGTATGATTTAAATTGGTTATCATATCTTTAGGATGTTAAATTTAAATCGATCTAATCTAATTCAATAAGATCATATCTGAGTTATCTTATCTTTAGGAGATTTAAATTAAGTTATTTTATCTTTTAAGCTGATTTGTTAGGAGTCTATTTAAATATTCATTGTGACTCATTCTAATAAACTTTTGATGAATAAAAATTCTTTAGTTGCTTTATGTACGTTTTTTTATGTATGATCAAGTGAGGTGAGTGATTTTCTTTGCTTGTTGCATAAAAAAATTGAAGGATCCAATCTTAGGTAATTCTTAGTGTTAGTTCTTTTAATTTTTTAACATTCTGATCTAGGATGTCAATGATAGGTTCTTTGAAGGTCTAGTATAAAAGCTCTTTCAGTGACCTAGGTTGCTAAAAACATATTTTTTAAAAGTCTAGTAGAAAAATCTTTATCTATATTTTTGTGTTTTCGTTGTGTCTTTTCTAGTCTTTTTAATTTCATCCCTATTTTCTTTATTAGCCATCCCCTTTTATTCCTCTTCCTTCTTTTTGCAATCCCTCATTCTTTTTATTATTTCTCTTCTCTGTGTGAGTGCGGAAGTATGTAGCGGCTAAGAAATGTATGAGAAAGTGTATTTAGAATTGGGTTTACTGAGTGTAGTAGTAGTATTAGGTTTAAGGATATTTTTAAAATTTTGCAATTACTCACTTTTTGCCACGATTTTTAAAAATTTCTATATCGTTAAAGAAAATAGCCACACTTATAAAGCGTAATAATTTAAACATAAAAATTGGTTATGCTTTAAAAATGTGTATAATATTTTATCGTTACGTTTTCCAAACATAACACCAAAAGTGTGGCAAAATTTTAAAATAATTGCCGTTGTCATCAAAAAATGTGGTGGTAAATAATTTAGGTCACATTTTTTATGTGTGGCTAAAAAATAGGAGTGACGACCGGACTTTTTTTTTTTTTTTTTGGTAGTGTATACCATGTATGCGTTTATAGAAGAACTTAAGAAGCAAAAAACTAATTTTATTAGGAGATACTTTAAAAAATAATTATTAAATGCAATGAAAATTTGCATGTACTTGTAGAATAAAATTTATTTTGTATATATATATAAAAGTTACAAGCTATGTATATGAAAATGGTAGCGTTTTATATATATTCATATGATAGATCACGTAGATTTTTAAAGTGGTGTATATATCAAGATTTTGAAAATTAGATCGTTCAGAATTGTTATGTAAAAAATCGGTTAAAAAATTCGCTAAATTGGTGGTTAATTAAAAAATTGGACGAACTGGCTAATTTTTTTTAGAGTTAAATTTTGTAATTTACCTAAAAAATTGCGTCATTTTGACGCTAAAAAAGAAAAAGAAAAAGAAAACCTACCGACTCAATCCTAATTCCCAAATCCAATCTTAAACGCACGTATAACCCCTCTTCCTTCTGAAATCATTCTCTCTCTCCCAGCCGTCTCCCAGCTTTGCTATTCTCCTACCTAGCCGCCGCATTCCTCTCGTCCGTTTTCGCTTTTCTTGCTCACCTTCGTTGCCGTCGCAATTGTTGCCTTCCAGCCACTTTGTAGGCGTTGTCGTCGCTGTTACCTTGCTATCGACTCCTCCCTTTCAGAGGCCTTGCAATCACCGACGTTGCCTCTTAGACCACAGTTCGAAAAGTAGAAAAGGGTGCTAATTAAGTTTTAATATTATTTATTTAGAGTATGGTTTGTTTCTCTGGAATTATTAATGTTATAGAGATTTGATTGTTGTTCAAGCACAAAGAAAAAGATAAAAGAGTGAACATTAGTTCTATTTTACAATCAATTCATTTTTTCCAGGTTTTGAAATCAGTTTGAAGGAAAGTTTTGAATGGGTGCGTAGTTGTTTTTAGCCGTATCTTCCATGGAGCATTACCACCAGTCCAGAAAATGGCTGAGCAGTTGGGAACCACTTGTTTAATGGAACTTGACCCCTCCGTGACACATGTACTTGCTACTAATGCCGGAGCTAAGAAGGCCTGTGGGCAGTGAAAGAGAAGAAGCTTTTGGTTCATCCGCGATGGATAGAGACTGCAAATTATTTTTGGAAAAAGCAACCGAAGAAAACTTCGTCCTCAAGAAAAAACAGTAGTAACTAGTAATTTTTCTTGTAGCATCACACACTTTGTTGTGTTTATCTACTTTAGGTTTGTAATTTGATGCTTGAAGTTATTTATGAATTTTTGTTGATAAATTATGAACAATTTATTATGTAAAATTATAAGAGTTTAAATTTTATTAGATTAAAAATTATTAAATTTAAATATTTAAAATTATATATTAAATTTTAATAATTTTATTTAATATTTAATTAAATCAGTTAAATTTTAATTAAATTCTGATTGGATCATTAAACCAATAAACCAATCGTCTTAACGGTTTATTAATCAGTCCAATTTTTACAACTCTATTTTATATAATACATTTTATGGTCAAATTTTTACTCATTAAAATTCGAATTTTAATGGAGTTAAAAATAATATTTTATTTATTAATTTTTGACGAATATCCAAAATTTTACACTTTGGTGATCTATAAATAATTAGGTTATATCACAAATAATTAAATTAACAGTTCTGTTATACATATAATTTTTTTTTGGCAACCAAGTCCAATCAAGTTGAATCAAATTCAACAAAAATTATTTTTATTACACGCAATGTGTACACACACGCGTTTCTCTTCGTCTTCGCATTCCTCCTCCGCCTTTTCCTCCTTCTCTTTCTTCTTCTTCTTCTTCACGTGTTTTTTTTCTATCATCGTTCTTTTATTGCTGCTATCGTTGCTGTATTTTTTCTTTTCCTCCTTTTCTTCCTAGTAATTTTGCAACATTAATTTTTTTTATTCCTCTTAAGAGCGTGAAACAAGAAGAATTATGAGAAAATAAAATTATAAGAAGAAGATGAAGAAGAAGTAGCAGAATATGAGGAGGAGGAAAAGGAAGAATTTTGAATTATGTAGAACTTATCGAAATAAAACTACTCTGAAATTTCTTAACGAATACACATAAATTTCTTAATTTTTACATCGAAACTTTGCTACAAAAGCACAAAAATATCTTTTTTAATGCTGCATTTTTTCCTTTTATTTATTTATTTATTTCTTTTAGTTGAATGAATGTACGTAGGTTCATCATCTTCCTAGTAATTTTGAAGCATGATGTGTTTTTTCTTCTTCTTTGTTTGATTTTTTTTTGTTTTTATTCTTATTAAGAGAGTAAAACAAGAAAAAACTTGAGAAGGTAAAACAAGAAGAAGAATTTTGAATTATGCAAAACTTATCAGAATAAAAATACACAGAAACTTTTTAACAAATACATATAAATTTCTTAGTTTTTACACTGAAACTTTGCTACAAAAGTACAAAAATATCTTCTTTAATGTTACAATATTTTATTTATTTATTTATTTATTTATTTATTTTTTTAGTTGAATGAATATAGGTTCATTGTTTTTATTCCTGTTAAGAGAGTAAAACAAAAAAAAAACTTGAGAAAGTAAAACAAGAAGAAAAAGATGAATAAGAAAAAAAAGATGATGATGATGAAAAAGAAGAAAAAGAAGCAATTGTAAGACCTAGAGTAATTTATCATGGCTTAACGCAAGTAGTTATGAAATGATTAACACTTTATTATTGTGACATTTCATTAGCAAGTTAATGTGAAGGAATAATCGGATAAATTGTGTGCTTTTTGGTCGGGTTTTAGATAATATTCTCCCTCACCTTGAAGAAAGAAGGGTTGAACCCCTCATCGTTGTGCTGGATTTTGAATTATATAGAACTTATCAGAATAAAAATACACCGAAATTTTTTAACAAATACACATAAATTTCTTAGTTTTTACACAAAAATTACTTAATGATTACGACATGCAAACTCAATTAAAAAATAAGTACATAAACAAGACTGGATCATGAACAAAAATACATCTGAATTAATTAATTTTGGATCAGATAACGTCATTAATATGATAAAAATTCAACGATAATGATAATAATAACGATAAAGAAGATGACAATGACGACATAATAATAACGATGATGATGATATGGAGAAGAAGAAAGAAGAAAATGAATGAAAACAAGAAATCAAATGAAGAGAGGGAAGATGAGGCAGAGAAGGTAGTGATCGTGGTGGTGACGACGATAACAAAAAAAAAAGAAAAAAATAACAACTGAGTTGTTATTTAGAAAAAGAAAAAGATGAAGAGGAGGAGAAAGAGAAGAAAACAGAAAAAAAAAATAGTGAAAAAATAAGAAAAAAATGAAAGAAAAAGATAAAAAAAATACATAATTTAAAAAATAATTATAATAATTTGGTTAAACTTAATTAAATATTTTACTTAAACATAAAACTTTATTCTTAAACAAATTAATAGCTAATAATTATATTTATTATAATTTAAGAGGTCATGCCTACTATATATAGAGAGAGAGGAGAGAGGGCCCGATTAAAAGATGGCCTACCGAATAGAGAGTGAAGCAACAATAAGTCAATAATCAATATACAGTAACCCGTAATGGTGAATAAGATGCTTCGCAAATTTCATTGATTGCAGAACAATTTTCAAATCGGAATCCAATTCGTCTTCAAGTTTGAATAAGATATTTCACATGCTTATATATTCAGATTAAATAATTGAAGAAAAATGCTACAGCAGTTCAAAATTTTAATTACTCACTACGTTATTCATCATTTGTAGGTATTGATAAATTGATCATAGAATGCTATACTGCTTATAATCAAATTGATATCAAATGAATTATTTATTCTATCGTTTGAAAGGAGTTCGATTTTATGTTAGAGAAATGTTAGGCATCGGCAGATTTTATAATTTATAATTATTAATTAGTTATTATTAATATTTTTAATAGTATAAAATTATATTTAATAGTATATAATTATTTATTTTTTTATTAATTAAATATTGATTAAATTTTAATAAAAATACTGATTTTTTAAACTTTTTTTATGTTATTTAAAAATATCACGTATACATAAAAAAATAATTACTAATTTAATTATTATATAATTATATATAAATATATATGATTTAATTTATTTTTAATATATATTTTATATTTTAATATATATTTTATAAAATAATATAAAAAACAAAATTTTAATTAGCTAATGCTAATTAATTTAAGGTTTAATGGTATAATTTATAATACAACTTTAATGATTGATGATTTAAAATTTAAAATTATTTAAAATCATAAAATAGTTTTAGAAAATTAATTAATATTAGCTGAAAACATGTTAGTTCCTAGTTATGAAGCATGGACATTTTATTGAGTTGTTGTATTTGTATGTCGGACATATTTCGGATACTACACTCATTGACACTCGTCCCATACACTTGTCTTTTGTACCTAACTGTGTCTTAATAAAAAATAAAAAAAATTTCTTCAGACACATTTGGACACACTTAAATACCATCATGTATCAGCGTGTCCAGCCTTATTCTTAACATATATTTTTGAAATGAATTTAAAAATAGAATATATTATTAATTATTAAAATAAAAAATATTTTAAATATTTTATATAATTAAAAAACTATTAAAAATAATAAAAAATTTATTTTATATTTTAATATTATAAATCAAAATATTATTATAATTTATCTAAAAAATATTTTATATTTTTTATATATATCATGTTACTGTATCTTATAAAAATTTTAAATTTGTATATTCACATATCCCATATCGTATCATATTATCAAATGTTCATACATCGTAAGGCTTCTTAGGATTATTCATATTTTATTTACTTTTAGGATCTGATTTCAAACGCAACCTTAGAGTTAGTTTTTATTTTACGCGGCATCTGCCATTTAATTTGCTGAAGCTGTTAGTGTCTAATCATCCATAGAATTTTTTTTGGGGGAGTAATTAATTATCAACCGAATGTGACCCCGAAAGGAGCCACTTTATACCCAACTAACCAGCAATATTATAATGATCACAATCTAAATTAATGTAGACAACTTAGCTTATTACTGCAGATTCAGTGAATTCTACCCGATATTTTCATGAAATAAGGGTAACAGGAACTGCATATGACTATGATTAGGAAAGTAGGTATACTAAATTAATATCACATATAGTAAAACACTAATCAGTTTGTGGAAATGCATGAGTCACTGTCTCCTTGGTCAAATTAACTAGTTGCAAATAATGACAGAAGTACATGGATTAAATCAAGTTCAATCATAAAAAGAAAAACTTTTTTTTTAAATCTGACAAGAAAACTGTTTTTATAGGTGCTTTGTCAATTTTTAATAAATCAACGGTGGTTTGATATTTAATAATCTGGAGTGAAATTTATTTGTTTTTTGTTAGTACTAATTTTTTAAGAATGTATCAAAATTTTTTAAATTAGACAAAATTTAAGAAAAAGACTAAAAACATAAAAATTTTGAAAATAAATTTGATTGATTTTGAAATGGTTTGCAGTAAGTTTAAATAAAACAATAAAATGCTTTCGATTAGATTAAATGACTTTAAATTCGAAAATAACAATGTGAGAATGTAAATTTGAACAAAGAAATTAAATATTGTTTGAAAGGTAAATTTGCAAAAAAAGTAAAGTTTGCAGAAAATGTAAATGGAAAATAAAAACAAGTGGAAGGAACTCTACATAAATTTGACTCGAATCTGATTCAAAAAGTCATTGAGATGTGAGTGTGCGTAAATAATTTCTAAAACGAAGTTCCAACCCCTGTAACTTCAAACATTCTTCTATTTATAGTCATTTCTTGACCGATTGAATTAAAATGTAACTTCTACGTGTGTGAAAACGTGAGTAACTGTTCCTATTTTTTTATTTGACCATGTAACGGCTGAAAAACAACCTTCAAATCTCAAGACCTTTGATCCACTTTTTCGAATAAATTTTTGACTTGCTAGATTAATCGGACTTTTATTCAATGTCCCTTAACACAAAACTTCTTTGATATCAACTTTCTTCCGAAAGCTCACTCATTAAACTTTGAATAACTTTCTTCTAGGGGTGTTCATGGGTCGGGTGAAACCGAATTTGATGTGACACAGACCCGACCCACAATATATATCAGGACTATTTGTTAAACCCGAATCCGGTCTTAAACCTGATGAAACCTATACATTTTTGGGCTACAATTATACCGGATAAAAACCGGGTGAAAATCGGGCCGTTAACATTAAATTACCTTGATAGCTTCTTGTGAGCTAGCATGTGAAAATATCCAAATTTCAAAGACTCCAACCGTTATTTGTCATGGTAAAATTCACTTAGAAAAATATAACAAGAACCAACCCTTCTCTAAAATTAAATCATAACCACAATCAATACTAATATTGTCTAATAACACTAAATATTTAAATCAATACAAATAACACAATATTATGTATTAGTCTAAAGTCTTATGCATTTTAAATATAAAACATTAACTTATAGTCTTATAATGACTAATAATACAAAATATTAAGGTTTACAATATTTAAATTCCACATAATAGTCATCATCCATCACTAATAATAACACAAAATATTAATTATGTATGATGACCGGGTTACGGATCGGGTTCGAATGACTCGAGTTATGACCCGGACCCGATCTGAAATAATGGTCGGGTCTAGTTTTAAAACTTTTACCCGACTCTAAATCCAGTAAAATCACACCAAATTAGCCTCTAAAATGTTCGAGACCTGGCTGAATTTTCGAGCCAGACCAGGCTATACACACCCATACTTCCTTCTTTGAATTTAATTACTTTGACCAACAAGAGGTGTGCCCTTCTACAATGTAATAGTACATATATTTAATTGATTTAGAAGTATATAATTAGACGAATTTTAAATATATTTAGAATATCGATATTCTAATAGTTTTAGTCGTTAATTTTAATTATAAAAAATATATAATATATTAAAATCAATAATTAAAATTATTGGAATATGAGTATCTTATAAATATTAAAAAAATTACAATGATTCGCCGTACAAAAATCATTTTTTCATATAAGTTCTTATAAGTTATTTATATTCACGTGTGCACATTCTTCTTCTTCTTCTTTTTCATTATTATTATTCTTCTTCTTCATTATTCTTCTCTTTCATTATCGTCGTTACCAACATCCCATCCTCATCTTCTTCCTCTTCCTCCTTTTTTTTCCCAATAGAATTTCTTCTTCTCCTTCTTTTTTCTCCTTCTCCTCCATCATCATAATCATCATCGTTATAATTATCGTCGTCTTCTTCTTCTTATACGTATCGTTGTTATCGTTATCGTAAAATTTTTACCATATTGATGACGTTGCCTAATTTAAAATTAAAGAAAATATTTTTGTGCATTTGTAGCAAAATTTCTATATATATAGGAGTTTTGAAGCTAAATTGTTATTGTGATGAATCTGTTTCATTCTTCGTTTCGCTGTATTTTGAAAACATTTCAGTGTATTTTCATTCTAATAAGTTCTGCATAATTCAAAATTCTTCCTCTTCCTCCTCCTCATCTTCTGCAACTCCTTCTTCATCTTTTTATTTCATATTTTTATAATTCTTCTTAGGAGGAAAAAATCAAACAAAAAAAAAATACATAATATTGTAAAATCAATGGAAAGAGCGAAGAGGTGTAACACCCCAGATTTTTGAAAATTAAATAATTAACTATTTACGCGTCATTATATTTATTCAGATTTTATTTTTAAAAAAAAATATTTTTTACCAAAATTAATTAAATAAAATTTTATAATTATTAAATTTAATTTAATTATGACTTTTTCTATTAGTTTGAATTATTTATTAAAAATTATTTTGATAAACAAAAATTAAATTATTATTATTATTATTATTATTATTATTATTATTATTATTATTATTATTATTATTACCGTTCAAAAAAAAGAAAAAGAAAGAAAGTAGCCGAAGCCATTTAAGAAAAGAAAGAAATGAAAAATGAATTATATGCATATGTATATATATGATAAGGATTTCTTTCATGACTTGTTTTAAATATATATATAACTAATAAACTTTAAACCCCACAAATAATCATTCCTCACCATCAGCCTTGAATTATTATTACTCATTTAATACCACCGAACTATTGAGGAAGGAACAGGAGAAATAACGGTGGAACCCACTGAAGCAAGACACCTACTCATTTGCTATTATGCTAATCATCATCATCTAGTTTCATTTGACTTCATTGCATGCACGGTGAGAAAGAAGGAAAAAAAAAAAAGAAGAGAAGTGACCGAGAGAGAAAGGGAGAGAACCGTAGCTTCCTTGATCTTTCGGCTTTGATTTCTTGCGATTTTTAACTCCAATAAAAAATTTAATTCGATAAAAGTGTTCGTATTCTCTTTCTCTACACATTGACATTATTTTTATTTGATGGAAGCTAACGGTGATGTAACTCCTCTTTTTTTTGAGTTCAGCTAATTGGAGTTCTAGGAAATACAGGCAATTAGTGACGTTTTCTTCTTTAGTAGTTCGGCTAAAAAGTTTTTCCAAAATTTTCGTTGATTCTGATTTCATACGAAGATAGAGAATTTATTTCAAAATTAACTGTTTTAATTTACGAATGCCATTGAAGTTTAGTGAATAACTGCAAATAATTCATAAATGTCTCGTTTGATTAACTGATAAAAATTGATGAAATTGATATTGTTGGTGATTGTGGATATAATTGAATGTAATGAAATTAGTTAAATTGTTGCTGTCATTATGACTAGTTTTGTTGTTGTGAGTGATTAACTGGTAAGATTGATTTTGATTTGATTTGTTGGTATTGAATTGAGATTTGAAAATGATTCTGATATTGGAATTAGTTTGAGTTATTGGAAATTATTGAAAAAAAGTTGAGAATGGTTCGGTTGGGACCCGAAAAGAGTGGTGAAGTCCAATTTTAAAGAGAGATACTGTCCAATTTTTGTAAAAATATACAAAAAGTAATTTGATTTTTAAAATCTGATTTATAAGCTTATTTTGAGAAATTATTGATTTGATTTATTAATAATTATTGGTTTGACTCAATAACATAAGATTTGAAAGGTCTGAATTTTATTAAAATAGAAAGTGGCTCAACTTCAAAGAAAACGTTTTAATTACTGAAAACTATTTGATTTTGATTTATTACAGAAAGTTTTATTTTCAGCTTGATTTATTAAGAAAGTATAAGGTTTTACATTCAGTTCTTTGAGAATAGATTTTGTTTCAAGTTATTATTTGAGTTCGATTTGTTAAGAGAAAGAAGGAAAGAGGAAAGAAAACATGGCACGTGTGATTATGAAATGAATAAAAGGTCACGAGAGGGTGACGGAAAGTAACTAATTAGGGTGCCGATGTGAGAATGTTAAGTCATGGGCTTTATGTGTGAATGATTGTGCGGAAATGCCCGTATGTATGGAATGGCTTCCAGGAGAAAGTGGCACATGTTTCAGCTGGAGAATCAGCGTCTGCAAGTACTTGCAGAGGTCATGTTTGACATACTTCAGCTGGAGAATCATCGCCTGCAAGAAGTAGAAACTTGCAGAGGTTATGCCGCTAGAATGCCTTATCTGACTTGCGAGTCGGATTGCGTTGGGTGCGGGTCGAAATCGACAAATGAGCTCATTACCTGCGATAGGACATTAGGACTAGACATGCATCATCATTGTTTGCATATTTGCACTTGATTGTGTTTGCTTCTCTTGCCTCTCTATGATTGTGTTGTTTGTCTTATTGCTATTTGTTTGAGTGTTTATCTGTTTCCTGTACTATTAGTTTGTGTATTAAGGTGACTGAGAACTGAGGTTGTGATTGAGATTTGTCTTTAAGTTTGGAAAACTTGAAGAAGGTGATTAATTATATAAAGTAATAGTAAAAAACATTTTCAAAAGGTTTGATAAAAATATAGTTTTATTGAATAAAGTTAATTATTTGCATTTTATTTCATTACTCTTACGGCATTCCCATTCCCTACTAAGAACGCATGGTTTGTTCTCACCTCAAAATCTTTCACCCTTTCAGTGACACAGGTTCGAGGACTCAGTTTGAAGTTGCGGGCGATTATTAGCCTTATTTGAGTTAAGTTTATGTGTTGAGTCACTTTTCTAGAATTCCCTCGCCTTTGTTAGTTAAGATTTCATTTTATACAGAGGAACAGGAGTTGTATCTGAGTTACATTTGAATTCTTTGAATTATGTTTATTATTATTAATAACTACGTGACTAGTATTGCTTGGAGATCTTTGATATATGATTTTAATTAATAGAAACAAAACTTTTCGGCTTTTTCCTAAAAATTGAAACACGATATTGAACTAAAGGCTCAATATTAAATAGTAAACAAAGAAAGTAGATTAGTAATACCTTATCTTTAGTACGATCATGACGTGCTAAAAGTTAGGGTGTTACAGGAGAAAGAAAAAAATTGCAGCAACAACAACAATAATAAAAAGAACAACGACGAGGATGAAACATGCAAAGAAAAAGGAGGATAAACGCAAAGAAAAATGAGGATAAACGCAAAGAAGAAGGAGAGGAAGAAGAAAGAGGAGGAGGAGGAGAAAGAACATAGGATACAAATATTGGAGAAAAAATGGCATAATTTTACGCGCACATTATATAAGTGAATTTTGTTGGGTTATAATTAACTTGTATAAATTTGTATGTCAAAATTACTTGTATATGTAACAGAACTAAAAAATTTATGTAAAATTTTATCAAATTTATAAATAAGATCTTACATTTTAAAAATTTATAATTAAATCGTCATATTCTATAAAAAATTTTAATTAGGTCTTTGTCATTATGAAAAAGTTTTCAAAAGTCTTTACAAGTATATATCTAAGAATGTTCTATTTTTTTTAAACTTTGTAAATGATAAAAAACTTAATTGAAAATGAAAATATATTGTCATATATCAAAGTTTCTTTTTATTTGTTTAATTAAAGAAGACTCCGATTGTATACAAAGCGTAATGGAAGACAATTATTTTTTTTAAACAAAATGTTTGAAATTAAAGTTTTATAATTATTTATATGAATTTAAATATAAAATACTGATTAAACATCCTAATGCATTGTTCTAATTATGCTTATAATTCTTATATATATATATTGAAAATATAAAAATAAAAATTTAAAACTTTTTATTTAAAAATTAGTAAGATAGTTTAAAAATTTTAATTTTGTTTTAAATATATCAATGAACTAAATAAAATTGATGTATTCAATTTAAAGTATTTTATAAGATTATGTTATTCATTTAATAATATGAAAGAGATAAAAGAAAATATTTTTATGTAAAATCTAGCTTATATTTATTTATATTTAAATCCTTATTATTTCTAATTTTTACAATTAAATCCCTACAAAAATATATTTAGGAATGTTTCATTTCTTTTAACATTTTATAACGGCAATAACTGAAGTGCAAACTTTTATAAAATATAAGGGCTCATCAATTATATACTTTTAAAATATACCGCTTATAAATTTAACAAAAATATAAGAATCTCTAAATTAATTAAATTTAATATATATTAGCTCTGTACGTATATCTTAAATTGAATTTTTATAATTAATAAATTTAAATTAATTTCATTAGTTATTACATCTAACATTTATTTAGTGTGCGTAATATGGAAAGCTAAAGATTTTTCTTTTAAGTAATATAAGCAAATTAAGTGGTGTTTGAACTTGAGAAAATGAAATATAACTTTCGAAGGTGAATATGAGTAAATTAGCAAACAGATCACATCGTCATAAAGTAGTTTTTAAACGACAGCATATCTCGGAAGTAATGTTACCATCTCTTGTGCGGAAAAAAGACATGAAGTGTTCACCTCAGAAATTAATACGTCAAAGTACATGTATTTTGATACCGACATTTGAAAATAAGTGCATTCAACAAGTTAAATATTTTCAAAGCAGCTGTCTTATCATTTATTAGCTACAAATATAGTATGGGAAAGTTATCCCGTATACCGACGTAAATGTGCGGAATATAATATTTATTGTACCACCAATTAGATTGTTTTAAATTTGTTCATTAATGAAGGGTAAATAGTCCAAAATAACCTCAAGCATTCTATTAAAGTTACATTAAGAACCGACTGTAAAAGTAAAGATGGAGTGGAGCTTGTTAAACAACATAGCTAACATGAGCCTCGAAGCTTTGGGCCAGAGCCGGTTTAGAGAAAACCCATATGATTGTTGTAAGAAATTGTTTTGCAAGAGTGAAGTCAGATCGAAGGTAAAATGGAGTGAGAGAGTGGATGCGGCGGTCCAGTGTTGGATTTTTCAGCTTTGAAGGAGTGCGTTCATTTTGTGTTGAAGGAGAAATGACGTATTTCAGTGAAGATCAAAGTGGGATGCCGATGAAGGATAAGGTCAGTAAACTCTTGCCTACATGATGTTTAATGTGATTTAGATTTTGGTAAGATTTTGCATATGCTCAGTGGGTATTATGGGGGGAGGGGCGCATCGGTTTGGAACAGTGTATGTCGATGCATTAAGTTTTTGCTTAGAAACGTAGATGATGGTGTGGGTTTGATGGTGTAGATGTGTCTAACCGATAATGGAAGAATATAAATTTGTATAGTAATTTTATTGTGTAGCCTAAGGGTGCTTAGATTATGGAGAGTTTATTGATATGGAATACCGAGTTATTTTAGGAGTTAGTTAAGTAAGGTACTTTGTGATATGATTTTTTAGGAAGATGATTATTAGTGTAAGTATAGAATGTTTTAATTTGGAGTGTTGGTGGTGGCGTCATGTTCATGGTCTGTCCGTGTTCTTCTTTCCGGACGTAACTAACATTCTGTTTACTCGATTTGCTATAGTATTGTTGAATGGTTTTGCGAGATACAGAGTCTCGGAGGAAGTTGGGGCAGCAGAGGCAGGGCGAAATATTTTTTTAATGTCTTCTTATAGCAGAACAATCCACGAATTGGATGCAGAAGATGAAGAGAATTTTAACGTCTCCGAGGATAGCGAAAATTGTGATGCAACGGTATGAGTGGCTTTGGTGTATAATTTACTAGGTTGTATAGTAATTGTAATTTAGGATCGCTAGTGGTAACCATAACTAGTCAGCTTGTCTCTGTGCAGGAGACGCCAGTGGATACAGGGATGGAAGCAGAGGTAGAGGAGTTGGAGGAAGAATCACCGAATGAACGACATGGTGAGCAAAATGGCAGTGCTGAACATGTAATGCTTAGTCGTGCACAGATATTAGAGATGGAGTTCGCTAACCCGGATGAGGCGTGTCGTTTCCATGAGCAATACAGTCGAGCAAAAGGTTTTGCCATGCGACAAGGGAAGAAAATGAAGAATAGGAAGGGTGAAATTGTTCACTACACGTACCTGTGCAACAGAGAAGGATTTAGACATAGAAAATGGCTTCAAATGCAAGATCGGAAGAGGGAGCATAAGGTTGTAACCCGCTGCGGGTGTCAGGATGAGATGAGGATAAAGCGAAAAGCCAATAGCACTAGTTGGTATGTGTGTCGTTTTGTGGATAAGCATAACCACGACCTTCTTCCAGCAAAGTTTGTGTCATACCTGCCAGCTTACAGGAAAATATCAGATGTTGATATAGCCCACATAAAAAATTTGAGGCAAGTTGGGTTCTCAATTCCAAAAATTTATGAGTCTATTGCTGCCCAGGCGGCCGGGGGGGGGGGTTAACCTAGTACCGTTCACAAAGAGAGATATGTATAATGTGGTTAGGCGGCAACGTGCAATGCACTACGGCGATGTGAATGCCGCCTTACGGTATTTCAATTCTTATGCAAGGGCAGATGAGAACATGTATTGGTGATACCAGGTTGGGGATGAACAACAAATGTGTGATCTGTTTTGGAGTGATGGGTGTAGTCAACATTGATTACAAAATATTTGGTGATGTTTTGGCATTTGATGCGACGTGTGCGCGAAACAAGTACAATCTGCTGGTGATTGTGTTTTTCGGAGTGAACCACCACAACCAAACATGTGTCTTCGGCGCAGCCATGGTGTCTTCTGAAACACAAATGACATATGTGTGGGTGTTGGGAAGGTTTTTGGAGTGCATGGGAGAGAAAGTGCCTAAGGCAATTATCACTGATGGGGATAGAGCAATGCGGCTTACCATTCAGGAAGTGTTTCCAGAAGCTCATCACAGGTTTTGTGCATGGCACCTACTGAAAAATGCAACCGTGAATGTGTGTAAGCCTCGCTTCACAACTCTGCTTAGAAATTGCATGCTTGCCGATGTTGAGGTTGAGGAGTTTGAGAGGCAATGGGAAGCAATGATGGATGAATGTGGGGTGTGGGAAGTAGAGTGGGTAAAGGATTTATATGCTAAGAAGATGTCATGGGCAACGGCATACATACGCGGATGCTTTTATGCTGGGCTGAGGACAACATTTCGATGTGAGTCACTGCATGAAAAAATAGGGAGGTTTGTGGAGAGGCGATACGTAATCTTATAGTTTGTGATGAACTTCCAACGGTGTGTTGATTTCCTAAGGGATAATGAGGAGGAGCTTGACTTTAGGTCGTTGTATGGGAGCCCCGTGCTCCAAACTCAGTTTCCAGAGCTAGAGAAGTCAGGTGCACTGAACTACACGAAGGAAATATTTATGCGTTTAAGAGATGCGTTGAAGAGAAGCGTGCGGATTACTATTGTAGAGTGCAAAAACTTGGACGATCGGACAATTTATGTGACACAGAAGTATCGTAGGCCAGAATTCCGGTGGACTGTTGCCCACCATTTTTGAGAGGATTCCTTTTTTTGTAGTTGCCTGAGGTTTGAGTCGTTCGAACTACCTTATGTGCACATACTTGCGGTGTTGGTGCAGTTGGACATAGGTTGTCTTTGGGAAAGCATAGTGTTGGAACGCTGGTCGAAGACTGCCAAAGTTGAGTTGGAGGGTCTTCCCCCATGAACGAAGAGGGGAATGTGAATGCAGTATACAAGGTCCGAGTGGGTGCTTTCCTGCAGAATTGTAAGCGGTTGGCAAGAGTTGTATGTATGTGAGAGAATGATTTCAAGAGTTATTTGGAGAAGATAGTTGAAGAAATCGCTTTCTTGGAAATGAAGAATGGTGTTGGGACTGCCGGCAGGTGCAGCGTTGATGGTGCCGAGGAAGGAGTGTGCGATCCCGTTGCGGTTCGGACTAAGGGAACTAGGTGTGCTCAATAGCCTTTTGGGTGTCGGGGAAGAAAGAGGCACAAGTGCAGCACCTATGGTGTAGTTGGTCATCGCTGAACTCGTTGCCCGAGTGGTCCACCAAGTCAGCCAACATGTAGCCAAGACCCGACAAAAGATATTGTACCCCACAGTGAATCACAGAGCCATGCCGTGGTACGTACGAGTCACGAATCTTTCTAGTTGGAAAAGTTTGTGTTGATGATGTGCTTTATGGAGGTCAAATATTTTTCTGGCCAAACCAGTTCAATATACTAAGTAGAGTTTATTGAATGATTAAATAACCTTGTGGGACTCACTGTGTGGCATACGCAAATCTGCAGTATGAGTATTGGTTTGAATTGGCAGATCCCTCTTTATTAATGGATTGATTGGTGGGTCCATTAATTAAGTAAATGATAATGATCCATTTCATATGCATGCACTAACATTGACATAAAGTGAGGAATTTGATCCTAATTTCCGTGTGGTTCGTAGGTGGCCGCGATGAAGACCAAAACCAGAGAGGTAGCAAGATCGTGCGTGTCGTTCCAACCCCGTTGACCAAAAACTAAAGTCCAAAAGGAGGAGTTCATGTTGTTGGCAACTACACCGTAGTGGAATGTTTGTCTAGTAATTAGCTAATTTCACTTGTGTATTGATCCATATGTTTGTGGTTGCGGTATGTTATGTGCTTGAATGCGATAGAATAGCTAATGAAAAACTTTTGTATGTATTCATTCTTACTATGATGTTATCAACATCGAGCAAAACAAATGACCAGAACTTGTTTGTTTGCCAAAACAGCTTCCATGAATACCCGCAATATAAAATTGACATTCTCATTATGCGTTACGTCCTTATTGTTAGTTGCTTAATGCATTATATTGTTGCTGATATGTGTAGTTTACAACTAGAGAGTTGATATATAGGTGAAAGAATACTGAAACCATGAAACTTTCTTACTAAATTGAAGCTCCGAATAGCTTTAGGTAAATAAAGGAAGAATTGACATCACTAACTTTTTATTTAGTTAGAATAAATTTCCGTTTCTAACCAGGGAACATTAACCCATCGACAAGGCTAATCATAAAATACTTATGTAAATTTGATATCCATCAAAGATTTCACTAGTTAGATAAAACAAGTCAAAAGATACACAGTGTATTGGGTAGTGTTGTTGAAACTAGCACAATTTCTGATGTCAGGTAACCAAACAAACCAAATAAATAAAAAAAGGAGTTTGCGCCAAAAAGAGTCTCGCTATTATAACTCGAATCGATAATTAGATGTAGTCTCACACAAAATGTTGATAATTCGTCCACAGCTGGGATGAATTACATGGGTTCCCTAAGTAAGGCAACTAAAATTTGGCCACCCACTACACACATGTATGGCCATGTTTTAGTTGCAACAAAAAATCCTTAATTTAGTTTTATAGACCAACTTAAAATGCACTACACCAAATGCAAGTTGGCCATTCTTACATCGTACTACATATTTACTAAAATGCAACAGTAACTTGTTCGAACATTATACATAGTGACAAGTCACTGAATCAAAAAAGTGGAGCATCTAAAGTGATTCGAATGCAGCAAACTGAATGTATTATATGCTGCCCTTGCTCACGGAATCCTTGTCATTGCAGGATGTGATAACTCGCCAAACAAATTTAGTCTTGTTGTTAATGAACCCACAGTACTGGTTGACATCCGACTGAACAATGTTTAAGGCAACCCTCATGCGCATGTGCTCGCTGTTCCCCTGAAACAATTCCAACCAAAGGGTGGCTTACTAATACTAAAGCAGGGTTTGCATGTTGCCTTAAATCTCTTTGCAATTATGTTAACAAGGCAGTTGGCTACCAGCAACGGCTAACAAAAGAACTAAGGTCAAGAGGTTGGTTGACGTACCATGTGGCGGAATAATTTAGTAGAAAAGCCCCATTATGTTGTAGCCAAGATAAACACCACATTGCGGATTCCGCGCTACATAAAGTTTGGTTAGAATTAAAAGGTTTATGAAATTGTTTACACCAGGAAGAATTGAAAAAGTCCTTTTTGAGGCAGTGAGTGTGAGTAACCTGTCCAGGTCTTTTGGTAGACCCTCTGGGTAGATGAAGTGTCCCCAATTGGAGGGGTCAGGGTTTGTGTGGCGGAAGTTAGGAGGTTCCTACTGTGGACGAACATTTTTCCCAAAGCATGACACTATACAAAATAGAAAGAAACAAGTGAACCCATGAATGGCCTCCGAAAGGAATGAAAACTGTGGTTACCGAAAAAAATAGTAGACAAAGTATAGCTCACAATCTTAGTCATGTTGGACTCCCTTTGCACAATACTCTCCGGAGACCGGTTGACATCCAGTGCATATATTTTCGATGCTTAACGTCCAGTAGCATAACATACCAGAAATATTTAATATTTGTTTACTAAAATAACAGTAACATTTAAAAGTTGTCATTTTTTTAGCTTTCAACAAGAAAAAATTTGATTATTCTAAAAAAATGTTCTTCTTAATGTTGTACTCTTATTCTAGTACTTTCAATAACGTTATTCTTAATAGTATTCAAGAATCTAGCGTGTCTGATTTTATTCTTATATAGTATCATAATCTATATCTTAAAAAAAGGTTAAAACATTCTATAGTTAAATTTTAAAATACCAAAACAACTTGTTTTAAGCATTTACCTTAAAAACTAAAATACCATTTCAGAATAAAATTTACTTAGTTGTATTAGAAATTGTAAATTTAACATTCGACACAATTAAAATATTCATATAATTAATTTTTAAAATAAGAAAATAACATTTTAAGGTTTATCTAAAAAAAATTAAAATACCATTATAGATTAAATTCATATTGTTTGATGGTATTTGAACCGAAAAATTCGAATTTGATTTTAACAAGACTAAAATACTCATTTTAAATGACTAATGTACCGTTTTAAAACTAAAATAAAAATAAATTTTTTGTATTAATTTTAAAAAATACTAAAATATCTTTTAGATTTCAAGATACTTAATTGTATTAGAAATTAATATTTAAATTTTATTATAAAAAGACTAAAATTTACCTAAAATTCATTTTAAGAGAATAAAAAATTTTCTAAACTTTAATTTTAAGGAGACAAAATTTTTGGTTATAATTATAATACACTTTATTACTATTCCTATTAATGACGTACATTAATTGCTAATATTATAATAATTATTATTACTGTATTGTACTATTGTTACTTCTTCTGACTAGCACATTTTTTAACAAAAATGTTTTACATCTTTTAATAAAATTGTTTTAATCAATGAGCAAGTGATTTAAATTTATCGTGTTTCTTTTATTAGTGATGTTGACACGTATGATGAGTGGTATAGATCTTTAGAAATATGGGTTTTGAATTCTCTTTGAACACACGTGATGGTTACACGAGTGTGGTATTCATGTGAAGATTAATTACTTGTTTATCATATTTTAAAGTGACCCAATATTTTTTACATTTTTTATATTTATCCTGGTTCATTAAGGACCTTAAAATACTTTCCTCAAGTTAGAAGCTTCCCCATTGCACTTAAATTTGCATGTTACTCAACATCAATTTCTACTGCCAAAAACGCCAACTATATTTCCCCCAAAACAATGTCCGGTCTTAGTCAAACTGTCCATGCTTTGTCAGGAAGAGTAGATTAAATTTTGATTCTCTACCAATGCCATCTACATCATATACCCATTTAGAAATCTAAAAATTTTATCCTTGCACCCTCACATACGCTAGACATTCTTATTACTCATTCTAGTTACTCCTATATAACTGCCACTTTGACGCCATTGCCATGAAGGCCACACACAAACCACAAACAAAAAAGAATTTACCCAAACGGACCACATGGAACCAACACCAGACTATTATTGCGTCTTTGCCGGTTGGGTACCTGGGATCTACACTTCATTTAAAGAGGTTCAAGAACATATCAATGATTTCCATGGTCCATTTTGGTGTAAGTTTGCATCTCTTGATAATGCCGACAAAGCATGGGTCCTCTTCTTCGGCGACGGGACTACGATCGTGGTCTAAGCCGCATTAACAATGGCTTGGCGCCAGAGCCAGTTACCCTGGACCATTATCGTGAAAAATAGCGTGTTGCATTGTGAGCCCTGCATGAACGGTTTCACCGCGAGGACCAGATCCCCCTTCCTCACTACCTGTGAGGTAAGTTCCTGTCACACCTAAACTGCTTTACATGCATACTCTAATCACATTTCCTTGCTAGCAGCACCTAATACTCCTCCTTTGTTTTCGTAGCCGATGACCTTGCCGCCAACACTCATCTTCTCACCTTCAGCATCAGAAAACTGCTTAGTGATGCATGTGACAGGCTTGAAATTCCTGAACCCCTGTACCGAGTCATCACAAAAACCTTCCGTGATGGTCGCACATGTTATCGCCACCTCAACTCACTGGTCCCTCCCCCTGTCAACCGCCTTTGGCCGAGTCTGGTCGGATTGCGTTCGATGTCGATACCAGCATAGAAGACGCCGCGAGATTGACACTACGTGCACTCTGTGCCAGCCTAGAAGTCGTCATCGACGACTACAACTACGATATTGTCCAGGCTTTGACGGACAAATATGCCAACCTCGCCGATCACTTTCGCAACATTGGGCGAAAGGGAAAGATGAACGTAGCACACTCAGACGACGACACTGAAGAACCACCAGAAAAGGTTTTTGACCTTGATGCCATCACCAATCGCAGGATGGGTGCATCCAGCTCCGCCATCCCACCCGAATCGGACTAATCTTTCTGGGCACATCCTGCTCCAACTGCATCTCCACCCGGCTCTAACTATAAGTTCCCATACCTTAAGTCGTCTATCTTCTATGTCACATGTCGTTCTTCCAGTCCCATCGTCCTTTCCATATGGTTACCTTCACTACTTCCCTCATGTCACTTTCTGTCTTCAAACTTCTGCAACTTTTTACCAATGCTTTTATTGTCATGCAATGCTAATCATGCTGTAACAATCTTTTCTCATTGTCATGCGTTTTGGCATGGGTTTATGCTTTTTATCATATTTCATTCTTACCATTCATCTCTTTCAAAATTTGGTGGTAAGTCGACGAAATAACACCTTAAGGTTGTACTAATCACTCTATACTCTAACGATTCCTCCTTACTTAAGTGCTAATTACAATATAGTAAAATTTAATCACAACAAAATAACTACCTAAATCCTTTTTTGGAAGCACTCCCTCATTTTGCCTGGAGCCAATTCTCCCACCACATCGCCCATTCAATAAATAATGACTGAGTAACATTTTAATTTACTTCTTTACCTCTTTTAATTTTATTTTAATTGTATTTCATGAATACCACTTATCTGAAATTTCTTTAAAAAAAATATTCATTACCTATCAACTACAAATTTTAATAAACAAAAATATTCTAAATTTACATAAATATTAAAAAAAAATTCCAACAACAAAAGCATCTTTTTCCTCGTCCTATTTTTGCAAATACCATATAATTCACTTTCAGGAAAAATCAATAATTTTTTTTAAAACATTTTCATGCACGGACAAATCAATCAAAACTAAGACTTGCTTAGACTTAATTTAGTCACATTTTTCCATTTCAAATATACCTGATAAAATTTATCTTAGATTAAAAACTGCATCCGCTGTGTGGTGTTATTATGATTTTTTTACATAAAATCAAAAATTATACTTGTGGTGCTTATAGTAGTCATTGTAATTAATTGATAGCGAACATCACAGAACAAAACAAAGGATAATGACAACAATAACGAGAAGAATTATACTTTGAAAAAAATAACTTTAAATTAAAAGATTATACCACAATAAATAACATATTTCAAATCAAATAATTTTTTACAATTAAAATTAAATATTTAAAACAAAAAATAGACATTTAAATTGGTAACAACATATATTAACTTAACTCAAAATTTTAGAAATGTCAAAATTTTACTAAATAATGCCTAACTTTTAACTTTGATGAATTTGTTTTTACAAAAATATTTTCATAAAACAAAATCACTTTCACAAATTTCTCTACAAGCAAACCATACTTTATTTAAAAAAAAAAAACAAAAACATCGGATGCTTTTAATATTTTAAATTTTCTAAACATATTTTCCCAAACATAAAACTAATTTTATCTATTTAAATTTTTTAAACATAACAAATAAATCCACAAATAACTCTAACTCATGAAATAGCATTAGAATAAAATTAAAACAGGTTATCGGGTAACCTAACATTTTACCCACTCAATACTTTTTTCTAGAACACATACACTCATTCACCACTGTCCAACATAGCATTTTCGTTTCATGGAACTGAACTGGCCCAAACCATGGAACATGGCCCAATCATAGAAGAGAAGCAACCAAAAAGGCAACTGGCCCAAAACCAAATCGGCTCCGTTCGGCTTCGTCAAATCTCTCCCCCACAGCTTCCAAGCATCAATTCACTATGGGCAAACATGCGAACCGCTTTCTTGCTCAACGCATAACTTTTCAAATCCGTTGAGGCCCTACCATGCGTACTACACACTCTCCTTCACGAAAGACCGCATGTCCCCAATCCTCACCATTCCACTTTTTTTTTAATTATACACGGCTGAATAGCGTGGAATATCACGTTCCGCACTGCCACAGCGCCATACATGAACATCTTCCTATAGTTTGAAGCTACTTTAAAAGGAAACGAGGCTGACACAAATATAAAACACTTGTTTTTTATACTCATTCTAAGTAACCAAGACATAGAGATAAAAGAGAGATTTTCAATAGATTTTTAATACTCTCTTACTATATATAAGATCTCAAATTCTAAAAGAAAAGAAAATAAACTACGCAAGAAATGAAGTACTGGAAAATTTTCAGGTTTTCTTCTCGTTCTTTCTCATTCTCTTTTGTAACTCTTATATCTTAAAAGATATTTAAAAAATTGTAATCTAGATCATTTCATTTCATATTTTAGTTTGAATTTATGTTCTTGTAACTCTGAAAATAGTTTACTTTTCACTAGAAAATATCTTAGAATTAGATATTAGAAATATGAGTTTTTGAACTAAAATTTTTAAGTTCTCAAACTTCTCAACAACTTGTGAAAAGTTCCGATTCTTTAAACTTCATGAATATCTTATAAACTGATCTAACAGTGATTTCTAATCTTAAAACTTAAAGAAATGATATATAAAATTCTTAAATTGACAAGGTATCTAATTAAAATTTTGCTTGAGAAGGTCAAAAAATATATAAGGTGGTTGTTAAGTTGGGTTGCGATCCAATTTTAATCGAGACTTAACTTGATAAAGCTTCAGGAAATGATATTTAAAGTTCTTAGGTTGGTAAGGAGTCTATCAGAGTCACTGCTTAATCTTGAGAATGTTTGAAAAAAAAACATCTAAAGTTTTTAGATTTGTTGAATATCCAATCTAAGTCTTGCTTGAGATGGTTAAAAATTGGCTTGCGATCTAATCTAAATTAAGACTTAGCATAAAAATACTTGAAAAATAAATATTTGTTATATAATTATTCTATTAAGGTTTAATTATTCTGTTGGTCCCTATAATTTCACCAAATTTTTAATTAGGTCTCTATATATACTTTTTTTTCCTTTCAATTGGTCCCTACATTACTTTAATTTTGTAATTAAGTCTTTCCTAGTGTAAAAAATGTTAGAGTTTACTGAATATTTCTTCGTAAATTAAAGGTATTTATAATAAAAAATTTAATTAAATCTTTGACCGTATATACTTTGATAAAAATATTATGTTAATTTTAATATTTTTAACATGAAAAGCAAGTAATTACAAAATTAAAAGCAGTATAGGGACCCAATTTAAAGAAAAAGTTTAAAAACATAATTAAAAAATTTGATAAAACTATAGGAACCAATAGAGTAATTAAATCTTTTATTAATAAAATTCTCAATTTTTTAAGGACTAAACATAAGTGTTGTTAAGTATATATGCATATGCATGAATTCAATTATTTTAGATAAGATATCTTGATGAATATATATTAACCATAGAATTTTGAGAATCATGATGTTGGCTAAAAATAACAAATTTGATGTTGAATAAATCGAAAATATTTGTCTGGACTATGTTGAGAAGGTGCTTAAGGAGTTAAGGTGATCGAAAGAAATCATCGATGAGCAAACTAGGTTAATCGAAGATGCATATCAAAAATGAGGATCCGTGATCAAAGCAACGGAGAGGCCAGTAATTGAGGCAGTTGAAGACGGTTATCACATTATTGTTGTAGCGGAAACATTTATATTTGATTTTCTTGTATGTGGAGCACGTGAAGGAATTTTGATTGATTGAAAAAGACTTTAAATAGACATAAATTGAGAGAAATAAGGGTTGGAATTGACTTTTAGAAAAAGCTCTTGCAAGATCACATCCGCAGAGACTTTCTGATTTTGTTCAGAGTTTAATTTTCTGTAGGGTTCCTTCCATAGTCTTTACTTTCATTTTAATTCTCATTGCAAATTTCTTTTCTAGCAATTTATTTTTCTGAAAAGTCCTTTTCTTTTCTTTCTTTGATTTCAATGTATTCGAATTTTAAAGTCATTTGATCACATCAAAGGCGATTTATTGTTTTCTTTAAATTTAGTCTTTTACTTTGCTTCTCTTACACCTTTTCCATTCAGGCTTTGTAGCTTTTATCTTTCATTTATACGTTCTTTATTTTCATCACTAGTCTAAAAAGAGTCTTTAATGCGTAATTAAAAATTGGAATCCTTAAAGAAGAGTAGGTTTCGCTCCCAGATTACTAGATATTGAACCAACCTAGATTTGCTAAAAATCTGTATAACAAATTGGCACGTCCGATGGGACCGTTTTTAAAAAGCGTGTCAAAAGATTTTTTGTAATGATTTAGTTTATGCAACTTAGAAGTGGAAGAATTATACATATGGCGAACGAAATTTCTAATACCAATGGTGGGTCATTGATAAATGACAGTGTTCATATAGTTGCAGAAACTTCTGTAGAGTTAACATCGTATGTGGAAGGTAGTATGTTGGGAGAAAATACGACGGTTAGCAATCCTCCTATTGGGAATAGTGGGAGTAACCCACGCCCACGAATCGCTCCAACACAAGCATGACCGCCAGTAACTGCAGGTTGGCCTCCTTTCGACCCTCCTCCGGGTTATACTCCACCCATGGGTGGTTATAGGCCTCCAATTTGATTTAGAAATGCATCAAGGGCAGTTAATAATCAAGCACCTTTGCAGCATCCTTGGTTTGTCCATGATTATCAGATGGGTTCAACATCAAATGGCATTGGTTCGATAGCGGCGTTTTGACAACATGTCGATAAAAGTCATCATGATTTGGTCAAAGTATAACTACTATTTTGAATCCCATGATAGCTGATCATGAGACAAAGTTTGAACGTCTTGCTAGACATACAAGTCGAGCAGATTGCTTGAATTTTTTATTATGACAAAAGGGATCGACAAAATATTGAAGTAATTCTAAAGGATTTGGAGAACATGCCTAGAAATAGGGATGTTGATATACGTTTGGGTGGAGATATCCCTCGAGTAGCTCGACGTGATTAGAATGCAAATGAAGTATTGGCTCGAATGTGAGTTAATTAACATGGTGAACATTATCAAGTTACGAGAATTGTTGAAGATGTTCTTAGCAGGGTCAGATTCAATGTGAGTTTTATGAATCAACCATATTTTGTATCTGCATTTTCTTCTGTCCTGCAAATGACAGAAGTCCCTAGGGGTGTAAAAAATCCTAAGATAATAACAAAGATTGCAGGAGAGGTTGGTGAATCGACTACTGAGCATATCGCTTGATATATGGTCAAATTAGGCAATTTCGTCAATGATGAAAATTCAAAAATGAAAACTTTTCCTTCTTCTTTAACGAAGAATGCTTTTACTTGGTTTTCAAATCTCAGGCCCAATTCGATTGTAACTTGGGCACAATTGGAGAGTGCTTTTCATTCCCAATTTTATAGAGGGGAATCGAATGTAACAATCATTGATTTAGTGGCTTTAAAGCACGATGATGGAGAGTCGATTGAGGACTTCATGATTCATTTTAAGAATGCTCGAAGTCGATGTTATGTGTCACTTCTTGAAAGTGAAGTAGTGAAAATAGCAACTATGGGGTTAGGTTTTTATATGCGTCGAAAGTTGTGTGGATATACCTGATTTAGCTCATTTAGCGAAAATAGTTCGTAAGGTAGAAATTCTTCGAAAAGGAAAAGAAAAGTTTAAAAGTGAGAAAAAGTTAAAAAATAAAATCTTTGCTCGAAAGGAAAAGGTTTCGTATGTTAAAATGGAGTCCTCGAGTGAGGAATTTGATGTTGAATTTCCTAAAGTCGATTTGGCTAAGTTGAAAAAAGGTCCACCTTATGTTTGCTCTTTTCTACAGAAAATCACAAGTATGGATAAAGCTAATGATATGAAATATTTAATGTGTTGCTTAGAGATAAACAATTGACTATGCCTGAGGGCAAGACATTACTTTCGATAAAAGATTTAAAAGAAAAACCTTATTGTAAATTTCATCAAGCAACTAGCCATTCGACTAATAATTGTGTCTGTTTTAAGGACTTGATCCAAGAAGTAATTATGGAAGGGAGATTGAAGTTCGAAGATAGCAAAAAGGATATGAAAGTTGATACTGATCCTTTTGATGCTGGAGTAAATTTTGCTAAGCCTATTCTCTTAGAGATCAACATGGTTGGCTTCACTTATGAATTTCACACTGCTTTGGGAGACTTTCAAACTAATGTTCGATCAGTGTATCCTGGTGTTGGTGAGGGACTGTTGGAGTTTCTGATGCAGCAAAAATTAAAGGATCGAAATGTCTTCTTGTGCCCTCGATGTAATGTTGTATTTGATGTTGAGGTTGCGGAAATATTTGAAAAGGAAAGAATAAAAATGGAGTTAGCTCAGGAACAGATTCGTCAGAGGCATCCCACTCGACGACAAAATGGACAGAGTTCTTGAAGTTCTCAAGAAAATTTTGTTCCTCTACTTAATTGTTCACAAGCTTTAGGAGTCCAATGGATCAAGAATTGTCGAGAGTTTCGGGATCGTGAAACACCCAATATCGACAACGCCAATTCCAAAGGGGTTATAGGAGCTTCAGTCGAGATCGAAATCCATACCCCCGAGGAACGACAAGAGGTAATCTAGGTGGAAGATTTGTATGTCAATTGGTGTCAGAAAAGCCATCGACCTCGAAAGGCACAGGGGCAATTCCTTCCGTTCATTCTCGAATAGTTTTCTATATTGATGGAAAAAATCATCTGAAAGGAATTACTTTCACTAAAAATGAGAAAGGGATGGCCATCAAAGTTATCCGATTAAAACTAATGAGAAAGATGCTAATCTTGATGAGGAGTATTTCGATGAGGGAGATGAGAAAATGGTGAGTACCATCTCCATTATCCCTACAGAATATTTGGGAGAATATGAAGAGAATCCAAATGACGATTATGATGTGGAAGATGAAAAATCTTTTGCTTTTATTCATGAAAATGAAGAACTGGGACACTTCCATAAGCCAACAGAGAAGCAGATGTCACATCTTCGATCTTTACACATTACCGCTTGTATGAGTGGTATTTATGTTAATAAAGTATTGATTGACGGCGGCGCAGCAATTAACTTGTTGCCGGAGAGGATACTAATCAAAGTGAAAAAATATTTCGATGACCTGATACTCACAAATATCTCAGTGACTGGTTGTAGTGGAGTATCAACACCTGCAAAAGGCCTGGTGACTCTTGAAGTACCGGTGGGATCGTCATCTTGGACCACAGTTTTTGTAGTAGTTTCTTCAAAGGCAAGTTATAATGCCTTACTTGGTCGATATTGGATTCATGGTGTTGGAGTTGTACCTTCGACTGTGCATCAAAATATCCTTCTTTGGAATGATGAAGAAAAGCCTGAAGTAATAAAGGCATATTCAAGTCTTTATGTTGAGCAAAGGCATGTTGATTTCAAGGTGTATAATGATAAACTGAAATCTCTTGATGTTGATAAGATTCTCAATTATTATAATTGTGAATGTTGCTTTTTAACTTTAGAATGACTTAGTGTAAGCTTCGACACTTAGTACTTGATTATACTCCTACTGGCTGGGGGTGATTCTGTTCAGTGTGAGAGTTTGATTTCATTTTGTCATGGCTAATGGACAAGATGTATCGCACTATTTAGGATCTTTAAGAGATTATCTAAGTAGTTTTCATTCTGCAAAAAATGTTTCATATTCTAGAAATGATTCTTCTAATGAAGTTTAGTCGAATAGGAATTTCAATTCCGTTTTTTTAATTCCTAGTGCAGCTTCGATTCCTAAAATCGAATCTAGTAATAGTTTCGATTCTGTGTGTATTTCAATTCCTAGGGATTTGTTATTGACCAGTCTTGCATCAATGTATTTTGAAATCCTAGCTTTGTAAGAGAATCAATTGCTTATTCGATTGATAATAAAGTTTGTTTTTTCTCATATAATTCAATAGATCTTTCTTTCGACTGTATTTATGATTTGGAACCTTTGGATTTTGAAAAATCTACAGTAAATGATGATCATGGTGAAAGAGGCTTTGAGTCTCAAGTCTCTCTTGAGAAAATTAACTTGGGGTTTGATGACAATATCAGACCCACTTATATTTGCAAAAATACTGACGTGCAATTTCGAGCAAATTTGATCAATGTTTTGACTAAATACAAAGATTGTTTTGCTTGTGATTATGATGGGATTCCCGGACTTGACCGATTGCTGGTAGAACATGGCGTTGAAACCATTCTCTTGACCAGTTAAACAAGCGCCTCGACATTTTGCTCCTGAGATTAATCTTAAGATTAAAGAAGAGATTGAAAGATTGATTAAGGCAAAATTAATTCGAACTGCTCATTATGTTGACTGGGTATCAAATATTGTGCTAGTTATGAAAAAGAATGGAAAGTTATGTGTTTGTATTGGTTTTCAGGATCTAAATAATGCTACTCCCAAAGACGAGTATTTCATGCCTGTGGCAGACATGTTAACCAATTTAGCAGCAGGTAATGAAATTCTAAGTTTCATGGATGGTTATTCTGGTTATAATCAAATCTTCATAGATGAGGATGATATATCAAAAACTGCCTTTCGATGTCTTGAGATTTTGGAAACTTGTAAATGGATAATGATGCCTTTTGGTTTGAAAAATATTAGGACAACGTACCAACGTGCCATGAATACAATTTTCCATAAATTTATAGGGAAATTTATGGAGGTGTATATCGATGATGTGATGGTAAAGTCAAATTTGATGGATCAAATCTCGATTACTTATGTCAAGCACTTAAAACGATGCGACTGAAGGGTTTAAAGATGAATCCTCTAAAATGTGCATTTGGAGTATTTGCAAAAAAAATTTTTAGGATTCGTGGTACAAAAGAAAGGAATTTTTATTGATCAAAACAAAGCAAAAGCAATTCTAAAATTGCCACCTTCTAAATCGAAAAAAGAGGTTCAATCATTTTTTAGGAAAGAATTTTCTTCGGTCGATTTATTTCTAATTTATCTAGTTGAACACGTGTCTTTTCGACCTCGGTCAAACTTAAAAATGAGTTCGAATATGTATGGACATGTGAACATCAAAAAACATTTGATTCAATTAAGGATTATTTGTCAAGAGCACCAATGATGGCAACAATGCATACTTTTCAGACTTTAAAATTATATTTTGCAACTTTGACAAATACAATTGTGTGTATGTTGGCTCAAGATGATGAGGAAGGACAAGAAAGAGCAATTTATTATTTAAGTCGTGTATTATCTGATATCGAGATAAGATATTCTCCTATTGAGAAATTGTGTCTATCCCAATATTATGCTTGTACAAAGCTGAAATGTTATATGGTTGCAAAAACTACAAAAGTAATTGCTCAGACGGATTTGATAAATATATGTTATCTTATCCAGTGTTAAGAGGTCGACTAGGCAAATGGATGCTCACCTTAACAGAGTGTAATTTGCAATATGTCCCGGCCAATTAAAGGTCAGGTCATTGCAGATTTTCTAGTTGATTGACCAAATAATCTCAATGACCAGGGGGTAAATATTATTGAGGTCAATTCCAAACTTTGGAAGTTATACTTTGATGGATCGAAACACAAGGATGGTGTTGGTGTTGCCATTTTGATTGTATCTCTCGAAGGTATCCCATTGAAATTTTTGTTAGAATTAAAATACACATGCTCGAACAATATAGCTGAATATGAAGCTTTAATTTTGGGATTAGAAATTTTGATTGACAAAGAGGTATTAGATGTCCAAATTTTTGAGGATTCTCAATTGATTTTAAAATAGTTGTCGAAAGAATTTAAGTGTAATAATGAAAAGTTACAAAAGTATTTATCAATAGCATGGGAGTTAGTAATGTCATTTTGAAAAGTATCATTGGTTCATATTCCAAGAATTTGAAATAAAATTGCTAATGAGTTGCCTCAAATTGCATCGAAATACAAGGTTCTTCCTGAGACCTTAGAAAAATTAGCAAAAGTCCAACAAATTCTTATGCCTATCGAAGAAAGGTAGGTTTTGGTCATAAATGAGTGGGATGATGATGATTGGAGAAAACCAATTGCAGAATATCTGAAAAATTCTAATGTTCAGGCTGATCGAAAGATTAAATTAAAGGCAATGAGCTTCGATCTTTTCCAAGTGCCAAAATATTTGGATCAACCTCCAAATATATGTTAGAATTAAGTTTGGATTGGAGCCAATGAGGTGCTCCGTTAGGTACTCTCTATTAATCGATTGACGCAAATATGGAAATCGAAGAGGCAGACTCGATGGAGGTCAGCTGACCGAAGAAGAGGTTACTGGTATCGAAGATGGTAGACAGAAAATCGAATCGAAGGCAAAAGTTTCAATCTTTAAATCAATTTGTTAGTTGAAAAAAGAAGTGAAGATTAACTACATAGGATTCATCGAGGATGGTCAATCGATGAAGGAGAGGATTTTGATCGACTAAGACTCATCAAGAAAGAGTGAAGCAATCGAAGAAGTGAAAAAGTTAATAAGTGAAGATGGTTAGTGGCAGTTACAGACGGCACTCAAGGAGAGCGGAAATAGTTATTCAAGGATTAACGCACGTGGAAATTATATCTGAATTTGATTGAAGACTTCTATAAATACGTGAAAGATCAAAGGAACAAAGGTTGGAATCTTTTCAGAGAAAACACTCACACTCACTCACATCCCAGCGACTTTCTAAGTCAGTCAAGAGTCTTTTTCTTTGAAGAGTTCCTTCCATGTCTTTACTTCTCATTTAAATTCCCTGTAACTTTCCTTTTCATGCAATTTATCTTCTTTGCAATGTCATTTCGATTCTTTTAAATTCAGCAACTTTTATCCTTTTCCGTCTTTACCTTTCAATTTGTCCTTTATTTTTTCAAACAATTTTCCTTTATTCAATTTGATTTTCCTTTTATTCAAGACATTTAAATTTTATTGTTCACTTTGAATTTCTGCAAAGTTTGGTTCCTTCTACTTCGTCACTGTCAAAGGCATGAATTTTGATGCAAAATAAAATTGACACTCACAAAGAGGAGTAGGTTTCGCTCCCAGACCATTAGATATCGAACCACCATCGATTTGTTAAAAATCGACAAAACAAATTGACACGCCCAGTGGGATAGTTTTAAAATTTAATTGTGTCAAAATTTGTTGCTTTCAACTGTTGCATTGTGCATGCAGTGTTGATATTTGGTGCATGCAATTAAGAAGTGATAGAATTGTTACCATGTCTGACGAAGTTTCAAATGGCAATGTAGAAACAAGTAATAATGTCCCAATAACTGCTACACAAATTTCTGCAAATTTGATTCCACATGCAAAGTATAATTCTGGGGAGAATATTGCAGTTATTGATGCAAGTGTTGGTAGTAGTAGGCGAAATTCACGCCCTAGGATCACCTCAGTGCAGAATCAACCGCAAGTAACCGCAGGTTGGCTTCTATTTGGCCTTCCTCCCGGCTATACGCCTCCTATGGGAAGTTACACATTTTCAGTTAGATTTGGAAATGTGCCAGTTTCTAACCAACCTTCTTTCTCATATCCCGACGTTAATCAAGATTACCAGGTGGGCTCCTCGTCGAATAATTCAGTATCGATGGCTGAGTTTCGACAATATATTGACAAAAGCCATCATGATTTAGTCAACCTGTTGACTCACCAGATGACTACTATTCTGAATCCTATCCTGGCTGACAATGAGTTAAAATATGATCAACTAGTTAAACAAGTCGAGAGAATTGATCGAATTGTCGATTACGATGAGGGGCAGCCTATTCCCCAAGATTTGGTAGTAGACCAGGAGAACTTAGGATATAATGAGGAGAATGTATTTAACAATCCTGAAAGGGAAAGAAATCCCTTATCTCGTTTGACGAGATCAAAATGCTGATGAAGTTTTAAATAGACTTCACACAAGGCGTGGATATCATTACCATGTGACAAGGATTGTCGAGGATGTCCTCAATGGAATGGGTATCAACGTGGGTCTCATGCATCATCGATCATATTTTGTTTCTAGTTTTCCTTCTGTAGTGCAAATGACAGAAGTGCCAATGGGTGTAAAAAATCCCAAAATAATTACAAAATTTGTAGGAGAGGCTGGAGAGTCAACTTTCGACCATATAGCTCGCTATATGGTCGAATTAGGAAATTTGGTAGATTATGAAAACCTGAGAATGAAGTTTTTTCCTGCTTCATTAACAAAAAATACTTTCACTTGGTTTTCAAATCTGAGATTTAGTTCGATTTTAACGTGGGCACAATTGAAAAATGCTTTTCTGCTCAATTTTATAGAGCAGAATTGAATGTCTTGTTGATAGATTTGCTTGTAATAGAACGAGATGTTGGAGAATCGATAGATGACTATATAATTCGATTCAAAAATGCTTGCAATCGATGTTATGTGTCGGTCCCTGAAAGCGAGATCGTCAAAATAGCCATCAAAGGTCTTGGCTTGTATATGCGTCGAAAATTACTCAATATGCATATTCCTGATTTAGCCTATTTGGCTGAGAGAGTTCGACAAGTTGAAAAAATAAAAGAAGAAAAGAAGAAAGAAAGAGAAATGGTTGAATATGAGTTTGTCGAAAATAATATTCAATGATGATAAGTATTTTTGCTTTTGTCCATCTAAAAAAATCATCATCAAAAATAATATTTTCGACAAGATATTGTTGAATTCTTCGACAAGCCAATGTTTGACAAATTCGAACTTTATCAAGTTACAGGTGCATATTGGAATACTTTGGAAGGAGTTGCATACTCTGTTAATGTATGTACAAGTATGTCTGTGAAAAGAACTTTTTGAGAAGCGGTTATTCGCAGTTGTTAGATATAACTGTAGAAAAGAGAAAAAAAAATTTTATTCAACTTTGAAACTCTATAAAGTTGATCAAATTTCAGATGGAAAAAAGATTCTCTGTTCACTTTGGAAATTGTGAAGCTGGAAATTTTAAAAAAAAAATTATTATGATATTTTCGAATCATCAAATATGACAACTTTTTGACCACAATGATTCGAGAAGGAAAAGAAAAATTACCATGATTTGGGTAATATGTTGTCATAAAAAAATTCGATGAGGTATCGAAAATGAATATGACTGAAAATATTCAACAAAATGTCGAAAATCCAATAGTTCGACAAACAGCCACTCTGCTTCAAGATGTTGAAAACAAATACTTGGGGGGCATTTCTTATATTGAAGATAATTTTTCTTCGATAAATTGAAAAAAAAAATTTATTATCCTTGGCTCTTCAAAAATAGCATGATGCTTCACTAATATTTTGTCATGCACTACGAGAAAATATTTGTAAAAATTTGTACAATATATGAAATTGATCAAATAATTATTTGGGGTCAGTTTCAAATTGATCAAGCCATCGAAAACCGATTTCGACAAAGAAGAGCAAGTTAGACAAAGAGGCAAGACGTCCAGAGGCTCCATCCTCTCAAAGTCCACATGACAATTATTCATCTTAGTTTTGTCGATCCTGACTATTGAGGTTGGATGGATCAAGAATTGGCAAGAGTTTGGTGATAACCAAAGTGGTCGACATTTGCATCATGTTCCTTCTACTTTGACCGATCGAGGTAAAGCAGTTGAAACTCCATTCCTAAAAATGGATTAACTATGTCAAGGAAAATTTTGAGGAAGAAGATGAAGAAATGACTGTTACCGCCATCGAAAATATTGAATAATAGTAAGTATTTATATTTTCTTCTTTCTAGTTGAAATTAGGAGGCATTTGTTGTATCAAAAAATAATATTTTTGATCAAGATGTTATTGAATTTTTTGAACAGCTAATGTTCGACAAGTTAGACTTCGATCATTGCCAAGTGCCAAAATATTTAGATCAACCTCCAAATATATGTTAGAATTAAGTTTGGATTGGAGCCAATGAGGTACTCTGTTAGGTACTCTCTATTAATCGATTGATGCAAATATGGAAATCGAAGAGGCAGACTCGATGGAGGTCAGCTGATCGAAGAAGAGGTTACTGGTATCGAAGATGGTAGACAGAAAATCGAATCAAATGCAAAAGTTTCAATCTCTAAAGTAATTTGTTAGTTGAAAAAAGAAGTGAAGATTAACTACATAGGATTCATCGAGGATGGTCAATCGATGAAGGAGAGGATTTTGATCGACTAAGACTCATCAAGAAAGAGTGAAGCAATCGAAGAAGTGAAAAAGTTAATAAGTGAAGATGGTTAGTGGCAGTTACAGACGGCACTCAAGGAGAGCGGGAACAGTTATTTAAGGATTAACGCACGTGGAAGTTATATCTGAATTTGATTGAAGACTTCTATAAATACGTGAAAGATCAAAGGAACAAAGGTTGGAATCTTTTCGTAGAAAACACTCACACTCACTCACATCCCAGCGACTTTCTGAGTCAGTCAAGAGTCTTTTTCTTTGAAGAGTTCCTTCAATGTCTTTACTTCTCATTTAAATTTCCTGCAACTTTCCTTTTCATGCAATTTATCTTCTTTGCAATGTCATTTCGATTCCTTTAAATTCAGCAACTTTTATCCTTTTCCGTCTTTACCTTTCAATTTGTCCTTTATTTTTTCAAACACTTTTCCTTTATTCAATTTTATTTTTCTTTTATTCAAGACATTTAAATTTTATTGTTTACTTTGAATTTCTGCATAGCTTGGTTCCTTCTACTTTGTCACTGTCAAAGGCATGAATTTTGATGCAAAATAAAATTGGTACTCACTATGAGGAGTAGGTTTCACTTCCAAACCATTAGATATCGAACCACTATCGATTTGCTAAAAATTGACAAAATACATGGTAGATTGAGAATATCTCTTGTAAACTTGCATCATCCATGATGCACATCACTTGAAATTGGATGAATTGAACCTACCGAATACTAATATAGGTCGTCTATATAAAATATTTGTCACTCTTTTTAGCATATGAAGATCTATATTTTGACAAATATAACTCTTAAACTTCTCGAAGAAAACTATAAAAGAAAGAACACATATATATGAATTATTATATATAAATATCACACCTTTCAGGTATTTCTCATAAAATTTGACTATTATAATAAATTTTTAAATTAAAATTACTATTTATTTTTGGATTAAAAAAATTAAAATTATTTTTTAATAAATAAAACATAAATATTATAATAATAGAAAAAAATAAAATATTCAACTCAAATGAATAGCACAAGAAAAAAAATAATCACACACAAAGAACCAAAAAAGAGAAATAAGTAGACGGATAGAAGAGTAGAAGCAATAGAAGGAAAAAATAGACACTTACCGAAGATGGAAACTACACACAGAGAACCAAAAAAAGAGAAGCAAGAAGAGAGATAGAAGAGTAGAAGCAATATAAGTAAAAATATGGACACTTGAAAGAGATGACATTCACGAACACTCTTTATATATAGAGAAAATGTACAAATTGTTATTACTATTTACAAATTAAAAAATATTTTAAATTGTGAAAAAAAATCGGCATCACCAATTTCATTTGTCAGATATTTCAAGTAAATCGTGGCTCTTATTTTTTTTTAGAGAAAAATTTTATTATTTTCTATAAATCGATAGTCTCATTTTATATATTGTTTTGTCGCTTATTCAAATCGTCACTCATGATTTATTCTAAATCCATCCAATCCCATATCGATGCATTACACTAAATTTGTATAATATTTTCGTATTATGTGAAAGATTTTACAATAAAAAAAATTAGCCGAAAAATTTTACACCCATAAATAGAATAAAATAAAATTTTAAAAAAACTATACACTCATTAGCGAATAAAATTAAAATTTTACATCCAATCCATTGTCACCTATTTTTAGAATAATAGTACATTAAAATGAATCTAATGAACTCCCCAAACTACCAGATAGATATTGAGAAAAAAGAAAAGGGCTTACATGGCGGCCGTGGCTAAAGATCCATCTTGCCAATAATGTGGCGCTATTATATTTATTATTTTTGTGTCCATATTTTTTTATAATTTTATATTAAAAATAATTGATAAAAATAAGATAAATATATGTTTCATATCATAAAAAAGTATATAAAAAAAATAGTACGCATATTTTTTTCATAAAAAGAATATATATCAATCAACTTTATTTTCAGCTGACTATTCCATGGTGTTCTTAGATAATATGGTATAATATTATAGTTCTCATAAAATTGTTTATTTTTGTAATTGAAAAGTTCTCATAAAATTGTTGTTTGTGAAAAAAAGTTTAGTTTCTGATGGTTTTGCTTGAATTTGAGAAGGGGGTTGAATCAAGTTAGCTCAAAACTTAAAGTTTCAGACTCTATTTTCACTGAAGCTAGAAATGCAGGAGATTTTTTCGTTTTATCTCATGTGCAGAAAAGAAACAGAGAAGGGAAGAAGAGAAAGAGGCCAGCATATATCCTGGTTTGGATTCCAAGTGCCATGAATCCTACGTCCAGTCTTCACCACAAACTATGGTGAAATTTTCACTATAATCCATTGATTACAATCACCAATACTATTGAATTATAACCTAATTCAACAAGTATCTATCCCTAAGCTTTCTTGACCAAAGCTTAGCAACCAAAGTGCTTTCCCAACTTGGAAGGAGAATCTTGACAGATTCAAACTCACCAAGTGCTAACCCAACTTGGCAAGGGAAACTAATCCTAGTTCTACAACCCAATTACACAAGAATTTAGTGGCTCTTTTTTGCATCACTCTTGCCTTTTCTTTCTTGGATTTTACAACTCACATGATTAGCTTTTTTCTCAATACAAAAAATGATACAAGACAGCCATAACAATGAAAATCAGATATAAGCTTCAGTAGAAGAAAAAGGTTTCAGCTCAATAGTTGAGATGATGCTCTGAGTTTTTGCTCTCTTTTTCTTGTCTCCAAATGTTGGAATGAGGTTGGTTATATATATATCTTCAGCTTGCCTTCAATTTTGCCTCTTCTATTTCCTTATCCCAGCTGCCCATTGGAGCTGTCTCAGCTGGCATGCAGTCCTTCTTCATTATGCTCCACTAACTCTGTAACAGCCCATACCACCCGCTAGCACGATATTGTCTGCTTTGGCGCACAAGGCCTCACGGTTTTGCCTTTGACGATAGGGATGATAGCCGAAGCCCCCCACACTCACTCGTCAAAACGCGTCATGCTAGGGAGAGGTATCCACACCCTTATAAGGCATGCTTCGTTCCCCTTCCCAACCGATGTGGGACCTTACAATCCACCCCCTAAGGGAGTTGGTGCACGAAATCGTGATTATTCATTCCTTGGTAACGGCGCCAAAAACTTAATACGCACGTTCATATTCTAGTTCTTTTTCACAACTTCGCACAACTAACCAGCAAGTGCATTGGGTCGTCCAAGTAATAAACCTTACGTGAGTAAGGGTCGATCCCACGGAGATTGTCGGCTTGAAGCAAGCTATGGTCACCTTGTAAATCTCAGTCAGGCAGATTCAATTGGTTATAGAGTTTTAATAATTAAAATATAATTAAAATATAAAATAGGATAGAAATACTTATGTAATTCATTGGTGAGAATTTCAGATAAGCATATGGAGATGCTTTGTTCCTTCTGAATCTCTGCTTTCCTACTGCCTTCATCCAATCCTTCATACTCCTTTCCATGGCAAGCTATATGTTGGGCATCACCGTTGTCAATGGCTACTTCCCGTCCTCTCAGTGAAAATGGTCCAAATGCATTGTCACCGCACGGCTAATCATCTGTCGGTTCTCGATCATGCTAGAATAAGATTCAATAATCCTTTTGCGTCTGTCACTACGCCCATCACTCGCGAGTTTGAAGCTCGTCACAGCCATCCCTTCCCAGATCCTACTCGGAATACCACAGATAAGGTTTAGACTTTCCGGATCTCAAGAATGGCCACCAATAATTCTAGCCTATACCACGAAGACTCTGATCGTAGATCAGGAGGCTGAGAGATATGCATTCAAGCTTGCTTTCATGTAGAACGGAAGTGTTTGTTAGGCACGCGTTCATAAGTGAGAATGATGATGAGCGTCACATAATCATCACATTCATCATGTTCTTGTGTGCGAATGAATATCTTAGAGAAGAAATAGGCTTGAGTTGAATAGAAAAACAATAGTACTTTGCATTAATTCATGAGGAACAACAGAGCTCCACACCTTAATCTATGGTGTGTAGAAACTCTACCGTTAAAAATACATAAGAACAAGGTCCAGACATGGCCGAATGGCCAGCCTCCAAGGTCTAGGGACTAAACGTCCAAAGATTATAAAATAAATCACTAAAAGTAGTTTTTATACTAAACTAGTAGCTAGGGTTACATAAGATAAGTAAATGATGTAGAAATCCACTTCCGGGCCCACTTGGTGTGTTCTTGGGCTGAGCATTGAGCTTTCATATGTAGAGACTCTTTTTGGAGTTGAACGCCAGTTTGTAACTTGTTTCTGGCGTTTAACTCTGCTTTGCAACTTGTTTCTGGCATTTAACACCAGAATAGGGTAGAAAGCTGGCGTTAAATGCCAGTTTGCATCGTCTAAACTTGGGCAAAGTATAGACTATTATATATTTCTGGAAAGCCTGGATGTCTACTTTCCAACGCAATTGAGAGCGCACCATTTGGGTTTCTGTAGCTCCGGAAAATCCACTTTTAGTGCAGGGAGGTCGGAATCCAACAGCATCTGCAGTCCTTCTTCAGCCTCTGAATCAGATTTTTGCTCAAGTCCCTCAATTTCAGCTAGAAATTACCTGAAATCATAGAAAAACACACAAACTCATAATAAAGTCCAGAAATGTAATTTTTATTTAAAAACTAATCAAATCATACTAAAAACTATGTAAAAACAATGCCAAAAAGCGTATAAATTATCCGCTCATCAGGAGTCTAACGCCCTTGCTGGCACATCAATCCGAGCTCCAACTCTGATACCATCTATAACACTCCAAACCACCCACTAACACGATATTGTCCACTTTGGCACACAAGGCCTCACGATTTTACCTTTGATGATAGGGATGATAGCCGAAACCCCTCACACTCACTCGTCAAAACGCGTTATGCTAGGGAGAGGTATCCACACCCTTATAAGGCATGCTTCGTTCCCTTCCCCAACCGATGTGGGACCTTACAAACTCTGCTGGTTGAAGAGCCCGTCCACCACCTCTGTTGTCCTTTGTTTTGCTTTCTTCCTTGTCATGCACTCTTTTTTCATTTTGTTCCATTTCCCTTGCTGCTACTACTCTTTGCAGGTTTGTGTTTTGCTCAACCATGATCCAAACAGTACTTTGCTGATGTCCTTGGGTTAGTGAGGTATCCTTGTGTCTTTCTTGCTTTATTTGAGCAACACTTGTCCTTACTTTGTCCAGCTGTCTTCACATTTTATTTAGCAAATACATTACCTTCTATATGCTGAGTGGTGCTATGAAGAGGAGCTTTGGGCTCGTTTATTTTCTTGAAACACCAAGGAACAAATGAGCTACATTCTTTTAGCTGTAATAGAAATATGGGCTTAAGTGTTGGAGCTTGTCACACTTTAAGTTGCTGAAGCATTACTAGAATGGGATGAAGCAACATTTGAGTGGGCCTGCATCACTTAGCATACACATTAAACATATTTGGGCTTTAACCCAAAAAATGTTTGTCATTATTTATAAAACCCAAAATCAAGCTAAGCTTAACAATCTCTCCCTTGATGACAAACATGATAAAATAGGACAATTGAATTTAAAGAGTTAATTAAATTGAGTTCAGGGCACTTCCCTTTGATGACCATCTGGGCTGTTGTTATGTTGTATGATGCTCCCCCTCAGTGTTGGCATTGCTCCCCCTTAATTACAGCTTCTTGTGTGAATAGAAATTACACAAAATAGCCAAAACCAATTTTTTTTAGCAATATATCACTGTAATAGTGACTCTAAACACAGAGCAATTAACACTAATCATAACACACAGTACAAGACAAATTAAAATTACATAATAATAAGCATCAAGCATCATTATCCTTAACTATCATTGTCCTTCCTTAACCCCTAAGCCAATGCTAACATTCCTTTTCTTTTCTCCCCCTTTTATCATCAAGAGAGGAAAGGAAAAACCTGCACAAAATTTGTTAGCGGCTAATGCAAAAAGTATAAGTAGCAGAGTAGTTTAAAGTTTGTACAGTCATCCAAAAATAAAACAAGTTAAAAAAATGAGTCATAGTCACAGATGAGATAAAAACATCTAGGCATCAGAGTTGGATTCATCAGAGGTTCCATCATCATCCCCCTCATTGTCAGTAGTGGTGAGTCCAACCTCTATGTCCTCCATAAAGTCCCTCAGAATCCTAATCCTTCCTTTGGTTTTCTTGAGCGCATTTTCTTCCATGACCTGATTTCTCTTGCACTCGGCTCCATGAGTGAGAAAAAGGTCTGTGAGATTGATGAACTCCTCAAGCACATTTTTCAGGATGCATGTCATGACCTTGACCGTGATGGAGGTTAAAGGGAAAATCAAAGGATCCTCATCATGGGATGGAACATCAGTGCCGTCATCAGTGTTGCGGCGTCTGGGTGCTGTTTTCTTTACTGCACCACCCCCTTTGATGTATGAGTTACAGTCTTTTAAAATCTCAGCCCCAAAATCAACATTATAATATTGAAAAAATTTTGTAAGAAGCATGGCATAAGGTAAAGCATTTTTTGTACTGACACAAGCATACATATGCCGCACAAGCAAGTAAGCAAAAGAAATTGGAATTTTAGAAACAAGAGCAAACAGAACCAGTGTGTCACAAAAGGAGACGCGTTAAAAAGAGCCGCACTGAGGCAAAATGATATGGTTTACAATCTTATGCAACTGGGCACAGATTGGACCAAGAGACTTATGAGTAGGAGTGGTACCTTCTAGGAGAGGAATATTGACGCACACAGTACTCAGGGCTTCAAAATAAGACACATTGAGAGTTTCGTCCCACTTACCCGATGTATAAACATCGACCCCCCTGTCCTGATAATCTAGGGCTTTGTTTAGGTGATACTTGTCAAGAATGATCACCTTACCTTTAACAAATGAGGCGATTCTCCCTTCTTTGTAGGACAAGTTGCTATAGAACTGCTTCACCAGATCAGGATAAATTTTCTCTTTAATGGACAGAATGGGAATCCATCCTTGACATGCAAACAGAGGTGTAAAGTTCAGACCTTTTCTATGGAGTTTGTCTAGATTCAAAATCTTAGAGGGACAGAGAGTGCACTTATATATGTCTTTGCAGAAAAACAGGTAGTTCATGAGAGATTGAAAATGACGACGATCAAAGGACTCTTTAGGAAACTCAGCATAAAAGGACTTATAAGCAATGGGATTGGACAGTTTAGGTTCAGAAACGGGACGAAGAGGAAAGTCAATGACTGTACCGCGGGTATGGCAAGCCTGAGAGGAGAGAATCTCTTTGTCTTCTTCATGAAGAGGTCTCTTACCTCGGGAAGAACTGGGTTTGGATGAGCTTGGCTGAGAGACATTTGGAGGAGTGGGAGTAGGACGAGGAGCCACCCTAGGGCGGCGAGCAGTGGTCTTAGTATGAGCCATGTCAGGAACAGTGTTGGGAGGAGAGAGAGGAGGAGAGTGAGTGGGAGATTGTGAAGGGGAAGAGTGTGAATGATCAGAACGGGAGGTATGAGTGCCACTGTGAGAGCCTCTGCGGATAGCTTTTTTCTTGCGTGCCATATTTATAGAGCACTGTTATTTACAGAAGATGAAGAAGTGGAGAGAGTGGAGTGTGAAAGGATGCATGTAGTGGGAAGTTAATGTAGGCTTAAAGGAGTGTAAATGTTGCGTCTTGGAAAAAGATAAAAATGAAAACTTTGAAAACTTTGAAAGTTACAGCTGTAACCTTCGTACGAAAAAAAATAAAAAAAAATTGATTAAAAAAATTCAATTGAAATGAGGCCCAAAATAAAAATAAAAAATGAAATACAAATGATTAAAAAAATTGAGACTGCAAGAATGGAATGGGCCCAATGGTTTCAATAAGGGAGGCTCAAATTTCGTAAAACTGATCTAGCACTTTAGGTCCATCACTCATAGTGACCTGTTATGAATCCAGTAAGCTTCACAATGGGTTAATGAAGCTCCCTCATCATCTGCCCAGAAATGTCTCAGCTCGATCTATGAGACAAAACACAAAAATCTCAATATCAGAATCATTAAGAAAACATAGATGAAGCAAAAATGCCCAGTTCAGTCCGTAATTTGCAGAACCTCTCTTTTATCAATGGTTTGGTGAAAATATCAGTCAGCTGATCTTCAAATTTAACAAACTGAATATCCAAATTTCTATTTTGCACATGTTCTCTTATAGAATGAAATCTAACTTCTATGTGCTTTGTTCTAGAGTGCAAAACAGTTGGAAATATTTATAGCACTCATGTTGTTACAAAAAAATGGAATGTTAGAAACTTTCTGTAGTAGTAGTTGAGAACAGCAAGATGAGGCTACAGTGTACTTAGCTTCGGCAGTAGAGAGTGCCATTGTTGCTTGCTTTTTGCTTGACCAAACAATGAGTGATTTTCCAAAGAAGCAACACATACCACTTGTGCTTCTTCTATCAATTCTGTCCCAGTGAAATCTGCATCACAAAAATCCACTAATTGAAAAGAATCAGTTTTGGGAAATCATAAACCATAATTAGTGGTACCAACCACATATCAGATGATCCTTTTGACAGCTGAGAGATGAGATTCCTTAAGTTTGGATTGGAATCTTGAGCACACACCAACACTTTGTATGATGTCAGGCCTTGATGAGGTTAGATACATCAAAGAGCCAATCATTCCCCTGTAACGTGTTTCATCAACATCTCTAGCATATTCATCTTTATCCAGCTTGATATTAGGATGCATGGGGATTCCTATTGGCTTGCTACATTCTAGCCCAAATTTCTTGACAAGTTCTTTAGCAAATTTCTCTTGATGAATGAATATGCCTTCTGCAGTTTGCTTGATTTGTAAGCCTAGAAAAAAATTGAGCTCTCCCGTCATGTTCATATCAAATTCATTGGTCATAAGCTTAGCAAAATCTGCACACAAATCTCATTAGCCGAACCAAAGATAATATCATCAACATAAACTTGCACAAGAATAAAATAATCATTATAATTCTTAATAAATAGAGTGGTGTCAGTGGCTCCTCTTTGAAAATTGTTTTTCAATAGAAATGAGCTAAGTCTCTCATACCAAGCTCTAGGAGCTTGTCTTAAACCATATAACGCTTTAGCTAGTTTGAAAACATGATTAGGAAAGGTTTTGTTTTCAAATCCAGGAGGTTGAGCCACATAGACCTCTCTATCTATTATACCATTGAAGAATGCACACTTTACATCCATTTGGAATAGCTTGAAGCCACAACGAGCTGCATATGCCAGGAGCAATTTGATGGCTTCCATTCGAGCTACAGGTGCAAAGGATTCATCGAAATCAATCCCTTCCTCTTGATCATAGCCTTGAGCAACCAATCTTGCTTTGTTTTGGACAATGGTTCCATCTTCACCCAATTTGTTTCTGAAAATCCATTTAGTGCTAGTGACTTTCTTTCCATTTGAGTGAGGCACTAAGGTCCAGACCTGATTTTTCTCAAACTGCTGCAATTCCTCCTCCATGGCTAACACCCAAGATGGGTCAGCAAGAGCTTCTTGGATATTTTGAGGTTCAATCTTTGATATAAGAGCAATATTGTTGGATTCAGCTCTTTTCAAAGATGAACGAGTAGACATGCCTTTGGAGGGACCACCTATTACGAACTTCTTAGGATAGTTTTTCAAAAACTTTCATTCCCTTGGCCTTCTATTTTGAGTTGAGGATTCAGGTTCCTCTTGATCAACAATGGCCTCTGCATCAGTATTTTCTACTGCAACAGGAGATAATTCCAAATTGTCTCCTGCATAATTGAGATTTTCGCTACTAACAGGTGCAGTTTCTTGAGAACTTGAATTTTGAGGCACTGACTCAATATTCTTGGGCAATTCAGCTTCAAAACTTGTACTATCATCAATGCAAACACTAGGAACAGAGTTAGATTCACAGAATGTGACATGCATGGTTTCCTCAACAGTTTTGGAGTTCTTGTTATATACTCTATATGCTTTGCTATAAGTGGAATAACCAAGAAAGATGCCTTCATGTGTTTTAGGGTCAATTTTTCCTAAATTTTCTTTGATATTCAGTATGAAACACTTGCAACCAAACACATGAAAGTAACTAAGATTGGGTGGATGTCCTTTCCAAAGTTCATATGGAGTTTTCTTCAAAAACTTTCTTATGAGAGTTCGATTTAAAACATAACAAGCTGTATTCACAGCTTTAGCCTATAAGAATTTAGGAACTACTTCATATTCACACAACATAGCTCTAGCCATTTCTTGTAAACTTCTATTTCTTCTTTTCACAACACCATTTTGTTGTGGTGTTCTATGACAAGAGAAGTTGTGTGATATGCCTTGTTCATCACAAAAATATTCAAAGTATTGATTTTCAAACTCTTTGCCATGGTCACTTCTAATTAAAACAATTTTTATACCCTTTTCATTTTGAATCTTCTTGCTGAATTTTTCAAAAACAAAATATGCTTCATGTTTATGAGCTAAGAAGAACACCCAACCAAACCTAGTATAGTCATCCACAATAACCATTCCATAACTTTTTTCTCCAAGACTTTGAGTCCTAGTTGGTCCAAATAAATCAAGATGTAATAGCTCTAATGGTTTCTTAGTTGAGATATCTTCCTTTGGTTTAAAAGGAGTTTTAGTTTGCTTACCCATTTAACAAGCATCACAAGTGATGTCTTTATCAAATTTAATATTAAAAAGACCTCTTACTAAGCCCTTTTTAACAAGTTTGGAGATTTGGAACATGCTAGCATGTCCTAATCTCTTATGCCACATCCATTTTTCAGATTCCATTGAAGAGAAACAAGTTACATTTTGAACTTTAAGATCATCTAGGGTGAGACCATAAACATTGTCCCTTCCTTTTGCAACAAATAAAATAGCCACTGTTTTCTCATTAATGACCCTACAATCTAATTTTCTAAATGTTATAGCATATCCAAGGTCACATAATTGACCTATGCTCAATAGATTATGCTTTAACCCATCTACCAAGAAGACACTATCAATGCAAGTAGAAAAATCTTTGCCAACCTTACCAATGGCAATTATTTTACCTTTACCATTATCTCCGAAAGTGACAAATCCTCCATCATACTTGTTGAGTTTAATGAAGAAAGTATCATTTTCGGTCATATGCCTTGAACATCCACTATCAAGATACCACATGTCTAATTTCTTCTTGGATATAAGGCAAACCTCATCTTCATCATCGTGATCAGCCATCAGGCATAGCTGAGCCTCTTGATCTGATTCCTCATAGCTGGTGTCATTCTCCAAGTCTTCCCATGTTGCCATCATTACTTTCTTTTTGTCCTTCTTCGATTTTTCACCTTTCTTTAGTTGAGGGCAATCTGACTTGAAGTGACCTGGTTCCTTGCAATGGTGACATGTGAACTTGGCTTGATCTTTCTTGAAGTCTTTGGATGAAGAAATTCCTTTGCTTTTGTTTTTGAATCTCAGTAGTTTTCTCATTTTTCTTGCAAAGAGCACCATTTCTTTCTCTGAAAAACTGTCATCAGATTCTTCTTCTTTGGCTGTCATTCTTGATTTCAGTGCTACACTTTTCTTTTTGTCATCTTTGTCTTGAGACATGTGAATGGTTTCGTAGGCCAGCAGCTTACCTCTTAGCTCATCATAGGTAATTTCGATCAAATCATTCTTTTCAGAGATGGGTGTGCTTTTTACTTCTCATTTCTTAGTAAGACTCCTCAGGATCTTCCTTACTAAGGTTTCTTTGGAATAGCTCCTTCCCATGGCATCTAGGTTGTTGATGATTATTGAGAACCTTTCGAACATTTGATCGATGCTCTCATCCTCCTTCATGCTGAACATTTCATACTTCTTCATCAACATATCAATTTTGGTCTCCCTCACTTGTTTAGTGCCTTCATGGGTGAGTCTGAGCTTGTCCCAAATTTTTTTAGCCTTCTTGCACCTTGACACTTTTCTGTATTCTTCAAGACTGATTGCGCAGTGCATCAGGTTGATTGCCTTGGCATTGAGTTCAACCTTCTTTTTTTCTTCCTCTGTCCACTCGCTGTCTTCTTTTGCCACAACTTTTCCATCAGCATTTTGCTTAGTGGGAACGTCTGGTCCGTTGAGAATAATCTTCCAGATGTTGTAGTCGATTGACTGCACAAAGATTCTCATTCTCTCTTTCCAGTAGGAATAGTTGCTGCCATTGAAGTAGGGAGGTCTATTATTCGACTGCCCTTCAGTGAGAGTGAAGGCCATGATGTTAGGACCCATATTGTTGGCAATGGATCTTTACTCCAAGCTGTGAAGCTTGATTCCTTGAGACCTTGCTCCTGATACCAATTGATGGTTCTGCTTGAACTTGAGAAGGGGGGTTGAATCAAGTTAGCTCAAAACTTAAAGTTTCAGACTCTGTTTTCACTGAAGCTGGAAATGCAGGAGATTTTTTTGTTTTGTCTCGTGCAGAAAAGAAACAGAGAAGGGAAGAAGAGAAAGAGGCAAGCATATATCTTGGTTCGGATTCCAAGTGCCATGAATCCTATGTCCAGTCTCCACCACAAACCATGGTGGAATTTTCACTATAATCCACTGATTACAATCACCAATACTATTGAATTATAACCTAATTCAACTAGTATCTATCCCTAAGATTTCTTGACCAAAGCTTAGCACCCAAAGCGCTTTCCCAATTCGGAAGGAAAATCTTGACAGATTCAAACTCACCAAGTGCTAACCCAACTTGGCAAGGAGAACTAATCCTAGTTCTACAACCCAATTACACAAGAATTCATTGGCTCTTTTTTGTATCACTCTTGCCTTTTCTCTCTTGACTTTACAACTCACATGATTAGCCTTTTTCTCAATACAGAAAATGACACAAGACAGCCATAACAATGAAAATCAGAAATTAAGCTTCAGTAGAAGAAAAAGATTTCAGCTCAATAGTTGAGATGATGCTCTGAGTTTTTGCTCTCTTTTTCTTGTCTCCAAATGTTGGAATGAGGTTGGTTATATATATCTTCAACTTGCCTTCAATTTTGTCTCTTCTATTTCCTTGTCCCAGCTGCCCGTTGGAGCTGTCTCAGCTGGCATGCGGTCCTTCTTCATCATGCTCCACTAACTTTGCTGGTTGAGGAGCCCGTCCACCACCTCTGTTGTCTTTTTTTTGCTTTCTTCTTTGGCATGCACTCCTTTTTCATTTTGCTCCATTTCTCTTGATGCTACTATTCTTTGCAGATTTGTGTTTTGCTCAACCATGATCCAAATAGTACTTTGCTGATGCCCTTGGGTTAGTGGAGTGTCCTTGTGTCCTTCTTACTTTATTTGAGCAATACTTGTCCTTGCTTTGTCTAGCTGTCCTCACATTTTATTTAGCAAATACATTACCTCTTATATGCTGAGCGGTGCTATGAAAAGGAGCTTTGGGCTCGTTTATTTTCTTGAAACACCAAGAAACAAATGAACTGCATTCTTTTAGCTGTGATAGAAAATAATGAGCTTAAGTGTTGGACCTTGTCATACTTTAAGTTACTCAAGCATTACTAAAATGGCTTAAAGCAACATTTGATTGGGCTTGCATTACTTAGTACACATTAAACATATTTGAGTTTTAACCCAAAAAATATTTGTCATCATTTATAAAATCCAAAATCAAGCTAAACTTAACCGTTTCCATTTCCTTTTTACGAAAGAGGACAACATGAAACGCCAAATTAATGCATGCATGATAACATATGATTCTAGGTAGTAATTAGGAAATGGAGGGGGTTTTGGGTTTCACAATCACCGTTATTGCATTTGGCGCCACTTTTGCGTGTTCCACACTGCAGCCTTGGACTTCGACGTCTAAAAAAAATATTAACCTGATAGACGTAAAAAATAGTTTTTTTTTTTTTTTAATATAGTAATGTGTAGAACTATTTTATTTGTCATTTATCAAAATTGAATTGTAATTTTAATTAGAAAAGTAATTAGTTTTGGTCGTTGCAACTTGGAAGTAACGACTAGGAGTCTGAGTCAACTAAACCGACTGAGTCAACAGTCATGGAGAGGATGGTTTCTTCAATTCAGGGCTTAGTTTTCTCCATAATCAACTGTCTTCAATTTTTTCCCCTCAGTTCTCGGTCTAAGTAGGGACAGATGATTTTTCTATCACAATTTCATTTTTCTTTGATTTTGTTTATTTTACCTCTTTTTTGTTTTCCGGGAAAGTTCTGGGAAGACTCAGGTATGTTCCTGCATCTCTCTGGTTTCTGAAGCTATACTTTGTAGCATGTAGCATAATAATCACATAGATTAAAGTTGCTGGATTTGATGGCTGAGGATATATTATAGTATCTATATTCCAATTGTCTTCAATCTTTGATTTTGTTTTCAATGCCACAGAGTTAGGGAATGACCTTTTTGGTGTGCATTTGTGTGTGTCTGTGTATTTTTTTTTTTTTTTAACTAATGTTCCTTACCTTACAATTTCTGAGAATCCAAGCTTCATTCTAAGCACTACATATGGGAATTGGAAGTGAAGCCTGAATTCGTTTCGTGTGTTTATGTTCAATATTATTTGATTTTCCGTTCATTTGTGTCAATGAAGATATGTCATAACTGAACTTCAACTTTATATCTTAAATCTTTTGATCGGATGAAAACCTATATATACTGTCTGAGGTACAGAATTACAGATAAAAAGAATTAATCAAGTATTCACATTTTTGTCAGGTTTCTACATCTCTTCATGCTAGATTGATTGGAAGAAAATGAGTTTTGAATTTTGATCAAAACTGAAGTTTATCTTTATCCGAAGTAAAATGAGTGATGCAATAGCGGCTGAATTGATTTCCCAGGTGGTCTTAAATATATTTGATACTGTCAAAGTAGCGAATGAGGTTGTGATTCAGAAGGAAAATTTCAACAAGTTCTCGAGTCAGTTGGAGAAGATCTCTTCTATTTTGAAGTCTTTACCAATAGAGGATATAGAGAATCCTGAGAGCTTGAAAAATGCCTTGGATGTTCTCAACCAAGCTATTACGGTTGCTAAGCAGCTGGTTTTTGATGGGCACGGTAGAAGTAAGATTTATGTTTTGATGAATTCGAGAAGGATGGTTGCACGTTTGAAATGTTGCGGAGAAGAAATAAGGCGAGCCCTGAGGCTGATTCCTCTTGCAAGCAAAGATATAAGCGAGATGTTAGATGTGGAGTATGAAGATGAAGATGAACAAGTTTTGGAAAAAGTTGAGGGTGCGATACAAGAGAGGAATTTGGATGGAACGTATGCGAATGAGTTGTTGTGTTGTATTGCAGATGCCATGGGTGTCCCGAAGGAGAGTGATGCGTTGAAGAGAGAATTCCAAGAGTTGAAACGCGAAATGGAAAGTGCACGGTCCAGGAAAGATGTGGCAGAAGCTCTTCGCATGGAGAAGCTTATTGCAGTGCTTGAAAGGGCTGATTTGATAACCTCAGTGCAAGAGAAAGAAATTAGGTACTTTGAAAAGCGAAATTCTTTGGGCAGGACCCCTTTAGAGCCTCTGCATTCATTTTACTGCCCAATCTCTGGAGATATTATGCTGGACCCTGTTGAAACTTCCTCTCGCAAGACATTCGAGAGAAGTGCAATACAAAGGTGGTTCTCCCAAGGGAACACTCTCTGTCCATTGACCATGTTGCCCCTCGACACTCGAATCTTAAGGCCCAATAAGACTCTTCGCCACTCTATTCAAGAGTGGAAGGACAGGAATACAATCATCACCATTTCTACCATCAAGTCCCTGCTTGAAACAAATGAACAAGAGCAAGTGCTTGAATCCTTAGACAAGCTGCAGGATTTATGCTTAGAGAGACAGATACACCTAGAGTGGTTGAAAATGGAGAATTACATGGCTCTTCTTATTGGACTTCTTGGTTCTAGAAATCGTGAAATAAGGAAGCGTGTTCTGCTCATACTGTCTTTGCTTGCAAAGGATGACACAGACAACAAGGTGTGTTAAGTGTTAACTCTAAAGAGCACAATCTTGAGTTTTGCGTATAAGAGACTAACTAGTAACTAACAAACACTTGTTTATGGCAGCAAGGCATTGCAAAAGTGGATGGTGCACTTCGATCGATTGTTCACTCGCTTGCGCGTCAAATTGAGGAAAGCAAACTAGCATTGAAGTTGCTTTTGGAGTTATCCAAAACTAACACCTTGCTTCAACTCATAGGAAACGTTCAAGGAGGCATACTTCTAATAGTGACAATGTTAAATAGTGATGACGTCGAAGCAGCCAAAATTGCACATGAGCTTCTGGAGAACCTGTCTTTCCTTGACCAAAATGTTATAGAGATGGCAAAGGCAAATTATCTTAAGCCTTTGCTACTGAATCTTTCCACAGGTATTCCATGAATTTCTGTTATGTTTATTGTTTGTCTTGCTTTCCTAATCTCCATCACTTGTAGGAGCAAAGAATGTGAGAATACTCATGGCCGAAACCGTGTCCGAAATCGAATTGACTGAGCAGAATAAATTGTCCTTAGTTAAAGATGGGGCAGTGAGACCTCTTCTTGGACTGCTCTTGGAAAATGATGTGGAAATCAAGAAAGTGGTTGTAAAGTGTTTACTTAAGCTGTCAAGTTTGCTGGAGAATGGCATGGTGATGATTAAGCAAGGTGTTACTCAACAGCTATTAGAGTTGCTATACTCTCATAGTTTACAGTCACCTGCTCTGCAGGAACTGATCGTTGCAACAATAATGCATCTTGCCATATCAACCACCCACCAACAAGCTGAAGAGGAACGTGTATTGTTGCTTGATTCAGAGGAACAAGTATATAAATTCTTCTCTCTGGTTTCTTTGACAGAACTTGATGTACAAAACATGATTCTCAAAGCCTTTCAGGCACTATGCCAGTCTCTCTCCGGCTTCACCATCAGAATGTGGTTGAGACAGGTCTCTACTTTGATATGTCAAACAATTTTCATTCATTAATTGTTTAATAACGAGTTGCATTGTTCCAATCAATGCAGATCTCGGCTGCTAAAGTATTGGTCCAGTTGGTAGAGCTTAACACCCACGCAGTTCGGGTGAATGCCTTGAAGCTTTGTTATTGCTTGACAGAAGATGGTGACCACAGGAATATCTCATCACACATAACTGAAAGGTTCATTAAGGTTTTGATGAACATCATCCAAGCTTCTGATGACGCTGAAGAGATGGTTGCTGCTATCGGCATCATCTCTAGACTACCACAGGAGACACACATAACCGAGTGGCTTCTGGATTCTGGGGCACTTCAAACAATTTCAGCATGCCTCAAAGATCAGCATAAACATGCCTCACACAGAAAGCAAGTGACAGAGAATTCTGTCCAAGCCCTTGGTCGATTTACTGTGTCGGCAAATCCAGAGTGGCAGAAGAGAGTAGCTGAAGCAGGCATGATCCCGGTGTTGGTGCAATTGCTGGCTTCTGGAACACCTCTTTCAAAACAGAAGGCAGCTATTTCGATGAAGCAGCTTTCTGAAAGTTCATACTGCTTGAGCAAGCCGATAAAGAAGGCGAGCGTTTTGAAACGGTGCTTCACAGCACAGGAAATAGGGTGCCCAGCACATCTAGGTACATGTACGATAGAGTCTTCATTCTGCATGTTACAAGGCAAGGCCTTGGAGCCCCTTGTGCGGATGCTCTCGGAACAAGACGTTGGAACATGCGAAGCATCTTTAGATGCTCTAATGACTTTGCTTGACGGCCAAACACAACATAGTGGAAGTAAGGTGCTGGTGGATGCAAACGCTGTTGCACCAATGATAAAGCTCTTGAGTGTTCCAGCTTCAAGGTTGCAGGAAAAAACTCTAACAGCATTAGGCCAAATCTTTCAACTTGATGAAGTGAGAAATAAGTATAAGGCTATGGCCACAATGCCCTTGGTGGACATAACTCAGAGCAAAGACAGCCGTTTGAAAAGTCTTGCAGCTAAAGGCCTTGCTCAATTAGGTCTACTTGATAAACAATCTTCTTATTTTTAGGGAACCCTTCTTAATCATTCATATTCTTTTCATACTTGAATATTTATGCAACATTTCATCCTATGTAATACTATACTCTTTATGCATGAATGAAAATTATGGAAAAACTTAAATGGTTGTAAATATGCAATATCTTAAAAGAGAAAGTTCAGTGAGTCAGCATTTTTATTAAAATCTAACCAGCACTTAATTAGTAAAAGAAAAGTGAATAATCTCACACAATTAGATGAAATCTCATATTATTAAAAACACCAATAAAAACTAATGAATGGTTATAAATTACAAAACTTACTGGGCTAGCATTCTTCTTCTTAAAAAATAGGCATCCAATTTTTTTTTTGAGCCAGATGAGGCCCAAAATATGAGTAAAAAGTAGGGTTAGGCCCATCGACAATTGAGTTGCGTTTGCATCTCTTCTTCCCGAGTGTCTGCAGTGGTCAGTGTGTAGCTTTCTGAGTGGCATTCTCATCGATCAAACTCGCTTCATTCTTCACATCACACTTGAAAACCTCAACAAAGATGTTCAAAAAGTACGCTCCAAACACATGCTTGCCTACACCGATATCTACTCAATATTACTATCTAGATTCTCATGCCGTTCCTCCTCCTCCTCCTTTTTTTTTCTTTTTAATTTCGGTTTTCAATTTCTAATTTCCTTTCCTATTATTTGTTCGGGTTTTGTTAATAATAATTGCATGGTGCCTTAATCGGAACCACACGAAACCCTCTGAATCAGATTCTCACTTTTTCGTTCCCTGAATTCAAGCTGTTATGTGTCTCTGCCTATATACATTCAGATTTAACTGCTTAAAAAAAAATCATAAAGAACCTCTTTTTTTTTTGTGTTCATTTTCAGATTTTCGTTTGAGGATGTGTCTGCTCAGAATCAAGTGAAGGCCTCTGTTCAACGAAAAATTCGACAAAGTATCGCAGAGGAGGTGAAATTCCTTTTTTGGGTTTAGTTTTTTGTTGTAAATTTTAACCTTGACATAACAAATCCAACAAAGTATGAATTTATCTTGTCGTTGCACTCTTATGTTATTTATGGCACTGACTTCAGTTACCCCTTTGTAGTATCCTGGTTTGGAACCAGTATTGGATGATATACTTCCTAAGAAGTCCCCTCTTATAGTTGCTAAATGGTTTGTTATTTATTTATTTTTGATTGTGCGTTTCGTTGTTTCACAAATTTTATGGTTGTTAAGTGCTAACTGCTTGATTTTTCTTGCTCCTGCTCTAGTCAGAACCATCTGAATCTGGTGCTAGTGAACAATGTGCCTTTGTTTTTCAGTGTCCGGGATGGACCATACATGCCCACATTGCGACTTCTCCATCAATGTAAGTTCATATATGTGTTTCCTCTAATTTTAACTTGTCTATACTCTTTCTTCTTGAATAAACGTGCAAGTTGATGAATAATTTTCATTGCATTCCAGTGAGTGATTTGACTGGTTATCTTCCATGGTTATATATTGCGTGTGTATCCAATCAAAACAGTTATGAAGCTTACCAATGATTGTGTGACATAGATTTAACTTTGTATAGAAATTGGTACAGAGCTCAAATAAAAATGGTGATTAGACATTAGTCGGATTTAACTTTTGCATCAGTTTCTTAAGCATGGCAGTGGAAATTTGGTGGTTGGGATTGATTTGTATTACAGCAGCAGAATAAAGGAAAACATTCAATGACATGGTTTATTGGCTTCTTCTATGCATATAATGTTAGAGGAGTAATGAACGGAAATTCTGAATTGCTATAAAGTTTTGCAAGTGTTCATCACTTATATTTCATATGAATTGTATTATTGCTTTTGATTTTACAGATCCAAATATAATGAAGAAACTACAAGTTGACCGTGGTGCAATAAGATTTGTGTTGTCGGGTGCAAACATAATGTGCCCTGGCCTTACGTCTCCTGGTGGTGCTTTGGATGAGGAAGTGGAGGCAGAAAGTCCTGTGGTACTGACAACTTTTTCTTAACTAATTGTTATACACAAAGTTTGCATTTGGTCGTGGTGTATTTATACTATTGGTATATCATGCATTTATCTGGTCTCAGGCTGTTATGGCTGAAGGGAAACAGCATGCTCTTGCTATTGGCTTTACAAAAATGTCAGCAAAAGACATGTAAGAAGCTTGCCTTATCTCTTATTACATGGGACATGCTGACTGAAATAAATTATTCTTTTGGCCCAACTATTCAAACTCTGCCAGAGGTTCCTTCTTTTAAGTTAATATAAAGTTATGTATTCAGCCTGTTCGTATTAGCTAATAATGTCTTCATGTAAGTTGGTGAAAACACCATTAGCATGTTAACTAGTGAAGAATGGACTGAATGAATCACCACTTAATTGATAAACATGGTATCTGTTAGAATTTCTAGTTGTCAATAACTCTGCCATAAATGATTCAGGGAAAAAATTGACGTGAAAGAAAAACCTAGATCTTGGTATATGGTGTGTTACTGGAACTAGCTCACCTGAAGACTATGTTTATACCTTCATTGCTTATAATATCAATGTTGCTTGCATCTATGTCTCAGCATTTTTGCTTCTGATCAAGGAATAAAACTTACTAAAGGAAGTCAATGCAGAAACAAAGTGATGTTATGACGTGTCTGGTATAAAATCAGGGAATTGGAGTTGCAAGCCTTCCCTGGTTATTGTTCCACTCACGAAGTTAAATTACTTTCATGGTTTCAGAAAAGCAATCAACAAGGGAATTGGGGTTGACAACCTGCATTATCTCAATGACGGTCTTTGGAAGGTATTGAATGATACATGTTTTCCTCCTGTCATATTCCATAGTAATTCATGTAGTTCTCATATCTTTGTTCTTTGACATCGCAATAAAAAACAACGCTTTTCTTATTTCTCTTTCTTATGTTGATTTGAACAAATAGAACTTTTTGGTGTTACATTGAAAAGCCAATCAAATTTCCATGCATTTCTTCTTTTGCCCAAATTTTGAATCCTCTACTAAGTGCTTGATATTGTATATTTGCACTGATTTGAATATTTATGTAGATGGAGCGACTCGATTGAAGATGCTGTAAGAGCTGTATACCACCAACGATGGACGAGCTCTCATTTTCTGGGTCTATGATCTGATTTTAGAGTCCATCATAAATGTGCTTGGCCACTAATCTATTATACCGGTGTAAACAGTTAAAAAAAAAAGAAAAGAAAAGAATTTTGTTACACAGTACTCCTTTTACGTAGATTTCAGGTATGGAATCCACACTGTTTCTGCGTGTTGAAAGTGCAAAAGTTTTGTCCATTTGTTTAAGAGTAATGAAAGGAGATTTTGAATCATTGGAAGGAGATATTTGCAAATTCTTAAATCTACACTAAAGCAGCTCAGGAGAGGCGTTCTCTTTTCTGATTTGTAAAGAATGCAATTGCTTCCTTATATAGAGTTAGATAGAGACGCTGGTAGCTCAAATTTGCACCCTTTCAGTATTTAGCTGTCTTAAACAAACTTACCTTCTGCAGTTACCCTATAATGTATGGGAATAGATCTTCTCAATTTTTTTTTTTCCAATTAACGGGGTGTATAGTATTCAGGATGGTTATTCTTGGCTAGCTAAGTAGCACTTTTAATGGAGAGATTATCTAAATTGGGATTTGGTGTGGAAATCTAAGATTTCAGAAAAGACCAAATTCCTCATTTGGCTGTGTCTCCATGATGCTCTTCCGACTCAAAGCTTTCGTCATAAGTGCGGCTTGGCAATTAATGAGATTTGTCCCAGGTGTCACGAAGGGGCGGAATTAGTTGCTCATTGCATTAGATATTATGGCAAAGCTAAGGCGGTGTGGAAATAATCTTGATCCTTCCTTACTGCGAAATGCTAATTAAGTTTTCTTAGAGGTTGGATTCGAAAGGCTATGAGTGAGAACTGTTATCTTGACGTTTCTGGTTTGTGGTAGATTTGACGGGATCAATGCAATGATATTTTTGTTCCAGATGAGGCTTGGGCGGTTAACAAGGTGATTTTTCTTGCTAAGAATAAGAAAACGGCGTGAGTTTTAAAGCATTGTGACAAAGAAAATGCTTTTTGTTCCTGAGATGCAAAAGAAGATTTGGAATTTGGACACTTCCTCCGTCAAACTTTTTTCAAGTTGAATAGTGACGCCAGTGTTGGTCATGCTGGACTATAGCAAGGTTTGGTTGTGTTTTTAGAGATTCTAAAGAAAACTGGGTTAAAGGTTGCCTTAGGACTGTGCCGGAGTGGAGTATTCTCGTGTGAGCTTTTGGCTCTTTGGAAGGGTATGAAATTATGGCATTAAGCAGGTGGTGTGTGAAATTGATTATTTAGAGGTGTACCTCCTTCAAATCGATCAATATCCTGCTCAAACAGGAGAGAGAGACCTTGTGATAAAAATTCAAGAACTTATCTCTAACAATTGGGAAGTCTACTTTGATCCGGTACATCGTGAAGCTAATAGCATTGCGAATTGGATGGCTAAGCGAGGAGCTCGAAGGACGTTTGATTATACTGAATGGTTATCTCTAAGAGAGGAACTTGATGTGATCATTAGAGCAGAATCAGACTGGTTCCTTCTTCCAGTCTTGTGTGCTTTCTTTTCTTTTTTTGTTTTTGTTTCTGTTTCCTTTGTCAAGTCAACCAAAAACAAATTGAAGATAGCATTTCTTTTTTTTGGCCCAAAATATTGTTGAGAAACTTTGTCCACAAAAAACAATTGTAAAATTTGGCACGCCCATGGATACATGTCACTTCGCCAGCGTAGATTTCATGCCACCACTACCACCACCACCTAACTCAACTCTCTCAAGTCTCAAATAATAAATTTCAACCAAAAAGGAGAAAATAAAAATTGTTAAAAAAATTAAAATACCAAATCACAGTCAGAACCTGAGTCTACATTGTATAGTATTTGAGTTGCATACCCCACAATCTTAGTGACTCATCTCTTGCAACAATGACAGCTTCCTTCTCATCTTTCGCTCCTCTTTCTATTTATTTATTTATTTCTATCTATTATAAATGTTTGACAGTTTCCGATACTTATCATTGCCTTGACTTAACCCCCATTTCATTCTTAAGCAACGAATAATTCCTGATTTACCATTCCACATACATTTATCATCCCGTGCCTGTTTTATTATTATTATTATTATTATTATTATTATTATTATTATATGGACAAATCCAAGTTTGATTTTTCTGGCTCAGTCCTCATCGACCCCCATGTTTTTTTTTAATGTTAGTTCCGTGGCCACAGGGTTGTGAATTCTGATCAGTGATCAAGTACATTTTTAACTCAAATCAAATGGGGCATCATAATACGAAAACACATTAATATTCTTCACAATAGTTACTATGCATTTTTAGCCCTTAAATTAAAAGGCTCTGTCTTTATCTGATGGCCACATATCTCTCTTCTTTTTCTAGACTCTTAAATTGGGAATCTTCACTCAGCTTTGTGATCAATTAATCCTAGCCTACTCCTTCACGCTAACGCCTTTTTAATTTAATTGAATTTAAATTGTGATTCTTATCTTAATATTGCAGAGTTTTGTGTCATCATCACTTAGCATATTGCAGGTAAACAACTTTCGAGTTTCATCAGCTCTAACTTTTTTTTCTGTATCTGATTCAATTGCAATATAAAGGTTTAACCTTTCCATCTTGGGGTAACTGAGATTTGGTTTGAATTTTGGAGCAGTGAGGTATTTGATCTGAAAATTCTGTACCAATTTCATGGCGGAACTGATAGGGCCTCGCTTGTACAGTTGCTGTAATTGTAGAAACCATGTGTCACTCCATGATGATATCATTTCTAAGGCTTTTCAGGTGAAGAAACACCCTTTTTTCTCTCTTTTTCTTTTCTTTTCTTTTCTTCCTTTCTCTTTCTCATCCCTTTTTTCTGCTTTGCTATCTTTATTTTTTGGGGGACCAGGATTTTGATGGGAATGTTACTTATTCTTATATCTTAGATGTGAATTTTACTGCGGCTTTGTGAAATTTCTCCATCTGCAACTGCCTATCCTCTTTATGTTATTTCACTTATCTTTACTCTGTTTTCCCCCTTCAATCCAAACACTTATCCACCTACTCAAGGTATTTGAAAGGTACAGTGGTAGCTGAATTTGATGATTTTATTAATTTAGGGTTATGATTACTGCTAGAATATGTTTTGTGATAAGGATAGGCAGAGTGAGGTGATTTCAGGAGTGGAAAATATTCTGGGAATGCAGTGAATCACTGGAACCCTGTGAATTCTGTGGTTCAGTTGACAATGTACATTTCTCAATCATAGAAATAATTGAATATATCCATACTCTATATGTCAGCACTGATGAATTTCATGATGCATTACTGCTCCAAGTAAATTGAACATTTTCATGCTTGTTATAGTGTAGTCTGTTGAGCAGTGATAGAGTGAAACTGATGGTGATAATGTCGATTCTGGTTGGCAATGCTTAAGACATTGTTTACAATCAATTATTTTGCCTGTTCAGAAAACGACAATTGCATTGAATTTCGATGTTTGGTTATCATCATAGCAAGTATGATTTTTTGTTGAAAACATCATTTCAAATGTGGTAGGGAGGCATTTGCTGAGCCTCATATCACGGTGATTGCCAACAGCGAGCCATGATATACGAACATGGTTCTTGGATATGTCGTTGCAACATCTCCAATCTACAGCCAAAAACATGGTTGTGTTTATTTTAAATTCTATTGCAACTGTCTTTTCCATCGCATCAAATGGTTATCATGTATTATGTCCACACAAAGTGATGTACAAATAGAATTTATCTATACATTTTCATGCTTATGCTCGAGGGATATCTGTTTTTTTTTATTTGGACTTCATATGCATCCCAACTATAGGAATCTCGCTGTTGACCTTGATATGTCAACTTCATTTTTCTTTGGTTTTACATCTTGCAAAAGCATTACTTGATCAGGTTCTGATATTCTTTTCATATAACTTAGGGAAGAAACGGCCGAGCTTTTCTTTTTTCCCATGCCATGAATGTTGTCACAGGACCAAAAGAAGACAGGCATCTCATGACTGGCCTTCACACCGTTGCTGATGTTTATTGTGGTGATTGCCGTGAGGTCTTGGGTTGGAAGTATGAAAAAGCTTACGAAGCATCCCAGAAGTACAAGGAAGGAAAATTCATACTCGAGAAATCAAAAATAGTTAGGGAGAACTGGTAGCACTCCCTTATGAATTACAATGCTGCTTGATCGTCTTTTATGTCTACGTTCGTTCATGGTTTGTGCTGGTCGTCTTGTACAGGAAGTTCTTGCCTTACCCAATTTGAAATTTCTTATTGTTTTCTCCAACTTGCATTATTCCCTTGTGCTATATGACTACAATTGAACTTGTAAGATTCATCTTCTGGTCTGTGGATATCAACTTGAGAAATCTTTTGAGAACAGTATTGCTGCAAACTATGCCATTTTACATATATCTGTATAATATATTTTATTTAGCTTAATCCAATCATGCATTTAGTTTTTTTTCCTTACCATTGATATGGTTCTAACTTTTAGTATGCTTACTTCTAAGATTCAGGTAATTAGAGGGGAAGTGAACAGAAAGAAATTGATTTACCTATCACTGATTTAGCACTTAATTTCGTAGAGGATTTATTCCACTGATTCCAGTATCATTGTGAGGTTGTGTGGTAAATGCTTTGAGACGAAAATTAGGATATATTTAGACAGAAAAGTTCTATCTTCATTACTTTTTTTTCCCGAGATTTTGTATACAAAAAGCTAAGAAAAATTTGTAACAGGACACGGACATAGTTGTCTTTTTTTGTCTAAATTGGTTGTGTCTCTCATCATCTCTTTATTTTTTGCGATAGAACCATAGATATCATAATCCTGGAGATAATCTTGTTTGAGCAATTGAGATTGCATGCCCAAGATTACTAGTTAAGGGGAAGAAGTATGCGTCACTCAAAATGACCATATGTTGGTATCATCTATTTAACTTTCTTATTTTTTTAAATTATTTTTGTTCTGTTTCAGATTTCCAGTAACAAATGCAGCCATGGGCTTCTCTTTGTTGTGAAATAAATAATAGAAAAGAGAAAATAAATATAAAATAAAAAAGTGTAAATAGATAACTCTAGTATTAATATTCACCATAGCATATAAAGGAGAAGAGTGTTTGTTGTTATTGCTGTGTAATATTCCTCATATCAGGCTTCTCTATTTATAGGCGTACAAAAATTAAAATTTCATATGTAATTAACTTCAGTCTTGCCTTGATAATTTGAACTTTTTCATTTGAAAAAGTTAGCCGCTCAATTATTAATGGGTATTTACCTCATGCATCTTTATCATAACATTTCTCCTTTGATGACCATATAGAAATATGTCTCGTTAAAATCTTATTAAAGAAAAACTCTGTGAAAAAAAAAAAAACTTTAGTAAAAAAAAAGAGTAGAATATCCTTTGTGATTATGACTGCTTCGTTAAAAATCTTGTCAAGAAAAATTCAATAGGGATAAAAATCTTACCAAGGGAAAAAGAGTACAGTCTCCCCCTTTTGTCGACATTATTTAATATCTTGAAATCGGTGCATCCCAAATTTGATGTACCAATCTTTCAAAGGAGGATTTTGGAAGCGACTTTGTAAATAAATCTGTCAGATTATCGCTTGAACAGATCTGTTGGACATCAATTGTCTCTTGATTTTGAAGATTATGAGTGAAAAAGAATTTGGGAGAAATATGCTTTGTTCTATTACCTTTGATGTATCCACCTTTAAGTTGAGCAATGTATGTTGTATTATCTTTAGACATAACAGTTGGAGCTATCCTTATGATTAATCAGTCCAGATGATGATAGAATATATTTGATCAAACTCTTGAGGCAAAAACACTCGTAACTTACTTCATGTAATGCTAGTATTTTAGCATGATTAGAGGATGTTGCTGCTATCGTCTATTTCGTGGACCTCCATGATATAGCTGTATTACCATATGTAAATAGGTATCCTGCTTGAAATCTTCCTTTATGTGAATCAGATAAGTATCCAACATCTGCATAGCCAACTAATTGTGACTTAGATTCATATAGATAAAACAAACCCATATCAACTATTCTATGAAGATATAAAAAATTTTGTTTGATTTCATTCCAATGTCTTTTGGTTGGAAAACTATACCTTACTAGTAAATTCACTACAAATGATATGTCAGGTCGTGTATTATTAGCAAGATTTATTAGTGCTCCAATGACACTGAGATATGGTACTTTAGAACTAAGAATATCTTCATTTTCTTCTTTAGGATGGAATTAATCATTTTTCACATCTAGATCTTAATATCATTGGGATACTTAATAGATGTGACTTATCCATATAAAATCTCTTCAAGATGTTTTTTGTGTATGTTGTTTGATGAATAAAGATCTCATTTTTTGTATGCTCAATCTGCAAGCCAAGACAAAATTTATTCTTTCCAAGATCTTTTATCTCAAACTCTTCTTTTAGAATTTTTTATAATTGTTGGAATCTCTTCAGGGATTCCAATGATATTTAAATCACCAATGTACATAGCAATTATAATAAATTCAGATGCAGATTTCTTTATAAAAACACATGGGTAGATATCATCATTCTTGAATCAGTTTTTGGCCAGATACTCACTAAAACGATTATACCACATTCGTCCAAATTGCTTTAAATATAAAGATCTTTTCAATTTTACTAAGTATAACCCCTGCGAATATTCATGGGATGGTTTAGATATCTTTATACCTTTAGGGACTTTCATATAGATATCATAATCTAATGATCCATATAAATAGGCTATCACCACATCCATTAGATTCATATGTAGTTTATGGTATGTGAATAAACTGACCAAATAATGCAATGTTATTACATTTACTTGTTTTTTCATAATCTATACTGGACCTTTGTGAAAAATCTTGCGCCACAACTCGAGTTTTGCAGCATAAAACTTCATTTTTCTTATTTTATTTTCCCACAAATACACATCTGTAACAGGTCTTACATCTTCTAGTGTACGGACTACAGGTTCAAAGATTTCACGTTTTGCAAGTGAGTTAAACTCAGTCTTCAAAGCTTATTCTCATTTCGGCCAATCATTCCTTTGTTGACGTTCTTCGTCTGTTCTTGGCTCAAGATCCTTACTTTCATGCATGATGTATAATGCCACATTATATGATGTGTATTTCATTGACAATTGTTTTATTTCGGTTCCATTTTTCTCCTGTAAAGACGCTCAAGATCCTTACTTTCATGCATGATGTGTAATGCCACATTATATGCAAATATTTCATTGACAATTGTTTTATTTCGGTTCCATTTTTCTCCTGTAAAGACATAATCTATCGAAATCTTATCGTTTTCACAATTTTCAGGTACTTGAACATCTTTTGGAGACAAAACTATATCAGAATTTTAGACAACTGCAAGTATCTTTACGATGTCTTTATCTTTTTTAATAGGAATAATATTTATCTCTTTTCTTTTTCGAGAATTTTTGTCTTTGGAATCGACAGGCCTAGCACGCTTCTAACATGAATTTGTTTCGGTCGCTATTTGTTCGACTGAGACATCAATTCGAATTTGTGCATTTTCAGCTAGTATATAGGATTTAGTAATCCTTTTCGTATCAAAAAATGCATCAGGAATTCATTTGCTATTCTTTACAAATGTATAATCTTTTGAACTTCTAGTTCACATTACCTTTATCGAGAATCTAAATGCATTAAGGATGATGCATTTTAATTAAGTTCTATTTCAAGAAGCTTATTCTCTCTCCCTAATATTAGAAATTTTGATTTATCAAAATGACAATCTCTAAATCGAGTTTTAAACACATCTCCTGTTTGTATCTCAAGATACCTCATTATAGAAAGAGAATCATATCCCACATAAATTCTCAATTTTCTTTGGGGTTCTATTTTGGTGCAAGAAGTTGAGACAATTGGAATATATATCGCACACCCAAATATCCTCAAATAGAAAATATTTGGCTGTTGGCCAAAAAGTAATTGCAGAGGAGAGAATTGATGGTAATCTGTTGGCCTCAAACGAATAAGTGTTGTAGCATATAAAATTGCATACCCCAAACAGAGGTTGGGAGATTTATTCTCATAAGTAAGGGTCTAGCAATTAATTGGAGTCGTTTAATAAGTGATTCTACTAACTCATTTTGTGTGTGAATATGAGCTACTGAATGTTCAACGCTTATTCCATTAGCCATACAATAAGCATCAAAGGCTTGAGAAGTGAATTCACCACCATTATCAAGACGAATTGCTTTGATTGGATTTTTTGGAAACTGTGCTTTTAATCAAATAATTTGGGCAAGTAATCTTGCAAATGTCAGGATGCAAAAAGATAATAAGCACACATGTGACCATCTTGAAGATGCGTCTATTATGACCAAGAAATATCTAAAAGATCCACATGGTGGATGAATAAGTCCACATATCTCGCCTTGAATTCTTTCAAGAAATTCAGGAGACTCAAATCCAATCTTTACTGATGATGGCCTTAAAATTAGTTTTCCTTGAGAACATGTAGCACAACAAAATTCACTAAATTTAAGAATCTTCTGGTTCCTTAGTAAGTGTCCCTGGGAGTTTTCAATAATTCTCTGCATCATTATTGTTCCAGGATGACCCAATCGATAATCATGCCAAATTATAAATTCATTTGGATTAGTAAACTTCTGATTTACAATGACATGTGATTCAATTGCACTAATTTTAGTATAATATAATCCAGATGAAAGTGAGGATAACTTTTTTAATATAACCTTTTTATTTGAATCATGAGTTGTAGTATATAACTACTCATGATTTCCCTCATTCATTTTTTCAATATGATATCCATTTCGATGAATATCTTTAATACTCAACAAGTTTCTTAGAGACTTGGTAGACAATAATAGTATATTATTTATTATGAATTTTTTTCCTTCGGAAAACAAAATTATACCTCTTCCGAAACCTTCTATCACATTATTTGAGGCAATAATGGTATTAACATATTCTTCTTTTGGTACAAGATGAGTAAAATATATATTACTTTTGAGAATGGTATGTGAACTTGTACTATCCGCAAGACAAACATTTTCATTATATATCCTTGTCATTTTTTTCAAAGACAAATAATAATAGTGCATTATTTAACCGTACATGCATAGTAAATTTGTATTCTTGATTGGAATTGTTTTGAAAAAAAGCATTGTTCATAAAAATAGTGTCATATACTAAAATTTTATTATTATTATTATTATTATTATTATTATTATTATTATTATTATTTTAAAACTTCACACATTTAGTAATTTCAAATTCATAAATATAAACATAAATATTTTATTAAATATTATTTATATAAATCATACTTAAAATTCAAATATATAGAAAATAAAATTTAATAATAAATTTGTTACATTATTTATTTACATAAATACTTAACAAACTTAAATATTAAATTTTTTCGATCAAATAGCTGCTAATATTTCCTTCAAATCCTCAAAAAAAATCAGATATTTCATAATGAGTGATGTAAATTTTAACAACACCCTTTGAAATAATATTTGTCTCATTTTCTTTGTTATCTTTCTTTAAAGATACTTGATAAAGATCAACTAAGTGCCTTAGGATACGATAAGTGACCAATGGCCTTTTCCACCACAACGAAAATATTTATTCTCTATTGATTTATTTTGTCCATTATTTCTTTATTTATCCTATTTCTGATAAGATCATTTCTTATGAACATAATTTTTCTTTCTTTCATAATTTTTTTTGTTACCAAAACCTTGTCATTTACCTCTTTTTGGGATTATGATTTGGCGCATTTGTTTCAGGAAAAGGGGCAGCGCCAACTAAGCGCGCTTCATGATTTCTTAAAAATAATTCATTGTTACGTTCTGCAACAAGAAGGCAAGAAATTAGCTCAAAATATTTTTAAAAATTTTTTTTCTCGATACTGCTACTACTGGAACACATTCGAGACATGAAAGGTCGAGAAAGTTTTCTTTAACATGTCATTATCATTTATCTTTTTCCCACATAATTTCTTCGTGAGGTAATTCGGAACATTCTTAAATTGTATTCATTTATGGATTTAAAATTCTGTAGACGCAGTGTGTCCACTCATATCGGGCTTTAGGAAGTATCACTGTCTTTTGATAATTATACCTTTCTTCAAGGTTCTTCCATAGATATATAAGATCTTTGTGAAATATTCATTTTTCAATCTTTCGTCAAGATGACGACGAAGGTAGATCATAGCTTTGGCTTCATCCTTTTGGAATGCATTATTTTCAACTTTAATGGTATCTGCAAGATCCATTGAATTAAGATGGATTTTGGCATCTAGTATTCATAATAAGTAGTATTTTCAAATATATCAAGAGCATTAAATTCAAGATGAGAGAGCATTGACATAATAAAAATTTAATTTATTATCCGAGTCTTCTTAAATTTTGATTAAAGTCTCGTACTGATAACGTATTGTGAAATAAATAAATAAAAAAAATAAATATAAAATAAAGAAGTGTAAATAGATAACTCTAGTATTAATATTCCCCACAATTAATATCTCAATATAATAGAAATGATTCATATATTATATATCGTAGCATATAAAAAAGGGAATGTGTTTGTTGTTATTGCTGTGTATTATTCCTTAAATTTTCAAATGTAATTAACTTCAGTCTTGACTTAATCGCCCAAATATTAATGAACGGCCCTTCATGCATCCTTATCACACCACTCTTTATTATTTTCTAATTTTATTTTTAATATTTTTATTTTTCAAAATTTTATAATAAAAAAATAAAAACATGAGATGAAAATAGATGTTTTTATTGTACTTTTTAAATATAAAATTTTAATGAAAACACAATCACACATAATATAGATTTTTCATAATCATTTTATATTTTTATACATATTTAGAGAATATATACAATAACTCACTCTTTTTTGTTTAAAACCTTTTGTAGTATATAAAAATGTAAAAGTGCATTTAGTTTGTGTTTTTTGTTTTACTTTTAATGTTTTCTGTTTTAAGAATTTTGTAAAAAAAAATAAATAAATAACAAAAATAATAAAATTGTATTTTCTGTTTTTATCTCTTATTTTTTCTTTTTTCTTCATAAAATTTTAAAAAGAAAAAATACTAAAAATTATAAATGAAAATAAAAATATAAACCAAATCCACCTTAATGTAATTTATTTGTGTGTTCTTAGTAACACTCGGTTAAAAATATCAAAGTAGATAATGACTTTGAGCTTTTATGCATTTTATTTAATGGCATTGAAAATTTAACAGCTTATTTAACTTGAGGAAATATTTTTTGTTTTTATTTTTAATATTTTAATGTTATAATTTTATGAAAAAAAAAATCAACACGGTGAAAACAAAACTCTACAGTCTATTTGGATTGTAAAAATGCTTTTCAGTTTTAACTTCAATATTTCTTATATTAAAAATTTTATTGTATTTACTTCTTTTTTCCAATTAATAAAAAAAATTAAAACACTAAAAATGAAAATATGAAAAATATAAGATATTAAAGATGAACATAGAAAAAGATTTTACCAAAAAAGAAAAATCTTCTTTATATAGCATACCCGTCTTTTATTCCTAGAAAATTGTTCTTTGGATTTTGATTTAATTAAATTTTAAAAGTTAGTTATTTTAGTCTTTAACTCTTTAATGTTAATTTACTCCATTAAATATTTAGGGTTAGTTACTTTTTTTGTCCCTAAGGTTTGAGGTGAAAATCAAATTCGTTTTCGATCTTTTTTTGTTATTAAAATCATCCTTAACGTTACAAAACATTATAAAATCATCTTTTTGTCCATAAACAATATTTTTTGACAATTTTACCCTTTAAACAAAAATAAAAAATATTAAAAAAAATCACCCCACCCCACCCCCTTACCCGGTTACCCCCACCCCACCTCTTATCCCTACCTAAAACAGGAAAAAAAAAAACAAAAAGACAAACAAAAGAAGAGAGAAACAGGGGAAGAAGAAAGAAAAGGAAAGGAAGAAAAGGGAGGTGACGGCGAGGAAGAGTGCGGCCACCACCGTCGCCGTCGTTGTCGCCATTGTGTCGTGACTAGAGAGAGAGACAAAACGAGGAGATGAGAGAGAGAACGAGAGAAGAGAGGAACAGAGGGAGAAGAAAGGAAAGGAAGAAGGAGGAGGTGACGGCAGGGAAGAGTGACAGCGGAGAGCTGCTCTGTCGGCGTCGAGCTTTTGGTGGTGAGGGGCTCTGCTCTTCCTCCTCGTTCGATCTGTCCTCTCCTCAGCTACAGCTGCGATGGCGACCGCGAAAGTAGTAGCTTATGTGCCGTCGCTTCTTCCTCCTCTTTCCTTCAACCGCAACGGCGACGGACGGCAGCAACACCACCCCTCTTCTCTAAGTTTTTCTCTTCTCTCTTTTTTCTCTCTTTTATCTTCTCGTTTTTCTGCGTTCTCTCTCTTGAGTTTGAAGGATTGAAATTTAGAATTTTTTGTCTTGAATTTCCAAGGATTGCTGTTATTGTTGATGAATTTTTGAATCTGAGATGTTGATTCTGTGTTAGTTTTGTTTATTTTTTTGAAATTAAAAAAATAGTTAGTATTATTGTTGTGATGAATTTTTAAATTTGGATATAATATTATTGTTGATTCTATGTTGGTTTTGTTTCATTTTTTTGAAATAAAAAAAATTGTTAGTATTGTTGTTGTTGAAGATTTGGGTGGAGAGAGTGGAGTAGGGAGGAGGCTGAGGTAGAGGCTGAAGTAAACAATGGAGTGAGGAAGGTAAAGGAAAAAGACCTCTCCTCCTTCATGGGAGCTCCTCTACAGTTACGAAAGCAGGTTCCAGAGGTTAGAACGGAGAAACTTAAGCGGCGCCAGCGAAGAAGCAAAAACTAGCACTAGCATTAGTCCCCAGAAGTTATCAACAGAGGAAATAGTAAGATTGGCAGGAATAAGGTATGTACAATACTCTTCACAATGGCAAGATAATTGGTTCATGCCAATGCATCCTTATGCTCAAATTGGTTTCATGATTTTGTCTGAAGAGGAAAATAGGGACATTGACCTTGCCCAATTTCTCCTAGCTTCAGCTGATAAGATTGGGTGCCAACAATTAGAGTGTGCAAATTCATTACTCCTTCAATGTCAATGGAATTCATCAAATCTTGGGAACACAGTTCATAGACTCATTTTTCATTTCTCTTGCACACTGAAAGAAAGGCTGAATAAAGAAGGGGATGAGAAAGGGGATGGGGAGAGAAGAAAAGGAAGAGATACGGGAATGGGGGAAGTGTTTTGTTTTTATTTTTTAATATTATTTTTATTATTTATATTAATTATTAAGGGTAATTTGGTAAAAAAATAAAATTAAAGTAAAAAATGACGATTTTATAACGTTTTATAATGTTGAGGATGATTTTAATAACAAAAAAAGGTCAGGGATGATTTTGATTTTGGTCTCACACCTTAGGAACGAAAAAAATACTTAACCCAAATATTTACGTACAGTCAAATAATAATGATGTGACACATCTAGTTATATTAACATTTCAACTGGTTATGTCAATCTTAACTTAACAAAATGATACTTAACATACAAAACAAAACAACCATGAAAACTAAAATAAACTATTTTTAAACTTTATAAAATCATAAGTAAAAATGATTTTTTTTTATAGAAGTTAAGAGCGACTCCAATGGCAAAAATACTTGGTTTCTATTTTATTTGTGTCAAAAAAAGAGACTTTTATTATTGAAAGACTAAAGAGAAACAAGGAAAGAAAAAGTGAATCCCTCTTCCTGCTGAGGAGGGATGGAGAAAAAAAGATAATTTTTAATATTAAAAAATATAAAAAAACATCCTTAAAAATTTAACATTAAGCAAAGAAATTATTAATAATTTATTATTTTGTATTATTTCAATAACTAATATATGAATTTTTCATATTTTATTTTATTGTCATGTTATTATTATCAATTATGAAATTATTAAATTTGATAATTACATTTTAATTTTTTTTTTCAAAAAAATTAGATACTTTATTCCTTTCAGCAAAAAAGAATACAACCGTCCAAATGTGACTAGTAGAGACAAAAGAAGAGAGAACCAGTAGACTCTCCAAGGTTCAGACACATAGAGCATTAAGACCCAGTTAATCATCCTTCTCGCGAGGCCATCCACTTCTTGGGAAGTCTTGGCACCCTGCCCTAAGACGTAGTCGTTGCGAGACCGCCATATACACCAGTAGTAAATCCCCGATGATACTAGGTTCTGCTCTTCAGTTGGGTTAAAAATTAAGTGTTTCTTCTTCGCCTCTCAACACTTGAAGAACAGATTTTTCTCTTCGCCAGCAGTAATACCACAGTAAGGGATCCTATTCCACACTTCTTTAGCTTTCTCACAAGAGAATAGGCAATGTATGATGATTTTCGTGGCTGCGTGACACCGCGGGATGGTAGCCAGTTTCGAGGGGATCCTTCGGTGAAGCAGCTCCATAGTCGGAAGCCTTTCATGCTGAGCATGCCAGAGAAAAAAGAGGATTTTTGGTGGAGCTTTAGTCTTCCAGAGATCACGCCAAATCCCTTGTCTTTGCTGGAGATGTGGATGAAGTTCAGATGGTTCGTGGTTGAAGGTAAAAGCTATTCTGTAACCAGAAGAGACTTCATATTTACCTGATTTGTTGAACAACCAGGTAAGTTTATCCCTGTGTTCCCCAATTTTTGTTGCTAAAATTTGTTGGGTGATGGCTGGTGGAAAAATTGAGGCAATGAGCTGTTGATTCCATTCGTTGTTTTCATGCATCAGGTGACTGACCTGTGAGACAGGTTGATTCGTGGCAAAGGAGTTTAACCTGATGGGAAGGGTAAATTGTTGCTGAGGCGGAACCCATGGATCAGAGAAGATGTTCACCTTAGAAGCAGAACCTATTTGCTAGATTAAGCCTTTCTCGGTGACCTTTCACCCTTCCAGAATGCTTCTCCAGCTCTAGGACCATAAGTTTCCTGCCTCTGCTCTCATAATATCTGTATAGCGAAAGTACTTGCCTTTTAGGATTCTAGCCAATATCAAATTAGGCTGTGTTGCTATTCTCCAGCATTGTTTGCCTAGAAGTGCCAGGTTTTGTGCCTTCAAGTTCTTAAATCCCAGGCCTCCTTCCATTTTCGGCCTAGTCATCATATCCCAACTGACCCAACTAATCCTCCGTTCCTCTCCCTTCTGACCCCACCAAAAGCAAACTAAAATACCGTGAATTTTTTGAATTAAAGAGTCAGGCAGTTTGAAGCATGATAGGGTGTAGATAGGGACAGCTTCTCCCACCCCTTAATTAGGACATGTCTCCCTCCAACTAAGAGTAGTTTACGTTTTCAACCTTCAAATCTTTTTCGAACTCTGTCTTTAATAGCCCCAAATGTTGCCTTTTTTTATCTCTCGATTATAGAAGGTAGACCCAGATACTTATCTTGGGCCCCAATATGTTGGATATTTAGGTTCTCAGCCAGTAGGCTTCTGGTATTCTGGGGGGTGTTTTTACTAAAGAAAATAGCCAACTTATTTTGGTTGACTGTTTGTCCACTAAACCTTTCATAATCACCTAGTAGATCCAGAATACTATCACAACAGTTAGGAGACGCTTTACAAAAGAGGATAGAGTCGTCTGCAAAGAGGAGGTGGTTAACAGTCGGGCACCTTCTAGTGATTTGGATCCCTTGTAAGCTCTTGTTTTGCTCTTCTTTGTGTAGCAGGAAGGAGAGATCTTTCGCACAGAAGAGAAAAAGATACGGGGAGAGAGAGTCACCTTGCCGGATACCTTTACTTGGCCTGAAATAGCCAAATGGTTGACCTTCCACAACAATTGAGTAAAAAACAGTCGTAACAACCTCTTTAATCCACCCAATCCATCTTGCATCAAACCCTAGTCGTTCCATCATAAACCAAAGAAAAGGATACTCTACGCGATCGTACGCTTTGCTCATATCCAGTTTAATTGCCATCTTAGCTACATTCTCAAGTCTCTTCATTTTTAGGTAGTGCATAACTTCATGCGCAATAAGAACATTGTCCAAAATCAGTCTACCTTTCAGGAAGGCACTCTAGTTCGGACTAACTAAGAGATTCATAAAGTGTTGCAGTCTATGGACAAGAATTTTTGAGATAATCTTATAGACTACTGTAGAGAGGCTAATGAGTCTCACCTGGGACATGTCTTTGGCATCGGAAACTTTAGGAATAAGATAGATCTGGGTATGGTTGAAGCTCCTAAGTAATCTGCCTCCTGTAAAAAAACTCTTCACAGCCGAGAAAATATCTCCACCCACACTGCTCCAAAATGTATGAAAAAACTTAGATGTAAATCCGTCATCCCCGAGGCGCTCTATGGATGCACACTAAATGCTGCTCTTTTAACCTTCTCCATAGAAATAGGTCACAGAAGTTTCTGATTCATACTTGGAGTTACCTTCGATTCAAACTCTTCAAAGTCCTGGCTCGGATCCTGAATAACAGAGGCTGAGAAGATACTTTTCAAGTAATCCTCAGCTACTTTCGCAATACCCTCATTTGTGTTTGCCACCACCCCATTTTCACCAACCAAACTCCAGATCTTATTACTACGGCATCTGACTTGAACAAATTGGTAGAAGAACTTGGTGTTGCGGTCCCCATTTTTTAGCCATTTTATTCTTGACTTGTCTTTCCAATAGCTTTCCTCATTTAGGTAGGCCACCTCGAGCTGCTTTTCAATCTCCAGAACCTGCTCACCCCCTTGAATTCCAGAGGATCTCAGATCTTCCAATCGGTCCTTGAGTTCCCGGATTTGTTGTAGGAAATTTGACCGAGAAGTTTGCTGCCATCGCACGAGTGAATGTCTGCATTTCTTTAGTTTTTGGGCAAGAATAAACATAAGGGAACCCACAACTTTCGCTTTGTACGACTCCTCAACTATTCCCCTTACCTCAGTATTCCAACACTATCTCTCCTGGAACTTAAACCTGTGTTTTGTTTTCTCCATAGGAGGATTAGAATCCAGCAGTAAAGGGGCATGATCTGAGCCATCCTCTTGTAGTCTTACTGTAGCTGTAGGATAAGACTCACACCACTCCAATGTTGCCAAGACCCTGTCAAGCCTCTCTTGAATAAGCTTATATCTTCTCCTTCTATTTGACCAGGTGAATGGTCTTCCAACCATTCCCAAATCCAGTAAACTATTGTCATCTATAAAGGAATTGAATGCTGTCATAGAAGGTTCTGAAGTCAAACATCCACCTTCCTTTTCTTGGGTATTCTTTATAGCATTAAAGTCACCAAAAATGATGGTTTTTCCTTGAAATTGTTGCAGGACAGGTTTGATCTCTTCAAATTGCTGAAGTCGGATCTGTTCTATGCTGCTAAAATGAACACCAATTAGTCTCCATTCCTCCTGCCTAGTAACATCCATCCTTAATTTTTGCAGCAATAAAGAAATCACCCAAGTTTGTTACTACCACCTTAGTGCCCTTTTTCCATGTCAATGCTAGGCCACCTGCTGTGCCATTAGGATTGCACAGAAATCAATCACCAAAACCACATGCCCTTAACTTGTTCTCCACACGACGAGGCTGATTTTTTGTTTCACAGATGAAACCAACCGCGGGGAGTGGGATCTACAAATTTATTTAAAATTATGGAATGTCAGGGGTCTCCTTAAACCCCGACAATCCCACGTTAGAACTCTCATGGCTCTTGGGGCACCGTTTGACGGCCGGTGCCCTCCACCTCTTCAGGAGTGTTCTGGATCTCTTCCAAGAAAATTCTTTCTCATTGAATCTTCTCTTCACCCCACATTTGATGTGAGGACCCTCTGTTTTTCTTCGTGCTATCTGCTTGATCTTGATTCGCTCCTTTTTTAGTGTGTTAGTTTGATCAACATTTTGAACCTTTTCTACAGCCATAAGGGGTTGCGCTCCCTCTTATGTTTACTTGGTACTTGATAAGGTTATGTCTACCAAATTCGCTCCCGATTCTCCATCAAAGAGTTGCTCTTTGAATGAGAACTAGTCACCTCTGGGGCCATTTTGTCACCCACCGTTTCTTTCATAGAGAGACCTGAAAGGCTATTAAGTAACCAGCTAGGCATAGATTTTTTCTTCGGTTTCTCCCCTTGGTCATTCAGGTTAGAACCAGGCACATTATAACCATTGCATTCAACTTCAATCCTCCTACCCATCTGGTTAGCTTTTATCCCATCCCCAATTTTGTCTTGCCTCACTGAGTTCATTGTTGAATCCGTAAGGAGTAATTCACACTCCTTTGGCTCATGCCCTATCCGTGCACAATAGGTACAGAATCTCCCAATTTTTTCATACCCCACACCAATTTCAACAGCCTGTTGATCAGGGCCAATCATACAAAGGTGATATTTGAATTTTTTTGATGCATCTATTTCTACCCTTGCTTTTATTATCCTGGAGTCTCCACCCTTCATTTCATAGAAGCCAATCTCTATAACCGCACCAATTTTTTCAGCCAATTTCCTTCCAACTTCTACAGTTTTATAGCATTCTGGCAAACCCCAGAATTGAGCCCATACTGGGAAGCCTTGCATCTCACTTTCCTCCCTTCGATCAGAGTCGTTCCATCTCCTCACATGAAGAACATAATCTTTAAATAGCCATGGAGAACATTTTTCAATCCGCATCAGATCCTTGTCATTGTCAAAGAAAAATTGAAATTTGTTACCTCCTCTATCCGAGATTCTGAATCCTTCTGGTCTACCCCATATGGTTCTAAAAGCGTTCTCCATAGTGCCCACAGAAAACTTTTTGTCCGCAAAAACACGGCCTATGAGGCTTTTAGCGCATGCTTCCTTCCCTTTTTTGATGTCCTCTTCCTCGACTAGTACCTCATTGTCACTCTCTTCATCACTAACTGAATTTTCTCCTTTGGCAGTTCTCATCCATGTCTCCATATTCAATTGTATAATTTGATTACTGCACAGTTAAAAAGTTATGAAGAGCCGTTCCAAAGGAACACAGAAATCCTAGCAGGGCACCAATCAACCCTAACAGAGCCATCATGAAAAACCAAATTCTTATTTATTTTGTACTTACTAAAATTGTAACTGTTATTTATTTTAAAATTTTACAAATATTATAAAAAAATAAATTTAATTTTTTTCTAAACAAAATTTTAGATAATATATATATTTTAACACATTATAAAAAATTAATAATTATATAAAATTATTTTAATTTTAATTTGTTCTTTCTACTGGAGAAGAGAGAAACATTGAAGTTGTTATTTATTGTTTGTAACATAAAAATTAATATGAAGTTAATTTTTATAATAAGTGAACCATAAATAAAAATTGAGGAGAATTTCGCACTAAAATGCTCTAAAGAAACAAAAGCTTATCTAAGCCTACTAAAAGTTATTTTAAATAAATTGTGTATGTGTGTGTATATATAGCATGAAAAAGTTTCTGAACGTGGAAAGCAGAAGCTTGCAGAGTTGAGCAATGAAGGAGTCCTTTGAAGACCAAGGATTATTGCTAAAATTGGCCATGCTATTCATTCAAGTTTTAAATGGCCACCTTACTTCATTGAGCTTTATAACTTTATAGTAGGCATGCAGTACAGTCGTGCTGGAATAATATTTCTTGCTGAGGTCCCGACCTGTTATCCTTTTCTCAAAAATAAACTAGCATCTTGGATGTGTATTTTTATATGCACATTATTAAGGATTAACTTAATAAAATAAGTGCATGTTCTTATTAGAGTATATGTAATAAGTGTTTAAAATATGCACAATTATATATTTATTTTTTATACATTCATGTTACATGTATATATTAAGCGACTATTTTGCAGAAATACGTATTTACTATAGAAATTAGTTTTTATTACATTACTGCAAAAAAAAAATATTTGTTTATTATAGATTTAGTTATTTTACTATATATATTTAGTTATTCTAATGGTGGTGATTAATTATTTAGTTAAAAAATATAAAAATTAATATATAAATACATAATAGAAGATTATTAGTATGTATATAATATTAATTTTGAAATGCTACTAATTAAAACGACAAATTATAATAAATCTTTGTTTCCAAATTTCTCGGCTGTTCTTATGTTATACTAGCTTAAGAGTATGTAGGTTCCCATCATGAATAATATGAAAATTTATTATATTACAGCATATTTTTTCCTTCCTTCGACTTCTCAAGCATCTTGAATGTCCCATGGTTAATGCAAGAAACAAATTTGATTTTGGAAGATAAGATTATCGGTGATACTATATAGCGAAAGAGTAATTATAATATAGAAATATCACATAAAATTTTTTCTTATAAGCAAGTGATATACACCTCTTTATTATCATTCATTTTTGTAGTCATTAATGTTCTTTTCAAAATCAATTTCAATTTTTCTCAAATCAAAGCTCTAACATCCCTCTATTAAAATATAATTTTTCTGCAGAAATTATGGATGTTAAATTTAAAAATTTTAACCACTTCTATTATACAACTCATATTTTATATATAGACTATTAAAAAATAAAAAAATAAAATATAAAATATAAACAAAAATTAAAAAATAAATTTTTAAAAATCATTATTAACTCATCATATTAAAATCAATAAATAAGTATACATATGAATATTAAATAAAATAATTAAAATAATGATCTATTAGTGCACATATGAGATAATTTGAAAAATACAATAAGACGCATAGTTTAAAATTTGGTAATATTAAATTTATTAATCATAGACACTATGTATGAAATTATGAATATTATGAGTACAAAATTATGGATGTTATTAATATAAAATTATGAATGTTATCTGTATAAATTTATGGATGTTATGAGTAAATTTATCAATTGAATAAATTAATTTAAGAATTTGATATTTTTTTAAATTTAATTATGATAAAATTTAAAAACATATGTGTTAACTTAATAGTTACTTATGCAATAACTAAAAAATAATATGTGTATGGATATGTAATATCTAATAAATATGAATTTAATTTTTAGATATTAGTTGTATATAATTATGGATGTTATGTATATGAACTTATGAATGTTATGTGTATGAACTTAGTTAGTACAGTATAATTATAAATACACATAAAAACAAAAAAATTAAATCAGTTTATTACCATATCTCATCAAAGTTATTGTGGTTTTTCATATTTCAAAAATGGGTTTACTGGCAACAATCTCATTGGGTGAATCCGTCTGTTATTCAAATTATTCTTCAACTCCTTCTGACATAGGTGCTGTGTTAAGGTCGAATTCAAATGTCATATTATTTACAATGATAAAGCGACTTCTTGTAAATTTTCTTGGTCTATTCCAATTGTATTTGTAATTGAACTAGAGTTGTAATTTTTGGTCTTTGAAAAAATATACGACCTTCACGATTCTTTTAACAATAATAAACCTATTAAACAAGGCATTTGCATTTGCTAACTTCCAAAATGATAATAAATGAAACAAAGAAATTAAAAATCAATTATAATTAAAGTCATTTAATGAATATTATTATTACAGGTCTTTATTATTAGTAATATTTATTGTATTCTTAAATATAAAATTCAAATTATAAAAAGAAAGTAATGATTACAAGAATATTTAATAATTAATATCATTAATAAGTGGAGCGGATAAGAATATGATAAGTGAATTGATAAGAGAATAAAATAAAAAATTAAAATATTATTAAATTATATAAATAAAATAAATTTTAAAAATTTTTGACTAGTTATGGTCGAAAATTTGTTGTTACCGAACTTTTTTCTAAGATTATATATTGAGAGAAATTAAAGGAGGGTAATTAAGGCCATTGTTGTGAATGTACCTTACAAGCTTGACTTGAATTAAAATGGTTGCCGAATGTAACGAAACAAGTAGGTACGAGGCAATCCCGATGGTGTACATTTGTTAGCATGATTCCGTTAGAGAAATGAATGATGCACCTGCGCTTCCACATATATGGTCCCGCACCTATGTTAAATCATTACCCTTTCTGTCCTTTTATGTAATTTGGGCCATCTCCATAGTACTACGTTAGAACCAAAACCCTAATGTTGGTATTTAAAAAAGGACCATCATTGGACACCATGTCTAGGGTTTCATCATATATATCTATCTATCTTATTACATTATTCGCTTATAAGCTATAGGAATCAGAATTTCATCAATATCGTCGGTGATGCTAAATCAAATCTTATCATATTTTCAAAACCCTAGAAATACGACACTCGCTCTTCTAGGATATAACCCACGCAAAAACATGTTGCACATTCTCCTACATATATAATACTATACTAGCTGCCTTGCTATACCAAGATTTCATTGTTTTCATTTCTCAATTCTCATATATATATACTCATAGTATATAGATCATGCCTTGTGCTTTAATTTGCCTTACATCATGATTTTAATTAATATACTTTTCTTTAATTGGAGATTGCTGCTTGATATCGTGATAATTATATTTTAGACAGATTTAATTTATCACATGCGTATTCATCATCAAATAGAATATGTGTCTAACCATGTAAATCCAGTTTTAAATTATAAAAAAATGATAAAAAAAAAACTAATTTTTAATTAATCAATATTTGTTAATTTTAAAGTTTAAGTTTATAATTTATAATTTAAAATTTAAAAAGTTAAATAAACAAAGTAATTATCAACTATTGTATTTTTAGAATGGTGACTAAAAAAATGTAAACCCTAACATTAAATAATTATCAAATTTTGTATTATTCGATGCAGTTATGATATTGTGGTCGCGATCACTTACTATCAGGGACAGCTTAAAAAAATAATCTTGTAAATTTTTAATTTCATTTTTAATATAACAATTACATAAAAAAAAAGGGGCAATGTACTTAAATAAATTAATTGAGTAAATCCTTTATCTATATACATGATTTGGAAACTGATTACCTGAATGTGCATTTTTATTATTATATAATCCGTGGGAATTAATCACGGTTTCAAATTTCTACATAAATTGTTGGAGGCTAGGACGGATTATAGTTGAAGAACGTTGGCCATAAACCGTGGCTGCTCTCCACGGTTTATTAAAGAAAAAAGCTAGCATAAACCATGCTTGATCTCCACGGTTTATGAAGAAGAAGCCATGTACGTAAACCCTCCTGGCTACCATGGTTTACATGTTAGGTAGTATAAATATAGAATTCGTGGGTAGTTATCACGGACCGTTTGTGCCAAACCAAAGTGAGTTGCACCTTGGTGGTTCAGAGAGTTTGAGGGAGAAGTTTGAAAGTTTTGGTGAGATTTGGGTGGTGGAGCCATGGAGGACGAAGCTCGCTTATACCGGCTAAATGGTGTTATCCACGTGGTTGGATACATCGACGAAGAGGTTATTATTATTATTATTATTATTATTATTATTATTATTATTATTATTATTATTATTATTATTATTATGAGTTGCTAGCAGTAGTAGTATCATTATTACTATTATTATTTTTATTACTATTATGATAATGGTAGTTGTTATTATTATTTTTATTTTTATTAGTATTGGGAGCTGTCAGTATTATAATTATTGTTATTGTTAGTAGAATTATTTTTGTTGGTATTGTTATTATTCCTATTATTTCCTTATTGTTATTACTATTATTAGAGAAAATAGAAAACCAATGTCGGTATGTAATAATTTTTTCTAAATTATATTTCATGTTATTAGTATTGGTCATATATTGAGGGATTTTGTTACCCACATTTTGCCGCCTATATACTAGGGTTATTAGCGGTGTTAGGAGACAACAGAATATGCGTTTACATGATCGGATTATACTATATCTGCAAGATGGTGTTCTTCACATCTGACAAAGTGCTTGATGAACTTATTAATACACTGAGTAGTTCTCTGTCAGTGAACTTCACACCATATTTTTTGCTTCTTTGGATTTTTCCAGAGCAATGCACTAAGACAAGAAAACTCTCTTCCTCACTTGCCATAGTGACAATGATCTCTTCAGCAGCTTGAATGTCACTCACATATATATAGAATTTCTCTCCTCATAAACCGTTGCAGCTAACAAAGGTTTATGCCTATTGAAAGTCCTTCATAAACCGTTTTATGTACATTTGTCTCCCTTAGTAAACCGTGGTAGCTTGCCACGATTTATGATCCATCTTCTTCAAACGTAAACCGTGTCAAGTAGCCACGGTTTATGTATAAACATGAAACTGTGGTTGGCTCCCATGGATTACATAATAATAAAATTGCACATGCACGTAACCAGTTTTCAAATCATGTATATAGGTAAATGATTCACTCAATTAATTTATTTCAGCACATTGCCCTAAAAAAAGACAACAATATCAATAATATATTATAAAATACTAATAATTTATAGTGTTTTTAGTTAAAAATTAAAATTATTACATATCTTATTAATTAAAATTAATTCTTTTAAAACTATTGAAAATTTTTGAACCACTTAAAAACAAATCATAAACTATTGGTATAGTATTCTTATAGAATATAAAATACAAATGTCAAAACAAAATGATAACTAAAATTAAATAAGTTAAATAAAAAAATATCTAAGGTACAATATAATTACTAAAACATAACTATGTAAGTCATTAATAATATTCATCATCATCATCTTTCTTTTTTAGAATTCTTCTTCAACCCGGTCGTCGTCTTCTTCTAAAAAAGAATTAAAAAAATTATATTATTTTATTTTATATGTCATCTTCTTCTATGCAATTGTTCTTTAACGTTGTCGTCGTCATCGTTATCTTCTTATTCTTTCAAAAAATAATAAAAAAAAACCGTAACACTCTATTTTATATGTTACGTTTAAGAAATTTAGGTGTCAAAATAAAAAAATTATATGTCATGGTTAAAAATTTTGGTGTTATTTTTTGTTTTATATTTTTTCCAAACAACTCTTCCTCCTTCTTCCCTTTCTTGTTTTCATAATTTTTCTTGTTTCACATTCTCATCATTCTTATTGTTTTACCCTCTAAAAAGAATATAAATCGAAAAAAAAAATCAAACAAAAAAAAGAGAAGAAATTATACAACTTTTTAACGTTGTTGTCGTCATCGTTATCTTTTTATTCTTCCAAAAAATAATAAGAAAAAACTGTAACACTCTATTTTATATGTTACGCTTAAAAAATTTTGGTGTTATTTTTTGTTTTATATTTTTTTCAAACAACTCCTCCTCCTCCTTCTTCTCTTTCTTGTTTTCATAATTTTTCTTGTTTCACATTCTCATCATTCCTCTAAGAATAATATAAACGGAAAAGAAAAAAATCAAACAAAAAAAGAGAAGGAATTATACAATTTTTTATTTCATTTTTTGGTTTATCCTTTTTGACAATAAACACAGAAACTAAAAAAAAACTATAACTTTATAAATAAAAATACATAAATTTTGCACGAAGAAAGAAGAAAGAAGAAGAAAAAAAATTGCAACATTTTATTTTATGTGTTGCAGTTAAGAAATTTCAGTGTCAAAAAAATTATTGTGTCATGATTAATAAATTTCGGTGCTATTTTTCTATTTTATGTTTTTTCAAACTACTCCTCCTCCTTGTTTTCCTAGCTTTTTATTTCACACTTACGTAATTCTTATTGTTTTAACTTCTAAAAAGAATAAACAAAAACAAACAAAAAAATTATGTAATTTTTTATTTTATTTTTTAGTTTATCTTTTTCGACAATAAATAACAAAATTTAAAAAAAAAGAAGAATAAAAAGAAAAAAAAACTGCAACATTAAATCCAAAATTAAAAAAAAAATTAATGTCAAAATTAAGAAATTTATGTATCATAGTAAAAAAAAAGTGTGATTTTACGTGCATATTTATAAACAAATTTTGTTAAATTTTGACTAATTTAATTAGACTTAGTTAATAAAAATATTTAAATGTATAATAAAATTTTTTGCTTTAAAAATTCTTCTTTTTTCCCGCTTTCGTTCTTGTGATTCTCTGTTATAAGATAATTACCTGGTTAATGTACCACATAATTATATCTTGGACTATATTGGATGTACAACTGATTTGTGTTTTATGGTATTCATGGCTTCTGGCCCTCTAGTTGGAATTGATAGAGCAATTGGCAGCACGGTGTCGGTCTGTGATTCTTTTACCCTTTAGTTTAATATCACATCAACCAATATTGTTTTAAAGCTAGCTATGCTCTTATAATACAATTAATTAGTTAAGGAATGTTATTCATTTTTCAGTTTTTTTTTTTAAGTTAAAAGTAGATATTTTAGTATTGATTTGAGGTTTCAGTTTGGAAAGATAACTAAGTAACCTTAAAAGTTTAATTATTGTTCTAACTTACTTTGGAAATTAAAGTGATTATTTCATTTTATTTGTAGTTGAAATGTTTATTATTTATTTTGTGGGCAGGATAATTACATACATCACGTGAAAAACACTACTTTAGATAATTCTGAGTTATCTACTTATCTTTCAATTATTTTGTTAGATATTTTGATGTTTTTTTTTTTTTTTTTCAAAGTGTACTAAGAGTAGTCTTTGAGTTAATATTATATACCAAGTATAACACAATGTATCGATCGACCTAGTTAGATTTGTGTCTTAGCTTAGTTAAACTTATCTGATTGATCATTCAAGACTGTTAGTTGTTCCATCTATCTTAAATTATATATATGAAATTTTATTTTTATTATGAATTAAACTTTCATATAAAAAATATGAATTTAGTTTTAATGTACTGATAATATTAAATATTTTATAATCTAACTACATTATTTATTGTTTTAGATGATCATTCACGCAGTCAATATAAAATTAAAGATAATTATTTTTTATAATGTAACGTTATGTAATTAAATGTGACTATAAAAAAGTTTGTTGTGACGTTTGTAAATGTGACTATAGAGAAGTTTGTTGTGAGACTAGAAATAATAACAATAAAATGTTTGAGCAAATTGTTTTAATATATCTATGTCACATTTTTTCAATCAGAAAAAATCACGACTTTAGTTTAAAATTAATGTTTTTGTCCGTAATAATATTACGAGAATATAAATCTTTTAAAATTATGTTATTTTTGTCATGACATTATATATTATAGCACAAAAAATTTATAGACTTAAACTATTTTTACAAAAAGGTCATAAAGAACAAAAGTTTTTATCGACTAAGAAGAACATAATCTCCGTAGATAACAAAAATTAAATAATAAGCTTTTTAGTTATTATTTTTATGTGAAAGAGTTTAATTTTTTACTAATAATTAGTTTTAACATTTATTATGAAAAAATTTAATGTATATACTTTTACATTTAATTAGGTGTTAAGTCTATTACATAAATAAAAATAATTAATTTTCATATTTGTTATTTAAAAATAATATTTTTCTCTTTATATATATAAAAATATAATTAGTTATTAGTATAAACATTTTATATTGATAGTTATAAAATTAACTCAAAATTAATTTTTTTAGAAATAAGTGAATCTTAATTCTAATTATTAATTACAACATTAATATTCTCTATAAATTATATGTAATAAATATTTGAAAGAAAAGAAGTGAAAATATCGTTCAAAAAGATAAACGGTAAAAATAAAAAATTAAATAAAAAACTAAAAAAAATCTGCATGTAATAATATATATTTTTATATAAATAATATTGTATGATTATTTTTTAATTATATTTAATTATAAATTTAATATATTATTTATAATTTTATTAATTTATTTAAATTATATTATTTTATTAATTTTATTTTTCTATAGTACAGAAAGGTAGAAAAAAATAAAGAATGAAAGAAAAAAGAGAAAGATAAAGAAGACGATGGAGAGAGGGAGTTTCTTAATTTTAGAGAAACATATTTTATTTTAATTGTAATGAAAGAATATCTCATAACACATTTTGATTTGTCAAATTAATAATATAAAATATAAAGGATGAAGTATACTCTTGTCCCTAAAATTTGGCAAAAATTTTAAAAATATCTCGAAGTTTTATTTTATTTCAATTTTGTCCCAAAAATTTTCGATTTATATCAAATATATCCCTAGCGGCTAATTTTTCAAAAAATTTAAGATCAATTCAACAACAATTTCATAAGAATAACTCTCAATACAAGCAAATCAAGCATAATTTTCATGCATTATTGTTAGATTAGTTTTGAATTTTTTGAAAATTCAGTTGTCGGATGTATGTTTGATGCAAATCGAAAATTTTTTTGACAAAATTGAAACAAAATAAAATTTATGAGTATTTTTGAAACTTTTGACAAACTTTAAGGACAAAAAATATACTTTATCCAAATATAAAATATAAGCTATATATAGAGTGGAAAAGATAGAAAAAAATAGAGAAGGAGAGAGAGGTAGATAAGATAATAAAAAAAGGATCGGAGTTTATTAATTTTGAAAAAAAAATATTTTATCTCAATTTTAATAAAAATATTATGTAGTATATTTTAATTGTTAAATTAGTAATATAATAATATAGCTATATTTCAATTTTAATTTTAATTATAATTAAAAAATGTTATATTGTACATGTTAATTATTAAATTTATAATTAGTTATTAATAATGATATATAAGAGAGATAAGATGATTCAAGAAATGAGAAAGATAAAAAAAATGAGAGAGAGGAAGAAAAAATTCTTTAATTTAAAAATAAAATTAATTTTAATTACAATAAAAAAAATGACATGTGACTTATTTTAATTGTAATATTAATAATATAAAATAGATATAATGACCATTGAGTCGTAGTCACGCTAGATTCAATCATGCTTATAAAATGTGATATATGAAAAACGTGATAATATGAAAAAAAAAAGGTTTTATTTGGTGACTATGAATGGTAATAGATTCAAATTTAATTAATTATTCTACTATCTTCATTTTTGTTCACCAACATCGTTGAATATATATTACACGTTAGATCCCAATAGATGAGAGGCAAATAATAATTAATAACGAATTATATTTCATCAAGTGTATAATTCGAATTTTTCTTTTTAATATTGAGTTTAAAGAAGTGTTATCTCTAAAATGATTCATTATATGTGGTGTAACGAGCTGTAGGCCTAGGGATGACACAACTTTAAATTTTTAATTCGTTAAAATAACAAAACAGCGATGTCAATTTTTATTTTCGTAATTAAAAAAAAATAAAACGATAACACACTTTTCTATTTTAATAATTTAAAGAAAACAATAAAATGGTAATGCCGTTTAACAACTTTAAATTTTTTAAAAAATATTTTTTTAATAAAAATATCAATGACGTTTTTTTAAATTAATTAAAAGAAAATTTAGATAACACATTGGTGTCGTTTTATATTTTTTAAAAAGTAAAAAAATTATAATTAAATAAAATTTACGTGAAGTTAAATAATCTACTATAATACACATCTTTCACCAATCTTAAAAAATTTAGCCGTACAATTTTATCTAATAATAATAATAATAATAATAATAATAATAATAATAATAATAGAGTGCATAAGGTGTATCTCTTAGAAGAAGGAAAATTTTGTGCAGTGTGAAGGATATTATTCTGGCACGGTTATCAAGAGGAATGTTTGTAGGACCCCTCCCACCACCCACTGGTGAAAAAGGAGTCAAGCTCTCCAGCTTCTTTGGCTTTCAATATAAGAAAAGGAAGAATGAACAAAAAGAAGGCCATGTGGGGATATTTATCATATATGTATAGTGATATAATTAATTATACACAAAGATGGTTGATTAAGCCTTTAGATAGTTAAGACAAGGCAACCCCACTTTCAACCAAATTAAATTCACCGTATAAAACTTTCCCACAAAAGATTATTTTCTCATGGTGGACGACGAATGAAGAGCTCAAATCAGAAAGCAGTTTTACATCCTAAGCTAACCGTACTTATATATTATATATAGGAAAAGTATAGGTAAACAATGAAAATATTAAACAATATAAACAATAGATATATCAGATGTTCATTTTACTAGTGTATGGATGGTTATTTTAATATTAAAATTTAGAGAGTTAAATTAGAGGTGTAGTGTATTTTGATTTGATTGGTGGTTGTTCATATTGTTCAATAAAATCATTGTCCCCTAGCATTCCCCTTATATATATTCTCATTAGTTATTGAGCTAGCATTTACTTTGTGTGTATATATAATTATATAGGAAAAGTTTAGGAGGTTAGTAACTTTTGTGTTTTTTGGTCAACACTTAACCATTAAAATAAAAGTGAGTGATCTTTTATTATTAGATATAATTTCACACCATTAAAAATATTATTGATCACCAATTAATGATTACAAAATACCAAAATTATTAACCCCTAACATTCCTCAATTATATATACGAAAAATATTATCAGGCATGTATATACCGATGCATAGTGAAAATACGTATCGTGTATTGTGTACTTTACATGAAAGAGAGAATTTTAAAAACCACTACTTAACCAATAAAAAAATTAGTAATTCTATATCATTAGATATAATTTTATATTATTAAAAATATTAATAATAAATAATTAATAACTATAAATCACAAAATTTATTGATTCTGTAACACTCTTCTAAATGAAAACCACCTATAATTCAATAGTAATGTTAAGAAATTAATATTATTATAATAGTTAATTTTAGAAAACATTATAGAAAGTTGCCAAATAAATTTAGTATAAAACTCTTTTACTTAAGATGATCTTTTATTGGATTTGATTTTTTGAATTTTTTAATTGAATTTTAAATGTTTTTATTTTTAAAAATTTTAGATATTTTTTGTGTTAAATATTTGCTTAGATATGTAGTGTTGGTTTTTGACCTTTTTTTTTTCTTTTTTTTTCGTTTAAAATACTCGAATTTGAGATTTATTATGGAAGTGAAAATAAATATGTAGAGATCAAATCAATTTTTAATTAGAATTTATATAGATTATTATTAGTACTATTATTAATTAAACGAAAATATTTGGTAACAAAAAAAATCAGTCAAAAACAGCCATAACTTATCTTATTTAGTATTTATTAATTATTGTGATAATTAATTAATACTAAATAAGACAAGTTTTGACTGTTTTTTTTTTTATCAACCTAACATTATCCTAATTAAAATGGGTGGTAATAAGTATATTAGAGTGTTTAGAAGAATATTTAGGGTTGATGGGTGGTACGAAACAAATCGCACATTACTGTCACTTTAGATCCTATTTGGGTTGCTTCGTTAACACTGAGATCTTCTTCTTTAATGGAAGAATCTGAAAGAGCAAGACAGTACTGTGTTAAGATCTGACACTTCTGATCGGTTGCCAAACCAAAGAAGAAGAAGAAGAAGAAGAAAGATAGGGAGACCACTTTTGCTGTAAAGGATTTGACAGCCATCATTCCAACTCACTTTTATGTCCCAAACATTACACAATATATAATATTTTATATAAAGTAATTTATTAATTAAAACAAAAAAAAATGTGGATTATCCCAAATTCACAACCGAATTTACATATATATGATAAGATTAACACTGATTATTAGGTGGTGTACTAAGTACTAACGCTCCTCTTAACCTTAATTAAAAATGAATCTTAGGTTATATATTCGTGACCGACGGAAAAAATCTGTTCTCTCTCTCTCTCGCTTGTACCAGCTGACAATAATAATGAAGAATGGATTGACGGTAATCCTTTGAAGGTAAAAATTCAGGTGTAGTGGACTTCACGTTGTCGACTTCAGGTGAAGTTGATACTTGAGAGCCATTGTCGACTTCAGGTGAAGTTGATACTTGAGAGCCATTAAATAATTTAACTGATTTTTTCATTTAACGATTTTCAGGTATCAATTTCACGTTAAATCGACTTCACCTGAGTTTTAACCTCCTTTTGAATGCTGTTGCAGAAGCAAACCGCGAGCGAAATTCTTGGTTACACAATACTTGATTGAAACAAGAACCGAAATATGAGGTATGGATTAGTAATAAATAGAATTAATTAGTAAAGCATGCATAGTTGCATACCCTTTTTTTTTTCAAAATAAAGTGACAAACACATCCACTCAGGAAATTAAAATTAAAATGAAAAGTAAAAAGAAAATGATTCCCCATTGAATACATATATAGGAATAAGAAAGCAAAGCAATTTGACTACCATGATGCTCCACCTAGCATGCCATTCCAAAAGCCAGCAGTAGTTGAATCAGTTCTATTGGTATTCTTTTCCTCCGAAGAAGGAAACAAAACCCTTGCACCACCACCACTCTCAAACCCTTCTTCAAGACTAAAGTTAAGTCCACCAGATTTGATGAACTCTTGCATTGGAGCACCAAACCCTGCCGTACTATACATTGTAGAATCCGAAAGCGACATCGGCATAAAAGAATTCAATCCCCTTGAAGTATTAGTAGTAGTATTGATCCCACTTCTCAGAAACTCCGTAGCAGAATCGTCATGATGAGGATGAGGAGGGGGTGGTGGTGGTGGATATGCTAAGTTAAGATCTTGTCCTTGATGGATGATCTTTGGGTTCTTATTAGTTAAAGATGATGATGGAGGAGTGGAGGAGGATCTCTTGTTCTTTCTGGAACCGCCGCCAACGGGAACGTTTCTCAAGGAACCACCTTCAGTCCAATACCTTCTGCAAGTTTTGCAGAAGTAGCGTGGCTGAGAGAGGCTGTAGTTGTTGTAGTAACAGAATTTTGTGTTGGTTGAGTTGCACCGTGGACAGTTAAGTGCTTGATCCTTCACTGGCCTTGTTCTTCTCTCTAACACCGAAGATGATGAAGAACACGCTTTTGTTGACGAACCTTCCATTGCTTTTACCACTCCTATTCCCTGTCCAACACACACAAAAGAATCACACAATACATAAACATAAATTCATAACTTTGATTATTTATTATCTTCAAGACTGAATTTAGTGGAAGGAGCTCTGAGCTGATCATCTCTCTCAGAAAAAGTGAAAACTTTATTATTTAATTGCAACACAAAACTAAAAAATTAATAATAATCAGTTAATCACCAAAAAGACTTATACTATAAATTTTATGGTTTTGAAAAACTAAATCACAACCACCTCATCAGAAGTAACTAAATTTCATGTAAGGGAATTAAATTAAAACGAAAAGGAAAAAAAAAAAAAAAAAAAAAAACAAGGAACAGAAAAAAGGTGTTTGCTGGTATGTGTGTGTGTACCTGTGCCCACTGAGCTGTGTCCATGGATTTTTAAGAGTGGAAAAAAGGGAAAAGCTATGGAGTTCTCTGAGAGAAAGTGAAAACACCCAACTTTTCGTTTCTTTTTTTTTCTCTTCTTTCTAGAGAGAGACTGGTTTGTAAAAGCAAGTGTGGAAGGAAAAGCTTAGAGAGGGTTGTGGGATTATAGTGGTGGTGGTTCCATTATGTGTTGGCCAACTAGCTGTTGCTGTATATTCAACATAAAGGGGTAGCATAGTCTTTTCACACATCCTTTTCATCATACGCACTATATCATATTTCTCCATGCATTATATTTTACAAAAAATTATTATTATTACACTAATAAAATGATTACTTTAACATAAGTCTATTATTTGAATGGTCGTCATTCAAAGAAAAAGTTAAATGATGAAAAATTGTATATGAAATATTCTATATTATTTGGTATATTAAAATCACACTTGTATAATTTTTGAGAATGATTTTTCATTCAAATTTAAAAATCTAGTATGTAATTATGTATGTACTCCAATTCAAATATCTTAATTGTTAATTCTTAATTTCTACTCTCTACCAAGTAACAAATTCCTAATTTTTATTCTTGAATTGTATTTAGTATCCTTAAATAATATTTCAAGTTTTGGTATCCAAATTATCGATATTCTTTATGATAATTCCGTATGGGAAAATTTGCGTAAAATGAAACATGTAAGGCTAGTGTTAATAAAGGGATTTTTTTTCTACTATAAATTAAAAAATATATATTTTTTTAAAAAAAATTAACTTTTAATTTTAAAATACGTTTTTTTTTTCTGTATTTGAGGGAAGTTTACCGCACTCCCGGCAAATTTTATGAATTATATAGAGTTTGTCGTACCTCTGCCGAACTTCACGTTAAATTTGCCCAAATATAAAAGGCGAGAGATATCACTTTTTTTTTTTACAATTTCATTTCACTTTCATCCTCCCTTCTGTTATGAAGGTTAGTTCTTTGAACATTGTCAAAATTTTTGGTCTTTTTAGTTGATTCGGGTAATTTTGTTGTTTTTTTTCTTTATCTAAGTAATTTATAATTGTTGTGTTTTTCGTATTTCACGTGAAAATTTTCACTCTGATCCTCCCTTACCTTTTCTAGGTTCTCTCTTTAGACATCATCGAAGTTATTGATTTGTTGAGTTCGTCAGTTTCAGGTAATTCTAGTGTTATGTTTATGTTTTCTATTTGATTTGTTGTTGTTTATTATTTGAATACGTATAAACATATAGTTAGATTAAGTTATTAGTTATGTTGATTAGTTTGAGAAGTCGATGATACACTTATTTTACATTATGACGTATGTGTTGTTATTTTACATTATTAGTTATGTTAATTAGTATGTGTATGTCAGGGAAGTGAGAAATTTATTTTGATTATTGTTTCGTTTAAACTAATTAGAGTTACTTTTTAGATTTACTTTAAATGTAGGTTAGAAAATTTTAGTTAATGTGAAATAATTTAGTTAATTTGAAATAATTTAGCTAATTTAGTTAATTCAGTTAATTTAAATGAAACTATTCTACTTTATTGTGTTAAAGTGTGTAGTCTTATGGAGCTAGAGTTGTTGGGTTACGAGGATATCTTGTATAAACTGGATCAAATTTAGCACATTGCAGGCAGACTTGATCGAGTGGTACACATTGAAACTCATGTTGTTTATATATTTAAATTTTGAATTTGTGTTGTTACTTGTTGATTCCTTTTTGTTTTACTGATTTATTTTATTTGGTAGGTGTATAGAATCCTGCGTAACAGGAAAAATTTGTTAGGATGCTGTCCGAACATATTAGGTCACATCCCAGACGGGCAGGATTCGAACATGTTGCTTATATGGTGGAGTGGGAGCATGACTAGTCGTTGGTCTCAGCTCTGATAGAGAGATGGCGACCCGAGTTCCATACGTTTCACTTGCCATGTAGGGAGATGACCATCACCCTGCATGACGTGGCGTACTAGCTGGGACTCGTCATTGATGGAGATCCAGTCAGTAGATGCATCGGTGGGTGGAGAGTTCTATCAAGGACGGTCCATTGAGGAGTTGTGTTAGAAGTTATAGGGAGCTGTTTTAGGTCCTGATGACAGACAGTCACAGATGAAGTGGACTGTCAAGTTGAGCTGGTTTCAGAACACTGTTTGCGGGGAGCTGGAGGAGCACCTGATTGAAGAATTCCTACTGCGTTATACTAGGGGTTATATCATGCAACTGAATACCAGCAATAGAATCTAGGTGTCGGGCCACGGAATACCAACAATAGAATCTAGGTGCATGCGGCAGTTTACTACTTTCACAGGCATATCACCGTATGCTACTGTTGAGGCCAGAGGAATATATGTCGCGCACCGTTTTTCCCTTGTTGAGAGGTATAAATTTATTGTAACATCTTTTTCGTAAGTTACTTAAATAGTTTTGTGGTGTCTTAACTATCGTGAAATCATAGGTGGATAGTTGCGGCCAAATAATGGCAGAGGTGAGAATAGGCTTCGTACTTACAGGCGTCTCCTCAATGGACTAGGGGCCCTTAATGGAAGTGATAATCGTAGTTGATATGAATTATATAATTATCATATTTGTGTGTTAATTAAATTTCAAACTTCTATATCATAATTGTTTGTGTCTGTGAACAGGTTAACTAGATGTCGTACGCTGACCTTGAGATCCAGCCTATCGTTCCACCGGGGATCACCGAGGCTGAAGTCTTTGTTGCCGTTGTATGTCCTCTATTGTGCTTTGCCATAGTCGAGTGGCATCAGGTTGACCGCGTCATGCGTCAGTTCGGTGGCCTCCAGCACATACCAATCAGGTTGCTGAACATTGATGAGATGCATGCCCATGATGGGAGGTTTAGTCGGGGTGAGTGGTATCCTAAGTTCCTGGGGAGCTGGCATGAGTTGTGGAATGCTCGCAGAGACCACATGTTGCCGGTGCATCATGCCATAAACCTGCGCCCATCACGTGCATATTTGACGTGATACTTTCGATGGGCGCACATAGAAGCATCGTATGAAGGCCAGTCATCCTCGTGACCTATGGGCCTGAACTCTGATCTATAAACCTGAAATACAGCCTCCATGCGATACACAAAATGAACAAAATGCTTCCAATCTTATCGTGAATGAGAGCATGCTGCGAGAACATGAAGGCATGGAATACGAAGAGCTTGAAAATACACACAGTCACACTTGCCATCACCAAGTAGTATTTGATAATTCTGCTGGTTGGACCCGGGCACTGCTGCTAACTCCTCAACGGTGAACGTTGTCCTCGACGGATCAAACTAATAAACATTCATAGTATTAATGTACTTCGAGTTGAACTCTATAGCCTTCACCGGCATCTGTGAAAATTCAACGCACACTTGAAGCTGTGCCTGGGCCTCAGAATCCTTCCTCGCAAAATGTTCACCCAAACAAAAATAGGTTGACTTAACAAGAGCAATGATTAGCAGATTATGAGAATCCTTCATCACAACATTGATACATTCTAAGATGTTTGTTGTCATGTGCCCAAACCAATGGCCTTCATCTGCATATTACGCCCACTGAGAACGAGGCATTTCTTCAAGTCAGTTTGTGATGGCAACATTCTCACTCCTCAGGCGACCAAAATAATGAGAAAACTTCTGTTGTGACTTGGAATATGCCGCATTAATAAGAATCTTCTTCAAGTCCTTGTTCTTGAAGTAAGTCTTGAAGTTAGCAGCTATATGTCTTGTACAAAACGCCTGGAAGGCATGTGGCGGTTTCCATAAATTTCCATTGGCATTCAACGCAGCATCAACTGATTTGTGCCTATCTGAAATCACTAAGAGGCCTGGTTGAAGTGTAACATGTTGTTTCAGATACGAAAGAAAAAACGACCAAGCCTCCTTCATCTCACCCTCGACAACTGCAAATGCAATAGGCAATCTGTTTAAATTGTCATCCTGAGCAATAGCCATCAACAACGTGCCTCCGTATTTACCGTACAAGTGGGTGCCATCAATGAAATAAGTGGCTTACAGTACTTAAAAATCTCAATACACTGAGAAAATGTCAAGAACACCCGATGAAACATGACAGTATCAGGTGAAGCAGGCCATGATTGTGTTACAAGTTGAACCCAAGTACCTAAATAACCATATATGTTATTACTCATAAGGTCTGACTACGTTAAGCATACACAACTAAAGACGATGTAACGAATCTTCCTAGGTAAGTACATCTTCATAACAAACAACCGACGAGAAAGCTCGTTGTATGACTCCTCCCAATCTCTATATATCCTACCAATGACTCTTTGCTTTGCAAGCCAAAGCTTACGGTAGGACGTCTTATAACCGAAGTGATTCTCCATACCTCCTTGAATAACCCTTATGCTGATGGTTGGATCTTCTTTCACCATCATGAATATGTACTGAGCAATCACCTTTGAATTCAATCTTTGATGGTCTTGACCCATCGATGTTTGCATGCAACTGTGAGGTGCATTGTATTTTCTCACCTTCTATTTTCTTGCTTGTGGCAATAAGATATGCGTATGTTCCATCCACAACCGAATCCGAACTGGATACACTGTGCATCATACTTTAATTGGTCTCTCTCTAGTATTTTATACTCTTCACCCCTCCTGATGTTGTACGTCTTAATTGCCAATATCACTCCCTCCTTGTTTTCAAACTGTTGTCCAATTTCAAACTCACTTACGAGATCCTCTTCCGGCCCTCGATGACTAAAGAAACAATCTGAAGTTATTGTGTCGAGATTCAAAGTGGAAAAGTGATCCGACCAGTCATATAGACGAGAAATCACAGGCGGTGTCAGTGCAGTTTGTGTATCACCATAGAAGTTCATCTCTTCCTCCTCCTCATCCTCATAAGGAATTTCCGTCAGTTCAGCCTCAACATCTTTACCATTTTCAAAATTGACTTGATAGGGATCCGTCATCGGCTCCCTAATCGCAGAACTCTCATGACTTCGAACATCAGATTGCATCATGCCATCATTAGAATGTTTAATGTTTGACCCTTTCTGACTACCTTTAGGTGGCATATTAGGTCAACCATCATCCGTCTAATGTTTCTTCTAACTGCTCCACTTAAAAGGCTATCATCAACAGCATCCGTAGATGATCCTTGTCCACCTAACTCAACTAGGTAAACAAATAATTCCAACATATAAATATTTGTCCAACGGTTGTGTCACACCCTTATAAACCGTATGTCCTTGTCATCACGTTGCCCAATACCTGTACCAAAAAATATAAAATATTCTTAATACCTCGACTATATTACAAAAAAAAAAAAGAAGAATCACAACCTCTACAATATACCTTTTGTAAAATAAAATGTTATCTACTTCGGCTGGATATCGGTAGTAAATTTTTTTCACTCTTTTCGTGTGTTATTTTTCAATGGAGTGCAATATTAAATTCTTTAATGCTGTTAAACTGTTGATTTTGGCTGTCATGTATGCAATCACTAGTTGAGTAGACCTAAATCCGATAAAATCTTCTTCATCGTACACTATTTCACCATCATAATGAATGGATAATAATAGAATTCCAGACATTGTGAAGAGTTAATCAAAAAATGAGGAATATCAAAGAGAAGAATGAGCAACTCGTATTGAGCTTGTGAGTATTTATAGAGGGGGTAACCTGAAGTTCACCGGAGATACAGCGAACTCTAAATAATCCATACAGTTCGCGCAGGAATTGCGGTAAACCTTATTAATATAATAGGGTTTGTTGGGATGAAGCGAACTTTTCTTAAATACCGAAAAAAAAAACGTATTTCAAAATAAAAAATTTGAATTTTTTTTGAGAAATATTTTTTTATTATTTATAATAGAAAAAAAATCCGCTAATAAAGTATCAGATATAATTATTATTATTATTAGAGAAGTTAACAATATTCTTCGTTGATGTCTTTAGTCGGTTTGATTCTATTACGATCAGCTAGAGACGAAGCTCCAAACGACTGAATGCTGATTCTCTATTCTTTTCCCACCATTAACTATAACTAGCCAGTTACTCTTTTTGGGGAAAGAAAAATTAAGGAACAAATGAAAAGAAAAAGAAAAAACACCAATTAACAAAGCAAATATGGCCGGTGTTCCTTTTGTTTAATTTTCCTGATATTTCCTTTGAGTTTGATATAGTTATTAGTTGTTAGTAAATATTTGAGTGATTTATTTATGAAAAATGATTCTGCATCATATTTATTAATTGTTTTCTAATTTTTAAATATAAAAATTTTGAACTTTTTATATTTATTTTTTTTTAAGAAAAATTATAAATTTAAATTTTTAGTCTTTTAAAGCTTAGGAAAGTATTTTGAAAAATGAACTAAGACTTTGAATTATTATTTTTCTTTTAACGTTTTTTTTAATAAATCAAATACCATGTGCTCCATGAAAAGTAATATATCAAAGTTCATATAAAAAATCAACTGTAAAAGAATATATTTCAACAAGAAATGTTAGATGTCAGTGCTCGGGGTTTAGAGTGTTGGTCATGTGTTAACAAAAAATGATAAATTTTATTAATTATATAAACTTACTTTATTTTTATTCCACACCTTACAAATGTATTATACATTTATACTGTCTTGTTTTTATATATTTTGCTACGGTTACTCCCATAAATGTTAGTTTATAATAACATTGACTCATTTTAGAAGTTACATAAAACAAATAAAATATAAAAAAATATTGATAATTTTTTATCTAAGTCTATTATATAATAAAAATGAAGTAAACCACTTTGAAAATTTCTTTTTATTAGAATATCATAATTAGGGAACAAAATCAGGAAAATATCAAAGAGGATTAGGAAAAAATCAATGTAATTTATTAGGATATTATTCCATAACGAGTGTGCTTTTAGCGTACTCTTAATCTATATATTGGTAAGAACTTTGTAATCACAAATGAGAAATATGAATAACAAAATAATACTTTTCTAAATAATTCCTCGTTTCTTTCCTAAACTCTTTGTACCATGGTAACATGGTATCAGAGCAGAGTTAGGTTCTAGGGACTCAAAATCAACAATTTCTTTACAAATTGTAAATATGCTACGCAATAGTTTTGGAATGCGATCATCACAAACCAATTCCGACAATTTGTCAATTGGTTTCAAACTAAAAGAATATGATTATCCATTATGGACAACTCTGATGAAAAAAGCAATTGGTGGAAGAAGAAAGAAGAAACACACTAAAGAAAACTGCTTTAATATTGTGGGTTACCCAGATTGGTGGAAAAATAATCCAAAGTCATCAAGAAATCAGAATAAGGGAGCCGTGAGCATCCCAGAGGTTACCAGCAGCGGTGGCGAGGCCAGAAGAGAGGAAGCAAGTCATTATGGCAAGGCAGCAACGGCGGTAAGGGCAAGGACTACTGAACTCCATGCCTGCTCAGCCCAGACCGCGACTCAATATAAAGGGGATACCCAAAATCAAAATCCAATTAAAAAGATAAATGATTGGATCTTCGATTGTGGGGCTACCGATACTATGACTCATGACCTCCATGATTTTAATAGCATGACTATACCCTCAAAAGTTCATATTGAAACAGCTAGTGGAGAATTAATTGATGTTAAAGGAGGAGGCTCCATTACTTTTTTAGAAAAATTGAAATTAAAAAATTGCCTCTATGTCCCTGAACTATCATCAAAATTATTGTCTGTTAGCCAAGTAACAAAGGAACTAAATTGTGTGGTACTCATGTACTCTACCTTTTGTCTTTTACAGGACATTCTTACGAAGGAGATCATTGGGCGTGGTACTGAGCGAGAAGGCCTTTACTACGTTGATGAAGTAGCACACCAGGGTCATGCCATGCTTGCTCACGGAACAGTTACTAGGCAACTTTGGTTATGGCACAGGCGTCTCGGACATCCTTCATTTGGGTACCTCAAGTTACTATTTCCTAGTCTTTTTACAAGTAGTACTGAACCCTTTAAATGTGAAACTTGTATTCGTGCAAAAAATCACAGAGTTTCTTTTCCTCCAACCAACACTAGAGTCAATTCTATTTTTTCTCTAATACACTCAGATGTGTGGGATCCAGCTCCTATTTCCCATAATAATTTTCAATATTTTGTGTTATTTGTGGATGATTTCTCTCGCATGACTTGGGTATATTTTTTAAAACACAAATCTGAAGTACCTGATAAGTTTTTTGCTTTCTACCAAATGATTCAAACTCAATTCAACAAGAAAATTCAAGTACTTCGCTCAGATAATGGTAGGAAATTTATAAACCAGTCAATGCGCAATTTTTTTATGAAAAATGGTCTTATTCATCAAACTTCCTGCCCAAATACACCCCAACAAAATGGTGTGGCTGAGCGGCGAAATCGTAAGTTACTTGAGATGACCTGAGCCATGCTTTTTGATGCACAAGTTCCAAAAATTTTTTGGCCTGAAGCTATAGCGACCTCTGCCTACTTACTAAATCGCCTACCTACCCAAGTTCTCCACCACACAACACCCTTACAAGTCTCGGCTACTCAAACTGCAATCCCGCCTATTCTAACCTTACCACCTCGAGTATTTGGATGTTCCGTCTTTGTCCATATTCCCAAAGCCAATAGAACCAAACTTGATCCTTATGCAGAAAAATGTGTTTTCGTTGGGTATGCTACACACCAAAAGGGGTATAAGTGCTACAATCCAATCACTCGTCGTATTCATGTGACCATGGATTGTGATTTTTTAGAATCCGAATTTTATTTTAGCCGCCAACATGGCATTCAGGGGGAGAACAATAAAGAACCACCAAGTTGGCTAAATAACCTTTGTTACCCAGAAACTGTTCAAACAGAGCAAGTAGATGGAGCCACCGAGCATATTTCACTCAACGTAGCAAACAACTCGGTACATACAACCAGTGAGAGTCCTTTTGAGAATGTCAGACAAGAGGTAAGTAATTGTCAATCTGATAATTTACTCCCTGTTTTTAATGAGGCCACTAACAATAACAGTATAGCACTGGAACATGAAGAACCAGAGCCCAATACCTTTAGTCTTCCTCCAAGAAGAAACAGAGGAATTCCTCCTGATCGGTACTCACCAGAACATGTTCCCCGTAACTCAAGATACCCAATAAGAGTGGCTAGAGAAAGAATGGCAGATGTTGCAAAGGCTTTTTCCGCCAGACTCTTAACAGAAGACATTCCAAGAACTGTCCGAGAAGCCAATGTGAAAGCTGAATGGCGAAAAGCCATGAATACAGAAATGGAAGCTCTAGAGAAGAATGGAACTTGGGAAAAGTGTATCCTACCGACAGGAAAAAAGCCAGTCGGGTGCAAATGGGTTTTCACCATTAAACACAAGGCAGATGGCACTATTGAACGGTACAAGGCAAGGTTGGTGGCCAAAGGTTATACACAGACCTATGGTATCGACTACACTGATACTTTTTCACCGGTTGCAAAGATTAATACTATCAGGGTGTTGTTTTCAATAGCAGCAAATGAAGACTGGCCACTCCATCAATTTGACGTCAAGAATGCTTTCTTACATGGAGAGTTGAAAGAAGAAGTATACATGGAAGCTCCTCCAGGTTTCTCAACGGGATTTGGAAAACATGAAGTTTGTCGATTAAAGAAGGCTCTTTATGGGCTTAAACAATCTCCACGTGCTTAGTTTGGAAGATTTACAGTTGCCATGAAAAGGTATGGGTACAAGCAAAGCAACTCTGATCATACCCTTTTTTTGAAAAAACGGGGAGATTTAATCACTTGCCTAATAATCTATGTGGATGGTATAATCATAACGGGAAGTGATGCTGAAGAAATTGCAAAATTGAGAAGGAACCTATTTACAGACTTCGAAATGAAGGATTTGGGAGGACTAAAATATTTCTTAGGAATAGAGGTTCTACGATCCAATAAAGAAATCTTTATCTCCCAAAGAAAGTACATTTTGGACCTTCTGGCAGAAACAGGAATGGTGGATTGCAAACCAATAGATACGCCCATGCAAGTTAATCACAAGTTGAAGATGGTAGAAGGTGCCACCCTAGCAGATAAGGAAAGGTACCAGCGACTGGTTGGAAAACTAATTTACTTATCACATACTCGGCCTGACATAGCTTATGTTGTGGGAATAGTAAGTCAGTTTATGCATAAGCCACAAGAAGATCATATGGAAGCTGCTATGCGGATAGTTCGATATTTGAAGGGAGCTCCAGGAAGTGGAATCATTTTCAAAAGGAATGACCATTTGAAGGTTGAGGCATACACTGACGCAGATTGGGCGGGCAACCCAAATGATAGAAGATCAACAGCTGGTTACTTTATACTTGTTGGAGGCAACCTGGTAACTTGGAAAAGCAAGAAGCAGAAAGTTATAGCTCTTTCAAGTGCTGAGGCAGAATTTCGAGGGATCGTTAAAGGCATAACTGAAGTATTGTGGATAAGACAATTGATGACTGAGATTGGGTTTCCACCACAATCGCCAAGCCAGTTGAAATGTGATAACAAAGCCGCAATCAGCATTTCAGAGAATCCTGTACAACATGATAGAACAAAACATGTTGAGGTGGATCGACATTTTATCAAAGAAAAAATTGAGAATGAAATTATTGAGCTTCCATTTGTGAGATCAGAAGACCAGTTGGCTAATATTCTTACTAAAGCAGTTTCAAGACAAGCCCTTGCTAAAGTTCTAACCAAGTTGAGTATTGGTGATCCCACTACTCACCTTGAGGGGAAGTATTAGAATATCATAATTAGGGAACAAAATCAGGAAAATATCAAAGAGGATTAGGAAAAAATCAATGTAATTTATTAGGATATTATTCCATAACGAGTGTACTTTTAGCGTACTCTTAATCTATATATTAATAAGAACTTTGTAATCACAAATGAGAAATATGAATAACAAAATAATACTTTTCTAAATAATTCCTCGTTTCTTTCCTAAACTCTTTGTACCATGGTAACACTTTTCCCATGCAATCTCATAAAAAATTTATTATTTTTGTTCATTGCATATAGACGTGTTAGCATTAAATATTGGTATATTTATTTTTTTTTCATTTTTTTAATATCCTTTTTATTTTTATTTTTATTTTGTATTTATCTTTATTTCTCTTATATGTCTTCAAGTTTATTACTCTTATTATTTTATAGCCACTTAAATTTGTAATTTTTTTTATTTCCATATTCTTTTTGCTATGTTCTATCTTCTCGTTTTTTTTTCTTTTTCTATTCTACTCACATTTTTTTCTTAATGCACATTTTTATTAATATCTTCCATAAAAAATACTTTTATATATAAATATTGATGTTTTTTTTTGTTAAGATCAATCGTTTTACTATGTTCCATCTTTTCTTCTTTTTTTCTTTTTCCACTCCACTCACATTTTTTTAATGCAATTTTTATTAATATTTTCTATTAGAGATATTTTTATAGATATTGATGTTTTTTCTTTGTTAAGATTTTGGTATATTTACACTTTTTTTTATTCTTTCTCTTGCTCTTTTTAGATTATTGTGGGCGAATGAAAGAGTCTACTAAAAATTTAATGAGATGAGTATACTTTAATTGTTTTGACCTTAATTTTTTTAGAATTTTTATTTTGTGTTGGCAGTTGATTTTTTTATTTTTATTTCAAACAAAACAAAAATAATCTCAATTTTTATTTGTTAAATTAGTTAAAAAAACTAAATATTATAAAATATTCCTTGCAAGTGTATTCATAACTTGTATTATGCAAAAGTTGGTCAAATTAATATGTATTGTATTAATTTGTATGTTTTATTCTTAAAAATAAAAAGATTATATAATTTATTTAATTTCCAAAATATTATTTGTAACTGTTGATTTATTACAATAATTGAATTTATTTATGTTAGTTTAATTAATATTTAAAATAGTGAAATTGAAATTTTAAGTATTTAATAATAATTAGGTAAATAAATAAGAAATAAGAAAAACATTAACTATTTCAGACTTTATTTTAGAGAAAAAGATGATGGACGAAGGAATAATAGGATTTTTTATTTAAATAAATTAAAAAATATTTTATTTATTAAAATAAATAATTTTAAAAATTATTACGAAAATACGTAGGATTACTTAGCACGTATCTCGTTTATACTGTAAACAAAATAAGATAGTATGCGTGACACGTGTATATCTCATTTACAGTGTAAACGAGATACATATAAACTTATCTCGTTTACTCTGTAAACGAGATAAGACTGGATAATGCCTATATATATATATGTCGTTTACAGCGAGGTTCTGGGCTCCATTTCCAACCTTTCTACCACTTTCTCCTCTCTTCTATTTCTTTCTGACTATATTACTCAGTAAGACGAAGATAGCGTGCACAGATGCACGTGATTTGAACATAATAGACTGAATGCGACATGGCACTACGCTGGGGCAGCCGACTTCGCGGTTAGTTTTGTTATCTTCACATTTATATTATCCCATATATGTATAGTCATAGTTAAGATAGTTGCCAAGAACTATAATATAATTTGTATTGTTAGCAACAGGTCACTGATAGGGTATAATTCTAGAAATGTAGTTCTCATTTTTTTATAATTAAATTTTTAACTACATAATTATATTTGGATATTAAATACTTATGTAGATGTTTTTCAACCATTGATCTTAATTTATTGGTTACATGTTTCTTAATTTATTAATTTAGTTATTAACAATTCAAGTAAAAATTATTTTTTAAGTTGAGTGAACAACTATATAATTTTGTATTTATCTAAATTAAATTATTAAGTAAAAGTTTGATAATTAGATTATTAATTACTTTAGTGAATGTTTTTATTTTAACTAACGTACTGAGAAAATGTTTATTAATTAATTAAGTGAATATTAACGTGAAAAATTTTATTGACATAAATTCAGTTAGTACGTACGTGTAAATTTCTGTTAAATAAATGTATATAATAGTTAACTCAGTTTGTTATGTCGATGCATGTATACAAATTTTTTCTAATTGTGATCATGTATTTTTTGTTAATGGCCTCGCTTACTTCTGCTTCGACGAGTGAGTCACACGTTTCCACCACCAGACGCCATCGTTCCGTATTTGAGGGAGGCTAGCTTCGGCGACATGGTGCCTCTCAGAGACTTCGTCTTTGACAACTCCCTATCACGGCATTCTTGGAGCGCTGGCGTCCGGAGACCCACACATTCCACCTGCCATGGGGTGAGCCACTATATATCACCCTACAGGACATTGCGTACCACCTCGTGTTACGCACGCACGGGGAGTCAGTAGGGGGTGCTTTCGTGATTTCTACAGATGGTACGACATCGAGACATGGGAGTTGATGGAGCGACTGCTTGGTGCCAGGGCCCCTCCCATAGATGTCAAACATGAGTCGCACATGCTCGTCATCCTAGAGTCAAAACAGGCGAAATAAAAAAACTCCATTACCCAACGGTGCTAGCAACTTATACCCCATCCTTCCAATCTCTTTTCTCCCTAGACCACCAAGGTTGCTCAATATCAAACTCTTCAACTCAAACAATGAATTTATGCACCGAGTGCGGAATAGTAACGAATTATCACACTCAAATATCACCCTATTGTCACTGTTCCTCATACCACAATTAGGATACACACAGACAACTACATATCCGATACCATTGAATATTTTTGCATATTTTTTGGAAGAAAAGTGGAGGAGAAAAAATTATGAAATGTATGTAGAGAATACCAAACGTTGTACATCCTTTTATATCGATTGAAAATTTGTCTTACTTTATCTCATTTACATTGTAAACGTTATAATTTAACATGTATCTCCTTTACACTGTAAACGATATATATACGTGTCATGCGCACTGTCTTATCTCGTTTACAGGGTAAACGAGATAAGTAATTCTACGTATTTTTATAATAATTTTTAAAATTATTTATTTTAGTAAATAAAATATTTTTTAAATTTATTTAAATAAAAAATCTTCAATACCCTTCTTAAAGATTTGGAATGAAATCTACTTTTACCACATTAAGGAGACGATAAATAAAATTAAATGGAGTTGTCTTGACAAAAAATTGTGTTTATTTATATTTAATTATTACAAGTCACTTGTCAAGAAATTAATTTACTAATGGAATAAAAAATGGTAATATTTAGCTATATTGGTGCATGGTGTGTTATCCACATATGTGGATCTGCCATGGTCAGTGACATGTAAAACGTAAGTTACGTTTTGAGTGAAAAAAAAAAATAATAATAAACATGCAGCTGCAAAACGCAAGCTACGTTTGGCATGGTGGGACAATTACATATCGAAACGTGTTTCATGTCCCCTGCATGCTGATAGGACTAGCCGATTGACCACCTTAAAACTACCCAAATGCAGGTTGCGATTGACAGGCGGCAGAGGCAAAGCGCAGGTTGCAATTGGCAGGGTGCATCGCTGCATGACCGACACGTGTTGGAGAAGAATGCTGAAGCGGGTCTTTATAATGCAAAACGCAAGTTGGGAGAGAAGAACCAAGGGTTTCACTTCATTGAGGGTTTGTTAGAGTGACATTGCAAGAGCCTTTCACGTTTTGGATTGCAAGGATTTAGGATTTCAATGAGGGAGGAAGAAGAATAGAAGAAGGATAGTTTCATTGGGTGAAGAGTGAAATTAAGACATGATCTTGTGAAATCGTCCCATGGTACACGTGTGTTTGCCGTTGTATCTCCTGATCTCCCAATAACTTTTCTTTCGAATCAAACTAACTCAGATAAGCTAATTGTATCCTGCACCATAACCCTTGCATTTTGCATAGAATGACTACGACTCAGACTCATACACAGTGTAATCAACTCCTCTAGAGATAGTGTAGCTTTTGATTGCAGATATCACCGACTCTCTAGAACCAAATTTCATTCTGACACTAAACTCACCATCTTTCATCGTAACATTGCCTTCACCTACGACATGCGAACCATCGTTAGTCGGTCAAGGAAAATAAAAGAAATGGTATAGTGGTAACTTTAATTAATAACTATAACATACCCATATTCACATACTCAGGAAATTCTGGGCATGATCCAAAGTCCGCATAAAAGACGGAACACTAAAAGGCTGCTGGTTTACAATCGCATCTGCTTCATTTTGCACCGCCTGATTGCCTGTTAGGTCTCCATCATCGTTTTCGTCATCGACTTCGTAGTTGGCTTCGAACTCCTCTTCACTATCGTTGTTATCTTCTACCCAATCTATATCTCCGAGCTCATTAACATTGATCTCCTCGCCAACCGCGTTCAACCCCGTATGCTGTTCGAACTCAACATACACCTCTATCGTCAGCACGTGAAATTGGGTTTGTTGATAAATATAGAATATCTGTTACATACTTGCATCGTCAGTGATGGACATTATTTGAAACTATATCAACCCACCAAATACTTGTACAGGATTCTTGTATAAAATGTTGCTCACCTTTTTCGAAATGTGAACTTGCATGTTATCACAAAGACCATTTTGCAACTCTACAAAACTCATGGTGCATGGAATAACAAACGAAAACGGACATTCACAAACAAAAGTCACTCCTTCTTGTGTATTTGGTATAATCTCACAGTTATAATATACTCGCAAATTTGCAATACCTTCCATCGCCTCAACTTCACCTAACCCGACTTTTTTGACACAATTAATTGCCAAAAAAACTCACAATTATGAAATATATGAATCAAGAGGAATAGAAGTAAAAGTGAGGTACAAGTTCGGATGAATTGAGTTTCGTATTTATAGGCAAGACTCTCAATTAAAATATTCTTTTCTAAACAAAACGCAAGCTGCATTTTACAGCTTTCAAAAAAAATTTATGCCCACTTCAAACACAACCTGTTGTTGCGTTTGGATTTTTATCAAAACAAAAAAAAAATTAAAAAAGCTGACACTCATAAATCGCAAGTTGCGTTTGACTTGTTTCATAAACAAAAAAATTTTTAAAAAAAAAGTAAAAAAACAAAACGTAGGTTACAATTTTCACTGACATCATAGCAGCGCAAATATTTGATACACGTCTATTTTGTCGCGTTATACCATAATTATTTTCATATGAACAAAAATCAGTCTCACTTCTCTTTCAAACATATAATATATTTATTATTGTAAAGTCTTCCTCACTTTTTATCTGAACATTTTAGATTAAGCTTATTTATATTTTATACAATTTTATATAATTAATATTAAAATATAAAATATATATTTATAATATATATTAAAGACATTACAATAACTTTTTTTCTTTTTTCTCTTTCTCTCGCAAAAAATTAGAAGTCATCGTTTTGAGAGTCGTCACTGCCACACTAATCACAAGATGATGGTTGGCGATGACCTTCTCTCGTTATTTATTTTTCTCTTTCACATTATTTTTTAATTTTTTTTTACTTGTCTCTAATTTTTTTGTCTCTTCTCTTTCATCTATTTTTTTTCATGTTTTGTTTTTTTCTCCTCCTCTTCCCTCTTCCCTCTTCCATCCTCTCCCTCCCTATTCATTTTTCTTTCCTATTTCATCTAATTTTATTATTTTTCTTTTTTATCTCACCTAGTTTTATTATTGAATTTAAATTTTAATAATTTATTAATAATATTTATTTCTCTTTTTATGATATTTTTAGTTTTCATTATGATAGTTTTTTTTATGTTAAAATAAATTAATTTCTCCAGATTTAGGAGAAAGACACTTCAAGAGATTTTTTTTTTATAAATTTTTTTTTAATTAAAAAAATGCTTAAATTTATTAAAAAAAAGAGGTATTTTATTATATTGCTTATAATATATCTCCGTAGATTTAGGAATGAAGGAGATTTTCACTTGTTTCTATTTTCACCCATTAAAATTATTTACAGTCGAATATTATATTTTTTTATTAATTTATAGTTTAATATATAGAATTTTTTTTTCTAGATTTTAAATTTGTATTTTTTATGTTTTCTATAAATACCGTTTAACTATTTTTATAAATAAAAATATTTTCTTTTATAAAACAAATTATATATATACACTAATTTAATAATTAATTTTTTATGTGCTATAATAGTTTTGTTTTTCATATTATATAAAGAGTTTACTGAATCTAATTGGTCACATATATGTTCATTAATAATAAGGTATTTGTTCATATATATAGTGAGAGTGAATCTTTTGCTTCAATTTTTTTTTTTTGCATATACTTAAACACTTATATATTTTAAAAAAAAAAAAGATCAAACGCACCAATTATTTACTAAATATAAAAATTTGATTGCCACTTGTAAAAAAAATAAGTTTATTAATTTTTATCATATTTTTTAGGACAAATCACCCATATAAACTATGGTGCTGAAAAATTTACGTGAATCAGCCAAAGAAGAAATCGTTACAGGGTTTAATCAAGAAACATTTCTATGTAATTCGAATCACACTTATTTGAATTACAAACACACGCACACACCTACTAATTTGGATCAACATGATTCGAATTACACACAATTCGAATCAGGGTTATTCGAATTACACACGCTGCACATAGTAATTGATTCGAATTACTCATGATTTAATTCTGCCCATTCTTTTATTAAAAAATTAATAATTTATTAAAAAAATATTAAAAAAACCAATAATTTAAAAGTTAAAAAATATATATTTTATTTCATACATTAAAAAAAAGCTAACAAAATATTTAATTACGAGACTTCTTTAAAATATTAATGAGTTATCAATTCGAATTTCATAGAAAATGGCTTAAAATGGCTTAAAATGTCCTTTATTCTATGCAAAACAATTTAAAAAAAATAGCTTAAAAAATGTTAGAAGTATTATAAAAATTTGTAATAGAATAAAGTATCGTTTTTGTCCCCAACGTTTGGGGTAAATCCTATTTGTGTCCCTAACGTTTAAATCGTCCTATTTATATCCTTAACGTTTGTAAAAGTGATTTAATGTTATCCTGCCGTCAATTACACATCATGAACGCTTTAGTTTGAGTTTTAAAAATCTCTTCTTGAAGTTAGAATACAAATATCTGGGATAGAATCGATGATCTACTTCGAAAAATAGCTCATCAAATGTTGAAACTAATTCCTACAACATTTACATAATTCACTTTTCTAAGGACATAATTGAATCTAAACACAAATAATGCGTATAATATTAAAATCGAACACATCCAAGTGAGACCTAATTGAGAATGAATACATTCAAGTGAGAATAATTGAAAAATATAATTTGATTTGTTAGTATAATTGATAGTAGGATAACATTGAATCACTTTTATAAACGTTAAGGATACAAATAGGACGATTTAAACGTTAGGGACACATACCCAAATGTTGGGGACAAAAACGATACTTTAGTCTTTGTAATATTCTGGTAATTTAAGTAAATACGTGATAAAAATATATTTTCTTTAATTTTTAAATTATTATTGACTATATAGAGTATTTTTTTAATGTCCTAAGTCAGTAGGACATTACAAATTTTTATAGTACTCTCAACATCTTTTAAGCTATTTTTTTAATTATTTTATATAGAATAAAATATTTTTTGTGGTATAATTTAAATAAATTTATTAAAAGATATTAATGAGCTATTAAAAATGGGCAAAAGAGTATTGTATGAAATTCGAATTGATAGCTCATTAATATTTTAAAAAAGTTTTGTAATTAAATATTTTGTTAGCTTTTTTTTTTGTTGGTGACTTGTTAGCTTTTTTTTTAATCCATGAAATATAATATATATTTTTTTAACTTTTAAATTATTAATTTTTTAATAAAAGAATGGCAGAATTAAATCATGAGTGATTCGAATCTGACCATTCGAATTATTATGTGCAGCGTGTGTAATTCGAATCACCCTGATTCGAATTAGTGTATAGTTCGAATCAGGTTGATTTAAATTAGTGGGTGTGTAAGTGTGTAATTCGAATCAGTGTGATTCGAATTACATTAAAGATGTAATTTGAATTAGACTAATTCGAATTAGGCTAATTCGAATTACATAAAAATGTGTTCTTAATTAAATCATGTAACAATTATTAGTTTAATTAAATCACGTAAATTTTTTCCCAACTTAGTTTATGCGGATGATTTGCCCTACTTTTTACTTATTGTTTATACCTTTCAAATTATTCTTTTAACCATATAATTTTTTGAATATTATTTTAGTAGATTATTCCAGTGAAAACTAAAAAGCATTAGTTTGGGAGGCTCTAGAAACGAAAAGAATAATTTCAGAGGGAGCAGAAGAGAGAGACGGGGGTATCGACGGCGGTGCGGCGGGGCTGCTCGAAGTACAAAGAGCGAGTTGAGCTCCGGAAAGGAGGAAGCAGGAGGACACGTGGCTTTTACTCAGATAGAGTAGTCAGAAGTGGGTGTTTTGGGGAATGTTGAAAGCAAAATTGTTACTGATCTGATAGCGAAACGTGTCGGTGACGTTTATAATCTGCAATATCTATCTGCACTCTCACTCCACCACTGTCCGATTGAATCACACAAAATCTTTCCCCACCGTCCGATGAATCAACAGCTGGTTCTTGCTTCTTCCTCAAGATTTACTTACATACCCCCAGCGCGCAGTGAAGCACATGAAGCAATTAACACTTTTCTTTTTCTCTTTTGGAAACATTGTTTTAAGTAAATTCTTAATTAATTAAATGATTGTAAAAGTGTGATGTGAAGAAGAAAATGTTATTATTGGGGAAGGAGCAGTGAGGTCTTTTGATTTGAACGGTGGCGTCTGCTCTAACTTGGACAGACGACAGTGATATTCATATTCTCAAGAGTGAGAGAGCTTATGAAAACGATTTTTTCCTGATTCCTTATTCTCCATCTCTTTCCAGTTTCCCCACACAACTATTCTTTCCTTCCATAAATATGTAATTTTTGGTGCACTTATATTAATATTAATAATAAGCTCCTCTAAGATCTGCATCAAAGTTTAATTAATTTCCTCCCAAAAGTTGCATAAGAACTTTCCGCTTAATTAGTAATTACCATCTCTACAAGAAAAATAAGATTCGTTAATTATCAGGCTAGTCCAATTCCGGTGGAACCCACTTATCGATCTCTTTTTTTTGACATGACTTAATTTACTGAGACTGAGACTTGATTACATAACCAAGCATACCTTGAAGGTTGAGTTTTCCTTTCATATATACAACCAAAATAATTCTGAGCACTCATCAGCAACTCTATTCAAAAGTCAAACTCATGATCACCTTTAAGCATGCCCTTCCTAGTTATAGTTCTATTGTTCCACCATCAAAGCCGTTTACCACGCTTCTTTTGCCTCCTGATTCCGCGCAGTAAGTTCCATTGTTCTTGTTGGGCCTTTTCTTTTTTAAATTTTATTATTAAGAATTTGATTTTTTTGGTGACTTATTAAGAATTTGATTAATTAAATAAGTTTCTATTTCTCTTGAGAAAGAGTCTTTTTATCCAAGTTGAGAAGTTTTTGGGATACGTAGAAATGGGATGAATTTGTTTAGTACTTAACCAACTTGATATTAATTGAAGTGAAAAGGAAAAAAAGGGGAGAGAATGCTAATAATATTTTATTTATGATTATTATTCCATTTTGAAGGTGAAGATTTAGTAGGCATTTTGTAACCACACTAAGTCTTAGAGGCATATTCAATAATAAAAATGTATATATAATTTCACAGCACAAAATGGATTAGTGGTGTCGGCTCATGATCCATAAAGCTAGCTTTCAGTGGAAACAGATCGCGTTTCATTAAATAATCAATTTTTACAAGAGAATATATATTTGGTACGAGTCAGCGCAAAATCGCACTAAGGTGATGATTTTGTGATTCGGGTACAGATTTTTCTAACAGTGCACATTACATGAAAGTAAGCATGCAATCCTCAGTAACGTTTTTTAAAGGTATTTCCAGCTTTGGCATACAGCTTTAACCCATTTGAAGCCCAACTAATTTAAATTAGTGGGACCACTTCAATAGAATTATATATAGAAAAAAGGTGCAATGCATATTATTATATTGTAGCACATATCCATAAATAAAAAAAAAAATCATCTTCCATGAGAAATTGAGATGTTTGTTTTTGGTAATTAGAATATGAGATATTATTTTACTCTTTAGGCTGGCCTAATAGAAATTTGTTATTTGGAGACGGCCCAAGCAGTTGAAGAAGTTGTGGCAGACCCAATTATCAAATGGATGAGAAAGTTATTGGAAGATTTTCACGTGTTCCATTTACTTTATTGTTCCATTTTCGCATGTTCTATGGCTTGCAGCTCATGGGCAGGGACCCGTTACCGTTAGACTGGCATTAATCCCATTCCCATACGGTGGAATGTTCGGCTTTGGCATGTGGGTTAGTTGGAGTTTTTTGGGATTATTTTATTGTAACATAATTAACATTCGTAGCAGTATTTTATTATTTTAGGCTTTTTTTTAAAAACATTAAAATTTATATTTTCTAATAAAATTAAACAATTTATGTTATAAAAGGTAATTTTTTTTAAGATTTCAAGAGTTTTTAATTTTTACTTTTTAATACAATAAAACAATTTTAATTAAATTTATAAAGATAATTTAATCTTTCTAAAAATTCATGATTATACTCTACGTTTTGTACCTTAAATTTGGAGTTTAAAAATATTTTTGTCTTTTTCAATTAATGTTAAAAAAAAATATTTTAATCTCTTAAAATAAATTCTACACAAATTTTAGTATTTTTCAAGTTATATTCGGATTTTATTTTCTAATACAAATAATCATACCTAAAACTCACGTATTATAGTCTTTTAAAATTAATCATAAAAAATTATTTTTGTTAGAGTTTTAAATAGGTTACTTTAATCATTTACACTAAAAAAATGTTGATTATCATTAGATTTAGTATCGAACATTACCGTTAGATATATTGGCAGTTGCAACATTAAATTTATTATCCACGAAATATTACTATCGGATTTATATTTTCGACCATAAATCTGACGTAACAAATGGCGCGAAAAAAAGTTTGGTGGACACACATTTTACATCAGATTTAGGGGAGAAAAAATCCGACGGTATGGTAATTAAATGAAACGCGCCGTTTTGGTCGCAGACTATGCGTTCTACGATAAATCCACCGGTAGAATTGACCCTGAATTCAGGAGCTTGTTTCTGCCATGGAGGAGTTTGTTTCCTCCCTGCGAAATGCTACCCCTGTCGTTTGCCACCGCCGCTGCTTGCCTTCATTAACTACGACGCTAGTCTTTCTCTTTCAATCAGGTATGTCTTCTTTCTTTTTTTTTTTTTTTTGCATTTTTTTAATATTGTTGACATTTGCTAATTAAACTCTAACCCTACACTCCTCTAACCCCAATATCAATTGCAGCTGCCACCACTGGTTATTTACTTAAGTATCCAAAGAATTAAACTTAAATAAAGTTTAACTAAATTAATGGTATACAATTTGATTATGTATCATTAACTGAATAATTTGGGATAAAAAGTGCATACGAAGTATTTAAATTTGGGATGAAAGGTGAGAATATAGTATTTTGAGAAGATTGGGTATGAGAGTTGAGTGAAACTAAAATTTTAATAAATTTTAGTCATAAACTTTGATATTGGAAGTTGTTTATAAACTTTGAATTAAAAGTTATAAAGAAATTATTATGGTAAATTTTAAAATTTTGAATTTTATTAGTTTAAACATTATTAAATTTAAATATTTAAAATTATATATTAAAATTTAATTTTTTTAAATTAAAATTAAAATTTACCGTCAGTTAAATTCGTTGACAGTTATTAATTTAATTATTAATAAATGATATATTACTGTCGAATTTATTAGAAGATAAATCCAACCATAACAAGCTCCAGAATTTTACCGATTACAAGTTTATATCCACCGCTAAATTCGTTAGTAATTAGTGGCGGACGAAAAAATTTGCCTATAAACAATTACTGACTGTCAGATTTATTCACCGCTAAATTCGACAATATCTAGCAATTTTTTTATAGTGTTAAAATGAACTAAAATTTTTTTTTTCATTTTTAAAATTAACCTAAAATTTCTAGTTTCTAATTTCTTATACGATAAAATAATATGAATTAGTTCTAAAATGATAGTATTTTGAACATTAACTTTAAAATATTGTTTTGTTATTTAAATCTTTTAACAAGTTTATTTTGCTCAACCTTAGTTTTTTATAAAAAAATATCAAAACTACACACATATATATATATATATATATATATATATATATATATATATATATATATATATATATATATAAAATTATAATTATACAACGTTTGACTCTAAAAGAATAGTTACTCTTTTTAAGTAGTATTTTAGTAGTTTTAAAAATGTTGCTTAAAGAATATTTTAATATTTTTAAAATAAATGCTAAAAATTATTTTAATTATTTAAAATGAACTTTACGAATATTTTAATTTTTTTTAAAGTAGAATACAAGTCTTTCGAAATACAATTAAACAATATTAAGACAAAATATTTTTTTATTTTTTTAATATTAATAATAAAATACCTTTTTTAGAATATTACTAGTTTTAAGACCCGTGCCAAGCACGGGGACATAAAAGAAATGCTTACCGAGAAGATGACGAAAGAACCACATGACAAACAAACCGTTCAAGGCAAAATGTTAGGTAGCAAGTTAGGAAAAATTTTTCTATAGACAACATTAATAGTATGATCTGAAGCTGTGCCGTTAGAACCAACAGATAATATCTTCAGTCCAGAATGTATGCTGACCCGAGAGAGCGCAACATAAAGCTGACCATGAGTAAAAACAGGTCTTGGAAGATACATGCCAACAGTTGACAGCGTTTGTCTTTGAGACTTGTTTATGGTCATCGCAAAGCAAAGCTCAACCGGAAACTGTCGTCGAGTAAACCTGATGGGTAATGTCTCATTATTAGGAGACATGTTCATCTTGGGAATAAAGACAACCTCACCAGTATTACGACCTGCTAATATGATGCACTCAATGATGTGGTCGCCAAGACGTCTAACCTGCATTTGCGTACCGTTGTATAGTCCATTGGATTGGTCAATGTTGCGAAGAAGCATCACAGGAACACCAATTTTAAGAACTAACCGGTGTTGGGGAATTCCTGAACAATTCAATGCATTCAATGACTCCGTGCTCATTGTGTATAATTCAGATTCCAGATGACCATCTTCATTAATTAATGTATCAGAGCTCAAGTAAACTCTCTCGCTGCCAGGGATCAAAGGCACCACATGATTGTTTACTTCAGTTACAACATCAAGTGTTGGTGCTAATATACTCCTACCCTTAAAATAATCCACGCTAGAAGAATGGAGTAAAATGTCACGATAAACGAACAACACCAGATCATGCAGACATGGAGACTCAATATCCAACAGCAAGTTGTCGTGTATTCTAATCACTGATTCGCCATCGGTGCTGTCTCCGAGTAACCCGTCGCCAATTTGAAGCAGCCATTCAGCAAATTCCTCTAATTGTACACCGTGCATATCTCACGAACCACGGCTCAGCCTCATGTTTTCAGTTAACTGCAACACTTGGCAAGATTGCCACAGGTTTGAAGCATTAATACACGAATGAACAATCTCTTCCCGGGAACCTCGAGGAATCACAGGCAATATCTGACAGAAATCATCTCCTAGAACAACAATTTTTCCACCAAATAGAGCATCAGGATTATATCCATCATCAAAACGAAGAACATCCTTAAGGCACTTGTCTTCGAAGCAAAATTTATTTAACATAGGTGCCTCATCCCATATAATTAATTTTGCAGATGAAATAAGACGTGCGAGGGGTGTGCCTTGCCTTATATTACAAATAGAGTCCTGGTTAACACTGAGTGGAACCTTAAAGCGTGAATGAGAAATTCACCCATTAGGCAACAATAGCGCTGCAATGCCACTGGATGCCACGTTGAGAACAATATCACCCTTCGACCTTATTAAAGCAGACAGTGCATTCCATAGAAAAGTCTTACCAGTTTCACCATATCCACAAACAAAGTAAAAACCACCTGTGCCACGACTAACTGCATTCGCTATTGTGTCGAACGCAGCGCGCTAGTCTCGATTCAACCGGGAAACCAAATCGACGGAAATACTTGCCAACTCTGTCCTGTCAAAATTGAGCTCGTCAAAAAAGACTGTGTCGGAAGGTTCAGTCAAATCAACAAAATCAGGAAATGGCATGTTAGTAAATTCTTTTAGGCTCTTACCGTTTGGCTGCACAAGTTTTTCAATTTTGGCAAGTATGGTGGACTGAATCTCATGAATGGAACGCTGGAAACCTGAAATCAAAATGGAAGATAGCTACATCACAAACAAATTCGACACAATGATAAAGGGAAAAAATAAATGCATAACACAATGCAAGAGGTGAAAAAAAGGGGAGTTTTTAAATGGATTGGTCTGAATTTTTGGCAATACAGTAACATGATAGGAAAAAAAATCTAGAAAGTTTACCCAAGTTATGTCTTCCAGAGAGCATCGAGTTGTCTACACAATGTTGCCAACATTGCTCCTATACCATGTCAGGGCGCACCATGTTGTTTGACATCAAAAGCATTGCAAACAACCTCCTGATATAATTCGGTGACGCCCACGAACTGGCTTCATTAAGTGCATCGATAAATTCCTTATCGTCCTGCAATAACCCTAGCGCATAACAGGCTTCTTTGAATGTATCGTACACAATGCCACCAACAGAATGAACATCAGCAAATGTCTGGCACCCTTTTTGATAATTCAATAACAAACGAAGGTAGTACTCCTCTCTATACGAGTGAGGAATATGTGTGAGACAACCAATCACATTCCCTTGTTTCCGTGGCCTCCACATATGCCCCTGCTTGTCCCAAACAAAAAATGACGGCATCTCCGCGTAAGTCAGTGTACGGGCCAGATCAAAATCCTTGTTAGCCTTAAACCACCCAATAAACATACTATCCTTTGAAACCGCAGCCTCAATAACATTTTCAATAAGTTGATGATCTTTGTACAAAATATTCTGTTCATTTGGAAAGTGGAATGGAAGGCGGATGACGTTTGGCTCTTTGAATTGAATCTCAAACCCGAATAGCCGCCAGGATGCGTCACAAGCAGATATATATCGGCAATCATAGTAGTTTTGGATTTCATCCACAGTGACAACAGAATCAGCTGAATCATGCGATCGGAAAAATGAAGCTGTGACACGGTCATTACCTTTGTGGACGTACTTGAACAAATACTTAATAGCAGATGTCTAGCAAGTATACTCGACATTTATGTGGCACCCATACTTAAGAAGCAATGTTGCATTATACGGGACAATAAACCGATTGTCGAGGTCAACATTATCCGACCATATATACTTGGGAAAACATGCACTGTCTATGGCTGTTTTCTCACAGAATGGCATTGGATAAAACTTGGTACACTTCCCATTAATCATACACGGGCTACTCGTGTTCAAAACTCCACAGGGTATGAACCATGAATTTTTGGACTAACCTGTACAGCTTAGATTGAGTGTGTTCGTCGGGTATCTCAGCCGATATATGATGGTCAATATCATCGGATGATCTTGGCTTCTCGGCTGGTTGAAGAAATAATAAAATGTGACAGTGGGGAAGACCATGCTTCTGGAATTCAACTGTGTACACAACTAAAACAAAGAAAATTGGAAAAAGAAAAGAATATGTGAGGGGACAAATAACCATTGATGGAAAAAGGACAAATGTATTGGCGTGAACTTGAAGACACTGAATGAAAAACCTTACTTCCTTTGGGCTTTCCGAATATGGACCCATCCTTTAAGTCCTTTAGCACGACATCTAACTTGATCTTGAAAACCCTTGATATGATATCAGGCCTGTCACTTGGCTTTAATGAATAGTCCGCAACACAATCTTTAATCTCGTTCCAATCTGGGTTACATGTGATAGTAATGAAATAGCTAGGATAACCGGCATACCTGCAAATAGAAAATGCATCTTTGCAATTGTTGTACATGTATTAGGGACCGCCGACAAATGAAGATGGCAAGATAACTCATTTGCCAGTTCTTGAAGCCAGTGTCTCACCATGAATTAGGCACTCATGTAGGCCTTGCAGCTGATGGGAGCGAAACTTGTTATGGTGGAACCTGTGATATTGTAGTCTTTCAGCTTCTACCATAGTGTAACTATCAACCAAAAATTGTTGGAACAAACGTCTTGATTTGAGAAGAACTTGCGACTCGTGCGTTCTCATTTGGATTTGAAAAGACAGAAACTCCCTCATGCTAATTGTTTCTCGCTTATGTAGCTGTTGCTTAGATCTTTTATCGGATATTAAGATATCACTCCGAAAACCATCTTCTCCGTACGGAAAAAGCAAGGGGTACTATAGTGCAAGGTACTGGGGATGATCAACATCAATGCGTTTCAACTGATTTGAATGTGTCTGAAGTACAACGTCCCTCTCAAGGTTATCTGTATCAAAATCACCTACAATAAGAGCAGCAACTTCAGACGCTGATGGTAGATTATATCTTCTACCATCAGTGTTCCTCTTCTTGATAAGACGAAGCTGTGGCGGAGTGGTTGAATCTTCAGCGAACCTTTGCCTAGCATATCGAAAAGACTTAGCAAGAGAATTGTGGGAATCAAGCATGCTGCTGAGGTCGGCCACAATTGTCTGATCTATAGATTTGTGTTGATTAGACAGGCTACATCAACCCAAAAATAAAATACATCAAGATAAATGAAGGTCACACCGGAATCATATAATACACATATTAAAATATCAGCAGACAATCAGTACAACCAACTCACCCAATTGTGTCAATCCTATTCTGGACTTCGTTTTTCGTATCATAGAAATAGAGCTGAGCAAACTTGGACTTGCTAGGCTGCTGTGGCATCAAACTTCCAATTGAATGGTAATTGTGGCCACTAATAACAAACATGGGGGGAGCGGAACCCTTGTTTAATGTGTACTGAATATTTCCAGCCATAGATGTGAACGAAAACATTAAAGGCCCTGATATGTTTCTGATAATGCAAAGATCATTCATCATCTCCATCCAATAACACCTTCAACAATGGTAGCAGGACCGGCAACAAAGGGAGAGTGACATTTTCACTCATACAACAAATAGCAAATAATATAGTGTTATTGGCTCCACCTTTCACAAATTGCTCGTGCATCCACATGTTTGCCCCACAAAAAACACATCTTTGCGTGGGTTACCTAATAGACCAAACATCTAGTGAACATATGAAATAAAGCAAAATCAAGTTTTGCAGGAGTACAATAATAGGTCAAAATATGGATAAACTCATAATCATAGTCATTGAGAATAACACCTGGTTCAGTAGAAGATGCAACAAAAGCTTCAACTTGGATGTCGCTAGCCTCAGGCAGATAAAAATTTGCAGACCAAGACAAGGGAATAGCCAACCCGACTGCATATTTGATGAGAACTAGTTATCAAATCTCGGAGCTAAATTTGAAACATTAAAACGATTGTGAGTTAGTGGGCGGAACAATCCGGTCAAAGACCCATGTTCAACCATGGCTACGGGTGAGGCTCGGCAAAAGGTCCCATACTAATGATGAAAAAAATCGCACCAGCTTATACGGGAGAATTGTTTAATTGTTTAATTGCAGCATAATTCCTGGCTCCAGAACATATCCTAGAGAGATGGAAAATTCAGGCATTACTTACATGGTACGTGTTATAGAACGCTTTTGTCTGTCACCGGACCTAGGTACGTTGCACGATGAGGAACCTGCAATGGAAAAAAGGGGTGTTATCCGCGGATGGACAAGCCAACACCGTGGTATGGGGCAGTATTTAAAAAAGGAATAGAATGTCAAAAACAAAAAGGAGCAGCACATGTGATCACGACAACTAAGCAATATCAGCGGTGAGTATTGCACATGGGGGGAATATTGCTACGTTCCGCGGAGAGCCATTTAGCCAAAGAATAAATTAGAAAAGAGATCGACCATAGATTGACAAAGTAAAGCTAACCTTGGACTGTGACAACAGAGGCGGGTGATTTTTGGAGCACACCAATAGCGGTTTGGAAGGACTCAGACATGTGTCTGTTAGGATCAACTGCAATAGTAGAAAATCGTAGATGAAAGTTTATAAATCATGCATAAACACACCAGTAGAGCAACAAGATAAGGGTCACACAATTTCCAGCAAATAATGACATGTTCCCTAACAGAGGAAAGAATGGATCACGCCGAAAAATGAAAAAGTCTAATGGAAAAATGACGCTGAGCATGAAGCGAACTATGTAGTGGACAACGACTAACAAACCATTCTCGGGGCCAAATGGACTCAGCAACACATTGACCTGGCGCCTCTTATGACCCAGCAAATTTATCCGCCGTTGTCGTGCGAGCTTAGCTTGGTGTTCCATGGAATCCAGGCAACCGAACTGGTTGCCAAAGGGGTAGGTGTGTGGAATAATTTTGTTACAGGCACTCAAACTGATTTCAGACAATTGCAAAAATGGACACCGCTCGGCTAGACAATAAAGGCAACATGCAATGATAAAGGTCAACGAGTAATGGAAGAAAGGAGATGACCGAAAGATCTACATCAGGAATGATGTCAAAGTTAGACTATGAAAAACACATGTGCTCAGGCGCTTGCTTAGTCTTTGACCATTAAGGAAAAGAGATCAGTTCACAGAGGAAACAGATCAATTTAGCATCCCGCAACTGATTTAAATTCAAAAAACAATTTAAAAAACAATGAACTCAAGACATAGTCAACCGATCACCTTAACATAACCAAAAGAAAGAGAGAAGGAAGTTAGCTGATAGGGGAAAATTGTAATTGCAGAATCATAGTTACACTTATTATTTGTAACATAAAAAAGGAGTAGTGGAACATGGAAACAGGAGTCCAGGTAAACACCAGTTCGGTTTGACTACTCAGCACATAATTGCTATATCTAGAGGGAGCAAATAATGACAAAAGAAATGTTAAGTGAGTTCTGGCATACAAACAAAGGTGCCGCAGGAAAGAATTAGAGAGGTTTTTTTAAGAGAATAGAAGTAATGCAATGTGTTTTAACTTAATCTCCAAAACGGGCCTTGCAACTTATTATGCAAGGTCAAAAGGAATAGTGTGAAATATGCATTGTTCATATAAAAGATGTGATAAGAAAATTTTAGCCATATCTCAACATAAGAGAAAATCTCTTTGGTTAAAATAATCAAATTTTAATAGTTTAAGAATCAAATTTTAACAGTTTAAGAATGATTGTTCGATATAAGACATTTATTTGTATCCAAACTAATTTTCTCTACCTCATACAATATGACAATCAACTGTTGGACAATAATTTGGCGTGCTGATGCATGCAAAGATCTTCCATGCGTGTAGGTAAATGAAATTTTTCTCTGGTCTTTTGTGCTTAATTACAATTTATTAGCACGACCATAAATTGGTAACAATCTGACTTGAAATCGAAACCATAGAAGAAGGCAGGGCATAAATAAACAACAGCAGAATAAAACCCACTATTGATAAGGTATAAGATAGCCTTGCTTATAAATAAGAGTTGTTTATCTTCGAATGAGTGGAATTTAAAACCGCTTGGTCTATTTGACCCATGGAAGTATGTAGAAAATCTTGACAATGCTCTAACATGGAAGTGTACAATCTACACACACAATATAGGAAAAAATAGGCTTTCTATTCAAAGAAAAATCTGCTGCCACTTTTGGAAAAATGTAAGTACTTATAAATATGGTGTGTCTTCACAAGTTAAGGAGGATCGCGCAAATCATATTGCGACGCCTGTGTTTGAATGACAAGAGGCTAATCTAAATAGAATAATTCAATTATTCAATTAATGTGAAATTATTGGCAGATGGAAGTCTGTTCAAGGAGATATATTTTTTATACAGCATCAATGAAAGGAAAATGTACTTGTCGGGCACAACTCTATCACCTGTTATGCTGGTTCGTTATTGATTGGGTATGAATAATGTTAATGATGTTTTGAAGGATGGAAGAAGAAACCTATGCATCTAACCAATTTGCATTAAGCCCCGGGGAACGCATTGCAAGGAATCGGTTAGTGATAAATATATCATTATGCACAGAACAGATACATCTAGGTGGGAAAGTGCGGGGCGCAACTAAAATGGCTTGTCATTCATGTTGTGTTGACGAAACTCCAGAAAACCAATCACTATCAACAGTTATTAGAAAATAATTAACGAAGAGGGTATGGGAATGAGCACACTGTTTCATACACAGGTCCCATGCCTAACACAGAGCGCCACTAATCAGGTAACTCAACGCGGTTACCGCAGAACTATTCTTGAAACAAAAGAGCTTCATCTCCAATAATACCCCAGTTTAAACCCCCTCCCCCCATGGCATAAGAAAGCAAAGTGAATAAGCAAATCCAACCCGTGAAATTCCATGTTTAATGACATACAACATTCAGGTTGCAATGATAGGAGTACACATAAACAGAGAAAAAAAAAGGAAACTCCTACATGTTAACGAAATCAGTAAGATTTTGGTAACCAAGTGAAGTAGTGACATAACATCTGACGGGGATCACAAAACCACATGGAAGGATAAATAGAATAGTGTATAAACTAACGTTAGCATCAATATGGGGCATCTCAATCCAGACCAGGCGAGAAGCCCAACCAAGGGCCGCCATGAGATCCAACACTATGATTGAGCAAACTAAATAAAAACGACGACAATGAGACGATGCAGTAGCATGTTAACGTGGCATGACACATTGCTAATGTGAACATGTAAAAATAAATTCCAACTATGAATGTAACATTAGGAATCTTAAGTAAGTCGAAATCAAGTTGATAAAACGAAAGAGTCAAAGCGGTTTATTTAACGCCAAGCAGTTCGGTTGGCTTTATTTTTATTTGAAGCTCTGAGAATGAGGGATGACCGGCTCACATATCCTCTGCAACAGGATCGGTGGCATTCCCTGGGATGCACTTCTCAAACGCAGGAAGAAGAATCTTGGAGGAAGAGAGTGAGGCACGGGAGGAGAGGTCATTGTCGGATCTAATGCACAGTCGTTTTACAGGAGTCTGTGTAACCACGTGGTCAGCGCCAAGCTTAGAAACAGATGCGGCTTTGGTGCTCGGAGGGGTGGTGGAACCAGCAACTCCGACTATGCTCCCATTCCGAATCAATTCACCACTACGAACACCCGTTCCAGTGGTCAACTTCTGCAATGCATCCTGGAACAGATAACAGTGAGATTGTAAAGTGTCAAGGAACACAAAAAGCAGTAGCAGTTGAATACGCAATGCTAATTGAAAGGCCTTTGTGGAGTAATTAAAGACTCATACCAATTTAATGTTCTTTTCTAAAGCAAGTGAAGCTATAATTTCTGGATCAGAACATATCCTAGAAACGATGATCACGCACGCCTTAAATTTATTTAGGCTATCATGCCTAACAGTAAGCTTGAAAAGGAGTGTCTTCCTAGCCAGTGCATTCAGCTCCTCTGGGAAATGGTCTCTTCCATAACCTTGTTTGTTGAAGACAAGAAGTGAGTAAGTCGGTAGCGAAAGAATTCACGAAATGTCAGACCAAAAGATCTTAGCAAGCATGCTGGTGCGGATGTCAGCGGCAGTTAGTCCTAAGAACTTTGAGGCAGAATTCTCAAAGAGAACAAAGATTGCTGTATCTGAGTCATCAACAACACAAACCTGAATGCAAAACCTTCATGCACAAATAAAAAATGCATCAGAAACAAAAAAAAAGAGGGGGGCATGTTGATGATGCAACAAATGCTCTGACCAGATTTAACAATAAACACACAGGTGTAACATGGCTGTTTGATTTAACCGATTCCAAATCTAGGGAAAGCATCAAATTAAAAAAAATAAAAACTAACTAAAGTTCTTGAATATAAGGAGACTACACAGGATCAAAGCAACCACACAGGAACGGAAACCAACCTTGCAACAAAAATTGTTGAGTAAACATCGCATTTTGCACAATAAAACTGCTCAGTAAGTGCCTCCAGTCCCTGAGTGCATTGCCTGCAAGCCTTGTACCACCATGCATGATCTCTGTCAATGTCGATCACCGTTCCACATGTCACGTAGGTTGATTTCTGGATGAAAAAATTAACCACAATGAAATAAACAAAATGCACGAAGGCAAATAATTTTAACGAATTCCTGCAAAGAGCAGTGTATCACATAGGAAAAAAATAACCAGAATGACATAAACAAAATGCATGATGGAGAATAATTTTAAAGAATTCCTGCAAAGAGCAGTGTATCGCATGAAAACATGGAACTCACGTATTAAACTGTTTCATGATGGTTTCCACAAAGACTATATTTAAATGGGTGTTGGGAAACGACCATAAATTTCAAAGCACCCAATGAACACACCTCAACAGTTTGCTTTATCTGATGTATGGGTGCGTAGGGTATATGGCTGAGAAAATTTTCAGAAGGAGAATGCCTCACTACCCGGCCTATAACATCAACGCTGGTGCTATGCTTGGTACCAAGTCCAATCAGCCTTGCATCAAAAAGTTAATAACATCACCATATCACAACCAATATATCAATGCGTTAAGTTTCTTGTTAAAGATTAGTGAACAAAAACTAAAGCCTTTGTTAAAGAACCAGACTTTTGGCGGAATTTCTTAACCACTTCAAGGTCAGCATTAATCATGAGCCTTGTGGTGTAGTTTGTGTTGGTGATAGTCATCACACCTGAAACAAAATTTAATTTGATTAGACAAATACTTGATTACATATAAGCAGGTTCGTTGCTAATTGGGCAATTTTAAATATACCATTGTAGAACTTCATCTTGGCAAATTGGAGTACGATTATAAATTCGGTGGCCTTGTTGGCATCAAGAAGAGTGACCAATTCAGATGCATAATTTTTCCACAATGTGCATGAAAGCTTCTCACTGCCACTTTTGGGTCCACACATATTTTTTATCGCGGTTTACATAGAACAGTTATAATCATTAAACAACACAATCAGAGGTAAGTATGAATTGCAGCATGAATGAGGTATCCAGATTTCTATATTTCTATACACAATAAAAAGGGAAGACTTACCTCAGATCATCAAACTCGATTTTCATGTAGTGTGACTTTTGGGTTTTTTTCGAAAGGAATCAAGTCACTCTTTGCAGACAGAAGACCAACAAAATCTGCTCCAGATAACCTCAAGATAAGCGGGCATTAACAAACAGTTGAAAGAGGCAAAAAAAATGATATTCTAGGGAAATGACCTAGATGTGGGTGGCACAATGAGAACATCAAAGAGCATACCAATAAGAAATAAGTCAACCCTAACCGAAGATAATATTTCCTTGGTTGCCACGAAATCAAATGACTCAATTGGAATATCGATGTCATCAGCACTCGAGACCAATGTGTCCCTCTTAAATATGATCCGCATACTATGCTTGGCGGGCCTGTATTTCTGTGTGTTTGAGTCCATCGTGAAGTTGGCCACAACAAACACCTTCCCCTCCTCAAGGATCGGTTCAAAAAGACGGTAATGAATGGACCGGATGAAACAATGGATTCGCGATCCCTGACAACGATGGAACAAAAAATAAAGAGATGGCTAATATCACGGAGGTGACAAACATCCAAAAGGAATAACATACATGATGTAACAAAAGACAGAAACGTACCTCTTTGTCAAGTACAACCAACTCCATTGAAGGTTAAGAGTAACTCTTTTCATATGACGGAACCTTCCACATCCTCAAAATCCTTACTTTAATGCACCAGTTCTTTTCGGAAATAAGAGAAAGTTCCTTAACAGAATCAAAAGTCTGATCCATCTGGGGGAGTGGATTTGGGTCTCAGACAAACTTTATATGAAAATATAAGCTGGGTACCTGATTAACTGCAGAGAATTCTAGAGATCAATTAAAGAAAATCTACATGAGAAGACACAATTACACACCAAAAACCACAATCCACATCCAGGGAGGATCAAAGAAAGCAAAAATAAATATAACACCAATTATGCATATCATAAGAAGGACGCCATGCATGAACTTCCTTTTTTGGTAACAACAACTATGAAATAATGGCTAATTATTTGCCTCACAAGGATCTTATCTATTAAAATATTGGGAGAAAAACGAATACAAAACGATGATTGTGGTAATAAGAGCAAAAGAGACAAAGAAATAGGTCAAAATCGGAAGAATTAATGTTAAAATTATTTCATGCCTGGTTACGATTAAATCTAAGGAAGTCAAGGCAAAGCTTTAACACATGTACCTATAGCAATAGCAATAGCAATAGCAATCACAATAAACATCAGTGACATGAGTAAACGACGGCTTAAAACGGACCAGTATAAAAGATGCAGAGAAAGTAAGTGTGGAAGCATGTAGAAAGGAAGAGAAGAATTTATAGGGCACCGGGTCCCAGCATTAACGAAAGGCCATTCACCATACCGGAAATCGAACTGCGGTCCAGACCTTCTGACGGTGCTGAGACAACATTTAAATAAACCCATGAATGTAAAACCTGAAACCCTGACTTGAGACACAATTTGAACATTAGCCATTTAATTTGACCGAGCAATTATATTGTATTTTATTATTTATTATTTATCATATGTTATATATTGTAATATATTGTATATTTATATTGATATAAAATTATATATTATATATTATATATTAGATATTTGTATATTACAAATATTATTTAGTATATATGAAACATTATATTATTATATTAATTTTATATGGTTGTTATTATAATATGGGTGTTATTAATACGCATATACGCATATATCCTAATAGACTCTCCATCTCGATATCCATGTTTGAAGCGGCTTGAAGGCCAAAACAAATATATTTACATGCATGTGCACGACTATAACTAATAACTAATTAAATAACTAATAACTAATTAAATAACTAATAATTTAATAATTAAATAAATAATTAAATAAATTAAATTTTAAATAAATAATAAATAAGTTTGGGTCTGAAGACCTCGTGGGAAAGGGGTAACGCCAAGGAATAACCAAAACTCGTGTTTAATTTTTTCCTTGCACTGAGCAAGGAGTCGGAAAGTTGGTGAAGCAGTTGAAGTTAGGGCAAACCTTGCAAAATTGGGAGATGGCGATCAAAACCCACCGATGTATACATTGAATGTAGGAATTAGCGACACACCTACTGACTCAAAGCGATGAACGCACACTGAACAGAAAGACTTTACATTGAGTTGGGATGGTCGGGAATGGCGATTTGTGTGAATGTCCTTAGACGGTAGGCTAATGTTTTTCACATAAGGTGTATTGTTTAACAAAATCCAACAAAAGGCTCCAAGATATTCTCGATTATAAGGCTGAGGTCATAACCGAAAGATGAAATGAATTGATCTAGAGAGAGTAATGGTCACAACGAAAAAGAACTTCACTGTTCTGGGTGAAAGGGAGCACGGGTTGAATACTTAGTGAGTCAGTCAAAAATTCCTGACACATGTGGCAACACGAGAATTAAATACTAATGACAATAACAATCTGTGAATGAAATTATAAGAAAGAAATATTTGATAAATGCAGATTTAGCCAAGTTGTGTGGAATTTTTTTCAACCATTATACAACTCATTCGATGATATCAAAAAACGTTATTGTAACACTGAAATAAAAGGATTTGTCCCCTGTTAATGTATAGAGGAATTAATGTATAGACGCTGTTATGGAAAAAAATAATGGTGAAGGGTTTTTCATTTCATATAAAAATAATATATACAAACCACAAAAATAACCATATAAAAGACAGAATTTTTCAAGTTATAAGTTAATAATTTATAAATTATTGAAGGGTTTTTAAGATGACAATATAATAACTATTGAATGTTGTAAAAAAATACAATCTAATGAGTTAAAAAAATTAGTTAAATGGTTTTTTAAGGCAATCTTTAATATAAAAGGAATAAAAATTTGGTTAATGGGTTATTTGATGAAAATAATTTTACTTTTATGCAAGATGAATAAATATGATTCAAAGGAATCAAAAGTTGTGAAGAGTGTTATAGATCTAATTTTTCCGAAACCATAATGGGGAGGCATCTCCGATAAAACAAAAAGTGTAATAGTGCGACCTTAAAGGCTATATACAGATATAATATGATGCCTATTTTATAAATGAGTAACAAAAAATCAGTTTTTTCCCACAATTAACGCAGCAAAATCACATCCGATTCTATAGATAGCATTGTCGAAGAGTATGTTAAAGAACGAAAGTACTTTTGACTGGATATGAATAAAATTAATCTAAGCTGTATTCGGTCACTAAATTTAAAGTGCTCTAAATTAATGAGTTAACCAGCAGCACATATGAAAATTAATATGACACATTGCTTAAACACCAAGTTCGATATTTGATGGTGGGAGCACACTTTTCGACTTTAGGGAACAAAACATCAAATACATAGGACATGACAATGCACACGGCAGTTCTTGAGGGAATAAACCATTAGCCTAATGGCGCTTCCCGTTCGAAGCATGTGCTGCTGACTAAAAAGCCTTCAGCCCCTAGCAAAATAGCACTCTCGGGGCCGACTGGGCTTGGAGCGAACATCAGCCTTGTAACACAAACCAGCATCATCGCCAACGTCGACTTGATCAGGTTTAGTCCCAAAAGCCCTTTGAACAAAACTGATCGGGAGGGTCTACAAAACAAATGAGAGAAAATGGTCTAAGAGTAAGATGTGGTGACTACGTAGATGTAGACATGGAGGACGAAAACTGACATAAACCAAACACGAAAACATGGAACGACTGAATAAATCCTTACCAGAATATACTCGTCAGCTTGGTATTTTGTAATCTTTTTGTCGACAACAACAGTCTCACTATTTGGTAGCAAGCTGTGAAGTGCTCCGGGGTAGGCAAATGAATAATGACCAAGCATTGAAGCAAAGGCGCGATAGTCAAGAGGTTCGGCAACAAAAGCGGTAACAAAAGTCAAATACATTTCGAGAAGCAATGACAACATGGGCAAATTTTGTATGGTTGATGCGAACTGGATGGTGTATGTATCACCCTTGGTGGGATATATTGCTGGAGGCAAATTAGAGTGGATTGAATCTGGTAACAACAAATCCTCATCATCAGGCAAAGTGGGCACAAAAATAAGCGGCAAAATTGCTATAAATATTTCCTAATAGTTCAGCTACAGCTAAAGGGTGGTCCGAGGATACTCCGCCATCTGGGAAACGCGCATTCGCATCTAGCACATGGAATATAACGAACTCGGCATTACCGACATAGGCCATAAAGAACTAGCATCTTCCCTTGATGGTAAAGGCATTAATTAATTGAGGAAACCCTCCCACTATTAGGCAAAGAGAAGGAGTCTTGTGGAGTAGCATGGTGAACCGACGGCCTGAGAAATCGACAAATCTAACCTCATCTGGCAGTTCAGAGCGAAATTCACCATAAAAAATTGGGGAAAGAGCAACCGTGGCCTGAAAGTAAAATTCGTGGTTACTACAATAATTTGTCCATCAATCACATATCATAATCTCTGCATCATACGCTTATGTGACGGAAGAAAGAGACGCACCAAGCAGAAGTCTACACAAAAAAAATGCATCTACGTGCAACTATTAAGAGGAAAAAGCTAAACATGTTCCCTAAAACATAAACGGGCATGAAACATAAACGGGCAGCAGTGGAAATAGCAGTGACTCCATTAGCTAGCAAAATAGTGGCAATCACAAACACAAAAAAAATGAACGAATGAACTGTGCCAAAGCAAAGATAGAGGTTACCAACATACCCAATATCAAGCAGGTAAGCACGAGTAACCCAGCAAGATTGAAACGATGTTTGTGGGAGGCTGGGTAAGAAACTATACTGAAAGAACCACCAATCTCGTGGAAAAATGGATGGATAGAACCGGGGACAAAACAAAATGAGCTTGCTTGGCCGGAGATAACCACAAAAAGAGCTTTAACATGCAAAAGAAATGGTTAGCCAACTCACCTTTTGTTAAAACAATGATGCATGCGAGCAAATGAGATAGAATGGCTAACAGATGAAGAAGCAATTTTGAACGGGGAAGGAATTTGACAGTTCTCTTTTTTGGGTTAAAGGGAATAGGAGAAAAGAACGGCTAAGTCAGAGTAGTAAATGCAATAATTAAATGGAAGCATCTGGTAAGGTGTGTAGGTAATAAAATTAATTTAAGTGTTGAACAGATCAGAATGATGTATAGTGCATAGTGTTAATTATATATATATATATATATACTAATATACTAATAGTAATATAGTAAAGTAATAGTAATACACTACAAGGTTTTTGTTTATTTGTGGCATTTTTTTTCTTATTTGTGGAGGTTTGTAACCCCCACCAAATGGTTTGTGCGAGTTTCTAAAACCCCCAAAATTTGTGGTGCCACGAGGTCTTTTGTGGGAGTTTTTAGAAACCTCCACAATCTATTCAGTTGGGGGGGGAGTTTTGTGTGTATTTTGTGGGAGTTTTATATTGGACTTTTGTGGCAATTTTAAATCACTTTTGTGGCAGTTTTAAAACTCCACAAATTAATTTTTTAATTTAACATAAATTAACTATTTTGTGAGATTTTCAAACCTCCACAAATCCTATAATCATTTATTTATTTTTAATTTCAAATAATTTATTAATCTCATTTCATTTACATATTCTCAAATTAAAAATTTATTTTTTAATATCAAAATCTAAAATTATAAATTAAAACAAAAAAACTTTAATATATGTCATATGTACTCATTTTATATATTTATTTAATCATTTATTAAATAAAAATCTCTAAAATAAGTCTTTGTTCAGCATGAATATCCCAGAATTTCATTCTACTATTAAATTATATTCAAAAGACAAGAAGAAAATTTTAGTTAAATATGACTAACAGAACAAGTATGAAAAGAGGTTAGAAGAACTGAATTAGAGTTAGAATCAGAGAAGAATGATAATTGATATTGAAATTATTAAGTAAATAATAACTATAGAGTAAACCATATTATTCCAATTAGCTGTAACTGAACAAATCTAAAAATTATTCTTGAGAAGAGAACATAGAAAAAAGAAAGAAAATTACTAAATCAAAACTTTTTAGTACCTTTTTGGATCAATAACAACCAAGATAATCATTATAGTCATCGTGAAAAAAAAAACTTTCATCTAGAAAAAACCTTCACCGGATTCACAAACTCTGCATCCGAAACCGCGGAATCCTCGAATTGGCTCGCATCATCTTCTTCGGCTAGGGCAGGGAGGTTAAGATCTATGAAACTCTCTCTTCCAAGCTTTGAAGAACTAGTGGTGGCAACCAACGACAAGTCCGGCGAGTACCAACAATGCTGTTCCCTGCAACAAAGCAAAGGGAATTATAAGAAATAATCATTGGTTAACAAAACAGGAGAATTAGTCAGAGAAGTTTAAAATCACAAGTTAGGCTTGAAATTAGGAAGTTCCGTTAGTCATCATCTATACTTAAAAGTAATATAAAATTCAAATAATTTATCAAGCAAGTTAAGGAATAAAATAAAGAAAGAACAAAAATGGAGATATGGAAGAAGCATGATAAGCCAGGGCCTAAGTTATGATTGTGGTCAACCTGAGTTTGAATGAAATCTTTCGATGGCTGAGGTTATTTATAACTTGATTAGTTATAATGATCACAAACTGGACATTAGTTGTTCAATTATTCTAAGATCCATTCAACATTTTTTCTTTCTCTTGGCGGCTACTTCTTCTACGACCTTTGGGTCTCTGCCTGCCCAAACAATTTCTGGAGGACTGGAGTGATAACCACTACAGAAGACATAGAAAAACAAATAGAAGTAACGGTGTAAGCCAAACAATTTTCAATTAGGAATCATAATCTGTATGTAGGAGATAAAGATATTATAAAAAGGGAAACAATGACTCTTACTCCCAATACTCCTCCTTTCCTCCTTCACCTTCAGCACTTCAATTTCAAAATAAAAACAAGTCAATATAAACTCTTATAAATATATAAATCAATGTATCTTACTATCACTAAAGAGAGAATAAACGTCAATTCCATTGTATTGCTCTTCCTGAAAAACATCATAGAGAAGAATTTTTCTTTTTATTGTTTAATAAAAGTACTATAATCAAAAGAAATTAATAGACTAGGACTAAGAAGTTAATTTACCTTTTTTAGCCCATTATTGTAGTGTTTCATTGCTGCTAATGGATAAGAAAACATAGTCTCAAAAAAGTGAGTTCACACAAATATAATTTACATAAAGTGAGTTCTTATTTACCTCAATTTGTTCTATCATTTTAACTAAAGATCGATTAACGACAAATTTCATGATCTGCAAACATGTTTAGGTAAGAATAAGCTATCAGAGACATAATAATATTCATAATTTATAGATCCAATAACTTCTTTCACCATTTACCACTTCTGTAAGAGGCATGAAACGACTATACCAGTCCTTGTCTTCTTTTATGGCCACTTTTAGATCACCCTGCAACGTCTCAACACATTGCAAAAGAGCCATGACAACCCTTGCCTCATATCCATTGATCGGCATACTTCTTCTGCTTTGCCGAATAGCAGATTTCACCTAGAAGAATCTTAAATCAACAACTTGACAGAAAAGAAAGCACAAGTTACAAAAAGCATATCCAAATTTAAGGAGGTATAGGATTTGTTAACTGTAGAGTAAATTAGTGCAATTAAAATTATCTCATAGATGATTTGTTAACAAATGCAAATCCATGTTACTAGGCAATAGTTAATTGGCTTCAATTGAATGCCAGATTATATACTTATTGGGAAAGTAAAAACATATAGAATGTCATAACTGAACATTGCAACAGGTAGCAAGAAATACCAATTAAGACTATTTAGATGACTTTATGCTAACTGTAGATTCTTCTATGAAATAAAGATACACCGTCTTTCTCTGCTCACTTGGAAAAAAGATGCAACTCAATAAGAATCTAAGGGAAACCAATCTCATGACCAACCCAAAGCTGATTTTTCCTAAATCACAGAGATAATGGAAAATATAGATGAATAAAACTATGCAGAAACTTGTTAAAGTTTCCAAATTGGCTATGATGCATACCTCTTTTACTCGCTGTCTAAAGGCATTAACGAAGATGTACAAAATTACTGAAAGAAAAATTTAAAAGGATTTGATAAAATAAACAAAATGAATGCCAAACTATATATTCAGCAAATAAATGCAGATAATCCACACCTTTGTTCATGAGTATGGCCTATAGACCAAAGTAGGCAAGCTCCCATTATATTCCTCATTTTGAAATCCAAGTGGTCCTAAAATACAACACCTCAAATATATTATTAAACACATAATAGTGTAAAGACTCAATTATTAATTTTTAAATCAGAATAACCCAATTGAAAATTGAGAGAAACTAGATGGAGCCCTACATTGATTTAACCTGTAATATTCACTTCTTCCTTTAAAGTTCTACAAATAAGCCATGAGGAACTAGCCTTTTTTCAAGTGATACCATTTGAATGTGTTAAATAAATCCCTGTTTTTCAACACCTTGTCAATTCACCATTAATTTAAAAGTGATTGTAAAGAATAATCTAGCCTCAACTAGTAACAACACTGAATTTGCATAATTTAAAAGACAACACACATGTCAACATCACCATTATTAATCTATAGAAGTCAACAACACTAATAATCACTCCTAACACAAAAAAATCCATTAACTATTGTCATGAAACAAAACAGCTTCAATGAACAATTATCATGTCTTCCTTGCCTTGTTTCCAAGACTCCTTATCAACACAAATGAAAAACAATAAAAAAAAATACAGAACAAGAGGGGATACAGTAAGAAAGTTGCAACAGAACTGAGGAGACAAGACAGAGAAGAAATTTATTGTTAACAAAGAAGAAATATCAGCAAATTAAAAGAGAAGAAGAAGAAAAAGAAGTACCGACGTCAATTCAAAGGAGAAATTGGAGTGAGAGAAAGCGGCGTTGAAGAAGAAGCTTGGGAGTGAATAGATCTGGAAATGCATTGTACCACGACAACTACGGTGGCATCGACGGCAGAACCTGTGGCAGCAACGGCGGTAGAAACTGCGATGGCAAAGTGGCAGCAACGACAGACAGAGAGAATAGATCCGAAAACGCGTTGATAGAAGGGGTGGCTCGATCCAGAAGCTCTCTATTGCAACGGGCACGGCAGTGGTAACGGCACCGGCACCGAAAACTGCAGCGAGAACGGCGGCAAAAATGGCGTGGAAAACTTAGGGTTTCATTCTCTCTCAGCTGACTCTGCACCTTTCATTTTGAGAAAAAAGAGAAAACGACGTTTTTTTTATTTTGAATTTTAATTAATTATGAGTGGAGGTTTTTTAAAGTGCCATAAATAAAATGTATTTTGGAGGTTTTTAAAAACCTCCACTAAAATACTCCATCAAATCAATATTAATCTTGTAGTGATAGTTATTTAGGAATAAAGTATATATATATATATATATATATATATATATATATATATATATATATATATATATATATATGTATACGTATATGTAGTATATAGAAAATAAAGAATAGTATATATTAGAATAGTATATTATAAAAAAGTATATAATAATTATAAAGAATAAAGAATATGATATATATTATGATATTATAATATAATAATAATAGAATAGTATAGAATGTAGGTATGTTGATTTTTTTTATTTATTAGCCTCGTTGTAATCTAAGTTATAAATTATAAATTATCATTTATCAATTATCAATATCAATATCAATTATCAATGAATATCAATCAATGTATCCTCAAGCGACGTAAGCTGAATATATGATGAAATCAGGAGCGCACATTATTCGCATGATTAAATATATTTCTACAATGATGTATATTAATATTCTTATCCACGCATATAAATTTATGATTATCATCATCGAGATGGTCGAGGCAAAGTTGGGGCGCATGAAACTAATACGATACTAATTTATATAGTACACTGTATGATAATTATAAATAATATAATATATATTAGATACATAAGATATATATATATATATATATATATATATATATATATATATATATATATATAATATAATAAGAAATTATAAAACACACAGCATAGTTATCCATAAGCCTGACTCAAACTACAAAGCTTTAAAATGCACTGGACCACAAGTCTAGGGATAAATTAACAAAAGAAAAGAAACAAAACACGATCCACGACATGACAAAGCACAAATGAAGAAACAGCGAAGAGTTGAATTTAAACATGAAACTTGGATTAGGCATGAGTAGGAGGATCCTTGGTAGCAAGACAATATCGAAAACAAATCTAACGACGAATCCACTCAGAGAAGCTGACAGTATCTGCAGCTAAAAACATCATCAGAAACTTCTAATGCTTAGCTACCCATTGCACCCATTAGTAAAAAAAAAACATTTGTGGGAGAGAGAAAACCACAACACCATTCGTTAATATTAAAAACTTTGGTCGTTACCTCATGCAACGGGCAGACTAAGAGATCGCCTCTGCAAATCGAGGTCAACCTGGCCCACCAGACTCGCTTGTGAAGTAGTCGAGGCAAAATAGACAGGGCAACCCAGGCTGTTGGTTGAGTTTTGTGGACTGCCGAAGGCGTTGCTACGAACAGGAGAGGTGGGAGGAGTGTATTCTATGGAAAATGGAGGTATAACGTCGCCGGTGTGGAAGACATCACGAGAAAGAACGCCTGTACGGTGAGGATTAACACTACTGAGTGTAGGAGCAGTGAAGTTGCTTCGAGAATGTGGTCTTGGATACACAATGCGGAATCCGTCAAGGTTCCTTATAGAGATGCATAGAGTGCCATCACCTTCATAGTAGGCGCGCAACCAAGCCCCATGCCTTATGTTGTACGCGGCAACCATGGAACGAAATCCCTCGAAAAAAAAGCATTGTTACCAACCTTGTCTAACATGACGTGAAACTCATTCCCATGGTTGTCCTTAAACATCATGAAATCACCGAGTTCATAATGAAAAGCGCGATAAAATGGACCGGAGACTGGAACTCGTCTCTGAAAAACATATAGAGAGAGCAGAGACAAACTTAAAAAAACTTTATATATATATATATATATATATACACGTATTTGTAGATGTCAAACACAAACCTTGGCATAATAAGAAAATCAAAATAGCTAAGTATACGTACGTGCATGAAGACCTTTTCGGTTTCTGGCAGTATCTCCATATTTAAATATATAAATATATAAATAAATATATTTCTATTATCCAAAACTTTTCAGTTATGTATATGGACACAATATATATCCTGTATATAACGTGCTATATACATAGATAAATTTGAATATAAATGTATGACATGAATTAAAAGAACTGGGAAAAATATGACATGCGGCCATTAAGCCAAAAGGAAAAAAGGATGGAGGTGTGCATGCCATAAAAGATGAGGCTTCAGATGACTATTTTCATATTAGAATTAGAATATATGAATAAGTGATGGTTTTGAGGCAGAAGAAGACGTACGACCACGGGATCCAATGTAAGGAAGAGAAGTCTATAAAAATCAGGGTTGGGATCACCATTTTCGCTTGAGTCAGTAGATGGCCAAAGGCATATACTTCACAAAAAGAACCTCCCATATTGGGTTCGTGTGTCAACAGAAAACGCTACAAAAAGAACATATAGGTATGTGTGTCTGAACATAAATAAAAAGCAAGATACATCTTGATCACTCACCCATGGTCCACCAGGCCGTAAATAAACTTTTGAAATATTACAGATAGCGACCGCATGGCTAATAAAAAACCAAAGTCCGGGGAAACAGCGAAATGGTGGGGAATGGTGGGGGAAGGTGTGGAATGTGGTGCGTTGAGTTACTGATGTAGGGTAGATCGAGATTTTATATGTGTGTGTGTGTGTGTGTCTGTGTGTGTGATGCTTATGGGTATGGGTGTGGTTATGAATGACCTATTCACAGATTTAGATTTATATTTATTTATAATAAAGAGTAAGCAGTGCCTATAAAGATATTAATGTTATATTATTAATAATGATAATAATTGTTGTTGTAATTCATCAAAGAGTGAGAGATAAAATAAAAAATAAAAAACAATAAATGAAGAATACAATAATAATAACAATTATATTATCTAACTACTAAAGAAAACAATTGAGAAAATGGGCTCATAGTTATTGTTATTTTTATTGTTATAGCATACAGGGAACCGAGGCCATAGTGAGGTATATTATTTGGGCCACCCTGTCCCGGATACCAAAGAAGATATTGGTTTAGATAGCCTAAATTGACATATTTACAATAAAAAGTAAGCGGTACCTGTAAAGATATCAATGTTATAATATTAATAAAAATAACTAATGTTTTGTAATTGTCAAAAAGTGAGAGATAAAATTAAAGATTTTAAAACAATAATTGAATAATACAATAATAATGACAATTATATTATCTAACCACTGAAGAAACCAATTGAGCAGATGGTGTCATAGTTATTGTTATTGTTATAGCATACAGGAACCGAAGCCATGGTCAGGTATATTATCTGGGCCACCCTGGCCCGAATACCAAAGAAGACACTGAATTAGATAGTCTAAAGGATTGACATGAATAAATATTGAACATGTAATAACAAAAATACTTCCCAAGTGACGCGACTAATAGAAATGTGAACACTCTGATTATTTGTATTATTATCAATTGTGTATTGTGTAACTTAAATTAAAAACTGAAGTAATTGATAGTATGACCTATTAACCGACTAAAATGACAATGCAAAGTTATTTAGAATTTGACCTAGTGACCAAGCAAAAAAATTAAGCAGATGCTGTTCAAGGATCCAAGAAACCAAGCGATGGTCATTAATAAAATTTGGGCCCCGTAAAGCAGAATACACAGAATATCAGCTTATGTGATGATCAGACGGCTTAGTAGATAACCCAGTTCGAATATTTATCATGTAATACAACGATTAATAACCATGGTAATGACGAGAATGTAATATATATAATATATAGTATAATGAAAATGATATAACCCAAAAAAGAGAGGTCAAATTTATAAGAAAAGCAAAATAGAATTCATCTAGGTGGTTCAGAATTAATTACGGAGACTATACGATGCACCTTATACGCGGTCCTGAACGAAAGTGAAAAAAAATTGAATAATAAAAAGTTCTCGCCTCTCGAAGAAAGACCGATGAAAATGAATAATAGACAGGTATTCAATAAATGCAACTCATTGGATGAGATCAGTCAGCAAACAAGTAGGGTGAAGTCTAATAATAGCGGTGATAATGACTTAGTTTAATTACTCCAGAGTTAAGTATGACTGAAACAAGATAGAGTACCATTAAATGAAATTGACAGTAAATGTTGAAGCAAGGATAGAATTTGAAGTTCAATTACTCCAGGTAGGAAAATGTCTTGTCAGCAGAGACTCAAATGGGTTGAACAGGACGAATGAGAAAGAATGGAAAACAGGTAAAAAAATTAATTGCATTGATCCACCAACAATCATGAAATAGAGGGTAAGAAAATCTGAATCGGCAAGTCCGGGGGATACACGGTAGATGGAGGGATACATGAGTACCAGGCAAAAAGGAAACTGGCACAACACGGCGGAAGATTTCAAAAGCGTATATGTATGTGCAATATAAATGCTGGTCTAACAGATAGGCATGGCACTAGATACCACAAGAATTAATTTGGCAAACAAAAATTAGGGGCGCACTATTAAAGGCGTTTCTTGATTGCATCTAATCGGTTGTTTATCAGAGTAAAGATAATCACTACACTTGAATAGCAAAAGTTAGATAGCCAAGGTTAGATTGGGGGGGGATAGCAGCATATTAAAAGGCATGGCTTGATAAAATTTAAAAGCTTGTTTACCAATGTAAAGATCATCAGTAATCCTTAATAGCGAAAGTTAGTCACTCAAAATCAGATTAGCAGGGAATAGATCGAGAATACAATAGAATGTATTCTGGATATAAATAGTATTAACAACAAATATATGGCAAGATTGAGGATGACTATTATTTGAAGGTATTATTACTAGCTATTACTATTACTATTATAACCAAAAAGAACAAATGACAAATTACCTGCGCAGGGAGGAGTCCAAAGTCAACCAAAACACTGCCATCAAACCGTATATCCTCAAAATTCCTGAAATGTACCTTGCCGCACAAAAGCCAGAGCTGCAGCAGACCACAGTAGCGCAAAAGTCAAGGGTGTGGACACCTGAGGTCAAAGAAATTACTCAGATTCAACGAATGGGATCATCCTGGAAAAGTTGATGCAAACCAATTTTACATGCATGAGGTTGGCGGACGCATATTATGGCACAACACAAAGTGATCATAGCATGATAACCATGTGGGGAGGTTTTATTTGTGAAATCATTGTGATAAACAACCAAAAAGTAAAAAACAAAAGCATAGATGAATAAGGAATTACTGAGGTAATATGAAAAAGAAAATGTGTCGGCGATGGTGAGGAGAAAAATCCACAAGAACGGCTAAAAGAAGGATCGGCGAAACGATCATAGACACACCTTGTTGTGCCTGTCTGAGTGGAGTGAGTGACGGCTGCTTCAAGGGTTTGAAGGGGAATGCAGGGTGGATGCAGGAGGATAGGGTCACAACATAACAGTGGGCCAATGCTCACCCAATCTACAGTTACAAAGAGAACAGATTGGGCCCATGTCAGGAGAAAAGGCCGGCAATGTTTGAAAATAAAATGATGATTCAATTAATTCTTTGTATTGAAATGGCCAAAACAAAAGGATAGCCCAAAGCAACATTGCCCGGCTGCGACTAAAATATGATAAGTTGCGAAGAGAGGAAAACGGTAACCGCAACACAAGATGCCTGGCCAAACCAGCCATTTTGCATTACCACGAAATCCAGATCCGGCCTCACTAATATACACTACACAATACATTAACTAATAACGATGTAATATACAATGGCATTTATAAAATATAAATAAAACATTAAACATTCATAGATCAAAAGACATGGAGTTGGAGATCAGAATCATAGCGAACTCATCGGCCCCCGGGGACAGGATGCAATCAAATCGGGGGCCACAATTAAATATTACAAATGGAAAATCACTAAGTTGTTTAGATAGTGCGTACAGAAATCTTAACAAAGTAAAGCGCAAAACACAACCAGAAACAACAACACGTTATTCAGCAATCCTCAGACTTCTAGATAAAACCCCATGCACCCCTTGATCGAAACAACTCCAGGCCATCTCACGCGTCCAACGAACTTGACAACTCAGTCAGTCAAACCAACAGAGTGTAACTGGGCCTCCGATGCGACCGCATCAAGCGACGACTCAAGCCCGTCGAAATCACGGATAACATGGCTGATCCTGAGAAGGTCGCGACCAAACTTAACACATGGTGTATCGGTCAGGTTAGGATCGCCAATAAAGAGATACCGACCCCATGCCATTCTGCCAACTTGTCCAAGGTTGATGGTCATCACATGTACTCCGAACCTTAAAGGGGACCGCTCATAGGTAACAAAATCCACATAATCATGGTGGCCAATCAACGTAGGATGATCCACACATGCGCCTGCGCCTATTTCTATCTCATCCCACGCCTACTCCATCGTTGCGTACCGAACCACAGAGACTAGTTTCTCACTAAATCTACCTTCACTATTGACCCAAAAAACACAGCTGTTGGCCACGACATACCCACTGCTCAGTCTATCAATCATTGGCGGGGTCCCCGCAGTGGGACTCCACTGACCCGCACTCAAAAGATACATCTGCATGTCGTATCCAGCAGTTGCCAGGTGACGCTTCGTGAGGCTGAGAATCTTATAATCATCACAACCCACCATGCTGAGAAAGGTACAAGCAGACCATTCATCGTGGTGGTTGAAGTGGTAACCGTCAGACCCTGGATCAGGAATAACAGACCTCCAGGAACCGAATGGGTCCCAAGTGATCAATAAACTCGAACGACCATCTATTGAGTATGTTGCACATACCTTGCCGGTGTCTATACCCACCATGGAAAACCACGTCCAGGCAAGAGGAGAAGCAACCGGAACGGCAACACGAGTTTCAAAGACGAACATACAAAGTCACCCACAGTCAGCCTCTTTCAGGGGGTTGTCCAGATGAAGAACCGCCGCCTTCCCCCCTCCGATTTGAAATGAGTCACCATATTATCCGCCCGGTTCAATCTATTGTACCAATCACGCGACATACACCTCCCTCTTCCTATGGTTTTTCCATTGGAACAAAGAAATATCTGCAAAATCAGGTCCGTTGGCAGGGCTGAGATGTTCAAGTTGACTTCATCCCAGCTATGTCCACCGCGGAAGTCATGATCAACCTCTTCGACGGTTGCTCGGGACATTCCAAATCGGTGGTAAGGTTCTATGCTAGCCACGAGGGAGGAAAAATCAATAAAGGTTAACGGCCAATGTAGATGAAAGAACGTTGGGAAATGCTTTGTAAACGAAAGAATGATTTCTTTAGTTGGTGTGATGTTCCTACACCGTGAGTGTGACTCTCCTTAAATGCATAAACAAATGAATAAATAATAAAGAATAGATAAATAAAAAAGTAATATATTAATAGACAATAGAAAATAATAGATTAATAAACAATAAAAAAAAACATAAAGACATATATATATACAGTACGGGTAGACAAATTAATACATTAAAAGATAATAGATGATAAATAAAGATATAAAGTTATAAACATATAAAGATATGTAATAGATAATAATATAATATGTAATAGACATGTAATAGTGTATATATATAATATATATTATGCAAATACACAACAGATACACATATACATTTACGTTAATAGATTAATGGATTAATTAATGGATATACATTATACGTTAGTATATTATTTTAACTGTGCTTATTAGTTTGCTTACAAATAAATTGTATAATTTCTTCGACGCTTACTAATGGCTACCATGAGAGCAAAAACATGGACAAAAACTAAGAAATAGAGTGACGTCGCCAATAAATGTCAGCAGCAAAAATAATGGAATTGTCAACAGTCAAAATGATGAATTGGTTGGATGGATTAATTTAAAATCAAACCGATAAAACACGGGCATTGAAAAAGAGAATTCACGTAGCTAACATGAGCGGAGGTTGTGACACGTGGGCTCATGAAACCAGAAATTAGGATATTAACTTAAGATAAAAATTTTAATGTTTTTTATAAATTTATTTAAGAGAATATTTGAGTATTTTTATAATTAATTTAAAGGATATATTAATATTAAAGAATATATAATATATTTTGTTCGGGACCTGAGTGATATCGGGTGCTCGACAGGTTGGGGGGCAACGAGAGGATGAGCGGGTGAGGCCTTAGACTAACTTGGAGCGGGTGTAGAGATGCGGGTTGAAAAGCTGGCGGCGCCGGAGGTGATGTGGACCGGGGGGGGTGGCCACCTGCAAGGACACTCCGACGATCAAGTCAGCGTCCGTACGAGGTGATAGCCAAATTAGGTAAAATGTTACGTACTTCGGGGGAAGAGCTGACCTCTTCCCTTATATACTGTGCTGGATGGGCCCATAGGTGACCTAGCCCACTGGCCAGGGAGCTTCCATGAGCTGTCCTGGTCCACGTGGGGGGGAGCAGGTCGTTCTGATTTTCCGGGTCAGGGCTTCGGGTGCTGCCCCGAGGGTACCGACCCGACCGGTCGTTGGGCATGGTGACTTGGGCCGCCCAGTTGGCGAGTCGGGCGCGCTTTGGGTCGGGTGTTAGGAACCGACCCGTCGGGTTTTCCATGTTGTGAGGGACGGGTTCGGCTTGGGTCGGAGGTGGAGCTCCGACCCGTCGACCGGTTGGGCTAGACTCGTGGCGGTCCGTACCTCATCATTTCCTTGAATGAGGTTCATCAGATCAGCCATAGTAGTCTTCCCACCAGCCATGGAAACTACACAACAAAAACAAAATGTGAGCAAGCGAAAAACTGAAACATTAAGCAAAATACAAGAAAACAAAGAAACTCACCAACATACAACCGACCGGTCTCCCAATCCCCCATAACCATATGAGGATTAAGATTTTTCTCGCCAAAAATGGCCAACAAGATGTCGGCAATATTACGCTCTTCCGAGCTCAACCAATCATAGGATATTTTGATTAAGTAATCAGACCCCGCACCAAAGCTCCAATAGGTCGGGATTCATCTCTCTCCTTTGGCAGTCAGCCAAAAAGGTTGATGGCCCTCAACCGGTCTGACTTTAAAGAAAGTCGACTTGTAACCATGAAAGGAGTCCTCGAAGAGGCCGAAGATCTTACGACCTTACTGAGCTCTGAAGGATATATACCCCTTTTTCGTCTTCCCCTCCCGAGAAGGGTTGGTAAGGAGGAAGAGATAGAGGAAGACATTCACGGAGGTCGGGATCTCCAGATACTCACAGACCATCTCAAAGCAGCGAATAGCGGCCCAGCTATTCGGGTGCAGCTGCGACGGAGCAACATCGCACCGATTTAACAAACCCATCACAAAGGGGAAAACTGTAGACGAACTCCCAGAGTAGTAAACATGGGTCTGTAAACTCATAACTAGTCGACCACACGAGGAGACGCCAAGTTTTTATGGCATACGCTTTTCCGGTCAGCAGGAACGTAGACCTGATAGAACGCCTCCTCGGGACCCCCTCCACACAAGAGTCCAGCCTAGCGAAGTTCTTGGAGGCTCTCTCGTGTAACCCCGGATGGGGTATCCTTCACGTCGGAAGTAACCCAGGTGTAGTGGTCGACGAAGTCGGCTAGTGGCCGCTGAGCCATGTTTGGAATCACAGAACGCTCGGCCATACCTACAGTGAGGGCACCACTCAGTCAGCACGGGAGGTCAGGAACCCAAAAAATTAGAAAAGCAAGCTACAAACTCCCTGAACCACCCTCTATGCACCCTTATACTAACCCAGAACCTAGGCAAAAACTAAGAAAATACCCAGTGGCGCCCCTTCTAAAAGAAAACAGAACTAAAACAAGCAAGAACCCAGGCATGCATAAGGAGAAATGCACAAAGGGAAAGCAAGCAAGGGAAACCATAAACACAACGTACTAGGGAAAGTCGAAGAAATAGTCCGAAGGTTGAAACAGCGACAAAAAATAGGGAGAAGATCGAAGCAGCAGCGAAAGCAGAAAAGAGAATGGAAGCAACAGCAGTATGAGACAATAGAAGAAGAAGAAAAGAAGAATGGAGTAATAAGGAAGTTATAAAAATAAAAAGAGGGCGAAAAGCGTAACCGTCGAGGAGGAGCGCCAAAGGCAGGGGCACAATCACCATTTCACGCGAATTTCAAATCATGAGATGATGGGCATTTAATGCCCAGCGTGGAAGCCAAAGAGACAGCACCAGCGAAGAAACGAACCAGACACGCATGAGGAACACGAATGCCATCAACGAGCTCCCGAGAAGAGGAACATGTCTCGACTCGGCGAGTAGGACAAACGCGCCCAGCCACGAGCTTCAAACCTCAAGGCTGGCACGTTGGGGGCACTGTTACGGACCGCCACGAGTCCAGCCTAACCGGTCGACGGGTCAGAGCGCCACCTCCGACCCAAGCTGGACCTGTCCCTCACAACAGGGAAAACCCGACGAGTCAGTTCCCAACACCCGACCCAGAGCGCGCCCAACGACCGGTCGGGTCGGTACCCTCGGGCCAGCACCTGAAGTCCCGACCCGAAAAACCGGAACGACCTGCTCGCCCCCCCCACGTGGACCAGGACAGCTCATGGAAGCTCCCTGGCCAGTGGGATAGGTCACCTATAGGCCCATCCAGCACAGTATATAAGGAAAGATGTCAGCTCTTCTCCCGAGGTACATAACATCTTACCTAATTTGGCTATCACCTCGTACGGACGCTAACTTGATCATCAGAGTGTCCTTGCAGGTGGCCCCCCCGGTCCACATCGCCTCCGGCGCCGCCAGCTTTTCAACCCGCACCTCTACACCCGCTCCAAGTTAGTCCAAGGCCTCACCCGCTCATCCTCTCGTTGCCCCCCGACCCGTCGAGCACCCGAGATCGCTCAGGTCCCGAACATATTTTTACCACAATAAATTATTTCTGCGGATGATATAGTCCACATGTTAATTTATCATTAAACAATATATATATTAAATCAATACGTATTTATTTGTTAACGTATCATAGTAATCAGTATTTATTTTTTAACGTATCGTCACAATCATTTTAAAAATTTTTGTCATAAGAAATTCACATGTGCCAAACACATTCAAATGAACCCAGAACCACACCTACCTCCGCCATGGCTTGTCCATTGATCGGCTCCCATAATAACAGCTGGCTAGCTTCCACGCTAACCATCAAACCACAAGAGGACAAGGCTGATATTAAAACCTGGATTGCTGTGTGAAGAGAGCGACACGTCTAGTCTCCACAGTGTTCTACATAAAAAGACTTCCATATGAGAAACTACCTTGTCAATCTGAACCTTATGTTTATTTTATTAAAAAATCAAACGCTTAATACTTAATAGACAAGGTATAGCATAGAGGTGTTCGCAGTGCGGTTTGGTTCGGTTTTTGAGAGAAAAACCATCCGATCCAATCGTTTAATTAAACTGCGGTTCGGTTTGGTTCGGTTTTTTTCTCAAGACCATCCGAACCAAACCAAACTAATTAAAATCGGTTTGGTTTAGTTTGATTTGTTCGGTTTTTCAATCAATTCAAAAAAAATACTGCCAAGCTATGTCACAAAGTCATAAAATTGAAATCGACAAACACAAATACACATTAGGTAACAAAGTCTTGATCTAATTAAATTTATCGGCAAAAGAAATTCAAATAAATTGTACTATTTTTGGGCCACACTCATGTAAACAACGTAGATGTACAGGGCTGACTTAAATATCTACTCAGGATTCAAGAAACAGCACAAAAAACCAGTTTAATTCTCTTGTATAAAGAGGCAGAGTTTACACTTTATGCAAAGTGCTTATGTTCCCTAGGGATGAAGGAATCTCTCCGTCGAATTGATTGTCTTCCAAGTGCCTTTATATACAATAATAATATCCAAATAGTGAGCTTCATGGCATGAATACATCAAAGTTCTTTGATTTCAAACATTTAGATCATGGAATTGCATACAAAATGAATTACTTACAATATTTCTAACAGTGTTAGTGAACCTAAGTCAGGAATGTGCCCTGACAAACTGTTATTCCCAAGCCAGCTACAAAAAAGCAATGGTTTTCCAATTAGAACTTGTAAATATCAGAGTCAATGAACTGAGATTCAGAGTTAAGCACTTACATATTAGTCAAAGCTGTCATATTGGCAACAAAAGGAGATAAAGATCCTGAAAGCTCCATACTTGTCAACAACAACAAATAAATTAAAAATCAACAAAAACACAACAACAAATAAATTAAAAACCAGCAACAATCAGCAACAAAACCAGCAACCAGCAATAATACCAACAACAAAGTAATTCATCAAAAGTAATTCAACCAGCAATCAGCAACAATACACTGATTTCAAATCTGCTCCAAATTTAATTCTTCAAATCTGCTTCAAATCTAATTTCAATATCTTCCTATCAAGATCCAAAACCAGTTTATCTGATTTCAAATCTGATTTCATACTAAAGGAGATAAAGATCCTGAAAGCTCCATACTTGTCAACAACAACAAATAAATTAAAAGCCAGCAAAAACACAATAACAAATAAATTAAAAACCAGCAAGGCAGCAACAATAAGCAACAAAACCAGCAACAAAACCAGCAACCAGCAATAATACCAACAATAAAGTAATTCATCAAAAGTAATTCAACCAGCACTCAGCAACAATACACTGATTTCAAATCTGCTGCAAATTTAATTCTTCAAATCTGCTTCAAATCTAATTTCAATATCTTCCTATCAAGATCCAAAACCAGTTTATCTGATTTCAAATATGATTTCATACTAAATCACTTCAAAAATTTCTTTTTATTTTATATTATTCTTCCAAAAAAACTAATAATAACCAAAATTAGTTTATATTATTTTTCCAACAATACCAAGCTACCAACAATACAAACAGAAGCACTTTCAGTAATTCAAAACAGAAATTAGTCAAATTATATACCTGACTTGGTGGCTCCGGCTCCATATCTGACTTGAATCGGTGGCTGGGTGGGAGGTGCTAAGTTGTGGGTGGCCAGAAACACTGCTGGATGGTGGCGTGGTGCTGTGCTGGGTGAGTGGGTGGTGCTGTGCTACTGCTGGGTGCGAGGGTGGTGCTGGGCTGCTCACTGTTGGCTGGGGTTGGGGCTTCGTTGTGCTCTGTCCGCGAGGAGGTCCTGGGAGCAGTGGGAGGAAAGTTCGGAGGCGTTAAGGGGGAGAGTTCGGTAGCGCTGCAAGGTGGTGGGTGGAACGGTCTCGCCGGCGCTAGGTGGGTTCGCCGCAGGCCTCGAGAGTGCAGAAAGCGAGAGTGTGAGAAGAGAGTGGCTACTGGCTAGATTTCGTTTGGGGGTAGGGTGTGGGGGTAAGGGGGTTAGGTTAGGTCACGTTCGTTTGGGGGTGGGGTGTGGGGGTAAGGGGGTAAGGGTGGAGTGGAAGGGCGACACTGCGAGGAAGGTCGGCGGCGCGGCGAGGTGGTGGGAGGAACAGACCCTCGCCGGTGCTGAGAGGTGCAGAGAGCGAGGCTGTGCTGAGACCTAGGGACAGAGCGGCTAGGTTACGTTCTTTGTTTGGGGGTAGGGCTTGGGGATTGCTGGGGTAGGCTAGGTTACGTGCATTTGGGGGTGGGGTGGGGGATGGGCTTGGTTTTTTTTAGGGTTTTTTATCTTTTCGGTTCGGTTGGGGTTTTCAATATCAGAACCGAAAACCGAACCGAACCGCAACAAAAACAACAGAACATGTTTTTTCGGTTTTTTTTATTTTCGGTTTATTCGGTTTTTTATTTTTTCGGGTCGGTTGGTCGGTTTAGTTCGGTCTGGATCGGTTTTGAACACCCCTAGTATAGCAGTGTTTTAATAAAGTGCAATGGAACATGTGAAAACTTTCCTAATCGATAAACTAGGTGTCAACATAACATACAATACTTTCTTGTAAATTTTTCTTTTTTATTTTATTTTATTTATCATTTTCTTATTTAATTTTCTCCTTCATGTATTGACATGCTATCATGCTATTCTAAAGTTTATGCCAAATCATCCAACTAAGCTTCTTTAAAACAACAACAAAATCTTATTATAACAAAAATTTTCCTAAACTATTTTAGGAACCATAGACCATCATAACTTGTTTTTTCTAGCTTTAATTTGTTTACGTTCATTAATTACTGTTGGAATAAATATATAATATTAAATACAATAAGTATATAATTATGAATATTATACATATAAAATTATAATATAAAATTAAATAAGTTCATTTTGAATTATTGTTTTTCTAAATTATTCAAAGTTCATTTGATTCAAATTCTTTAAAAAAAAAAAAAAAAAAAAAAAGGAGTAACAAATTTTGTTTGGCTGTGAAATCCTTTCTGTACATACCGCCAGGGCTTCAAATCCCCAATCCAATGATTAAGGATCTAGCCTAGCTATCAATTTTGTTAAGTTTTGCTGGTTAAAAAATATTAACATATTTTTTTATCTTTTTTCTTGTTCAAAGCGTTTATCAAACTTCTTTCTTTTGGGGGACTGGCATTGATCAAAGTAAACAGTTTAACGTACTTCATCGGGAAGAAATGACATGGTTTTTCTCTTTGTATATATATATATATTTTGTATTCGTATTTTGTTTTATTTTAATGTTTTTTTTTTGGTAAATTATTTTAATGTTTTCTTTATAACTTTCGGCTACAAAGAAATTCATTTGATAAAAAAAAAAAACCCAATCGTAAGGGGTGTTTTTTGGTATGCTATGGGGCCAGAGCCCAAGGAAACAAGACCCAATCGTTAAGTATTTATAATATAGAAAACAAGAGCTGGGTCAACAATGAAACAAGAGCTGGCGAATCAAAGTTAACCAAAAACAATTGGGATTTTCTAAAAAATACAATATAAAAATAAATAAAAAAACCATGAGCAGCAGAGGATCCGTGGCGCAATGGTAGCGCGTCTGACTCCAGATCAGAAGGTTGCGTGTTCGATTCACGTCGGGTTCAATATCCCGATCCAAAGCTGCCTTTGTGGATCACCCTTTTTATCTTTTTCGCTTTTACCTTTTCTACACTTGTTGGATTTTTCAGGAATCCCTTTCATAGTTTAGTTCATTTTCAGGGTCCATGTTACAACTGGATTTAGATTGTACTTGGTCCACAACAGTACAAAGCAACACGCCATGCTAAAAGTTTTCAATAGTTAGGCCTACAAAAGCCCATATAACACAAAACGCTACAAACAAAAAGATACATTGATTTCAAATGTCATGGCCCGTTCAATTCTTCATCATGTTTTGTCTTTTTGTTTCTTCATCCTTATCATCAACTCCTTTTCATTTTATTTTCTCCTCATTTTCTGTTTGCTGCATGCTTGTCTTCTGACTTTAGTTGAAGGGGACAAAGTGAGCCCTGTTCAAATAAATAAATAAATAATTAAAGTAAAATAAAAAAGGACAAAGTGCACAATTGTTAATTACACGTAAAATCAAATCGGTCTGTATATGTGTATATATTCAAGTTTGGATGATATTTTCGTAGTGTAAAAGTGAGCATGAAGCTATGAAATAATTGTTTATCAATAAAATAAAACAAAAAACAGGAGTTCTGAACTCTGATGGCAAAACAATAAGGAAACACTTATACAGATAGTAAACAGTTTTTTTTTTTTTAATCTTTTTTCTTGCATTAATATCATTATAAGAATAAATTACTATTTGTACTCATAAAATATATAGACGCTGACAAATGTACCTATATAAAAAAGAAACGACGATTGAAATCACGAAAAATGACCTCTGTGTGCTAAAAATACCCAAACGTTCGTTATACAATTGGTCCGTTAGTATCCGAATCTACGTAGCAACAAAATCCCTCCGAACAGGTTCTATGTGTACTTTAACATTTTTTTGGTATAGAAATTGGATAAAAAAGCTCTTCACACCACTGTGTGCTCTAGCAGAGCTCAATTGTCGCCGCCACCACCATCCAAAGTCGGAGAAGACGGTTGAAGCACCTCCATTCCGTGACAAATAATTTCCCCATCTAATCAAAACGATTATACAGAGTAAAGCATCATGAAAAACATTTCGCCGTCTTTGCTTCACAGAGAATAGAGGTATGCCATTATCAATTTTAAAGAAATCTCTTATGCTATTATCCGTTTGCGATTGAAACACCACTGTTTGTCTCTTTAGGTTATTATTATTATTATTAATAAGTGGATTTCTCTTATATATATGCATGCCGTTGCACAAAGATTGATTGTTAATGTTGGTGTCTAAGAACAGAACAAATTTCCTATAAGAGAGGGATTGAATTGTGGGTCTTGTCCATTGCAAGAAGATGTATTTTTCTTGTTTACTTTTTTATTTTTGTTATCTTTTTTTTATACATGTGAACCTGTCAAATTGAATTTACCTTTGCTTATCTTGGAATTTATCTTTGCTTAACCTTTCTTGAAAATTCAATTTTTCATCTGCAGCTTCAACATTTATCTTCTTACATTTGAATTGATGTAGTTACATGGAATGATCTTTTATCGTCTTTCTTGCAGGAATGACCACTATCCATATAACTCTTTCTATTAATCATAGAGGAAGGTTTGAGAGAGGTCGATGTGAAAAGGTGTTGTATGTTGGTGGAGAAGTAACAGAGATTGAGAAGATTAATGTGGATACCCTGAATGAATTTTTTATTAGTGATTTGCTGAAGAACATTGGATATACGTCCGTCACTGATTTTCATTGGCTAGAACTGGGTAAAGAGCTTGATAATGGGGTGAAAATGTTAAGAGCTAATATGGACATAGTTAAAATATATGAGGCAACTATAAAAAATGGTAACAGAATTGAGTTATATACAGAGAACATCACTCCTACAAAGATAATGTTAAAGACCCGTGCTAAGAAGATTCCAACTCCAAATAAGACTCCAAAAAGAAGACTTGTAGTTGTTGAGGATGATGATGATGCTAAAATAGTGGGTCATGTACAAGCTCTAATGGAGGCCCATAGCAGGGGTCAGGCCCAGAATAGGGAGCAGGCCTAGAATAGGGAGTAGGCCCATGGAGCAAGTAAGAATATTAAAGTTCAGTCCCAGGATGAGGACAGTTGCAATGTGGCCCAAAAAGACCTCAACAACCAATTCAACCAACCCAATCATCAAAGCAGATATCTCAGCCTCCCTCAACACCTGTGCAGTCAGATGAGCCACCATCCAATCAGTCCCAACCTTCACAGCACCCCAATGAGCATGACCAGTAGCCAAGGCATAATACTAATTCATCATCTTTAACACAAGTTTTTACATCAGGATCCAGTGAGACCAAAGGCCAAGCAGTTGAACAATTAACCCAATACATTCCGCAACTATATAGGAACCCACTCTCACAATCAAACCCTGAATCAGACCTAATTTCACTATCTGATACAAATAGTACTCTCCAAAATAATCAATACAATCCAAATGAACAGGTTGAGGTAAGGCCTAAAGTGAACAAGAGAAGATCAACAAAGAGGCATCTCCCCACTAGACAATCATTCATACCCAACCCTGATCCTGAGAAGCCTCCATCCTATTATATCCCTGTTGATGAGGAGGACTACTCTAATGAAAATACTGGATATCATTGCTATGAGTCAGAAGAACTGAAGAGCATAGCAAGTGATGAAGATGCAAATCAGCCTCTAGTTTTTCCTCAGAGCAATGCTGATGCTCCTGTTAAGCAAGTTCGATTAGAGTTGGAGATGGAGTTTGAAACACTTAATCAATTCAAAAAGGCAATCCGAAAGTTTAACATCAACCTTGGAAGAAGCATATTCTTTTCTTGTTGTGACACAACCAGAAGCAAGGCAATATGCTATGATGAGGATTGCTCCTGGCAAATATACTGTGCTAAAATGTCATTTCCTCTGAGTTATCATGTGAAGACTTTTGTTAATGAACACACCTACAGCAGAGACAATCATTGTAAGTCAGCTGATGAAAAATGAGTTTTTAATGAATTGGAAGAGAGAATAAGGCTGCAACCAAGTTTGATAGTGAGGGACGCTGATCAATTCTTTAGAGCTGAGTATGATGTGTTGATCAATGAGAAAAAAATTTTACAAATCCATGGTCAAAGCAAAGGAGAGGATTGAGGATTCTAAGATTGCTCAATATGCAAGACTTCGTGACTATGCAAACGAGATATTCAAAACTAACCCAGGGTCTACAATGAAAATCCACACGAATCCACAACCTAATTCAAACCCTCTATTTCTTCGGATTTATGTATGTTTTCACGCCTGCGAAAAGAGATTCAGTTCAGGATGCAGACCATTGATAGAGTTAGATAGAATTTTTTTTAGAGGGTATTATGGGGTCAGTTGCTTACAACCATAGGGCAGGACGCTAATAACCACATATACCACATTGCCTATACAATTGTGGAATCTGAGAATAAAAACAGTTGAAAATGGTTCTTAGAGATACTGGAAGAGGATATTAGAGATTTCAAAGCAAACGGGTTTAACTTCATGTTATATATGTAGAAGATTTTTATCACTTCTACTTGAGTTTTATTGATGTTTTTTGAGTTATATAATATGCATAAGAATAGCCTTTAATGTTCTGAATTTTAGTACACTAATGTGTACAAAATTGTTTTACTTCAATTTTTATTGACTTAATGTTCTGGATTGATTGAATTGCATGTAAGTGACTTAAAATGCTGGATTTTATTATATGATTGTGTACAGGTTTGGTTTGCTTAGTTAATTATCCTCTTATGCTGCTGAATTTTATTATCTAAATATGTGCATAATTGATTTATTCCCATAGATAGTGACTTAACAGGCTGATTTTTTTTCTACTTATGGTTTGAATTCGTTTAGTTAGTTAATTATGCTGCTGAATGGTTGAACTGCATAGTTACTGACTTAAACTACTGAATTTTATATGATTGTAAACAAGTTTGGTTTGGTTGCATAATTATCCACTTATGCTGCTGAATTTTAGTGTTCTAATTGTGTACATGATTTTAGTGTTCTAATTGTGGGCAAAGAAACATGCAGCTGTAGAGTATGGCAGTTACCTGGTCTCCCTTGTAGGCATGTCTGTGCTGTCCTGGCTTACCAGAGCAGAAGACCTGAAGTTGAAGATCCTGAAGTAGCAGCCATTGGTGAAGGAAGTGGTTCAGCAACACCACAGGCTGAATTGGTAAGTGCCCAATCATTTGATGCGTATTTCAGTTGTTATGGTTTAATTGTCATTTTTTTAACGCTTAATTTGTTGTTTCTACATCCAGGAACCTCAACCAAATCCCCCAAATCCTCAACCACAACCACAACCTCCACCGAACCCTCCAACAACCAAAAAGCCCAACAAAAGGAGAAATGTTAAGAGATCTCCTCCAAGTGCACCTTCCAATGTAACACCTCAGCCCTCTGTCAGGCCTTCATCTACAATTTCTTCTACAAACAACTCTGAAACTTGACCAACAGTTACACCCCAAACAATGCAAGGTGCTAGTGTTGAGACTACCACCTGTTTCATGTAGTTTATGCCTACACCCAGTACAATAGCAACTGTTACAGGCAGAGAAACAAACGCTAGAGGTAGAGGAACAAGTGTTAGAGGTAGAGGCAGATTTCAGGTTGTTGGAAGAACAGGTGTAGCTAGGTTATCAGCATCTAGCAGGCCAAATAATGCTGTATCAAGTGGAAGCAGTAACTCAACCCAGTTCTGTAAATGTTTACTTGATGAAAACTATGTTGCAGATTGATGTCTTGTTTTGGCTACATTAGAAATTTGTTTACTTTTTTTTGGTATTTTCATGTAATCAAGAGATACTATATTCTTATGATTACCTTTTGGTATTTTGATTTACTAGACAAAGGAGCTAAAGTCTTATCTTTAGTTTTATGTTTCTTTATGAAAATACAACGTTTATGGTTTATATTTGGATTTTACCATTGAGATTGCTATTCTTGTTTAGCAGTGGAATCAGTGTTGTTGAATTACAATGATATGGTTAAGAAGTGTATGAAAATTCTTATTTAGATAATTGATAAAAGAACTATTTTGTCATATATAAAAATCATTTATAGTTCAACCTATCAAATGACAAATCATTTATGGCTATTTATGTCGAACATTTATAATCACATGATCTTCTGTATAGTTTTCAATCTCTATTCATTCGAAGAATAAGAAACCATTTTCATAGACAACAACGATCTCAAAATACACCCTTCCTATATTTTGATAATTAAATACAAGTTACAAGCTACACAAAACATCACCCCAAGGCCATGGTTGCAAGCAACAATCTACTCCTCTTAACTTCAGTCTTAACTTTTTCCATCTTCCTTATCATCATCGATAAAACCTCATAATTCTCCCCTCCAATCGCAGTAATTGTTAACCCATCTTCATGTCTCGCATGAGAACGCTCCATATTTCTTTTAACTAATAATTTTGTCAGACCCTTCCAATCTTCTTCGATATCATCCACCCACACAAAATATTTGCAGTCTCTTGCCTGAAACATCAACATATGTACTCACTCCAGTGTCAATTAAAATTAAAAAAAAAAAGGGAAAAACCTTCACAAAAAAATAAACCCATATCCATTACCTTTCAGAGAGGACATTGGATGAACTATCTATTTGTGTTCGTCATCATGCAGGACTCTATCAATGCAACCTCCATCCCACAAAAGCATCTCTCATCAATCTTCTTTTTCTTCTTCTTCTTTTTTGAACTCGAAGCATTGCTGCAACTTGCATTACTTGTAGCAAAGTTAAATTTACGTAGAGACATCTGTCGGGGTTAAAGGGTTGTCCTTTATCATGGTTTGTATTTTAGGACCAAAGCAAAATATAATGTTATCAATTTCTAGGACACAGTTCAAATTGGAGAAGAAAAGGATGATTGGAGAAGAAAGGGATGCTAGGGTTTGAATTTTTGTATTACCTGGCTCTGAAACACTCACATGTCAAAGTAACAATACACGTAGATAGGTTTGAGAGGTTTTTATTGTCACGTAGGTTTGGATACTAACGAAGCAAATGTGTAACCAACGTCCGGGTACTTTTGGCACACGGAGGTCATCTTTCGTGATTACAATAATCGTCGTTTCTTTTTTATATGAGTATATTTGTCAGCGTCTGTATCTTTCATGGGTACAAATGGTAATTTATTCTTATTAAAAATATTAAAATCTCATTCTTAAAAAATATTATTAATAGTCAAATTTATTTCTAAAAGATGAGAAGTTCTTTAAATTCGTCTTTGAAAGATTTTATTAATCAAATTAGTCTTTCAAAGATTACGAATTAATCATATTTGTCATTCAATTATTTCAATAACAATTTTCATTAACAATTGATGATGTGGAATGTTAACTGATAGTATACATGACATCTAATATGTCCAATTGGACACTAATCAAATATGTTTATGAAAATCTATTAATTTAATTTAGTCGCTTGTCATATTAGGAATAAGATTTATGTAATTGAAAAATAGACTAAATTAATACATTTTCATAAACATATTTAGTTAATGTCCAATTAAATATGTTAGGTATCTTATATGTTGTCAATTAACCTTTTACATTATCAATTGTTGACAGAAATTGTTAATGGAGTGACTGAAAGACAAATATGATTAATTTGTAATTTTTGATGGACCAATTTAATTGAAAAAAAATTCACAAACAAGTTTAAAAAATATTTATTTTTCAACGACTAATTTAACTATTATGAATGTACTTAATTATTTTTATAGGGAAAAAAATCCTTTCAGAATTAATAATGGCTCTTGTAATATTAAAAAGAAGTATCTATCGCATCTTCCTTATTTAGATTTCCTCGTCATTTTATATTAAATACAATCAGATAAAAACATGGCACATTTTCATAGTTGTCACTACAAATCAAGATGACAGATGGAGAAACATGGCTTCATTCTCATTCCTTTTATTTTATTTTATTCTTCTTCATATATGCAAGTCAATTCTATAAGATGTTGAAATCCAAATCCCATCAACTTTAATTTGTAGTAAAAAGTCATACCCTTTTTCCTTTTATTATGGTTGGATAATATATACACGTGAATGAAGAGGCTAATATGTTAAAAGGAAAACGATAATGAAAGGAGAGGAACAAAATGAATTAAGAAGGGTGAAATAAGGAAATTGAATGGAAATGCCATCACATATAACAAAACTATTTTATACATTTATATTTTTAGGGTAGCTATTATATAATATGATTACTATTATTATGCATGCACCATAAAAGATGCTAGTGGGGCGGTGGGAACCCATTCTAATTAAACTAAATTTGCATAGAGAAACGAGTTGGAAAGTAAGTACTAATATACATACGAGTAATATTACGTGTATACTAAAATCAGTTATTAAAGTCAATTATTAATATAAAATATATGTTAGAATATAAATACACATTAAAAATAAATTAAATTACACATGTATTTATATACAAATATATTAATAACTAATTTTAGTAATTAATTTTAATATATAAATAATATTTTTGTATAAATACAAAGCCATAAAACATAGAAGAAGTGCCCCACCCTTAGCCACCATACCAGCTTGTTTTGTGGAAACTTGTCTAATCCAACACAACACAACACAACCCAACCCTTTCCCTTCTCTCACACTCACTTTTCACCAATGTTAATCATCCTAAGCCGTTAGCCGTGGTACTTTTGGATATTGTGTTACATAATAATGTGAGCCCCATTTAAGCATGCATGCCCATGTTCATCCTTCTTCCAGCTCTATCAAAGGAAAGCAAAAAAATATCCCATTTCTAGATTTTATTTTGCATGCATGATGTGCATTGTTCATAGATATTTGTAATCACAAAAATATTCGATTTAATTATTAAATATTTTTAAAATGTTATCTACACAAGTCTATTAACATTGTGATAATAATCCCAATTGTAGCATCACTTTTTGTGCGTTTGAGGTATCGATATAGATACGAATGGATTTGCTAGTCCTTTATTTGTTTTCAATATCTCAATCTATCGAATCAACTTTATTTATGGGTCAAAGTGGTATGTATTATATTCCATTTTAAATCATAATCGTGTATATTAGCTATATTCATTTGATTCAAATGTTCTACTACCCGTGATAAGAAAGGAAACAACTATATATAAGAAGAATAACGAAATGTCAAAGTTAAATAAAGAATTTTGAAAAAGTCTAAGTGGTAGCAATTTTATTAAATTCTGGCCAGTATGTAACCAGCAAAAAAAAAAAAAGAGTCATTGGATGAAATCTCAAATCAATCTCACATCATTAAAATCATCATTGATGACTATTTGATAGCTACAAATCACAAAAGTTACTGTCTCCCTAACACTTCTCAAAAAATTTTATGTTGAATGAATTGTGGTTCAATTTCATTTGACTCTTCTTCTAGTGACCATTTATGTAGAGTTGTTTCTTTAAGACTTGGATATCCCTTGCCCATATTTTTACTACCTACAACTCTATCCATTCAAAAATACGTTTTGATAATTTAATTTATGTTTAATTATTCTGTTGGTCTTTTAGTTTTGCAAAATTTTTAATTAGGTTTTTATATTTTTTTTTCTTTTAATTGAGTCTTTGCACCAATTTTTTTTAATTGGGTCCCTATTTTTTTTGTATTTGAATTTCTGTACTAATTTTTTTAATTGAATCCCTATTCAATTAAACTAATTACTGTGAAAAGGAACCTAATTGAAAAAAAATTTAGTGCATGAATCAAATTAAAAAAAAATATATATAAAAATTTAATTAAAAATTTTGCAAAACTACAAGAACTAACAGAATAATTAAAACTTTAATTTACCTAAAAGCATATGCTTGCTTCATTGTTTAATTGTGTGATTGCTTTTAATATGATAGATTATACGATGACTTATGATTAGATATTTGTATATGTGTTTTTCTATATTGATTTTACGTTAAAATTAATTAAACTATAAAACATTACCACGTCTTATTAATTATCATCCAAACCCTATATATACATTATTGATGATTTTTCTTAATAGATATAGTAGACGGCTAGGAGCCCATTAAATATAGATGTATGCCCATGGTGCTCCATAAATTAAACGTGACCGTAGCATCAAAAAAAAGAAGAAATTATAGGATGGAAGGCATATGCTTGTCATATTTGTCGTAAAGAAGTAAATGAATGATGTGTGTTAATATTTGAACCCCATAATGTGCTAACTAGGACCGTCGCAATAAATAAAGTTCCTTCATCCACACATTTCATTGGATTTTTCTCCTTCTTAATTTCTCTAAATCGCCGCTTTTCGATTAAATTACTTTTCAACTGTATGTATTTTCCAGATTAACCAGTTTATAAAAATATTATATGTGTATTAAAACTAATGATCAAATAAATTATTATGCTTGTGGTTTCTTCTCCATCAGCCACAGGAGATAAGCGGAGAAAGTATAAAGAATTAATTTTTAGTTAGTAAGTTTTGTTTTAAGATTTATAATTTAAAGTTTAAAATTAAAGATTTATGATTTAAGAACATTCACAATACAAAATTCCAACATTCAACACTTACTTAAATAGGTTAGTGATGAGTTAACAATTAGACCAATCTAAATTAGTTTTTCCTAACATTATTCTTATTACTTATTATACAAACGTGTGATAATTTGTCCTCGCTAATATTCTTAAATTACTCATAAAAACAAAAAGGATAAAATACACTTTTTTTTACTCTAACACTTACGATTTTTTTTTAAAATACCCTGTTGTATTTAGTTTTGTCCTTAATATTTTCGATTTGTATCAAAATTATTCATGAACATTAAATCCAAATAAAATGTTAGGTGTAAAATTAAAAATTTTCAGGAATAATTTTGATATAAATCGAAAATATCAGAAACAAAATTGAATGAAATTAAATGTTAAGAGCACTTAAAAAAAATAAACATTAAGAACAAAATATATACTTTATCTTTAAAAAAAATATATTATTAATTACCGATAACACAAATTTTTTTTTGCGGGAAAAAAAATAATGTAATGAGTCACTCTACAATTTAGCTACACTTAACTACTATTGCGATTTGCAACGAGTCAAACCGTCCCACTCTGCTAGTAACTAATAAAAAAATATTTAAAATACAATTAAAATAATTTAAAAATTTTTTATTTTATACTTTTTAATTATTATTAAAATAAATAAATAATTTTAAATATAATAACTAATAATATAAATATATAACAACAATATTACATGTATAAAATTATTAATATATATTAAATTAAATAAAATAATTTTAAATTACAGTGTTCTTAACATTATTCATGATAAAAAAGAGATTTTTAAATTTTTTTATTAAAATAAATTATTTATTGTTTTAATGAATTTAATCTTACTCTAATGTAACTATGTAAGTATTAAACTTCTTTCATATATTATTAACTACGTTTATCAGTCTACAAGGACTTATAAATATTCAAATAAATAATACCCTAGAATAAGTGAATCCATATAATAGTATTATAAAAAAAATCATTGAGGTTTTAAAAACATATCAATTTTATGTTTATTACCCTAATATGAATAATAATATTTATTTTGTGCTTTGGGTCACTCATCAACATAATTTTCAATAATCTTGGTGGAAGAAAAGCTTAAATTAATTATTAATTATAAGTTGTATATGTTGGCTGTCTACGTCATGGTTCTATCAATTGTCGGCCAGAAACACATAAAAAAAACTGGAATATCTAACTATCATAATTAATATCTAAATGAATTTATTATAATTAGTATGGGTTTTAAAGACATGTATTAAAATCATTAATTGAAAAAATTATTTTAGTAAATATATAAATTTAAATAATATATACTATTTTAAAATACGTATTATCTAAATTTTAAATAAATATTATTAATTATGTCGGCTTCTGTAGTCGCTACTCTCCATGGAGTTATCTATGCAGCCACTCAAGTAACTAATTAATTATTATGTCGGCTAATTGCCCACTTCTGACTTCACAAGACTGTAAGAATAAGAATTGATGTTATTTTCTATTCACTTCATGTGTCATTTTAATATATACATATATGAAAATTTTCAAGTGTATTAATATGCTAGTATTTTAGTAATTTTTAATTATTAATTTTAATTATAAAAATATATAATATATATAATTAAAATCAATAATTAAAATTATTAAAATATTAATATATTAATATATTTAAAAAAAATTATACATATATATATTAAAAATATTATTTATATATTAAAATTAATTATTAAATATTTATATATAAATATATATATAATGTAATTTATTTTTATTATATATTTATATTTTAATATATAGCTAGCATAATAGTTTGCATCAAGGTTGAAGAGAACAGAATCTTTAATTAGGGTGGCCGTAGGGTTGGATCCAGAGATTGATTTATTACTTAATTAAGAAGCAGGCACGCACCTAGATACTGATTAAATTATTAAATAAGTTCTCTGTACCTACAACAAAGAAAAAGGGTTCATGTCCAACTAACTCGTCTTTTGTTTGATATAATCTGCACCAACTCACATTGTGATACTGTTAATGCACCCTTTTTATCGACTCATGCAAGAAATTATTATTAAAATATTTAAAATGTATATATCTTATATTAAAAAATTAATTAACAATTTAATATATATCCCAAGTTAATCAGAAAGCCAAGGTAATAAGTTAATTGTACAAAACAGTTTTCCCCCCTTTTTCTTTTGGTTGCAAGCCGGTGAGAAATTGGAGGTCGAATACTCTTGTTACGAGAAAGTTTTACGACCAATTAAAATTATTAATCAAATTCAATTAGTATTGTGCGTATATTTTTTTCATCTTTTAACGTACTTTTTTTTTGTTGAGTCAAGAATTTTTTTTTGTTGAGTTAAGAATTGATTTAATATATTATGATGATAAATATAATTAACTATTTTTTCAATTTTTATGATGAGCGTTATAAAAATTAATCAAGTATGATCAATTACAAGCAAAAATCATGTAAAGCATCTATATTAATAAAGATATCATTGAAGATGATATTAAATTATATTTCGAAAAATTCTACACTATCATAAGTTCATAACAGCTAGAAATGCTCATCAAAATCAGATCACAATCAAGAAGCTACTGCACAGGCATATGTTAAAAACAAAGATGAAAAGTTTCACTTTTCAATGCCAACGCTCTAGCTCAGTTAAAAGGAAAATTATTTCTACATTAAAAAAGAGAAATAGAACTCCATATATATTGATGATTTATAAAAAAAAAAGGCAATTAATTCGTACAGATTTTTAGATCATACAAACAATTATTGTGTTTTTGGTTTTTGAGTGTATTTATTTTAATTTATTGTCTGAGTTTTTTATTTCGAAAGTGTGTTTAGATTAGAGTACACTTGGTTCTCCTTAATTAGGTTGGGTTAACACCTAGATAATTTATTAAGTTTCAGATAGTTTAGGTGATTTACAAGAGTGTGAGTCTCTTGGAATTAGTGTATGTAATCAATCTTGATTAAAGTGAAAATTTTATCATTGTCGTGATGGAGAATAAACATAGGTCACATTGCACTTCATGACCGAACCAGGATACATCAAAGCGTCACTTTTCTTCTTGTTTTTTTTTCACTGTTTCAATTCTGCTCTGCCACGGATGAAACAAAAATGAAAATTATCTTCTAAACCAGAATTCTGCATAAGTTGTTTATTCAAATTTAAAAGTGGTTCCTTGATTCAATCCCCCTTTTTATTTCATTTGGAAACCTTCATTCTTCTTTCACCTTCTTGATAAGAATTTGTGTCATGATTAAGAATTTTAATGTCAAAATTGAAAAACTTCTCATCATCATCATTATCATCATCATCATCATCTTTCTTTTTCTTCTTCTTTTACCTTCTCATAATTCTTTTATTTTACACTCTTAATAAGAATAAAAATAAAAATAATTTAAACAAAAAAAATACATAATACTGTAAAACTATCAAAAAGAGGAGGAGAAAAAAATGTAGTAGAAGTAATAAAAGAACGACGATGAGAAGAAAATACGTGAAGAAGAATGTATTCATATTAAAGTGCGCAAGATACGTATTAGGAGGGATCGGAGTTGGAGCGTTTTCACTAATAAAATCAATTTCTGTTCAATTTTGGTCAACTTAATTGAATTTGATTTTCAAAAAAAATTTGAATATATAATGTGATTGCGCTTATTGTATTACCATACTCAACTGGTTATATTTAGGTAAATATTTTTCTAAACAGATCTAATTTTATGATTACATTAGCAATAAATTAAATAAATATCTTATTTTTAAGTGAGTAAATAATAAAGGATTTTGTTACGAAATTAACTTTTTTAAATCAATATAATCAGACAATAAAGAAATCAGAGACTAGTTACGATGTTGTGGACACCCGGCCCAAAAAACAAAAAAGAGACTAATTATCCCGTTTACGCCAATTAAATCTTACTTAGAATAATAGAATATATATATGCGGGGGTTGCATGCAATAAAGACCCAAAAACCCTAGTTATGATATGAGGTACCTACCTCTCACGTTGTGGCAAGGTTATGGTATGGCTGAAAAGCTATAAAACATGAGGATGAGCCAGCAAGCAATGGTTGTAGAGTGCTGGTACACCAACCATTTGCCCATTTTGCTGGCGGTTTTGCATGCCACCACCTCCCACATGCTCTTCACATGTATGTCTTCCATTAATAACTCCCAACCATATTTTCAGTATGGAAATTGGAAAGCCATCGATTTTTCTTCCATAATAATAATTACTATAATTTACTATCATAGTTACCATGATTATATAATTTTTACAACATTAATAAAATGGTGAAAACTCAGGTGCAGTCGACTTTACGTGAAGTTGATAATTGAGAGACGTTAGATGATTTGACTGATTTAACTAAATTTTTATCTAATGATTCTTGACTATCAACTTCACGTGAAGTCGACTACACCTAAGTTTTTACCTAATAAAATATAACTAAACTTAAAGTAATGTTTTTTAATATTTAAAAATATTTTTAATCTAAATATAAAAGTAAAAATAATTTTAATGTTATCAACACCTTTTAAATATTATTAAAATTATAGATAACATAACAATTTAAAATATCTAATTATCTACCACATATAGTACATTGAAAAGTTCGATTACACGCTTGCACTAGTAAGATTTTGTATTATTATTATGTTCTTCAATTGAAAAATAAATAAAAGAGCTAACTAGATCACATCAGTTACTCCTATATTAAGTGGTCTAATTTTACTTTCTTTAATATGGCTAATAGAGTTTGAATCAAATGCTTGTGAGAGAAAACTGTATATCTGAATGTTCTTTTTTTATTTGCTTTTAATCAATCTGAATTTATCAGTACAATGTGTTGTTTTTATACTAAGCACTACAACAAATAGCATTATTGTAACGGTTTTTTATTAGTTAGAGACGATTTTAACTGTTGCTAAATATTTTTGCGGCGGTTTAAGAAAGGTCATGGATTTGAGGGTCGTCAGGTGACCTAACAACCGTTTTGGACCACTGCTAGTAAAGAACATCGCTAAAATATTTGTGACGATTTTAGAAGTATAACTGTCGCTAATTTATAACACTTGGCCGGATGATTTTTATCTTATATTTAGCGATGGCTCAGTTTGAAACCGTCACTAAATTACTAAATCATGAGATCATTTTTTCTTATATTTCGTGACTACTTTAAACCGTCACAATATATTTAGCGACCATTTGAAACCATCACTAATTTACTAATTCCTGCGACAATTTCTTTTTCTTACTTTGTGATTGTTTTAGTCATCACAAAAACCGTCCCTAAGTTACTAAGGGCCTGTTTGGATAGGTTCATAAGTAAATTTTTCTAACTTTTAACTTATGAAAATGTATAGTATTAATGTCAGGTGCAATTTTCAAAACCAAATTGTAACTTTCTAAGAAGCTATTTAAGTGTATATGAAAAAGTTAAAAAAATGACTTCTCTTATAATAAAAAGCTTTTTATCACATTTCTTTTAAAATAAGCACTTTTAGAACTAAAAAACTAAATACAAAATAACTTATTTATAAACTACTTTTAATATAAGCATTTATTGTTTAAGCTATTTTTTCAAAAGAAGTTTAATTAAGCTGTTTACCCAAATTAGATCTAATTCTTGTGAAAACTTTTTTTTATATTTAGTGACACTTTTAAACCATCATCAGCACCATTGTCAAATCTACCCGTTCTGACAAAAAAATTAGAAAAATGTACTGGATAGCCAATTTTTAACATTCTACAAATTGGCAATACATCTCTAACAACAAAATCTAAAAAAAAAAAAAACCCAAAAATATTGGTTGACTTGGTCAATGACAACATATTACCGTTGAAAAAATTCAATAGTAACATTAATAGTTTTCGTCAAATAGGACCTTCTTTTGCGTCAGATTTATCCATGCTGATAAGTGAATTATCGTTGGATCTAAAAATATGATGATAATGTATTTCTATCGAAACTTTTTTTGTCAAATACTATGCAACAGTGAAATCGATGATAATGTGTTTTCGTCGAGACTTTGTTTGTTGGGTACTATCTAACAACAACTCTGATAGTAATGAGCGTTTTTTCTATAGTAAGCTTAAAAGAGTAGAAACAAGTTAATTTTTATTTTCTTATAGCTCTTTTTTTATTATTTTTTTTAACTGAGAGTTATTAGCTAGCTAAGAGTAAAATTGGCAAACAGACCAGTCTGACTCATTTAAAGCCGACCCGTCTAAATTTGCAGGTTATATACGGTGAGATGGCCCGTTTATTTTTTGTTTATTTTTGAGTCTCAGTTTTTAAGTGCAAATAATTTATGGTTAATCCAATAGGTTATACGGATTGGTCTATTTGTTTTTTATTTTTTAAAAAACAACTGATTAAAATACCTAATTTTAAGGTAAACACAATTCTAAAAAAATGACAATTTTTAGTAAAAAGTCTTTAATAAATAGAATGATTATTTTAGTCAATGAGTTAAATTTTTGGGACAGGTTATGAAAAATAATGAAACAAAGTGCCGGGTTTTTTTGTAAAAATGCAAAAACTAACAATTTTAAATGGGCCTCTCATTTATCCTGCAAGTTAACTCTTTTAACTCACTAATTTTTTGAATTAATCAAATTCTGTTTATTTAGTTTGTAGTTTAAACAGACTTTATTTTAGAGATAAAAATTCACCTGTTTAAATAGATAAATAAACTAGTCTAATAAATTTAACTCATTTTGATGTTCCTAACTAAAATATGTTAATTGATGGGTTAAAATTTCTTTTATTAGTTATCACTGCTAACCGTATCAAGCCTATAAATAATATTTCTGATATTATCTTCATAGTAATTAAAAATGTTTATATTGAAGAAACAATAAGGATTTTATTTTTATTGCTATTAACTATCTTTAATTTGTTAATTAACAAAACCTAGGGTTTCTTTAATATATATAACTATCAAAAGGTTTTGCAAGCATCTCAGAGCTTGATTTCACCATTTATCGTATAAAAGACCATGTGTGTGATACACGTTAAAAATAATTGACATTTTTTTAAAAAAAAAAATAAGTATATATAAAAATGCATATATAATATAAAATAAAAGTATTTATGATCGACACTGTTTAATTTGAAAAATAATATTTTGTAATATACACGCACTTTTTTCAATGGTATATATAAAAAAATATTTTATCTATTCTTATTTTTTAATTTATCAATCACTTTTAGTATAAAAAGTAAAAAATATAAAAAAAATAATCCATATAATATTGTTAGTTTAATTTTGTTATCATTAACAGCAGTGCATCATATCCTCAACATAAAAGGGTGTTGTCCCACTATGTTGATTATTTGCACCGAAAATGTTTGGTAACTAAAGAAAATCAATCAAAAATAGTCATAATTTACCTTATTTAACATTCATTAATTATTGCGATAATTAATTAATACTAAATAAAATAAATTTTGGCTGTTTTTTTTGTCTACCTAGTATTACTCTATTTGCACGGTCTACCAATTAGTGAGAATAATAGAACGAATGTCGTTGATGTTTTGTTGCTTCATTAATCTATGTCACATTATTACTATTTACACACTAACGTAGCATTTGTTTAGTATTCATGTCTATTAGAGATATAGACATAATGTCACATATTTATCGTTTGTTTGACTAGATATAAATTTTTATAAATACAATAGTACATAAGTATACATAAAAATATATGTATTTGGTGTTTTTTTTAGCTGAAATATTAATATTAGACATGAACATAGAATTTTTTTTTATATTTTTGTCCTTATTTTTTTTATTTTTATTTTTACTCTTCATAACCTAATCTTACTCTTTTCAGATTTTTCTCCTTTATCTTTTCTCTTCCTTCCTCCCTTCATCTTGCTTGTTGTCGTTCGGTCGCTGGATCTCGCCCCTGCTCCTCTGAGCTCGGCGGAGGTGCTCAATGGCAGTGGGTTCTAGTTTGAGGCAAGAGCAGGGAAAGGCTTCGGTGGTGAGCCGAGGGAGGAGAAGAGGTCGCGCTGTGACGGTGGCGCTAGGGTAGCGCGAAGAGAGAAAATGAAAAGGGTTGCGGGCTGTGATGGCGGTTTTAGGTGGCTCGCCGGCTTCTGCTTCCATTCTTCTTCTGCTTCTGCTTCTATTATATTGTTGATTTCTGATTATTGTTGTTTCTGGTTGCTTCTACTTCTGTTTCTGCTCCTGCTCCTGCTCCTGCTTCTTCTTGATTACATTGTTTATTTATTGTTGTTGTTATTGTTCTGCTCCTGCTTCTGTTTCTTCTCCTGCTCCTGCTCTTGTTTCTACTTGATTACATTGTTGATTTATTGTTGTTGTTGCTTGTGCTTCTACTTCTGCTTGTGCTTCTACTTATACTTGATTTTGGGGAAGAAGGAGAACATGTATTTTGGTTCGAATGACGATTTTAAAATTAAGTTAAACCTTTGAGACTATTTTATAGCGAAAAAAAGGCTGAGAACGAAATAAATTTTCGGCCTCTATGTTAGAAACCAAAATCATACTTAACCCTTCAATTTTTTTATTTGAATTGTGGAACTGATGATTAAATTTTATTGGTAATATTAATTTTGATTGAAGGTTAAAAATTTAGTAATGGTTGGAGTGATAATGATAATGATAATGGTAGTAATGGTAGTTATATTTAGGATAAAATAAACATTTAAATTAGATAATTATATCTTATGCATATATCTATATCTATTTATATATTTATTTTTGTATTTTTGTGTTTAAAAGACACCAACTAAACAGAGCCTAAAAGAATAATAGTTAAAAATACTAAAACACTTAAAATCACAATACACTTAAAATGCTTTATATACAATACACTCTCTTTCTCTCACATTAGTAGTATTTTGAATTTTAATTATATTTTTCTGTTATCAACAACTGCTTGCTTTCTAGCTTGCTTATTAGAATATGACTTAAATATTAATTTAGAGAAACTCTTGAGGCAAATAATTTTTAGTAGTTTTAGTCATTATTTAGCAAGTGTAAATATTAAATTATCTTTAATAATAAATTTTATTAATTTATATGTATAAACTTATGATAAATATATGTGTAAATTATATATTTTTTGTATGCAAAACGTTTATAAATATACACTTAGTTTAGTAAAACTTTTATTTTTTAAAAATTATAGTATTTATATTTGGTAAATCAAATTAAAAATAGTTTTCAATAAACACAAGTAATATCAATTACCTTTGGTAAAATAGCTTTTGAAATTTAAAAATACTATAATAAACATAAATAATATAAGCATTAAATTTAAAATTTAGTTAACATATGAGGTATATTAGACTTTTAAATTTTGAAAAACACAAGCCAATTTTAAAAAGTTCTATCTTATGTGCTTTTAAAAATATCTCGATCTTTTAAAAACTGCAAGTACAAGTGATTTTTTTATTTACGAAACACAAAATGAGGAATTTGAGTTTTTAAAAAACACAAGTATCCCTTAAAAAAACTTTACCAAACTAAGCCTAAGTGTAAATTATTACTCACCAAATACTAAAAAAATAATATTTATTGAATATATAGCATTGTTCATTAATTTACATGTAATATGGTCCATAAAATTAAAATTAAATTGCGCTGGAACAAATTTGGATTTTATTCCATAATTTATTTATTCTGTTTATTTATTTTTACTTTTCAAAAGATAAAGCTAGCTAGCTACTTAGGTCGCCTAATCATAATTATTATTATTATTATTATTATTATTATTATTATTATTATTATTATTATTATTATTATTATTATTATTATTATTATTATTATTATTATTATTATTATTATTATTATTATTATTATTATTACCATAGGTAAAGCCAAGTTTTGAAATACACCTTTCTACATTGTTTAGAATAAATTGTCAGCATGTCGATTATATTGTATACATTATTTCATGATTATGTCACCTAAAGAGTTGAAACAAAAAGTTGAAACATGGAATCATTAGTGTTTTCTTTGGTTGGGTTTTGCAATTATATTAGTGTGCCCATATTATTATATTAAGTATATACATTTTCTCCGATCCCTTATTAGTCACCTATCTTTTTTAGTATTCTTTCGCAAGTTTTGTCATAATTAAACTTCTTGTTCTTTGAACTTTAATAATCAAGCATATATAATAATATATAAGACACATACCAAACACGACTTTGAAATGATATATATTTATGGGGTGGCTACTAGATAAGCGCTTGATGAAAGAGTTAGTAACAATATATATATAAGGCAATTGAAAAGTACCTTGTTGGATCAATTGGAAGCAATGGGTGCCATCTATTTTTGACTTTTTTAAGTGTTTGTATGGTCCTTAAGGAGACATAAACACCGTAATATGTGTTTGATTAATTAGTAGTAATAAATTATATTATTTTAATTATTTATATGCAACCGAAAACATTTGTATAGAATGTGAAAATATATGGAAGCCTTTTTGGATTATATTATTTTTTTATATATAGTAGTGATGATGGTAGTTAGATTTTGACATATGGTAAATTAGTTATTTATATAAAATATATTAAAATATATAGAATAATATTCCAAATCAATTCTTGAAAAACTTTTAGTTAGATAATTAATCTTCAACAAATTAAACTAATTATCAAATCAGTCCCCAATCTTTTATTTTGTTAAACAAATTAATCTTCGTATCAAATTTTGATAAAAAAAAATTAGACAAATCAATTTCTGTTATTTATATAGAAAAAAAAATTGAATGGAATTGGCTAGAACAATGACTAAACACATGGATCAATATTGAAACATACATATAATAATGATAAATTAGAGGCATACATGCATGATAAATATATACATGTGTCATATCTAGTGCATGTTTTGAATGCAATGATTTATGATTTTGGTTAATAAAAAATACTTGGGAATTAAGCACATAAAAAAATAAATATCGCAAAAAATACCAGAACATAAAATAAATAGTTAAAAAATATCAGTCATCTAATATTTTTATATAAACTATTCTTTTTATGTTTGGTTATTTATTTACTATTACTACTGGTAGAATTTGGAAAAAAAAAATTCTCAATTTTCCTATCTTCGAATGCGAAATTTATATGTATTTCTTCCTTAATTTCGTTAGCATGCAGTAGGGGCGAAATTAATAAAAAATATATGAGTGATTTTACATGCAGTAAATACAAAATTAAGTTATTTCAATTATTAGACTGGTTGTAAAATTGTGATACAAGACACATAAACATAAATTTTTATATTTTTTAATTTTATTTAAATAAAAAGTAGTCCCAAAGCATATAAATATATATATGCAACAGTGAATGTAGCATATGATTGAGATATGCACACCTCAACAACCATTCAAATGATTGAAATTAAATACAATTTGAAAACACAATGCCAATGTATGTATTGGCAATATAAATTTGCTATACAAGCTTGTAAAATTAAAGTGGCCAGTGATATATAATTATGGGGAAAGTACGAGGAACTAATAGAATATTTGTACAATATGTACAATGGAGGTTTATGGAGTATTAGATATATAAGTGTTAGTGTTACTTTTTTTTTTATCAGCTGAAGTTTTTGGTATGAGTGGTATCATGAGATGGTATTAGAGCGCTAGATTTAAAAAGCCAAGAGTTCGATATTTCGTGAACCCCAAAATTAATTTAAATTTTTGAGAAAATATTTATTATCGCTATTACTCGGATAGTTATTCTAAATAGTATGGTCGTTTGAACAGTGTTACTCAATTATAAGAGGGAATAAAAACAATATATGGGTCGTATCTGACGGTTGACGATTGTCTCATATGACCATATATTTGACTATATATGGTCCTTATTCTTCATTTCTTTAACAAAGAATAGATATATTATAACATTGCCATAAATTCTTCGGTATACCATGCATTCAAATTACGACTAATAATATGAATTTCCGTAGAGTAGGTGCCTTTTCTAAGATGGTAGCAATCCATGGTTTCGGTTCAAAATAACGTGATCGTGACTTGTATTCCATGCAAATTCAGGGATATTTGTTTTCAAAATGATAATTATTACTTAAAGTTAAATAAACTTTTGGTTATTGTAATATATATGTTTTTTTAATTCTTATAAAAAATTACTTTAGTTTTATAAAATTTAAAAATTATTTATTTTGATCCTACCATTAAGGCATTAATCTATTTTACTCGTTAAGTAATAACATCGCAGCAAGATGTATCACATCATTATTTAATATAAGAAACTAATAATAACTACAGCTATATAAAATATACAAACTTATAATTGTAGTGGATCAAAATTAAAAAAAAAATATTAGGCATATATTTTATATTATAAGGACCAAAACCTTATCTAATCTTTTTATTTATAGTAAGAGAAATTAACAAGTAATCTTAGACCATGCCTAACCTTGACAGAGGATCGTACAAGTGCATAATTGCATCTCTTGAAAATATAAAAGGTGACTGTATTATTTGCATTTTAATATAAATATATTACGTGGTTATGACGGTTATAATATTTTAAAAAATATTATTAAAAAGATATTATTAAAATATAAAAAAAATAATTTTAATTTTAATAAAATTTACATAATTTCCGTAATATAAATATAATAGAATCTATCTATCTCTCTCGTACACATGCACACACATGGGGCTCAATTTTATGAAAATGGAGACCATGTGTGTGCTATGCCTCGATATGAATTTATGGGGGACTAGACAAATATATGGGACAGTTTTTTTGTCAGTGTGATATAGAGGAACTCGGACCGTGCGTGTTCTTTGGATTTAATTTTTGAATAACAAATCGCACGGTCCGATTTGTATTGTAAGGGGAAAAATTTTGGATAGTTGAAATCGGACCCTACGATTTCCTTAGTAGGTAATTTCATTGCATATCGCAAGGTCCGAGTTCGTAGTTGAGAATTTGAATTGAGGCGCATTGAACTCGGACTCTCCGTTTTGTGGAAGGGGTAAGATGAACTCGGATGGTCCGAATTCGTTTCCTTTATTTTTTTTTCGTTCAGTTTAACCTAGTCGAAGGGTGCGAGTTTGTTAAGGATGCTGATATAAAAGAGTGAAGTGAACTGGTGGGAGCTTAGTTCCGTCTTCCTCCTTCTTGAACGGCTGCTTCTTCTCTTCTTCTGTCTGGGTTTTTCAGTTTTGATTTTGAAAATCTAGTTGCTAAGGCTAAGCTTATGCTTATTTTTTGTTGAGTGAAAAAAATGAGTGACAGAGTATTACTAAAAATATACTATTTTGGTCAGATTTTGTTACAAACGAGTGAAGGAGTAAAATTTATTTGTGAAAATCCACTAGATGTTGTTATTCCTTTTATTATCTCATTTGAAGAACTCAAATGTGTAATCTGTGAAAAGATTAATTCTGAGAGGGCAAGAAAGATATCCTGTATCCTATACAGATATCCCGTACCGGTGTTTGGTGGATTCATCCAGTATCAAACCAAATATGTGACGGACGAAGCGAGCATGCAGGAGATGTTTTCAATGTATATTGAAAACCGGTCTCAGATCTCGTTCATCGAGTTGTATGTTGAGTTTGAACAATCTGAGGCTGACCAGAATATTCTACGGGAAGATTATAATAGTGACAATGAAGAAGAGTTCAAAAGCAACTACGAATTTGTTGGTCCAGATGGAGATGAAGATCAAGGTGACGGAACCATGGCCCCAGATGTGACAGAAGTGGCAAATGCACTCGCAAACGAAGTGCCGTTTGAGGAGCCATCATTCATGCGAGTGTTGGACTTGGAAGCCATGCATGTTCCAAAATTTCCGGAATATATGACTGCAGGTTACGTAATCGTGGTATTAGTATTTTTTTAGTTAGACATTGATTGAGTTATGAATAATTTACTTTTTATTTACCATTAATTAATCATGCGTTGAATGTAGTAGTTGTCAGGATCGAACTGGGTGCTCGAACCGTTAAGGTGCTTTTTTTTAACTGTTATATGCTACTAGTATTTATTAGAAAATAATATTTAAATTCTCTATAATATGGTTATTACAAAATGCGTGAGTTTGTGGACATTATTATTTGCACAGGTTCGATCCGTTGTATGGTTCAAACTCCGTGAATCGGACCGGACCGGTCCGATTTGTTTGATTTGCCGGTCGAACCGGGCAGTCCGGTCTAATTTTTACATTTGCTGCTGATGTTCTTATTTTGTTTAGAGTGACATAATAACATGTTGCAAAGTCTGGAGTTATAGCATACTGGATGCAGTGAAATTTGATTTACCTTTAGAATCGGTTTTGAAATACCTGTGTATTAATGAAATTTTTTCCAATGGTGGTTGTCGCAGCAGAAGTTCCTATTGTCGCAGATGGTGAATTTGCCATTGGTATGGAGTTCAGTTCCAGAGAAGCTGTTATTAAGGCGGTAAAAGAGTATACGATACGACGAAGCGTAGACTACCGGGTGTATGAGTCTGAGCCATTGACATTTTATGCCAAGTGTACACAGTATGGGTCAGGGTGTGATTGGGTTATCAGGGTTAGCTTGATCAGCAGGAAGTACTGTTGGGTTATAAGGAGGTATAATGGTAGCCGCACCTGTACCAGAGCCACCATTTCACAAGATCATTCGAAGCTGGATTCTATCACAATTGCAGAAGCAATAAAGCCACTGGTTGAGGCTGACCCCTCCTTAAAGGTAAAATCGGTTATAGCAGAAGTGCAATCGAAGTTCAACTACACCGTGAGTTACCGGAAAGCATGGTTGGCTAAGCAAATGGCAGTAGAAAAAATATTTGGAGGTTGGGAAGCCTCTTATGAAGCGTTGCCTATATGGTTTGAGGCCATGTGTCACAAGGAGCCATCTGCTGTCGTCCATTTTGAGACTATGCCTGCATATCAAGGCGATGACTTGGTGGGTGATATTCGGGTACTGCATCGTGTATTTTGGAGTTATTACCCTTGCATTAGGGCATTCAGACATTGTAAGCCAATTGTCCAGGTGGTTGGGACTCACTTGTACGGAAGGTATAAGGGTTGTCTGCTTGTGGCAGTTTCACAGGATGGTAACAACAATATCGTCCCAATTACGTTTGCTATTGTGGAGGGAGAGACTTCTGATGCATGGCATTTTTTCCTTAGTAACCTGCGTCAACATGTTGTAACTCGGGATGGTGTCGGTCTAATATCCGACAGGCACGAGTCCATCAATGCAGCTGTGGAACGCAGTAACGGAGCTTGGTCACCTCCTAGAGCTTTTCATATGTTTTGCATCAGGCATATAGAGTCGAATTTTCTGAGAAAGTTCAAAGCCCTGTACCTCTAAAAATTGGTCGTCGACATCGGTAACCATTTAGTAAATTTAAGCAAATTATTAATAGATTCTTCCTTAAATAATTCTATTGACCTCCATTACTTTTCTTTCTATATGTTGTGATCTACCAGGATATTCGAGGACGATGTGGGAGTACGAAATGCATTACCAGCGGTTACAGGAACGTGGCGAGGTGTACACAAACTGGTTAAACCGAATTCCTCGCGAACAGTACGCATTGGCCTTTGATTGTGGGTACCGATGGGGTCACATGACGACGAATCTAGTGGAGTGTATCAATTCAGTTTTGAAGGGTGCACGTAATCTCCCCATTACTGCTCTTGTGAAGGCAACATTCTACAGACTAAACGAGTTGTTCACCCAAAAAAGAGCAGAGACGGAAGCCTAGATCAATGCTGGCCATGTGTTTTCTGATATCGTGACCTCGAAGTTGCATGCAAACTAACTTGCATCAGGAAACATCCAGGTTAGTTGCTTTGACCGCCAGAATGAGGTCTTTGAGATTCGTGAGATGCTGAGCGGGCTGGAGTTTGCAGTCGATCTACGTGGCCTTTGATGTGACTGTGGTGAGTTCCAGGTGGACCGGATCCCCTACAGACATGTGTTCGCATGTTGTGCCAACCAGCGACTGGATTGACAACTATATGTGCATGATGTGTATAAGATGGACCAAGTGCGGCGGGTGTATCGAGCAAGGTTTAGGCCACTAGGTAATCCTACCACATGGCCTGCTTATAACGGACCTCGGTTCATACCAAATCCGTACCTGAGACGGGTCACAAAAGGTCGCCCCAGGATGATGCGCTTTTTGAATGAGATGGACACGCGGATGTTACGTCGTCCCAGGCGATGTACGCTATGTGGGGCTGAGGGACATAGTCGTAGCAGATGCCGTTAGTCAGCTGGTTCAAATACCAACAGAGATGCCCCCTAGGTTCATAGTTTTAAGATGATCTTGTATAATATAACCTGAATGAGCAATCTGAGTTAACATGACCTGCTATATGTAACCTTATAAATTATGACAATCTAGTATTATCACATATCTGTAGCATTATATAATATGATGGTTAATACATCAATACATCAATATCTGTATGAACATATTAAGATTTTATGAAACATTATTACATACTCCAGATGGTTAATACATCAAAAAGTTCATTACAACATGATAATAAACATACAATATAATCTTACCATAGTCCAAGTCATTAATACATAATGTCCAACACATACAAATTACTCAATACAAAATCCAACACATACAAATTACTCAATACAAAGTCCAACACATACAAATTACTCTAAACATAACTCCACAACTACTTTCTCATTGCCCACTTTACATCCTTCACAAAGTTCTTGCATTTCTTGGCCGCTTTTTTGAAGACAGAAGGAGTGAAGCGATTAGCACTCCGACGTGGCGGATCAATTCTCAGATTGTAACCTTTGACGTTGTCTTCCGGAGTGTCTTCCTGACCTGTATACAATTTTGAATAAACAAGTATATGCAGCACATTACATATTCATTACCAACATAGATACCACAAATCAAGGAGGATAACCCAGTCAAAGATGCCATGTATGAAAACAAAAAAATAACTTATCGTATATGTAAAGCAAAATAGTTAACATAATACCATCGTTACGAGATTTTTCATCCTCATCGAACTCTTCAATTTCATCATCCTCACCATCGCCCTCGTCATCCGGGTCGTCTACTAGATAGGCATCGGTTTCTTGTTCGAGTGTGTTAGTGTCTTCCTCAATGAGTCCCATGTTAAGACGGTTAGGATTTTGACTATTGAGAACACCGCGTCCACCCTCACTCCTACTAGAGTCATCAACAGATACGAACCCCCGGAAGCAACGGATGAGGTATGGCCTGGATACCTCGCATCCAACGAATACCTGCCTGGCATGAACTCAACCTGATGGCCATATTGTGATTGTGCGGCATCTGCAGCCATGAACCCAAGCAACTGGCTAAAAGAACCTCCTTCGCCTGTTTCAAACTGTGACATACCCCAATATTGTTGCTGCATTGAAAATGATGGGGTGAACTGTGTCTGAGGTACAAACTGGTTTGAGGACTGAGGTTGTTCTTGTGGAAGCGGATTTGGAGGTGATATATGTGGCTCCTGTTCTTCATTGTCCTCATCCATATCCTGACTACCCTTATCGGTATCCTGATTACCCTCATCCATATCCTCATTACCCGCATCCATATCCTCATTACCCGCATCCTCTTCACCCACAAGATTCGACAAGGCTAAGCGGTCCCAAATTTTGATCGGTACCAGTTCATGTAACTATCCAATGGATGCTGTGAAGGGATGGGAAGCTCAGAAAGAACGTAGTGATACCTGTTTGTCCAATGCATCACCCAAATTGAATGACTCGGTGCCGTGGCCCAGTTAAGATTCTTAGGACCAGTCAAAACCTCCCCATGCGCCTTATCCAGATTCTGCTCCTGATTAGGTACTCCCTGAATGAAACCGAACCGTCGCCTGACCCTATCGGTGGCATGCCACTCGATACATTCAAAGGACACCAATGGAACTGTAGCACTCCATACAACCGATTGCATGTAGATTTCAGGAGGAATTATGTTCGGATCCACATGATCCACAACATAAGCAACCCAGACAAACTAGAAAAATAAAGGAAACTCATGATTACAACCCACAATTCAAATAACAATAACAATGCATCATAGTTTTGTCGAAGACCCTAAACCCGAAACTAATACTTCTTTAATTAAAACGCACCTGGCCTTCCTGAAGTTCATCAAAGGCCTTCCTAAAGTGAGCTAGCTTCATATATCTATATCGTCGGTCACCACGCTCCCAGTTACGCCACCTAATATGATGTTTTCAATTAGCTCAACTGAATCTTAAATATCAAGAAACGGGTACATTGTAACATAATATTACCTATTTGCTAGTGGAAAGCTGCGGGGTTCTCTAGGAAGCGGTGATAGATATGGCAGTCGGATCTAAGCCCAACCGAGCAGAAGTGTTAGTGGACCATCTATTTCCTTACAGTTATAGCGAGATGCCCTGCATAACGCCTTGTAAAGATGTACTAGGCATGCCGAACCCCAGCTATACTGTCCAATATTGACAAAATCACGAAGCAAGGGTAGAAACTTCCAGTACACACCTTCCCCAGACTTATCCCCAAACAAGATCGTCCCAATCAGCAACATAATGTGGCACCTCACATACCTTTGTATACTGATTTCATCGGTCAATTCTAAATTCTCTTTTAGATTCCGCAGCCAGGTCAGTTTTATGCAGCTAGATCTACAGTCCTCCTTACGCGGTGCAACGCCAAATTGAAGCAAACACTCCGCCTCCATGGCTTCAAAACTACTCATTGTCATCCCTGTAACTGGAAGACCATCTGTGGAAAGACCAAGAATTAGAGCCACATCTTCAAGAGTCACGGAACATTCACCAATGGGAAGGTGAAACATATGTGTGTCTGGGTGCCAACGTTCGATTAGAGCATTTACCAATTCTTTCTGACACTGCACTATCCCAATCTGAGATACATGATAGAAACCGGTAATTCGTAAATGCTCCTCCACCCTATCGTTGTACCGATCTGGAGGAACTGGGTGGTTACATGTCAATATTCTTAATTTCTACAAAAAAAATAACAAATTACTAGTCAGATAAAAAATAATTACTAACTTACCATCATCAATCATTTTACTGAATCCTTATATAACTAATTATTCTAACTTCTAAAATTATTTAATTAATCCTTAAAATTATTCATAACTGCAAATAAAAATCATTACTAATACATATATTTCTAATCAAAATTCTCAACCATATTACAACATCTAGAATAATATCTAATATTAATGACTCATTTGTTAACCATTTTTTCCTCAACAATAAAAAATATTAACAATTAGTATATGTCATCATTCATATTCTAACAACGGTAATAATTAACTTGCTAATAATAATTACTACGATTAAAAAAATTTAAATATTCTCATAATAAAAAATCTAACATGCCTTAATTAGAATAATCCTACTAATCATTCAACATTAACACTATCTCACAATAACAATAACTTTAACATCAACTTCATCAGTAACAATTATAGTTAATTTTTTAAAAAAATATTTAAAAATGATTAACGTTCGTTTCTCACACATAATTATACTAAAAATTAATTAAAAATTAAAAAAAATTACATTCTCTACTTAATAACCATTCTGTTTACTTTTCTTTTTTTATTACATTCGGAAAACTAACTAACAACAATAATAATAACGAATTTCCTTATAATAATATTTATAATTAAAAATTTGTAAAAAAAATTTTGAAAAATCTAACAAATATTGAAAAATTAGTAATAATCATTCTATTTATATTCTTTAATTGCATTTTTCACAACAACCATAATAATTAAATTTTTAATATTAATAAGTATAAACATAATAAAATTATAAAATTTAAAAAAATTTTAAAAAAACTTACATAATCAGGATCACTGAGATAATAAATAATGTGAAACTCAGATCGATCAACATCTTTAACTTTATATTTTTTGGCATGATTGTTTCTCCTCCACCATGCAAAACAGCCAGAGAAAGGAAGAAGAAGGTGACTCAAGCTGAGAGTGAAATGTGAGAGAGTGAATTGTAATCGGATGGTGAGAGAGAGAGAGGGTTGAGGGGTCTTTGTTGGGTTTCAGGGGCACCGTTCGGGGTTAAGCATGAGCACGACGCGTGTCAAGTGTGGCTTCAAGTCGGACCGTGCGATGGGTGGAACGAAAATCGGAGGGTCCGTGAGCTGCTTCGATCTCGGAGGGTCCGAGTTGCAACCTTGACTGAACCAAATGCATGCTACTCGGACCGTGCGTGTTGTGTGTGGAACTCGGAGGGTCCGAGTTGTTCACCCCTGACACCACAATTTTGTGAAGCACTTTCCACCCCCTGACACCACAATTTTGTGAAGCACTTCCCACCCTTATATCAGAATTTTACACCATCTATGCATCCATATGTAAATTAAAAAGTGCACACATGACGTATACCTTATTTCGGATGAAATTCATTTTTTTTTCATTAATCATATGCTGTTATAAATAAATATAATATTAACCCGCATGAAAAATTATGTTAATTTAAGTGGTTCAAGTAAGTTTCAACTGACAATTTAATAGTTGTTTTTATTCTATATGATATAGTTTAAAATAACAAAGATGTTATAATGTGAAAATTATGTATGGACGTATGGCTATTTTATTTTCATCAGTTTATTTTGAACTCATTTTAACATTAATTATATCCATCTCCTGCGTCTCCATGCTTCCTTCACCTTACGGAAGATGGCAGATTGCGAAACCATTGGTTATAACTGATCATTTGACCGTAAGCGGGTTCAGGAAATGTTTCTGAATCGGCGCGGAAGCCACTTCGTACCTATATAGTGAAACTCATTTCGTTCCTCTCGGGCTCTCACTTTCTGCCCGGATTGGTAAGAAGTACGACTTCCCTCAGTTGGTTTGGGTGCCCCTCTAGATTTCATTGGGCTATCCAGTCACAGCTTCTATCAACAAAAGAGAAAGAAGAAGAAATACTGCTTGCTGGGACGAGCTGTTTCTCATTAACGATAGGTGTCAAGTGGAAGTGCAGTGATGTATGCAGCTGAGGCATCCTAACAGACCGGTAGACTTGAACCTTGTTCCTACATGACCCGATCAATTCGATCAGGCACAATAGCCATTGCTCACTTTACTCCTATATAAGATATATCTCGTAAGGAAGAATCAGAATCATTTCACCGGCTCAGAGAATCACTGGCGCTATTTAGCCCTTTAGTTTACAAATCATATTCAATGCTTATTACGTTAAAATATAACGGGGAGTTATTAGAAAAAGGTGTCATGTGAGATATTAAGATTAGTGATGATAAATTTTGAAAAATTAATAAATAATTAGTTAATAGATTAATTATTATTTAAAAAAATTTAAAAAAATTAAATTTTATAGTTTAGAGAAGTAGAAATAATTAAAATATAATTTTTTACATTAATTTTAAAAATTTTGGCCTAAAATTAAATCAACAGACCAAATTGATTGGATTGAGTCTAAATCGAACTCAAAACCCATCATATAAAAGCAAACACTTGGCTTCTCCTCCCCAATTGAAATGGAATCACGCTGAAGAGAGGGGAGAGTTCAAGAAACCCTAACTTCATCTTCTTCCAAATTCAATCCATCATATCTCTCAATTCGGAACTCATATCGCTGTACCATTTGCGGCCAAGCGACTACTACGTCGAGCTCTTCAAAACCATACAAACAAAGTGGTAAGAAAGTTGCATTTTCTCACCCATCCCTTCTTCTCTTTTAATTTCAAAATTTTGGTTCATGAGCATCGAAAAATTTGATGTTTTGGTGTTTTAGGGTTGAATTAGTTTGAGAAAATTATTGGGTTTTGTCCAATTAATCTATGGGTAAGGTAAAAAAAACAATTAAACCTTTGTGAATTATTAGAATTTGTAACCCTATGTTAATTATGGTGATGTTGTATGAATTAGATTGTGTTTTATGTTGAATTGGAGTCCAATTGGTGGTTTGGAGCAAAATTCTGGTGGTTGAGCTTGTGAAATTGACATTTGCAGATCTAGGACTTTAGAGGAGATGTTTTGATGTATTCCTGGCTTAGGAAGAAATCGGTCAATATATAGTTTTGATTTCTCGTAATTAGTATATAATGTTGTGTGAAAACTTAGGCTAGTTGCTTTAGGATAGGCTTGAATATTTGAATGGTTGGCTTTGATGGAATTGAGTTATATGTATGTATGTAATGAATTTAATAGTGAAATGGTTGGGATTGATGCAATTATTGTTTATATGTAGGCATGAGATGAGTATGATGTTGAATTGATTAGTATTTGGTAAAATTGTTGAGTTTAATGGAATTTGTGGTAAAAAATTGATGAATTTGTATGTTGGTATGTTGTGGAGTGATTGAAAATTTTGTGAATATGATTTAAGAACTTTTTAGAACTGTTTTGGTTATGAAACAATTAGTTTTGAATTGAGAATTTTGGAAGATTGAAGGTTTGGTGTTTTTGGAAAAATTGATTTTTGGACCAATTTTGGCAGGCCATAACTTGGCTTCCGGAATCCCAAATTTGTAAACTTATTTTAAATAACAATTGGGTTCCTGAAGTTTATGACGTTTGAAGAATGAACTAAAAATAATTTTTAACGAAAAAGTTATGCGCGTTTAAAATTTGGGCCTAAAAATAGGATTCTGCAGAAAGTGTTAAAAACTAGAAAATCTGGTATGCGTGCGTATGCACGCTATCATGCACACGCATGGACTAGAGCGAAGTGGAGACTAGTGCGTACGTACGAGGGGGTGTCTGTATGCACACCTTGAGGATTTTGCAAGTTGTACGCAGTGACGGACCCAAAAAATTTATGTTGAGTGGGCAAAAATAATACACATTATTATCAAAAGATATATTAATTTAAATTTAAAAAGAGCTCTTTTACAAAAGCATCACTACTACTCGCACCATCAGATTTCATAAGATAACAACAGAGACAAAAGACAAGATCTTTTGAAATACTATATTCCAACCAATTGCCAAATTCATCAAACCAATCTGGATTAAATCTACGGAAAAAAGTTCCAAAATATGTTTGTAGAAAATCATGTTCTCTTGGATGACAAGGATCTTTTTGTAAATAAGCTCGTCTAACTTCATCTTTATCATTTAGATCATAATTTAAAATTTTGGGTCGTTGTCCAGGATCAGCTACAAGATTTTTTACATTGAATTCTAAAAACTTCTTTTTATTAGAAGAGACTAATGAAGTGACTTCAGATTCTAATGGTATCTTTCTTTTGAAATATTTTTTTATTATTATTTCTAAAAATAAAAAAAATATATTCTAAATTAGTAAATCGATCAATTCACTTTAGAAATTTATATGCAATATAATTACATATAATAGAATAAAACGAAAGATAAACAAATAAATAACAAGGATCACTAAATCGAGAATAAAATAAAATAAATAAATTCATGAAGAAAATAAAAAAATAGATTAATACTTAAATTATAATTGATTGAATTAAAATTTGCAATTAAAAATATGAAAAAGAGAAACAATAAAATTGAAAAAAACATAGAGTCATAGAGATCTATATAAAACAAAATAGAGAATTTAAAATTTACCTTTTGATGAAGACAAGATGACTACTAAACAAGGAATAGAAAAATAAGGTTGAAAATATGAAACTAAGAAGAGGGTTTAAGAGAATAAATGAGTGACGGCTAGTATTTGAGAATGGAAAAAGACTAAATTTGATTAGGTTAACTAATAGTCAAAATGATAGAAAGATAAAATGGGTTTAGGGTTTTAAATAATTGGGCTTAGGCTTGGTTTGGTAAAACTTTTTGAAGAGGTTCTTGTGCTTTTTAAAAGCTCAAGCTCCTCATTTTGTATTTGGTAAATCAAAAAAACCATGTGCTTGTACTTGTAGCTTTTAAAAGACCGGGGTACTTTTGAAAGCACCTAAGATAGAGCTTTCTAAAGTTGCCTTGTACTTTTTAAAATTTAAAAGTTTAATATAACTTCATATGTTAACTAATTTTCAAATTTAATGCTTATATTTATATCTATTATAGTATTTTTAAATTTTAAAAGCTATTTTACCAAATGCAATTGATGTTGCTTGTGTTTATTGAAAGCTATTTTTTATTTGATTTACCAAACATAAATACTACAATTTTTAAAAAACTATCTTTTAAAAGTTAACTTTTATAAGCTACTTTTAAAAAGTAAAAGCTTTACCAAACTAAGCCTTAGTTTATTTACAGTGGGATCATTTAAAATTTAAAATAGGGACATATTATATATGTATATATATTTTTTTCTTTAAAAAAATAAAATGAGAGTGGGGCCAAGTGCCCCCCATGGTTCCATGTAGGTTCGTGCCTGTACATACACACACTATGATGCATACGCACACACTGAAAAATTTGTCTGGTGCGTGCGTACGCACACTATGATATGTACGTATAGACTGGAATTTTCATCTGGTGCGTGCATACACATAGTACCATGTGTACGCATGATGCGCTGTTTTTCGCTAAACTTTGTTTTTAACTATTTGACCTTTCTGGCAAGCTTGTGACCCTTCGAAACCACTATTTTATTGAGAATTCACAATTTTTGAACTACCAGCCATTCCTATAGATTTTCAAACCTCTAGAAACTCTGTTTAAGGTCCGAAGACTAGGTTTAAGGTTACAGAATATGAGTAAGTGTGTTGATGGAGCTAATTTTGGTATCAAAGGAGATTTGAAAAGTGTACAATTGACTTGATGAAGTATTGAAAATGATGAATGAGACATATATGAGAATGATGTTGAAGTTGATGAAATATGATTGAATATTCACATGACTTATGTATTTAAAATTATCTGAGACACGAGTTTTCCTGGGTGAAAGCAGTGGCTTGTCACCACTTGCTCTAGGTTGAGACTCGATACTTTGTTAACCTTCTGTTGCAAGATGTGACCGCGCACTTTAACTCCCCAGGTTCTCCGATGGGCATATATATATATATATATATATATATATATATATATATATATATATATATATTATTTGAGCTTGGGATTTTTCCTATAGATATTTTTGAGCATGGGGATGCGCGCACAGATGGACTATCCAAGGTTAGCTACTAGGACATGTCGGGTTGGCTATATAACCGATAAATGAGACTCATCAATCATAAGACAGGCATTCATCATATGCATTTGTATGTTTTGTTTGAGTGTGCATTGTTTGGTTTGCCTAACTGCTTAGCCATGTTTATCTGCTACTTGATTTTACTTGCTGTACATATACTCTACATGTGCTTTCTTTGTTTGATTTGTATATGTATGTGTATCTGAGATACCCTATTTTGGTGAAGGCGTGATGAGGGTTGTTTCACCGGTGATTAGGAGGTCTGGAGGAGACGAAAGGTGAAGAGTTAGGTTAGCAGCTAGAATCCCTTAGATAGATTGCCAAATTTTCTGGTTTAATATTAATCTTTAAATTTAATCTGAGTGTCGGAGTTCTAAGAATGCCTCTGGCTTTCCTTGGACCTTATATATTACCTATGGTGGAACAATTACCATGCTGAGAACTCCCAGTTCTCATTCCATATATATATTGTTGTTTTTCAAATGTAGGACGCGAGGCACTTCGCTAAGCATACTGAAGGCTCTGCTGAAGTGAAGATCTACTTTGGGCTTTGTGTTTTGTATCGTGTATTTGTATATGTGTATATAGATTCTCCACCTTGTGCATATTTGTATTTTGTCCCTCCTAGAGATTAACCTGGAGAAACAAGGTTTATATTCTATATTTTGGTAAACACATTTTGGGTTATATATATGTATATGTATACTCTGGCTTGCCTTAGCTTTGCAGGTCGAGTCTGAAACTTGGATATCTGTATCTTTTGGAATTATGTTCTTTATATATATATATATATGCTATCCTTTTCGTTCGATCTTTGTTATCCTTTTTTACGCTTACTGGACATGAATGACGCATTTTTCTGTTACGTTTTTGTTTAGCTTCTCCTTCAAGGCTTCTAGTTACATTTTATTTCGATTATACTTATAACGTATTTTGTTTCTAGAGGTCGTAATACCTCGCCACATCTGATTAACGACTTAAGCGTAAAGCTCTGTGTGGTAGGTGTTACAGTGATGGTTTCTCATTTTTATTTTTCCTAGTTCTTATTCTTATAGATGAGTAAAATTTTTTCAAAAAAAGAAAAAAGAAAGAGAGAGGGGGTATAGTTGTCAAAATCGAACTGGACTAGCAAGTCCAACCGAAATATCATTGAACCAGTCACAAAGTCCATTCGGTTGAGGTATCTGACCGTACAAGACAAAGAACCGGAGAGAACCAGTTCGGACCATCTGGAAACTCACTTTTTTCGTCCCCCACCAGTACGACGTCGTTATGGTCATTTTTGGAAAAAAAAGCCCTAACCCTAAATAGCTAAACCCCTGAAAGGCTCTCTTCCTCCTCATAGTCTCTTAGTCTCTCTCAATCTCACTCCGAACTCCAGAACTCACGATCGCCGCCTGACTCCTCTACTTCGTCTCGTCGGCTGTGGTGCGTCTCTGACACTACTCCATCATGTCTGTGGCTCCCAATCAACCTGCGCCATCGCGTCTCCTTGCTCTATGTCTCCCGTCGTCGTCATCGCATTCTCGTCTGTCGCTCTTATCTCCCCCTTGCCAGAGTCTACTTCGCTATGCTCTGATAGGTTGGTCTTGTCACTTCTCTGCATTCGTGAAACTCATTCTCTATTTTTTTTAGTTATTCGGTTATTGAGTTAAATTTGATTGAATGAGTGAGTAACTGATTAATGATGTTGATTATGAATCTGTTTATTCAGTAACTGATTGATGTTGTTGATTCTTGATAGTGTAATATATATAGTTTTAATGGTGCCTTGATGTTTTTTTCCTGATTATTCGTGTTTATGGTTGTTTTTGTTGCTATGATATATTGTGTTGTGAACAGAGTATGAATATCATCAGCCATTGTATGTTGAAGTTGGTGGTAAATGTGTTTAGGCTATGTTCTGTTCGGGTCTATGGCTAAGGGTCTATAAAATAGACTTGATCTACATATGGAGCCGGATCAGGGCCAAAGCAAATCCCATGAACACCATTTCCAGTTCCATTGAAATTCTTGTTCTTACCTTTTTTTCCACCCAGCTTGGCTTCTTTTTTTAAATTGAATTTAATTTTGTTTATTTATTTGTTGTTAGATTTCTGGTTGCAGAGTGCTACATTGAAATGGGTTGGAAAGTTGCAGAGAAACTCATTGGACACTGAAAAATGGTTAAAGGTGACAATGTAATAACAATTCCCAATTTCTGGCACTTGTACTAATGCTCTAGCCCACACTCGTCGGTCCACTAATAGAGGTGGTGTGCAGCTCCTCAGATGAAGGCTCAGAGAAAGAATCTGAGATCTGCTCTATGTAACACCCTACCACACAGAGCCTTACGCTTAAGTCGTACAGTAGAGGTGGCGAGGTATTACGACCTCTAAAAATAAAATATGTACATAAATATAGTTGAAATAATTCATATCTAGGACCCTTGGAGAATAAGCTAAAAAAAAGCGAAAACAGAAAATCGTATCACAATCGCATGGATAATCGTAAAACAGATAGATAAGATCAAAAGAAGGCTAAAAACATAATATACTGATCAGAGTTTCCAAAATACAGATATTAAGCTCCAGACTTGACCTGCGAAGCTAAGGCCAACCAGAGTATGTAATTATATACATTTATACCACCCAAAATATAACTTAAACTACAGAATAAACACTTGTTTTTCCAAGTCAACCTCTAAGAGGGACAAACATAAAATATATACAGAGGAGAATCTATATACATATATACATAGCATAAATACAAAATACAGCATTCCAAAACTAACCCAACTTCGCTTGCATAGGAAACTCCAGTACTAGCTAGAATTCATATGAGGAAACTTCACTCAGAACCATTCATATGAGGAAATTTTGCAACAATTTTATCCACAATTTCAGTACTAGCTAGAAACTCCCCAGATGATCAAAATAATGAACCAACAATATCCTATCTTCTCCCCCTCACCCCTCTTCACAGCAACTAAGATAAACACCGCACATGACCAAATTCATAAGCATAAAAAGATTTGAAGTTTACAGCAATTTCAGCAATATTCAGAATTCATAATCCAAAATTCTATTCATCATTACAAAATTAAAAAAATAAAAAACTGAAGAACTAAAGAACTATGTGAAAATTCATATATTTAACAAAATAAAAAATTAACTGAAATAAAAAACGGAAGAACTCACTGCAGCTTCATATAGTTAACAAAATAAAAAAATTAATTGATAAATTGAAGAACTCACTGCGTCAGAGAGAAGAAAGAAGGTCCAGAGTCCACGACGGCAGAAGTGATGCTTGGTAGTACAGAGGTGGCCGACGACAGAAGCTTCAAATCGTGCTTCCGATGACAGAAGCTTTGAAGTTCAGACGAACAGACGACGAGTACGCCGATTGAAGCTTCAAACCACGACGGTGGCAACCGCTAGTGGTCATTGCCGGCGTCGATTGGGCTAGGGATGGTGGAGTTCCTTCTAGCTTTTGCAGTTCTGATCGTTGAAGGAAAGGGAAGTTAGGGTTGAGAGAGGGTTGGGAGGCGTGGTGACTTCGTTGGGTTAGGTAGGGGTGGGGCTCTTTCTTTTTTATTAGCGCTAAAAACGACGCCATTTTGGAGAATGTTAAGAAACCGGGACTAAAAAAACTGCCCGGTTCATCCGGTTTGCCGGTTAACCGTTGGTTTGACCGAATTTTTGCAGGACAGTTCTGACGTTCAACCGGACTGGCTAGGTGACCGGTTTTCGGTTAATCCGGTTGAACTTGCCGATCCGATCCGATTTTCAGAACCTTGCATAAATATGTATGGGATGAGAACCGGAGTTTCTTAGTATGGTAAAGGTGCCCGCCTAGTTAATATAAAAGGTCCCGAGAAATCCGGCTTCATTCCTAGAACTTCGAGATTCGGATTAATCTTAAAATTTATTCTAAACCAATAATATTGGTAATCTAACTAAAGGATTCCAACCCTATTCTAACTCTGCACCTTCTGTCAACTCTAAACTTCCAAATCACCGGTGAAACAACCCTCTTTCACTCCTCCGCCAAGAGATGGTCTCTCAGAAGCATACACATACAGTTCAAGCAAGGAAAACACAGATAGAGGTGCAATTACAACAAGTAGAAAAAGTAGCAGATAAGCAGAGTTAAACAATTAAACAAACCAAAACAATACACAGTCAAGTAAAACATACAAATGCACATGATGTATGCCTATTCTATAGCTGATGAGTCTCATCTGTCGATTATAAAGCCAAACCCGACATGTCCAGTAGCTAACCCTGGACAGAACACCAAACACGGAGCAAGTAGAACAACGCTGTAACCCTTGCATCTTACTCACGTACCTGAAGCAGGGAACAACTTCACCTTTGCCTCTTACCCAGATGGTGTTACAATTCTCATCCCGGAGCAAGCGACGACAGAACTCAACCCTTGCATCTTACCCGGAGTCTCAAAATCTCCCGGAGCAAGTGGATAATACCACTGTATCTTACCCGGCTTATCGACTCTTATCCGAAGCACGTGGATAACACCATTGTATCTTATCTGAAGTCACATTCAGAAATTCATTCTCATTATCATTACAATTCATTTATATTCTTTCACTTTCATAATCAAACTCAGTTCTCATCATTCTTCTTCCTCATCTCTTTCCTGGATCAAGTGGACAATGCCACTGCCTCTTATCCGGTCACACATATCTCATTATCATTATAATTCATACTCAAAACACAATTTATTCTTTTCTAAATGAAACAAACTCAAAACGTAATCTTTTTCTTATTAACTCAAAATCAAATCATAAAATCCTTAAAAATTCAAATCTTTCTAAATAACCACTTTAAACAAAGCTTCATATTTTCATAAAAAATTCGGCAGCATCTCCTCTAAAACTTGGACTTTTGCCACCCTTTAAGGGTCCCAACCACCAAACGAAATACCTCTCGGTCATTCAAATCGTTTCCAATATCAAATTATTTCAAAATCAAACCAATTTCAATATTAAATCTTTTCCAAAAACCAACCAACTCCAATAGCAAACCGTTTACGAAATTGAATCACACATCATATACCATATACACAATCCATCAATAATTCATTCAGTTCATTCTTATCTTAAGGCTTTCTAGCCTAAGTTTTCACGTGATATTAAACAGTAACTACGAGAATCCAAAACCATACCTTGGCCGATTCCTCCCTAAGCTCAGAACACCAAAATTTTCTCCTCTACAAGCTCCAATTCCTCCAATTCTCAATTCAATAAGCTCAAACTAGCATCACTTACTCCACTTCACCAACTTGAATTCAATCAATTACCAATTTCAATCAAATATCACATATTATCACTATAATCAACATAGAATTTACTAAATTGGAAATTCACCAAGAAATACAAGTTTTTTTTATCTTACCCACGGCTCAAATAAACAAAACCAGGTGATTATCCACCACCAGAGTATCCCTAAACTATCAAAATTCCAAAATCTCTCAATTATCGAAATCCAAATCACAAAATAAAAAGGGGAGAACTGGGTGAGAAAACATGATTTTTGTACCAAATTGTTCGATGGATTTTGTAGAGAATTCTGAGACAAACACATGGCCGCTAACGGCTCGTCAATCGGAACTCCGGATCAAAAGTTATGTGAATTTAAAATCAAATTAGGGATTTGGAATCAACGTTCCTCCCCCAAATGTATATATCAACGTGTGTTTCATGCGAGGAAGAGAAGAAGAGCTGCGCTCTTAAGTATTGGTGGTTTTTGGGCCCAGTTCGGGCCCGATTCAACGGTTTGGCCTTTTCGGCTTAATTTTGGGTCAAAACCTTTAAAATTAGTATCAAATTTTATATTTTAATTATTTTTTCCTTCTAAACTATAAAATTTAATCTTCTAATTTATTTAAATAATAATTAATTTATTGGTTAAGCATTTACTAATTTTCAGAATTTACACTTTACAGGAATATGCCACTCAGGTATAGGCCCTGGTACATGCTCCTCCATAGGATCAGACTCAGGGACCACCTGATCCTCAGGCTAATCGGGATGCTGATGAGGTACAAGTCCGTCATGGAACGGTTGAAACAGCGTATCAGGAAGAAGCCAATGCAACGGGAACTCATAATGCATATCGGAGTTAAAGAGCGGAGTGTTAATCGGATGGCGGAAAGGGTGGTCACGCAGAACGTACATACAAGTCCTAATCTCTACAGCTACTATTTAAAATCTATGCTGTACAAGATCCTCATATATGTAGGAAGGGTCCATCTCGTAGAACAGGACGCCCGTCTCCATCTGATGGGGAAGTAAGGAAGGGGTAAGAACTTGCCGGGAGGGGTTCTTAGTAGGATCGGGGGAGATCAGTTAACTCAAGATCATCACAGTTCAATTAATTCATAGTCAAATATACAAGAGTCACAGAGAAATATCCAGTCACAACAATTCAGAATACCATTGAGGAATGCACAAACACAAGAAGGCAATCACAAACTGAAGGTTATAGAAGGCTTAGAGAATGGGGGGTTGAATCTATGACCTTCTTTTAACTTTAATAAATTAACCTTTTAAAACAAACTTTCAATCTGAATCTGTTTGAACTCGTCAGCGGAAAATTTATGAGACAATTTCATTTTGTCTCATGAATATGAGAAAACAGAACAGAGCAGGGAAGAGAGAAGCTGACACCATCATGTATCCTGGTTCGGTTGCCTTGTGCAATGCCACCTATGTCAAGTCTCCACCAAAATAGTGGTAGAATTTCCACTATAGTTAAAGTATTACATACACTAATTTCACAAGATTGACACAATCCGTTCATACTCAAGTTCTAACCTAACTTGACTTGGTTATGCTAATACCTAACTCTACACTCTTAGTGCTAATCCAACTAAGAAAGGGATACCTCACTGGTACAAGATACAAGACACTTAATCAACCTAAAGAAATCTGAAATAACTCTAGGCTTTTCACTCAAGTGTATCTCTCTACCTTTTTTTTCACTCTTAGGCTTTTACAATGACTCTCTCATTTAGCCTTTTACCTCAAGAAATTACAGAAAGATAAACATTGAAAAGTAAATTACAATCTGTAAAATATGAAGGAGATTGATGCTTCAACAGCCTCTTTGCTATATGATAAACCAGATTTGCTAGCCTCTGATTTAGTTCCTCATTCTGGCAGAATGCTTCTTTGAAAGAAAGCGTTGTCCAAGTAGATGAACTCTCTCAGAGAAGACTTCTCAGAACATAAACTTCAAACCCCTGGTTTTCTCTCATTGGCTTCTGAATGAACAAAAATCTTCTTTTGTATCTCCTTGCATGTTGCTGAGTTGCTCTTTCCTTGGTCAACCCTAGAGCAGTGTGCTTCACCAAGTCACCATATCACCTTTTTCAATTTATCCTCAAATTAGGAACTTTGGTTCTGACCTTCTTTGTTGATCGAAAGCCACAAGACAGCTAAACAAAATATTTTTAGTGGTAAACCCAGATCTTGGCCATTGAAACACTACTTGGTCCCCAAGACACACTTTTAATCGTAGATGCATAGCAGTATAGAACAGAGATCATCTTTCCCATGTATCCCATTTTGGACTTGGCAGAGAGTTGGGAAGAGGAGAAGAAAGCAATATGCATGCAATAGGAAATGTGTTACCTTTGACCTTTACCTTAGCTTGATTTGGTTTGATTTTGGTTGATTAGGCTTCAACCTTTCTTGTTTAACCTTTTCTTTCTATCTTCTTCTGTGAATATCTTAGGAACTAAGCTCTCTCTCACTTCTGTGATTTCTGACCAAGAGAAAAAAGTGAACGTTGCTTTTGGTGAAAGAAAATGAGAGGGAAATGCTTGCTATCGGGCTTGGATTTGATCTTTTCATTCAGCCCGTTTGAGCTTCTTTGCTATGTTTCCCTTTGGGCTTTCTTTGGATTTTCAGCCCCTCAGCCTTATTTTTTTTCATCCACTTGGGCTGCTGCAACAATGAGTTTTGGCCTGCAATGTTTAATCATAAATAATCAACACTAATTATTTACTTTATCCAATAAAATAATATTTGTCATTATTAATTAATTTAGTTAATTTCTTAACTCAACAATCTCCCCCTTGATGATAAACATAATTGAAACAATGATCAAAAGGAAATGAATTTGAATAAGATTTTGGAACTCCCTTTGATTTTTGTCATTTGCTTTTATGTTGCTCCCCCTTTCCTTTTCAAGAGTAGCTCCCCCTGAATTTATGCTCTTCTCTTCTTTCTTATTTGCATATGTTTATTTGAAACCAAATAAATGCTATATACTAGCCAAAGATGCAGCAAATAGTGACAGTTTTAAGTATTTTTAATATCTCATGACACATGGCTAAGTGGATTTAAAAAACTGATCATGCTTTAGCCAAAACAGAGCATTAAGATATCAAAGACAGGGATAAAACAGCAACATATTATAAAAGTCAGTTTCAAGTCTCATGCCAAAGACTTACCGCAGTAGCAAGATTTTCAAAAATCAAATACTCATGCAAACAACATTTCAGCAGCAATCAACATTCCAAAAAAATAATCAAATATTCACATTCTGCTGTTCATGCGTTATTACTCCCCCCTTTTGTCATCAAGGGTGGAAAATAGGCAAACTCAAGTAAAAAAAACTGCACCATAAAGCCTGCAAGAAAGTGTTAATGCACAGTCTAAAAATACTAAATTAACTTAAAGTAAATGCAGCAATTGTTAGACTATTACAGTCATCCGGAAATAACAGAAAGTAGTTCAAAATAAAGACAACTTAAGAGAAACAGTTTTCATGAGACAAAAGAAAGCAGACAGCAGCAGCTTTATGAGACAAATCTAGGCATCTGAACCATTTTTCTCTGAATCAGCTTCCTCCTCAGCATCAATGGCATGATCTTCATCTTGTTGAAGGTTATCAATGAACTTCATGAATACAGCCACTCTATCCCTTGATTTTCGGAGGAAATTTTCATGCTTGCTTGCTAGCTTCCTTTGTTCCTTACTCATGGAAATCATGTGATTAGATTGGGAGACAAACTCCTGGACTACATCTTTGACAATATTAAACAGAGCAGATTTTTGTCCTGTGGAGATGGAAGTGTCCTCGGTGGAAGGAGGAGGAGATTCCTCAGGAATGAACTCATCATCTTCATCATCTAGCACAACCCTTTTAGTGCGAGTAGGTCCCTTATGCTGTTTCACCGAACCACCTCCCTTTAGGTAAGAGTGTCTATTATCATATGATTATTAGACAAATCAACACCAAAATGTTCAAAAATGCAAGTTAAGAACATGTCATAAGGAAGGGCTTTGTCTTTCTCACTTCTAACAGAGTCAAACATGTATCTTACCATCAGATAAGCAAAAGAGATTTATGTTTTAGTGAGAAGGACATATAAAACAAGAGTGTCAGTGTATGAAACCCTTTGATATGAACCACTTTGAGGGAGTATGATATGATTTACAATACAGTGCAATTGAGCACGTTCATAACCCAGGGTTTTATGAGTGGGGGTGATGCCATCAATCAGAGAAATATGTTCACAAATATGAGCCAAAGCATCACTAAAAGATATATCTACTCCTTCATCCCACTTAACAGAAGTATAAGCACAAGGCCCAACATCAGTATACTTCAATGAATCACTGATTGTTCCATCATTTAAAACAATGTCTCGGCCCTTAACATAAGAATGAACACTTCCCTCATGATATGTCATGTTAGCATAAAAATGTTTGACCAAAAGTGGGTAAACAGGCTTTTTGATGTTAAAAAGATGATTCCAGTCTAAAAATTCTAAATTTTCAACAAAAGAAAAACCTTTCTTTTTTAGGTTTGGCAAATCAGCAAGAAAAGAGGGACACAAGGGACGGTACTTAATAACCCCTTCAAAAAAATCATTGTTCATGGCAGACTTGAATCTATAAGGGTTATAGTTTGAGTGGGAAGTCAAGAAATGAGATTTGTAGTCAAAAGGGCCAATGTCGGGTTCTTTAACAGATTTGAGAGGAAGTTGAGGTTTACCTCTTTGAGAATGCAAGGAAACAGACCTTGTCTTAGGTTGAGATGGCTTAGAGGTAGGTTCAGTAGCAGCTAGGTGTTTCCCCTTCGATGAACTCGGCTTCGATGAACCAGGTTTGGATGGATGTTCCTTCAGTGGTGGCGTCTGCTTGGCTGAGGGTGGAACCCTTGAAGGGTTTTTGGTGCGAGCCATTGGATCTGAATGTGGAGGAGAGGTTGGAGAAGAAGGAGAAGGTGTGAAGGTTCGGTCCTGAGAATGAGTTGAGGGTTTTGGTTTTTCAGGAAGCTTGTATATCCTTTCTCGTGGTGGCTTTTGACAAACATTTTTCTTCCTCATTTGGTTGGTTTCTGGTTTTTGAAGGAAGAAATGCAGTAAAGGTAGTGGGGAGAAACCGAAGGGTTGGAGGAGTTATGGAGGGAGAAAAAGTATTGGTAACCGTGCCCCAAAAGAAATTTTCTTAAAACATGCAACTGTATCACCTCAGATTGACTATGAAAAGACTTGACATCATAAAAGAAAGATTTGATTTTATTTAAAAATAAAATAGAAAGTAAATTCAAATTTGAAATCTTTTGACCAACATAAAATAAAAACAAGGAATAAAATAAAACACATAAAACAAATTTAGAGAAAGTAACTAAATGGATCATGTAATATTCATATTGGGCCCAGAGATGGTTGGGTTTAAGGAAACATATTGGACCACTCATGATCTGATTTTTGAGGTTGACCCAGATGATGACTTTGCACTTGCAACATGGCCTGAGAACACTGATTGAGGAGAAGGTTCATCACTTATCCAGAATTGTCTCATACCTGTTTATGAGACAAAAATTCGAACAAATACATCAGCAACTTTCAAACAATGAATCATAGCTTAAAATTCCTAGACTAGTACTAAGCATGCAAAATCTGTCATCAGCTAGTGGTTTAGTGAAAATATCTGCCAATTGCTCTTCTGATTTAACAAATTAAATGCTAATATCCCTTTTTTGAATATGTTCTCTTATTGAGTGAATTTTCACTTCAATGTTTAGTCCTAGAGTGCAAAACTGAATTTTTAGAAATATTAATGGCACTCATATTATCACACAACAAGAAAATATTTTCAGCATTTAATTTGTAATCAGCAAGCTGTATTTTTAACCACATAAGCTGAGAACAACAAGAAGAAGCAGCTATATACTCAGCCTCTATAGTGGATAGAGCCACTGTTGGATGCTTTTTACTTGACCAATCATTCAAGGACTTTCCAAGGAAGCAACATAAGCCTGATGTGCTCCTTCTATCAACTCTATCACCGGCAAAATCTGCATCACAATAACCAACTGCAGAAAAATCATCAATCTTAGGATACCAAAGACCAAAATTGGATGTGCCATGAACATATCTAATGATCCTCTTAACTGTAGAAAATGAGACTCTTTTGGTTTAGATTGGAATCTTGAACACATTCCAACACTTTGCACAATATCGGGTCTAGAGGAAGTTAAGTACATAAGAGAGCCAATCATTCCTCTATACCTAGTCTCATCTATATCTTTCTCAGTTTCTCCCTTATCTAATTTTGAATTAGGGTGCATGGGGTTCCCATGGGTTTGGCTTTTCCATACCAAATTTCTTAACTAGTTTCTTGGTATACTTTTCTTGATGAATGAAAATAACATTTTTAGTTTGTTGAATTTGTAGCCCAACGAAAAAATTAAGTTCACCCATCATACTCATGTCAAATTCACTTGCCATGAGTTTTCCAAATTCAGTACAAAGGAATTCATTGGCTGATCCAAAAATATTGTCATCAACATATATTTGGACTAGAATGAAAGAATCATTAGAGTTCTTGATGAATAAAGTAGTGTCAGTGGTGCCTCTTTGAAAACCTTTTTTTAAAAGAAAAGAGCTAAGTCTCTCATACCAAGCTCTAGGAGCTTGTGTTAAACCATAGAGAGCTTTTGATAATTTGAAAACATGGTTAGAAAGCTCTTTCTTTTCAAAACCAGGTGGCTGCTCCACATACACTTCTATATCTATCACACCATTCAAGAATACACATTTCACATTGGTGGACGAAATTGTGATTACACTTTGATTATGTAAAATTCATTGCTCTTTCTTTCCCTGGCAATGGCGCCAAAAACATGATGCCAATACCATGGTTCACAACTTCGCACAACTAACCAGCAAGTGCACTGGGTCATCCAAGTAATACCTTACGTGAGTAAGGGTCGAATCCCACGGAGATTGTTGGTATGAAGCAAGCTATGGTCACCTTGTAAATCTCAGTCAGGCAGATATAAAATAGTAATGGGGTTATCGAAAATAATACTAAAATAAGGATAGAAATACTTATGTAATTCATTGGTTAGAATTTCAGATAAGCGTGTAGAGATGCTTTCGTTCCTCTGAACCTCTGCTTTCCTGCTATCTTCATCCAATCAATCTTACTCCTTTCTATGGCTAGCTTTATGTAAGGATGTCACCGGTGCCAATGGCTACTTTCGATCTCTCTCTGTGAAAATGGTCCGATGCGCTGTCACTACATGGCTAATCATCTGGAGGTTCTCGATCATACTGGAATAGGATTTACTATCCTTTTGCGTCTGTCACTATGCCCAGCACTCACGAGTTTGAAGCTCGTCACAGTCATTCAATCCCAGAATCCTACTCGGAATACCACGGACAAGGTTTAGACTTTCCGGATTCTCATGAATGCCGCCATCAATCTAGCTTATAGCACGAAGATCCCAGTATCTCGGACTCGGTCCCCTGTATTGGTAATCTAAGAGATATTCGTTCAATCGAAGGTAGAACGGGAGTGGTTGTCAGGCACGCGTTCATAGGGAATGATGATGATTGTCACGTTCATCACATTCAGGTTGAAGTGCGAATGAATATCTTAGAAGTGGAATAAGTTGAATTGAATAGAAAATAGTAGTACTTTGCATTAATCTTTGAGGAACAGCAGAGCTCCACACCTTAATCTATGGAGTGTAGAAGCTCTACTATTGAAAATACATAAGTGAAAGGTCCAGGCATGGCCGAATGGCCAGCCCCTCTGATCTAAGAACTAGGCGTCCAAAGATGTCTAATACAATAGTAAAAGGTCCTATTTATAATAAACTAGCTACTAGGGTTTACAGAAGTAAGTAATTAATGCATAAATCCACTTCCGGGGCCCACTTGGTGTGTGCTTGGACTGAGCTTGAGTGTTGCACGTGTAGAGGTCCTTCTTGGAGTTGAACGCCAGCTTTTGTGCCAGTTTGGGCGTTAAACTCCACTTTGCAGCTTGTTTCTGGCGTTGGACGCCAGAATTGGGCAGAGAACTGGCGTTGAACGCCAGTTTGCGTCATCTAAACTTGGGAAATGGACTATTATATATTTCTGGAAAGCCCTGGATGTCTACTTTCCAATGCAATTGGAAGCGCGCCATTTTGAGTTCTGTAGCTCCAGAAAATCCATTTTGAGTGCAGGGAGGTCAGAATCCAACAGCATCAGCAGTCCTTCTTCAACCTCTGAATCTGATTTTTGCTCAAGTCCCTCAATTTCAGCCAGAAAATACATGAAATCACAGAAAAACACACAAACTCATAGTAAAGTCCAGAAATGTGAATTTAGCATAAAAACTAATGAAAACATCCCTAAAAGTAACTAGATTCTACTAAAAACATACTAAAAACAATGCCAAAAAGCGTATAAATTATCCGCTCATCACAACACCAAACTTAAATTGTTGCTTGTTCCCAAGCAACTGAAAATCAAATAGGATAAAAAGAAGAGGATATACTATAAATTCCAAACTATCAATGAAACATAGCTTTGATCAGATGAGCGGGACTTGTAGCTTTTTGCCTCTTGAATAGTTTTGGCATCTCACTTTATCCATTGAGGTTCAGAATGATTGGCATCTATAGGAACTCAGAGTTCAGATAGTGTTATTGATTCTCCTAGTTCAGTATGATGATTCTTGAATACAGCTATTTTATGAGTCTTGGCCGTGGCCCTAAGCACTTTATTTTCCAGTATTACCACCGGATACATAAATGCCACAGACACATAATTGGGTGAACCTTTTCAGATTGTGACTCAGCTTTGCTAAAGTCCCCAATTAGAGGTGTCCAGGGTTCTTAAGCACACTCTTTTTTTGCTTTGGACCTTGACTTTAACCGCTCAGTCTCAAGTTTTCACTTGACACCTACACGCCACAAGCACATGGTTAGGGACAGCTTGGTTTAGCCGCTTAGGCCAGGATTTTATTCCTTTAAGCCCTCCTATCCACTGATGCTCAAAGCCTTGGGATCTTTTTTATTGCCCTTGCCTTTTGGTTTTAAGGGTTACTGGCTTTTTGCTCTTGCCTCTTGGTTTTAAGAGCTTTTGGCTTTTTCTGCTTGCTTTTTCTTTTTCTTTCTATTTTTTTCGCCTATTTTTTTCTCTTTTTTTTTTCTGCAAGCTTTGTTCTTTGATGCTTTTTCTTGCTTCAAGAATTATTTTTATGATTTTTCAGATTATCAAATAACATGTCTCCTTGTCATCATTCTTTCAAGAGCCAACATATTTAACATTCTTAAACAACAACTTCAAAAGACATATGCACTGTTCAAGCATACATTCAGAAAACAAGAAGCATTGTCACCACATCAATATAATTAAACTAAGTTCAAGGATAAATTCAAAACTCATGTACTTCTTGTTCTTTTGAATTAAAACATTTTTCATTTAAGAGATGTGATGGATTCATAGGACATTCATAACCTTAAGGCATAGTTACTAAATACTAATGATCATGTAATGAAGACACAAACATAGATATGCACTTAACATAGAGAAAACGAAAAACAGAGAAAGTAAGAACAAGGAATGAGTCCACCTTAGTGGTGATGGCGTTTCCTTCTTGAGGAACCAATGATGTCCTTGAGCTCTTCTATGTCTCTTCCTTGTTTTTGTTGCTCCTCCCTTATTGCTTTTTGATCTTCTCTTATTTCATGAAGGATGATGGAGTGCTCTTGATGTTCCACCCTTAGTTGTCCCATGTTGGAACTTAATTCTCCTAGGGAGGTGTTGATTTGCTCCCAATAATTCTGTGGAAGAAAGTGCATCACTTGAGGTATCTCAGGGATTTCTTGATGATGAGCTTCTTCATGTGCCTGTTGAGATCCATGAACGTGCTCTCTTATTTGCTCCATCCTTTTTTTAGTGATGGGCTTGTGAGATGAATCTTTCTATCTCTCATGGCTCAGAGGTGGAAGCACTTGCCTTCCCCTTCCTCTTTCTTGAGGTTTCTCTGGCCTTAGGTGCCATCAATGGTAATGGAAAAACAAAAAGCTTATACTTTTACCACACCAAACTTAGAATGTTGCTCGTCCTCGAGCAAGAGAAGAAAGAATAGATGAAGAAGAAGAATAAATGGAGGAGAGGGAGAAGGGTTTGTGTTTCGGCCAAGAAGGGGAAGAAAGGGTTGTGTTGTGTGAAAATGATGAAGAATGGAGGGCTATATATAGGGAAGGGAGGGGGGTAAGTTTATGGGGAAGAGTGGATGGATGTGAGTGGTGAAGTGGTGATAGGGAAGAGAGATTGAGGTGATTGGGAAGAGTTTTGGGGGAGAGTGTTCATTGGGAAGAGAGGATGATTGAGAAGAGAGAAGAGAGTGAGTGGAGGTAGGTGGGGATCCTATGGGGTCCACAGATCCTGAGGTGATCCTGTGGGGTCCACAGATCCTGAGATGATCCTGTGGGGTCCACAGATCCTGAGGTGTTCAAGGATTTACAACCTTGCACCAAATTAGGCATGTAAAATGCCCTTGCACACAACTCTGGGCGTTCAGCGCCAGGTTGGTGCCCATTTTGGGTGTTCAACGCCCATTTGTTGCCCATTTCTGGCGTTGAACGCCAGAACCATGCTTGTTCTGGGCGTTCAGCGCCAGCTCTCCTCCAGGGTGCAATTCTGGCGTTCAGCGCCCAGATGCTGCCCATTTTGGGCGTTCAGCGCCAGAACCATGCTCTGTTCTGGCGTTGAACGCCAGACAGGTGCTTCCTCCAGGGTGTGATTTTTCTTCTGCTGTTTTTGATTCCGTTTTTAATTTTTTCATTTATTTTGTGACTCCACATGATCATGAACCTAAGAAAACATGAAAAACAATGAAAATTAGATAAATAAACATTGGGTTGCCTCCCAACAAGCGCTTCTTTAATGTCAATAGCTTGACAGTGGGCTCTCATGGAGCCTCACAGATGTACAGAGCTTTGTTGAGACCTCCCAACACCAAACTTAGAGTTTGGATATGGGGGTTTGACACCAAACTTAGAGTTTGACTGTGGGGGCTTTGTTTGACTCTGCTTTGAGAAAAGCTCTTTATGCTTCCTCTCTATGGATGCAGAGAGAGATCCTTGAGTTGTAAACACAAGGTTGTCCTTATTTAATTGAAGGATCAATTCTCCTCTGTCCACATCAATCACAGCTCTTGTTGTGGTTAGGAAAGGTCTTCCTAGGATGATGGATTCATCCTCTTCCTTTCCAGTATCCAGGACTATGAAATCAGCAGGGATGTAAAGGCCTTCAACCTTTACTAACACATCCTCTACTTGTCCATAAGCCTGTTTTCTTGAATTGTCTGCCATCTCTAATGAGATTTTAGCAGCTTGCACCCCATAGATTCCCAGTTTCTCTATTACAGAGAGGGGCATGAGGTTTATCCCTGAACCAAGGTCACACAGAGTCTTAAAGATCATGGTGCCTATGGTACAAAGTATTATGAACTTTCCAGGATCCTGTCTCTTCTGAGGCAATGTCAGTTGATCCAGATCACTTAGTTCATTGGTGAACAAGGGAGGTTCATCTTTCCAAGTTTCAATACCAAATAATTTGGCATTCACCTTCATGATTGCACCAAGAAACTTGGCAGTTTGCTCTTCAGTAACATCCTCATTCTCTTCAGAAGAGGAATACTCATCAGAGCTCATGAATGGCATAAGGAGGTTCAATGGAATCTCTATGGTCTCTAGATGAGCCTCAGAGTCCTTTGGTTCCTCAGAGGGAAGCTCCCTATTGATCACTGGACGTCCCAGGAGGTCTTCCTCCTTGGGATTCACGTCCTCTCCTTCCCTTACAGGTTCGGCCATGGTGCTTATGTCAATGGCCTTGCACTCTCCTTTTGGATTCTCTTTTGTATTGCTTGGGAGAGTACTAGGAGGGATTTCAGTGATCCTTTTACTCAGCTGGCCCACTTGTGCTTCCAAACTTCTAATGGAAGACCTTGTTTCATTCATGAAACTAACAGTGGCCTTAGATAGATCAGAGACTAAGTTTGCTAAATTAGAAGTATTTTGTTCAGAGTTCTCTGTCTGTTGCTGAGTGGATGATGGAAAAGGTTTATTATTGTTAAACCTGTTTTTTCCACCATTATTAAAGCCTTGTTGAGGCCTTTGATCCTTCCATGAGAGATTTGAATGATTTCTCCATGATGGATTATAGGTGTTTCCATAAGGTTCACCTAAGTAATTCACCTCTACTATTGCAGGGTTTTCAAGATCATAAGCTTCTTCTGCATAAGAAGCCTCTTGAGTACTGTTGGATGCAGCTTGCACTCCATTCAGACTCTGAGAAATCATATTGACTTGCTGAGTCAATATTTTGTTCTGAGCCAATATGGCATTCAGAGTATCAACTTCAAGAACTCCCTTCTTCATAGGCGTCCCATTATTCACAGGATTCCTTTCAGAAGTGTACATGAACTGGTTATTAGCAACCATGTCAATGAGTTCTTGAGCTTCTGCAGGCGTTTTCTTTAGGTGAATGGATCCACCTGCAGAAGTATCCAATGACATCTTTGATAACTCAGACAAACCATCATAGAATATATCCAGGATGGTCCATTCTGAAAGCATATCAGAGGGACACTTTTTGGTCAACTGTTTGTATCTTTCCCAAGCTTCATAGAGGGATTCACCATCTTTTTGTTTGAAGGTTTGAACATCCACTCTAAGCTTGCTCAGCTTTTGAGGAGGAAAGAACTTGGCTAAGAAAGCCGTGACCAGCTTATCCCAAGAGTTCAGGCTATCTTTGGGTTGAGAGTCCAACCACACTCTAGCTCTGTCTCTTACAGCAAAAGGGAAAAGCATGAGCCTGTAGACTTCAGGATCTACTCCATTAGTCTTAACAGTATCACATATCTGCAAGAATTCAGTTAAGAACTGAAAAGGATCTTCAGATGGAAGTCCATGAAACTTGCAGTTCTGCTGCATCAGAGAAACTAGCTGAGGTTTCAACTCAAAGTTGTTTGCTCCAATGGCAGGAATGGAGATGCTTCTTCCATGTAAATTGGAATTAGGTGCAGTAAAGTCACCAAGCATTCTCCTTGCATTATTGTTGTTAGGTTCGGCTGCCATCTCCTTTACTTGTTCAAAATTTTCAATAAGGTTGTCTCTGGATTGTTGTAATTTAGCTTCTCTTAGTTTCCTCTTCAGAGTCCTTTCAGGTTCTGGATCAGCTTCAACAAGAATGCCTTTTTCTTTGTCCCTGCTCATAAGAAAGAGAAGAGAAAAAGAAAAGAAGAGGAATCCTCTATGTCACAGTAAAGAGGTTCCTTATTGTTAGTAGAAGAAGAAAAGGAATAGGGGTGAAGAAGAATGAAGAATCCAAACACAAAGGTGATGATAGGAGCAGAGATGTGAGATGAAGAGAAGTGTTAGTAGATGAATAAATAAAATAAAAGGAGATGAGAGAGAATTTTCGAAAATTATTTTTGAAAAAGAGTTAGTGATTTTCAAAAATAGTTTTTGAAAAAGGTTAGTAATTTTCAAAAATTTTAAAATAAAAAATTAAAATAATTAGTTAATTAAAAAGAAATTTTGAAAAAGAGGGAAGATATTTTCGAAAATTAGAGAGAGAGAGAGTTAGTTAGGTGGTTTTGAAAAAGATAAGAAACAAACAAAAAGTTAGTTAGTTAGTTGAAACAAATTTTGAAAGGATAAGAAGTTAGGAAGTTAGAAAAGATATTTTGAAATCAAATTTTTGAAAAAGATAAGATGAGAAGATATTTTTGAAAAGATATGATTGAAATTAGTTTTGAAAAAGATTTGATTTTTAAAATCACAATTAATGACTTGATTCATAAGAAATCACAAGATATGATTCTAGAACTTAAAGTTTGAATCTTTCTTAACAAGTAAGTAACAAACTTGAAATTTTTGAATCAAAACATTAATTATTATTGTTATTTTCGAAAATTTGATATAAAAATAAGAAAAAGATTTTTGAAAAATATTTTTGAAATTTTTGAAAATAACTAAGAAATTTGAAAAGGATTTGATTTTTGAAAAAGATTTTGAAAAAGATAAGATTTTCAAATTGAAAATTTGATTTGACTCATAAGTTAAAAATTTTTGAAAAAGTCAATCCAAATTTTCGAATTTGATGGGAGAAAAAGGGAAAGATATTTTTTTTTTATTTTTGAATTTTTATGATGAGAGCTAAGTCTCTCATACCAAGCTCTAGGAGCTTGTCTTAAACCATAGAGAGCTTTTGATAATTTGAAAACATGGTTAGAAAGCTCTTTCTTTTCAAAACCAGGTGGCTGCTCCACATACACTTCTATATCTATCACACCATTCAAGAATACACATTTCACATTGGTGGACGAAATTGTGATTACACTTTGATTATGTAAAATTCATTGCTCTTTCTTTCCCTGGCAATGGCGCCAAAAACATGATGCCAATACCATGGTTCACAACTTCGCACAACTAACCAGCAAGTGCACTGGGTCGTCCAAGTAATACCTTACGTGAGTAAGGGTCGAATCCCACGGAGATTGTTAGTATGAAGCAAGCTATGGTCACCTTGTAAATCTCAGTCAGGCAGATATAAAATAGTAATGGGGTTATCGAAAATAATACTAAAATAAGGATAGAAATACTTATGTAATTCATTGGTTAGAATTTCAGATAAGCGTGTAGAGATGCTTTCGTTCCTCTGAACCTCTGCTTTCCTGCTATCTTCATCCAATCAATCTTACTCCTTTCTATGGCTAGCTTTATGTAAGGATGTCACCGGTGCCAATGGCTACTTTCGATCTCTCTCTGTGAAAATGGTCCGATGCGCTGTCACTGCATGGCTAATCATCTGGAGGTTCTCGATCATACTGGAATAGGATTTACTATCCTTTTGCGTCTGTCACTACGCCCAGCACTCGCGAGTTTGAAGCTCGTCACAGTCATTCAATCCTAGAATCCTACTCGGAATACCACGGACAAGGTTTAGACTTTCCGGATTCTCATGAATGCCGCCATCAATCTAGCTTATACCACGAAGATCCCAATATCTCGGACTCGGTCCCCTGTATTGGTAATCTAAGAGATATTCGTTCAATCGAAGGTAGAACGGGAGTGGTTGCCACTTGCCAGGCACGCGTTCATAGGGAATGATGATGATTGTCACGTTCATCACATTCAGGTTGAAGTGCGAATGAATATCTTAGAAGTGGAATAAGTTGAATTGAATAGAAAACAGTAGTACTTTGCATTAATCTTTGAGGAACAGCAGAGCTCCACACCTTAATCTATGGAGTGTAGAAGCTCTACTGTTGAAAATACATAAGTGAAAGGTCCAGGCATGGCCGAATGGCCAGCCCCTCTGATCTAAGAACTAGGCGTCCAAATATGTCTAATACAATAGTAAAAGGTCCTATTTATAATAAACTAGCTACTAGGGTTTACAGAAGTAAGTAATTGATGCATAAATCCACTTCCGGGGCCCACTTGGTGTGTGCTTGGGCTGAGCTTGAGTGTTGCACGTGTAGAGGTCCTTCTTGGAGTTGAACGCCAGCTTTTGTGCCAGTTTGGGCGTTGAACTCCACTTTGCAGCTTGTTTCTGGCGCTGGACGCCAGAATTGGGTAGAGAACTGGCGTTGAACGCCAGTTTGAGTCATCTAAACTTGGGCAAAGTATAGACTATTATATATTTATGGAAAGCCCTGGATGTCTACTTTCCAATGCAATTGGAAGCGCGCCATGTTGAGTTCTGTAGCTCTAGAAAATCCATTTTGAGTGCAGGGAGGTCAGAATCCAACAGCATCAGCAGTCCTTCTTCAACCTCTGAATCTGATTTTTGCTCAAGTCCCTCAATTTCAGCCAGAAAATACCTGAAATCACAGAAAAATACACAAACTCATAGTAAAGTCCAGAAATGTGAATTTAGCATAAAAACTAATGAAAACATCCCTAAAAGTAACTAGATTCTACTAAAAACATACCAAAAACAATGCCAAAAAGCGTATAAATTATCCGCTCATCACACATCCATTTGATATAATTTAAAACCACAAAAAGCAGCATAAGCTAAGAGAAGTCTTATGGCTTCTATTCGGGCAATAGGAGTAAAGGATTTATCAAAGTCTATTCCTTCTTCTTGGTCATATCCTTATGCCACTAGCCTTGCTTTGTTTCTTGCAATGCTACCATCCTCTCCTAGCTTGTTTTGAAATATCCACTTGGTGCCTGTCACTTTCTTTCCATTCGGCCTTGGAACCAATATCCACACTTGGTTTTTCTCAAACTCAAGAAGCTCATCCTCCATTGCTTTTATCCAAGAAGGGTCACTAAGGGCTTTTTTAACATTCTGAGGCTCCATTTGAGAGAGAAGAGCCATGTTTGATTCTTCATTTGTCTTTCTAGTTGAAGACCGAGTCTTAACACTATAAGATACGTCCCCAATGACAAATTTCTCAGGATAATTCTTCAAGAATCTCCATTCACGAGGTCTGGTGGACTTGGAGGTAGATTCAGTCACCAAGGAATTGAGAGAACTGGTGGCTTCAGGATCTCCTTCAGATTCATGAGACAAAATGGAATTGTCTCTTAAATTTTTAGCAACTGCAGTTTCTGGTTTAGTTTGTCCAGAATTTTCTTTTTCATGATTTTGTGTTTTTTCATTGTCCATTTGGACTTGATTCCCTGCATCACATTCTTCCAAAATACTTTGCACCAAGTTAGAATCACAAAATGTAACATGTATGGACTCCTCAATTATCCTAGCATCTTGATGGTAAACTCTATATGCTTTACTAGTTGTGGAATATCCTACAAACAAACACTCATACGCCTTTGGATCAAATTTTTCCAAATTTTCTTTGTTATTAAGAACAAAACATTTGCATCCAAAGATGTGCAAGTAATCCAAGTTTGGTGGGTAACCTTTCCAAAGTTCATAAGGGGTTTTCTTCAAAAATTTCCTTATGATTGTTCTATTCAAAATGTGGCAAGCTGTGTTAACCGCTTCAGCCCAAAGGAATTTTAGAACATTGCTCTCACAAAGCATAGCTCTTGTCATTTCTTGAATGCTTCTATTTCTTCTTTCTATAACACCATTTTGTTGTGGTGTCCTTGGACAAGAGAAGTTGTGAGATATTCCAAATTCCTCACAAAAGGATTCAAATGATTGGTTTTCAAATTCAGTTCCATGGTCACTTCTTATAGAAGAGATCTTTAAATCCTTTTCATTTTGAACTTTCTTGCAAAATATTTCAAAGGCTGAAAAGGCTTTATTTTTTTGTGCAAGAAATAAAACCCAACCAAACCTAGAATAGTCATCCATAATCACTAAACCATAATGTTTACCACCTAGGCTTTGAGTTCTTGTTGGACCAAACAAATCAATATGTAGCAATTCAAGTGGCCTTTTAGTAGAGATGTCTTCCTTTGGTTTAAATGAACTTTTTGTTTATTTTTCCATTTGGAAAGCATCACAAGTGATGTCTTTGTCAAACCTTATCAAAGGAAGACCTCTTACTAACCCTTTCTTTACAAGTTTGTTTATTTGAAACATACTTACATGGCCCAATCTCTTGTGTCATAGCCACTTTTTAGATTCTTTAGAATGAAAACAAGCTACATTTTGGTCCTTTAGTTCATCAAGGGTAAGTCCATATACATTATTACAATGCTTAGCAATAAAAAGCACTTCACTGGTCTTTTCATTTACCACACAGCATTCAAGTCTTTTGAAAGTCACTAAATATCCTAGATCACAAAGTTGACTTATACTCAAAATATTGTGCCTCAAGCCATTTACCAAAAAGACATCATCAATAAAAGTAGAGTGTTCATTATGTACTTTTTCAACAGCAACTATTTTACCTTTTCCATCATCTCCAAAGGTCACAAAACCTCCATCATACTTGTTTAGTTTGATGAAGAAAGTTGACCTTCCAGTCATGTACCTTGAGCATCCACTATCCAAGTACCACATATCCCTTTTGTTCTTGGATGCTAGGCAAATCTGCATGAAAAACTTTAAGTAACCTTAGGTATCCAAATTAATTTGGATCCTTTGATGTTAATCCATCTTGGTTGCCCAAGTGCATTGAAATCACACACAACATTATAAATTTAGTTACCTACAATTCTTTTCTCAATGAAGCATTGTAGATGTGAGTGACCAAATTTTTTGCAATTTAAGCAGTGATTTTCTAATGCATATTGCTGAAATTGAGGTGGTTTATTATGCTGAAAATGATTAAAGGGCAGAAATTTTCTGGTTTTTGGAAGAGGTGCATTTCTTTTGACAAACTGATTTTTGTTATAATTGTTCCTCTTTACAAAAGTATTCCCACCAGAATTTTTGAAAACTTTTGGACTTTTTGAAGATGAGGTTTTGTTGTAAAATGGTGGTTTCTTGAAAGCAACCTCATTTTTCGAAATGTATCCCAGACCTGACCTATTTGAAGTAGGTTCGGTTCTTGGTGAAGGCTCAGTTTCACTTGTGTAAATTTCATCAAATTTCTCCTCGAGTGTGGGAACATATCCAATACCAGATTTGTTGGATGTGGATTTAGTATTTGATGAAGAAGCCACAAATTTCATAGAGGAATCACTAAAAACTGCACTTTCCTTGGTTACATAACCTAAACCAGATTTTTCAAACAATGGTCTTTGACTTGCAAGTAATTTGTCCAAGTTACTAGAACTTTGAGCAAATTTTGCTAAGTCAGCATTCAGCCTTTTAATCATATCATTTAATTTTTCATTTTCAGCAATTAGCTCTTGATAAAGATCCACAATGTGCTTTCCTTTTAATTTTTCAAGTTCAGATTTTAGAAATTTGTTTTCTTCAATAATGTCCAAAGCACATTCAGTTTTCTTCACCTTTTCTCTTAAAAAATCATTTTCATCTTTCAACACATCCTTTTCAGATTTGCATTTAGTGTACTTATCCAACAGTTTTGAGGAATTGAGTGTAAGATCATCAATTATAGCATGTAAATTATCTATGGACAAGTCATAATAATTTACCTCATCAAGATTATCATTACCAGCCATGAAGCAGATTTTATCTTCACCTTCAGAATCTTCTTCCTCATTCGAATCATTTTCAAGCTCCTCCCAAGAAGCCATGAGCACTCTCTTCTTTTCCTTCTTTCTTTTGTCCTCCTTCTTGAGTTTCAGACAGTTTAGCTTGAAGTATCCAGCCTCCTTTCAATGATGACAAGTCACCTTGCTTAAGTTCATCTTGTGTTCCTTTGAGCTTGAACCCTTGTACTTGCCCTTGTTCTTTATCATCCTTTTAAGTCTCCTAACAAAAAATATAAGCTCATCATCTGAAATACCATCACTAGACTCACTCTCTTTTGCTTCTATTTTTGACTTGAGGGCTATTCCCTTTTTCTTTGAGTCCGGATTTGTGTGTGTGGTTCCATAGGCAAGGAGTTTTTCTCTCATCTCATCATAGGTTATGGGGCTTAGGTTATTGCTCTTGGCTAGGATACTGGCAGTGATTTCCCATTCCTTTGTGAGGCTTCTAAGGAGTTTTCTCACAAGGGTTTGTTTTGAGTAGTTTGTACCCATAGCATCAAGGTTGTTGATTATGATTGAGAATCTCTCAAACACTTCATCAATGCTTTCTCCATCCTTCATATTAAACATCTCGTACTCTTTTCGCAGCATATCAATCCTCGTTTCTTTGACCTGTTTAGTGCCTTAGTGTGTAACCTAGAGTTTCTCCCAGATTTCTTTGGCTGTCTTGCATCTAGAAACCTTTCGGTACTCTTCAAAACTGATAGCACAGTGAAGAAGGTTGATTGCTTTAGCATTCAGCTCCATCTTCTTCTTATCGTCTTCATTCCACTCAGCTTCTTCTTTTGGAGTCACCACTCCATCAGCACTAGTTTTTGTTGGAATCTTGGGACCGCTCACAATAATCTTCCATATGTTGAAGTTAATAGATTGGATGAAGATCCTCATATTCTCTTTCCAGTAGGCATAGTTCTTCCCGTTGAAGAAGGGTGGCCTGTTGTTTGACTGGCCTTCAGTTAGAGTGTAGGCAACTGTGGTTGAGCCTAAGTTGTTTGTCATTGGACCTTTGCTCCAAGTGGTGAAGCTTGATTCTTGAGACCAATGCTCTTGATACCAATTGAAGCTTGTAGAAGGCTTAGAGAAGGGGGTTGAATCTATGACCTTCTTTTAACTTTAATAAATTAACCTTTTAAAACAAACTTTCAATCTGAATCTGTTTGAACTCAGTAGTGAAAAATTTATGAGACAATTTCATTTTGTCTCATGAATATCAGAAAATAGAACAGAGCAGGGAAGAGAAAAGCTGACACCATCATGTATCCTAGTTCGGTTGTCTTGTGCAATGCCACCTACGACCAGTCTCCACCACAACAGTGGTGGAATTTCCACTATAGTTAAAGTATTACATACACAAATTCCACAAGATTGACACAATCCTTTCACACTCAAGTTCTAACCTAACTTGACTTGGCTATGCTAATACCTAGCTCTTCACTCTTAGTGCTAACCCAACTAAGAAAGGGATACCTCACTGGTACAAGATACAAGACACTTAATCAACCTAAAAAAATCTGAAATAACTCTAGGCTTTTCACTCAAGTGTATCTCTCTGCCTTTTTTTCACTCTTAGACTCTTTCAATGACTCTCTCATTCAGACTTTTACCTCAAGAAATTACAGAAAGATAAACATTGAAAAGTAAATTACAATATATAAAACATGAAGGAGATTGATGCTTCAACAACCTCTTTGCTATGTGATAAACCAGATTTGCTAGCCTCTGATTTAGTTCCTCATTCTGGCGGAATGCTTCTTTGAAAGAAAACTCTGTCCAAGTAGATGAACTCTCTAAGAGAAGACTTCTCATAACATGAACTTCAAACCCCTGGTTTTCTCTCCTTGGCTTCTAAATGAACAAAAATCTTCTTTTATATCTCCTTGCATGTTACCGAGTTGCTCTTTCCTAGGTTAACCCTAGAGCAGTGTGCTTCACCAAGTCATCATATCACCTTTTTCAGTTTATCCTCAAATTAGAAATTTTAGTTCTGACCTTCTTTATTGACCGAAAGCCACAAGACAGCTAAACAAAATATTTTCAGTGGTAAACCCAGATCTTGCCCATTGAAACACTACTTGGTCCCCAAGACACACTTTTAACCGTAGATGCATAGCAGTGTAGAACAGAGATCATCTTTCCCATGTATCCCATTTTGGACTTGGCAGAGAGTTGGGAAGAGGAGAAGAAAGTAATATGCATGCTATAAGAAATGTGTTACCTTTGACCTTTGCCTTAGCTTGATTTGGTTTGATTTTGGTTTATTAGACCTCAACCTTTCTTGCTTAACCTTCTCTTTCTATCTTCTTCTGTGAATAGTTTAGGAACTAAGCTCTCTCTCACTTCTGTGATTTTTGACCAAGAGGAAAAAGTGAACGTTGCTTTTGGTGAAAGCAAATGAGAGGAAAATGCTTGCTATCGGGCTTGGATTTGATCTTTTTATTCAGCCCGTTTGAGCTTCTTTGCTGTGTTTCCCTTTGGGCTTTCTTTGGATTTTCAGCCCATCAGCCTTGTTTATTTTTCATCCACTTGGGCTGCTGCAACAATGAGTTTTGGCCTGCAATGTTTAATCATAAATAATCAACACTAATTATTTACTTTGCCCAATAAAATAATGTTTGTCATCATTAATTAATTTAGTTAATTTCTTAACTCAACATAAACAATTTTACATTATCGAGTAAAATTCAAATTCACAGCAAGGATGATGCATGTCTAGTCCTATCGCAGGTAATGAGCTCATTTGTCGGTTTCGACCCGCATCTGATCCAACTCGCAAGTCGGATAAGGCATTCCAGCAACATAACCTCTACAAGTTTATACTTCTTGCAGGCACTAATTCTCCAGTTGAAGTATGTCAAACATGACCTCTGCAAGTACTTGCAGGCGCTGATTCTCCAGCTGAAGCATGTGACCCTTTCTCCTGGAAGTCATTCCATATTTACGGGCGTTCTGGCACAATCATTCACGTACAAAGCCCATGACTTGTTAACATTTATCCTTTGATACCATAACCATATTCATTATTACCCTCTCGTGACCTCCTCATAATTACACGTGCCAATTTATCTTATCTCTTTCTTCAGTCTTTTACTTATTTATCCTTAATAGTTCAAACTATCTTCACACTGTTCTCTCACTATCCACTAAGTATGTTATGGAAAAAGAATTATAAGGTTCTTTAATTAAATCGGTGTTCTCTAAAGCTTTTAAAATTACTCTATTTACTACTCTCTAATTTATTCTTCATAATACATATAATAATATTTTTATAAAATAATATCTTTGATAAATAATAATTATAATAATAATTTACTCTAATATAAATGAGTAATTTTAAACAAATATTTAAAATAATATTTATAATACTCTTAAAACTTATTTTATAAAATCTTATTTTTAAACTTTTATTAATTACTTTCTAAACCACGAATTTTTAATATTTTATTTTTGACCTCAATATTTTATAGAATTATATTTAAACATTCACTCTTTGTTTCATATTTGTAAAAAATAACCCTGAACTTTTATAAAATATCCGTTTTACCCATGAACTTTATATATTACCCAAATTACTCGAAAAAACTTATATAATTATAATATCAAACTCAATATTTTCATAAAAATACATTTATATCCCCCAAAAATAATTTTTCATGTCTGTTTCTTCTCTTCACAAAGAACTGAAATCCTTCTTATTTTCTTTTCAAAATATACATTTAAATCTTAATCTGTTGTTGAGTTTTACGGTTACCGATTCGCCGTAACTTTTATATAATCACTTAGTCACTTATACCTCATCAAATTTTACTTAATTTTTAATAGTGTAACAGCCCAAATTTCGTCAATGCATCCCGGTTTGGGCTGCTTCTCCCCGGCCAAACCATCATCAATCACCATTTATCAAAGTTTCACAAAAATTCAACATAATCTTAAGCAAATTCAATCAATAATCAATTATAATATCAATTCACTTATCAAATATAAATTTAATCGGTAAAAATTTACCGAAATTCTACCTCCGTACAAAAACAAAACAACAGAAACTCTGTAGAAACTTTTTGACCGAGCTGCTGAAGAAGAAAACAATAAAAATCGTCTCTGTTCTCCTAGAACTCCAATTGACCAAACTCAAGGAAAAGGGGAGTTACGTCACCGTCAACTTCTACCGAACAAAAGTGACGCCAACGTATAGAGAACGAAGATACGAACACTTTTATCGAATTAGATTTTTTATTGGAGTTACGGATCAAAAGAAATTGAAGCCGGAAATTGATGGGAGATCACGGTTCATATAAGAGCACTTTCAGTCTCTCTCTTTTTTTTCGAGCTCGATTCGGTGGTGAATGAAGGAAAATAGAAGATGATTAGGAACTAATAGTAATAAATAAAAAAATGACACTAACATATAGAGAAAGAAAATATGAATATTTTTATTAGATTAAATTTTTTATTGAAATTACGGATTAAAAGAAATTAAAGCCGAAAATTGATGAGAGATCACGGTTCATATAAGAGCACTTTCGGTCTCTCTGTATTCGGTGGTGAATGAAGGAAAAAAGAAGATGATTAGGGGCTAATAGTAATGAATAAAAATTTGTGGTAATTAAGGCATTATTAGGTGTCATTGCTTATATATATATATATATATATATATATATAAGCCACGTTTTAAATTTGTTTTCCTTTGGTTCCCTTAATGGCTTGGGCCTATTGATTGGAACTAATGATAATAATAATGATTAATGATAATTTAGTGGCTGAGTGTCAAGTTCTGGAGTTGTTGAGTTAGGAGTTCAAATTATAAATACTTTAAACGAATAATTATAAAAATTAAATATATTAAAACACAAGTAATAATATATATATATATATATAGGATTAAATATATATGAGTTATTAATATAAATGATATTAGTAACTTAAAAATAAAAGATATTTGATGAAGTATTAGCAATTCTAACTTTATCAAGAAATATCAATAATTATTTATATCAACAAATATTAGACTTGATAATAATAATAATAATAATAATATCTAGGTTCTATTATAATTATAGCATGTAAAATAAATTAATAACATAATAATAAAATTATATTATTATTTATTTTACTTCGAAACTCAGAATTTTCATCAAAATAAAACTAATTGTTAAAATAATATTTTTCAAAAAATATCGGGTTGTCATAAAAATTTGAATTGTTACATAGATTATAATACTATAATGCATTTATCCCAGTAATTTTGATTGATCAATTAAAGTTTATTGTGATATTCATTCAGTTAACAGTTATGTTAGAGGCAAGGTAGTTGATAGGAGTTCTAAACCTGCATTTGAAAACTTCCCAGGACAGAAATGCAGAAACCATGAGAGATACAAAATTGTTAAGAGAAGACATAGGTACAAAAGCAAGCAAAATGCTTCTATCCTATGACAGGTTTCCTCTATACTTTCTATCCAAAATATTCTTTATCTTTACTATCTCATTGTCTTTGTATTTATATCTTCGCAGTTGATGACATAGCTACCAAAATCAAGGCCAACTGCTCTTGTTACAAGGCCAATCTCTTCGGGTACTCTTTAGCTATTCTTCAACCTAATTTTGTTTGTACCTCTTACTTCTAATGTAATAACTTTACTAAACTTAAAAGTAACATTTGGAAATAGGGGCAGGAAGGAAATTGATACTTAGTATTGTATTTGATAGTTAGAGATTGAAACTAAAATTTTAGTTTTGCGACACAAATTTTAATCTCTTCAGTACCTCTAAAAGGTGGAGACACATAAGACTGAAATTTTTAGAGACTAAGACTGAAACTTTAATAATATTTATTTCAAAAAACACCCTCATCTACTTTTTAAATTCCATTATCTCGCTCACTCCAATTTCTCTCGCCCTCTCCATTATTCTACATTCTCTCTCTTCCATTCTGCTAAGTGCCAACTAGAGTTAAACCCCAAAGTGGTCCCTGAAATTCACGGTTTGCACCAATTTAGTCTCTGACTTACCAATTGCACCATTTATATCCTCGACTTTGTAAAAATTGCACCAAAGTCGCTCTAGCCACATCTCCGGACAAATTAATGAACGCCGGCAGTGACCTGGTACTGAGAAGCCATGCCTGCCCAACCTTCTTTCTTTCTTCTCTTCTTCTCTGAAACCCAGCTCAGCCCGCTGATTCGGTTGATTTCGTGAAAAATAGATTAAGTGAAAAATAATAGTTAAAATGAGAAATTAGGGGTGAGTAAACTTGTGAGGAAGACACTTCTATTAATGGCAAATAAGCAATACAAGAACTAATAGTGAGGAAGAGAGGTGGAGAACAAATGTTGAGACCTCCACTAATGTCACAAGAGGATGAATGAGCTTTGTTTAAAGTGGATAGGAATGGTTTACAGAGAAGAGAAGCTCTCAGAAGAGGATGAAGGTGAAGGTGAAAAAGTGAAAGTGAAGGTGAAGGTGAAAGTAAAGGATGAAAAGGGTTTCAAGGTCTGTGAAGAAGAAGATGATCAAGGTGAAAGTGGAAAGTGAGAGTGAAGGATGAAGGTGAAGGTGAAAAGTGAAGTCTGGTTGAAGGTGAGGGTGAAAGTTGAAGTATGAAAAGGGTTCTCAGAAAAGAAGCTCTGGTTGAAGGTGAAAAGTGAAGTGCTTTACAGAGGTGGCTTGAGGTCCTTTTTATAGTGTAAAACCATGATGAAGAGGACACCCCTTGGCCAATGGTTTTAGTCTAACATTTGGTTTACTGCTCTTTCCAAAATATCTTTAGGTACTCCTGTCACCTCAAGTCTTGTCAACTGAAAAGGTAGGAAGTTGATTCCCACACGTTAAACTAAAGCTCCTGACATGTGACATTAGTGAAGGGACATCTAGTTTGGTTTTCTTTCAACTAGATGACACATTTACACTCCAAATCCAACCAATCCATTTCCACCAATATAGTTCCCACTGAAGAGAAATTCAACTCCTCAAGGTGTTCTTTTGGGTTCCATCCTTTTAGCCCAATACCTTTAGGAGGAACTTAACTCTTTTTTGACCATATTTGTAGGTCATTATAAAAATTAATTATGTACAAAAAAGGTTTATATTTTTAGTACACAATCACCCGCAGACCTCCACACCAACCTTTCGTCCGTCCGTCCGTCCCTACCGCCGGCGACCACCGTCGCTAACCCTCCCTCCTCCCTTCTTCCTTTTCTTTCTTCCCTATTTCTCCATTTCTTTCCTCCTGTACGCAACACCCCTGTTCGTGGCACCACCTCTGTCTGCACCTTCCAGTTCCAGTGAAAACCACTAGCGGCGGCGAAACTCTGTGCCGCTACGACACTACCTCCGCTCCTTACGCTATCTTCTTTTTTCACTCCTCAACGCAGGTTCCATTCCATCCTCTATCTGTTTCTTTTTTTTTTCTAATTATTTTTTTTATTTCAGTGCCTTTTGATTCTGCTTTTACTGATCTTGTTAGACTTAGGATAGTTGATTATTTGTGTTTCTGGACTGAATGTGTATTGGCTGGTTGAAATTTTTGGGTTGATTGATGCTTACATTAAACTGAAATTGCTGTTTATGAATCCTGTATACAACCTGTTCGATAAATTGCCTGAAAGTTAAATCTTATGTCTGATCATCATAGGCTTCAAATTTTGTTTTCATTAGGCATTGTAACTCATATTGTGCAGTTTTCTATAAGTTTTTATGATGATTGAGATTGAATTTTGGTTATGCACTTGGTGAATGTTCTTGCTTAACACCAAATTGAACTAAAATTTTAGAATTCATTCCTTGTTTGGTGTTATATGTTAAGTGTATACAGAGTTAGCAAGTGAATTGATGATATTGCGTATCCATGTAGTTGTTGAACATAAATGATCATATACACAATCACACGAAGGTGACGATGCCATGCTAGAAATTGGGATTAAAACTAGGTATAGGGACCACATTGGGTCAAACAGTTTCAATTGCCACCTCAGCTTGCCGTTATCTACGCCAGCGTGGCTTCTCAGTACCAGGTCACTGCCGGCGTTCATTAATTTGCCCGGAGATGTGGCTAGGGACGACCTTGGTGCAATTTTTACAAAGTCGGGGATATAAATGGTGCAATTGGTAAGTCAGGGACTAAATTGGTACAAACTGTGAATCTCAGGGACCACTTTGGGGTTTAACTCGTGCCAACTATAAACTCCACTGCCACCGACGAAGTAGTCTTCTCTTTAGTTTTTCTTTTTCTTTTTTGTAATCTCTTTTTTTCTCTGGTCTTTCATTTATTTATTTGTTTTAATGAGAGTAGACGGCCGCACACTCAAAAGATAGAGAATAAGAAGCAACACAAAGAAAACCCTAAAAATTTTGGTCACTTTGATCAGCTGAAATTGGTTTAGAATTTGTGAGCACTAAAAGCTTTGGGCTATGAATACCATGGGGAATGCGAGCAAATCACCATTTCAATGCCTTGCTAATCCCATACTTCGATTGTTTTTGTGATAGAAGAAGAAATTTGATAAGGAAAAGGGAAAAGAAGGAAAAGGTATTTAAGTAATTTTATTTGTTTCAGTTTCTGACTTTTTATATTTATATTAAATTAATTAGGATATTGAGGCATAACTCAGTTCTGTATATTTTACACTAAATATAATATAAAGACTTAATTTAGTCTCTGTCTCCCCATCTCAATCTCTCTTTCAAACATAGCTAATAGGATATATGAATGCAATGGAATAAAAATAATATCATGTCTATACCTTAAACAATTCCTATTGATTAGGTTTATTTGTTTTTGGAAGTAAGAAAAAGTCAAAGTCTTTGTGGCTATGTGTAGTTTACGCCGCTATGTGGAGTATTTGGTTGGAGCGCGTTCTGTTTATTTTCAATCACAAATTTTTGGATAGTTAGACATTTGACATGAATATGATATAACTGTAAAGCCCATGATCTTTATCATGAATTTCTCTCATATTAGATCCAAAAATTTTTCTTCATTAATATCTCTTGTATTTTTATTTTTGTTGTTGTTTCTAGCTATAGTAGAGAAAAATTCTTATCTTATGTTTACATTTTAATGTTCTGCAACTGGTCCCAAAGATACTCCAATGGAACATGTGTTAGAGAAGACTTATGATGTTAAAATAGAGATGGACATGCCTAATCTTTGAAGGGTTTGGATACCTTGTTCCAAATTTTTAATTAGGTAGCTGTTTTGGCAATGAATTTAGTTATGGCATTAGTTTTTCACATGTTTCTATTTACCATGTTTTAATATGGATTTGATTAAATTCTCCTAGTATATGTAGTTCAATGTGATCGAATAGAGTCATCCCATCACTCGTAACTTTTTGTTTACTACTAGTAATACTAGCAGCAATCATAATATATTAATAAAAAAATATTTTACAATTTTTATTTGATTGGTATTTTTTTTTTGAAACAAAGAAAGCTCAACACATTGGAGTGGAGCAGCAAGAAAATAAAAAATATAACAAATTAAAAAACCAAATGGAGTAACCCCGGTCATCTCCGGCAGAGCCATCAACAACCAAAAGGATCAATACCAGACCACTCCTTGTAGCTCAAAAACATCATTCCTTGTATGTCCTCAACACCTGCTTGTCTTTGGTTGAAGATTCTATCATTTCTCTCCATCCAGATATTCTAAATCACTGCAAAGAAACCAACCAATAACAACCGCTCCTCCTTCTTTCTGTTATGTATGCCAATCCAACTCTCAAACAGTCCTTTCATGGTTCCTGGGACCACCCACGGCCTATCAAAATGTCTGAGCCAAGCGCACCATACCTGCCACGTAAACTCACATAAAAGAAACAGATGATGAACAGATTCCGTTTCCTTTTTGCACAAGGCACATAAACTATCATTCTGATGAAGCACACCTAGTCTGCTCAACCTTTCTTTAGTATTTACCCTGCCAATAAGAACGAACCAGCCAAAAAGCTCAATTCTCGAAGGTACCAACCCTCCCCAAATTGATCTAGTGAAACTGTAGCTCGTAATCTCTTCCGAGAGAGTCTCCGATTGCAACACCGGCAGAAAAGAGTTAGTAGAAAAAATACCTTTATTATCAAATTTTCACACAATATTATCCTCTCTACCAGTTGATAGTTTCACTGGACTTAACCTCTCATGAAGTTGATGAACCAATTCCAACTCCCACTGGAACAACTCCTTCCTCTAATGGAAATTCCAAATCCACTCTATTCCATCCCAGAACCCACAGTCCCCTATCATTGATCCTTGTTGGTTTGAAATAGAGAAGAGCCTTGGAAAACTTGCTTTCAAAGGACCACCTTGCACCCAATTATCTTCCCAAAATTGCATCCTTCTTCCATTCCTTACTTCCATTGCCAGGCCACTAATAAGTTTTTCTTTCACCTGTTGGTCTGCTATATTCAATTGACAGATGTCTTTCCATGGGCCCCTTTACAGGAAGAGTCTGACTAGATAGCATGACATGAGGAGTCAGACTATTACACAAACACACAACCGTCTTCCACAGCGGGCACTCCTCCTTTGAGAAACGCCACCACCATTTGAACAACAGCGTTGTGTTCCTTATTACTGCGTCTTCGACCCCCAATCCTCCAGCCTTTTTTGGAGCCTGGACCACTTCCCACTTCACTAGGGGCATACCACAGCTGCCATCCTCCTTGCACCACAAAAAACTTCTCTGAAGGGCAATCAGCTTGTTAGCGACCGCCTTCGGCATCTTGTACAGGCTAAGGTAATAAATCGGTAAGCTATTCAAGACCGATTTGATGAGAACTAGCTTACCTGATTTGTTTAAAACCTTTGCTTTCCACAAGTTGAGCTTCTCTTCCACCTTGTCTATGATCGGCTTCCAAGTCTTTACCAACCGAGGATTCGCTCCTAAAGAGATCTCGAGGTATCTAATAGGTAGCGTCGCTTGTTTACATCCTAGAAGACCACATACATGCTCCACCCACTCCTGCTCACAATTGACTGGGATCAAATTCGACTTATCAAAAATTGATGCTCAGCCCAGACATCAACTCAAAGCAGCACAGCAGTCTCTTGTAGTTCGTAATTGTTTCTGTCTCCGGAGGGCAAAACAAGATAGTATCATCTGCGAACTGGAGATGAGATAATTCAATATGATCTCTCCCGACCAGCAGTGGAGCAATGCGCCCATTTCTTGCAGCTTCCCCCAACATTCTATGCAATACATCAACCACGAGCACAAACAGCAGAGGAGAGAGTGGATCCCCTTGTCTTAATCCTCGCTCCATTTTAAACTCCTTGGAAGGTGAACCATTCACCAAGACCGACATAGAGGCTGTACTGACACACTCTTTCACCCAATTCCTCCACCTTTGTCCGAAACCCATCTTTTGAAGCACAATATCCACAAAGCTCCATCTAACTCAATCATAGGCTTTCTGAAAGTCTAGCTTTATGATTGTCGCCTTCTTTTTCCTTGTCTTGAGCCATTGAACCGTCTCACACGCAATGAGGGCGCCATCATGTATCTTCCTATCCTTAACAAACGCACTCTGTGTCTCTCCTACCAAATCCGGCATTACTGTTCTTATTCTCCGCACTAAGACCTTGGAGATCACCTTATACACACACCCCACCATACTAATCGATCGGAAGTCCTTGATCTCTTTAGCACCCACAAACTTCGGAGCTAACATCACCCACGTGACATTTGCATCGTTTGGTAACTTAGCACTTTGGAAGAAATCCATCACCACTGCAGTGAACTCCTGACCAATATCCTCCCAGCATCGTTTGATGAAGTTCATATTGTACCCATCACTACCCGGGGCTTTAGATGATTTGCAGTCCCAAACTGCCTCCCTAATTTCCTCCACAAATGGCATCACCTCCAAAGCTACATCCTCTGCTCCATTAATCTGTCTTACCAACCCATTCCGAAAGCCAATCTTCGGAACAAATTCCTGCCGATACAGGTCCTTATAAAATCCTCTAATTGAAACCTTTATTCTTGTTTGATTCCGCACTAACCGTCCATGAATCACTAGAGCATCAATCCTGTTATTCCGTCTTCTAGCCGAGGCAATGTTATGGAAGTATCTAGTATTTTTATCCATGTACTTACTATGCTGAGACCTCAACATCTGCTTCCAGTGTAACTCCTTTTTCACATACCACTTCTGGCAATAGCTCACCAGCGCCTTCCTTCTAGCCTCTGTTGTACCATCATAGATTCCTTCACTAACCATATTATCCAGTTTCTTAATCTCCTCCTCAAGCACCTTCAGTCTCTTGTCCATACCCCGAAGTTGTTCTTGTGCCATAGTCGTAGAGGACCCGTCAAAGCCTTCAACTTACTAGTGAACTGTGCAGCTCCCAAAATTCTCCATTCATTTTTAACCATGCTCAGGAAACCCTCATGCGTAAACCAGGAATCTAGACTTCTGAAAGGGCAGGGGCCATCACCCACTCTCTTATCCTTCACAATCAACGGACAGTGGTCTGACAGCCCTCTAGGCCCACCTTTTAGTCAAACATCAGGAAATTCCTCAACCCACTCTATATTAACCAAAACCTATCAATCCGACTGCAAGATCGACCCCTGAACCACGTGAACTTCCTATCATTCAGAGGCATGTCCACCAACTGCATATCATGTACCCAATTTCTAAACTCTTCTGCTGACACCGGTAAACTACTAGCTCCTGTACGCTCTTCGATATGAAGAATCTCATTGAAGTCCCCGAAGAAGCAGAAAGGCACCTGACATAGACCCGCAATATAACTCAACTCCTCCCATACAACCCGTTTGTCCTCCCTCTCATGCGCCCCATACACCAAACAAAAAGCACAATTAAAATTGTTCTTCATCAGCACTTCTTCAATGCACAACCATCTCTCCCCTTTATAATAGTTGTTGGCTTTGAACATCGCCTCATCCCAAATTAGCAACAAACCCCCCGAGGTCCCTGCTGACTCCACATACTCCCATCCTACAGAACTGTAACCCCAGATTCTCGCAACATCAAATTTCGTAAAAACCTGCCTCTTAGTTTCGACCAAACCTAACATGTTCAGCTTATAACAGTTCTTCAAAGATTTTATCATACTCAATTTGCCATCCCCCCCCTCAACTCCCGAATATTCCAACAGCTAAAAATCATTTAACAATATTTTTACTCACCTTATTGAGATTCTTAGGCCGACTTCTTCTTGCCTTTTCTTTTTGTTTTGCCATCTTTCTCTTCACCGCTAATTCTTCATTTTGCTCTTGCAAAATCGCCATAATATCCACCTCTTCATCATATAACACAGCACCCGACTCTACTGCCAAAGCCCATGTTTCCTCATTTTCTTTCATCTGATCTTGCATCGTAGTTCTGCCTTCAACTGCCCCTGCCAGGTCTCTGTCGCTGCCTCGTACTCCGCGTTATCCACCACCCTGGTCTCCCCATTAGACATAGCTTGTCCCTCTGTGGTCCGTGCAACCGGTTCCTCATACACCTGAACCGGGTTCGAAGAAAGGTTGTCATAAGTGGGATAGGCCTCTCCATCTCCGTCTGGTTCCATTAGCGCCCCTGTCCTCTCCACCAACCACGACGCCGTCTCCCCTCCTTCGTCAGCGTCGCCACTCCCTGGGTCACAGCCACCTGCTTCAGTCATGGAGTCAAGTGTATCAGCCGCCCAATGCCCTGGTTCGCGCGCCTCATCTCTCCCCGTAGCATCAGCGTTCAAGTCGCGCGCACCTGGGCGGCTTCACATGGCGTGCGGACATGGCCCCTTCACCTGCTGTGTGCCCTTCCCCTCATACATACTGAACCGTTCTCCTGTAGCCCGACCTGGTTCTGCACCCAACCCAGCCAGCCTCCCCCCCTTGGATACTTTATCAGACCTAGAGTCCATTAACCATACAGTAGAAGCCCAATCATCCTCCGCCAAAATCCTCTTTTGCTTCAGCCCCCCTGCGTTCCTTTTGTTATTTGGGCCACTTAATACCAAGCCCATACCACCCCCATCAGCCTTAACTCCCTTATTTTGGTCTTTATTTTTTAAACCCAAACCCTTCACTCCAACTACACTTATAGCCCCATGCAGCACCCCTCCATCACGCACGTTAATTTCCTGCGTAACCGTCCTCTCCGAACATTCCTCCCCATTCAATCCATATCCCCCATAATCCTCCTTTCCATTACACTCAGTACAGCTATCCGAATCAATTACCTTAACATCTTTATCCAAATTATGATATTTAAAATTTAAATCATTCAAAAGCACGTCATCAATGACCCTTCTACCCTCCTCGCCGCCAATCCACTTATCATTGAAAATCTGTAGGTCTGCCGCCGGATCCCTCGGCACCACCTCATGCGTCTGGCTATTACCGCCTGCACCAGAGTTCCTGATCACAGACTCTCGTATCGTACTCTCTAAACAATAAGCCTCATACCCCACTTCTTTAACAAAAACATCAAAACCACTATCACCGATTGAGATGTGGATCCAATCTCGTATGACGTCAAAAGTTCTTGTGTCTATTTAAATCCGTCCAGTTGTAAAGGATGATCCTGCTCCTGTGCCTATATCACATCTAACCACATCCCCCCATATGCCCCCCCAATGTTTTAAATGTTTCTGAGGATCATACATGTAAAGGCACTCCATAGCATTCCAACCAAACTCTTCTGGTCTCACACCGTTCCGACTCCTCCCATCTCCAAACTTTATGAAAAAATTGAAGCAGCCTATCCAACTTGAAAGTAAACGTCTCGTCTGCATGCTCCACAGTCTCAAACGTGATTATAACCTTACAGGCACCCAACTCGCTTACCTCCATCACATGAGGCACATTTTTAAAAATTGTCCTTCTCAACGATTGAAGGTCAAAAGGTTTCAAAGTGCTTGCTACTAAACTCCGCACTAACCAATCCATATTTCCTGCCGCTATTGACACTTCAACCCTTTCCATCTGCCCATTCGCATGTTGGTCAGTAACTTTCTTATCATCCTTCTTCACCTCCACATGTTGTGCCATAGTCACCTCCTTTTCCCTACCACATTCCATAGGTCCCTCCTCATGTTGAAGTCTTCGTACCTCCTGCACCCGCCGTTCCCTCTCCTGCTGTTGCCTTCGAAACCTAGCTGCACCTATAGAAACGATCTTCCCTCGTAGTCTCATATTATTCATCTCCGTAATCACTTTTAGTGCGCCGCCTTTCGTGGTGTAGCGTACAAAAGCAAAGAGATAAACTTCTCCTAGTTTACGTTTACGGGCCAGATATATGTCGTTAATTCGTCCCGTCTAACAGAACAGATGATATAATTCCTTCTTCGAAATATCCTCCGGTAAATTATCCACAAACAGAAAAATATTCCTTTTCCAGGCGATGGTACTCTTCTCGATTTATCATCAAGAGTATACGTCCATTAAATAAATAATTTTTTTTTATAAACGAGACTATTTTTAACGTTCTGAAATTGGTTTAAATTAGTCGGTTGAATCGTGAGCAAATGATAAATGCAATTCGATCTAATAAGAAATTAACTAATCGAAAAATCGATAGAAAACTGGTGAGTCAAACAAAATTGAACAAAAAATTAGTCAATTTTTTTATTTTTTTGGTAAAATTGACAAGTTTTTAAATGAATATAGAAAGAGAAGTAGACCAAGAAAAAAAAAGTGAAAAAAAGAATGAGCAGATCCAAACGTAGATATGTGTTTTAATTTAGTTGCTAAAATGAGCATCTTGGTTCTTTTGATACTTGGACATAAAACAAACTAATGGTGCATATCAAGGGTTTTGATAATTCAAAGCTGAGTGAGTCGCATTCAATCTAAGTCAATGCAAACCAAGTCTAGACCCAGACCAAAGAAAAGAGAGCACACACAACACAAGAAACACAATTAATCTAAAATCAAGTCTAGACCCACACCAAAGAAGAGAGAGCACACACAACACAAGAAACACAATTAATATATATATATATATATAATTTTACAATCAAAATGTGCTATATGTCACTTTCTCATTGTAATTGAAATTAAATTTTTCTCTCCAAAATTAAAAAGTTTTATTCTCTTTCTTACTAATTTTACAATCAAAATGTACTACTTATCACTCTCTCATTACAATTAAAATCAAATTTTTCCCTCCAAAATTAAAGAATCTTTCTCCATCCCTACTAATTTTACAACAAAAATATGTCACATGTCATTCTATCGTTGCAATTGAAATCAAATATTTCCCTTCAAAATTAAAAAGTTTCCCCCTCCTCCTTCTCCTCCCTTTATCTATCATTTTCATTCCTTCAACCACTCTATCCCTTTTATATATCATTGTCAATGAATAATTATAAATTTGACAATCAAAATGTGCAACATGACATCTTTAATTATATTAAAATCTATTTTATATATATCTAATTTTACAACCAAAATGTGCCACATGTCACTTTTTCATTGCAATTGAAATAAAATTTTTTCGCTCCAAAATTAAAGAGTTCTATCATCTTTCTTACTAATTTTACAACTAAAATGTGCCACATGTCACTCCCTCGATCATTACAATTAAAATCAAATCTTTCCCTCCAAAATTAATGAGTTCTTTTCTCATCCCTAATAATTTTACAATCAAAATATGCCACATGTCATTCCCTCATTCCCTCATTGCAATTGAAATTAAATCTCTCCTTCCAAAATTAAAAAGTTCTCCCCTCCTCCTTCTCCTTTTATCTATCCTTCTCATTCCTTCAATCACTCTATCTCTTTTATATATCATTATCAATGAATAATTATAAATTTGATAATCAAAATGTGCAACATGACATTCTTTAATTATATTAAAATTAAAATTAAAATTAAAATATAACTATATATTATATTATATTATATATTATTATCTAATTTAATTACAAAATGTGTCACATGACACTCTTATTAAATTTGAGAGAAAATATTTTTTTCTAAAATTATTAAACTCCCTTCCTAAATTTTTTCATCTACCTCTCTTCCTTTTTCTATTTCTCTCTACCATTCTCACTCTATATATAATTCTAATATATTTATATATTATTTCTAATTTAATAACCAAATGTGTCACATGACATTATCTTATTCAAATTGAAAACAATATTTTCTTCCAAAATTAATAAACTCCCTTCTTAAATTCTGTCATCTATCTCTTTTCCTTTTTCTATTTCTCTCTACTCTTCCCACTTTATTTATAATTTGTAATTTATATTTTATATTTGATAAATCAAAATGTGTCATCAGATATTTTTATTATAATTAAAATAAATTTTTTCTTTCAAAATTAATAAACTCCATTTCTCAGTTTTCATCTTTATTTTTTTCTCTCTTTTCTCTTATTCTCTATTTTTTCTATCTTTTTGTTCTACAAAAAATAAAATTAACAAAATAATATAATTTCAAATAAAAATATTATTATTATATACATATTCTTTTAGTTTTAAATTTTTACTGTTTATCTTTTTAATCTATATTTTTATTTTTTTTCTTTCAAATATTTATTAAATATAATTTAGAGAGAATACTAGTGTTATGATTAAAAGTTAAAATCAAGATTCAATTGTTTAAAAAAAATAATTTTGAGTTAATTTTATAACTATCAATATAATTTTTTTTTCATGCTAATATCTAATTATATTTTTATATATATAGAGAGAAAAAAATATTATTTTTAAATAGTAAATATAAAAATTAATTATTTCTATTTGTATAATAGACTTAACACCTAATCAAAAGTATATAAATTAAATCGTTTCAAATTTTAGATAACGAATATTAAAATTAATTATTAGTAATAAATCAAATTTTTTCACATAAAAATAATAACTAAAAATATTATTATTTGATTTTTTTATCTACAGAAATCTTGATCTTCTTAATCGACGAAAACTTTTGTTCTCTACAATTTTTTTATAAAAATATTTTGATTCTATAAATTTGTGTGCTATAAGACAAAAATCGATATAATTTTATAAGATTTATATTCCCCGTTTAGGGTAAAAATACTAGTTAGTTACTAACTCAAGGACACAAACACAGTTATCTCTCTCTACTCTCTCTCGTTTCTTGGGCCATCCACATTCATGGCTATGGCTTCACAAAGTATTCATCAATACCAATGGATGTGTCTCTTAATTTTTCTGTTCTACCCTTTGCCTTTTTCTTCCCTCCTCCAATTTTATTTTCCTCTAAACGGATTTCTCTTCTCTTTTCACTTCTAAAACTCTTTTTTTATTTTATTTATATAGCTTTTTAGTTTTTTTTTTTTTTTTATATTGGTTGGACACTTTTAACTTTTTTAAATATTGCCATTATTGTTATCTCTAGAAAATTGTTGGTTTAATTAAATGCTGCTACAATTAAAGTGCACAACAGTTAAGATTTTATTAAGAAAAGAAAATATAAATTTGTTTGACAAGAGTATGAGACCATAACTAAGTATAAATTTGGTATTATTTATAAATTATAAGATATACATTAAAATTATTATTAGTAGAATTTTTCAAAAATTTTACTTTAATAAATATATTAAAAATTTAGATTTTGTATATTCTTTATAAAAATCAATTTCAATAGTAACCTGAGAGCACATATTAATTAAACTTTATTTATATTATTTAAAAATTCATTACTCTATTTTTTGTGACCTTGTAAAAAATTGATCTAAAATAATGCATGCTTAACTTAAAACTTATACATTTTTACGTATTTATTATTTAAAGAGTTTTCATGTCACTAAATTTGCTAACTAGTTCAAAGTATAAAGAAAGTGAGAATATAAATTTATTTAAACAATTAAATGAATAAATACAAAAACACATCATGCGTGTTTAAACTTTTAAAGAAGAATAATTAGAAGTAGAAAACATAAAAAATTAAAAAATATTCACTTAACTTTATTATAAGTTATTGTTATAACAAATAGAAACCCAAAAAATAAATGAAAAATCCATTCAAACAAAACTTCTACAGATCACTAAAAATAATTTTTATCAAAATCTTTAAAAAGTTTAATTTTAGTAAAAGATTGAGATAATTATAAATAGACCTATTTTACACGTAGGATGAATAAAATTCTTTTAAAAATATTTTTTTACAATATACTAAAATTAGATTTGACAGTATCATGGTGGAATAGTTATGCATAGTAAAGTTTTTTGTATACTGTGTAAAAAATAAAAATTCTATAAATATATTGAATCATTTGTGATTTTGGCTTTCGCTCAAAGTGCTCTCTCCCTTCTCCATTTTTGCATCCTCTTCGGACACTCCGATATTCCATTGATCTTCCACTCTCTCAACTTCCAAAGTTATGATCTTTTTCTGATCACCATCCACCCCATGTAACCATGTAAGTTATTGCTCCTATTTCATCACTTCCCTTTAAACGTTACACTTTCCTCTCTCAATTCCCCTATTTTTTTTATTTTTTATTTTCACTTCCATCCACTTCTATTATCTTTGTTGGATTTTGACGTACTTTCAGTTTCTACCCTTTCTTCTCTGTGAGTTCATTTTGAATTTCTCTTCGTGTGCGCGTGCGTCTGATTTTTTCTTTAAATGTTTATTATTGTTTTGATTTTTGAGTTGTTGGTAGTGTTTTTTTTTTTTGTCTTTCTATCGTAATTGTGGAATGCTTGTTAGTGGTTACTTTGAAAGACCAGGTTCAGTGGGTTTGGATTGGGATCTATGTGGGATCTCTCGGTTTCTGTTTTCTTCTTATTATATATTATTCTCATCTTTGCGTGGTTTAGTTTATAATGTTTATGCTGGTTAATATTGGTTCTTGTGCTTTTTTTATTTGTTTTTTTTTTTTTTTTTGTGTGTATATATAGAGATTATCACCTGGGTGGCTTCTTCGTCCGAATAAAAAGGAAAAAGATTGAATTTTGACGCATTCCCAGAACATATGTTGCTTTTTTGAGTGGTGGCTAGCTATTTCATGGGTTGAACTTGAAGAATTATGGGTAGCTTTAGCGAATTCGAAGAATGTCGGTTTTTTGATGCTCAAGAAGATGTTGTGTCCATTGCAGATTCAGTATCTGATGGAACTGACACCCTTGACATCAAATCTACTTCCAATGGAAGAATAGGATTGGAGGGCTTTGACTATGATGTGTGGATTCGGAGCCCAAGGAGTGTTCGAGAGCGTAGGGGCAAGTTTATGAAGAAGATGGGACTGAGTGTGAATGGGATTGAGAATTCAGTGGATGTGGTCGGTGTTGTTGAGCAGGAAGAGGTGAGGGATAGAGTGGAGTATAGTAGTGGGGCTGTGACTAGAACTTGTGATGGTTTTGAAGAGGAGTTCTGTTCGAGTCGGTCATCTATGTCTTGTTTTTCCGGTATTGATTCTTCAAAGGAGTTTGGTTTGGAGGAGAACTTGCTGTGCCAAGACAAGAATTCAGACAAGAGAGTTGAGTGTAATGTGGATCCAAAGGGGGAACAGAGGAATATGAGGGATGGTAGGGATGTGGTTCTGGATCGGTTGGCGAATACAGGGGAACCTGATGATTCTGAGAAACCCTCTGGGGTAACTCCTTCTTGGCAGACGAATGGGAATAAAAGGAGTTGGCTCAGAAGATTGCGGTCATTTACATGTATGCTTGATAATCAAGGTGATAATGGTTTTGGCTCAGGATGTAGGCTTCAGAGAGTTAAGGTTCGACAATGCAAGAAGCAAATGAAGGAATTATCTGCTCTTTACATGAGACAAGATATCAAAGCGCATGAAGGTTCTATTACGACAATGAAATTCAGTCCTGATGGCCAGTATCTTGCAAGTGGCAGTGAAGATGGAGTTGTGCGCTTGTGGCAAGTGATTGAGGAGGATATGTCTAATGAAATTGACATTTCAGAAATTGACCCATCCTCCCTTTACTTTACAGTGAATAATCTCTCTGAATTGAAACCTCTGTTTATGGACAAGGAGAAAATCAACAAACTGAAGAGCATGAGAAAAACACAAGATTCAGCATGTATCATTTTCCCTCCTAAGATCTTCAGGTTGTTGGAGAAACCATTGCACAAGTTCTATGGGCATAGAGGTGAAGTATTGGATCTCTCCTGGTCAAAGAATAATGTGAGTGAATGTCAAAAATTTTTGTTTTCTAGCAAGAAAGGCATTCGCTTGCCTATGAAAATTGATTTGGTTCTTCTTTTTGATGCAGTATCTTCTCTCATCATCCGTTGACAAAACTGTCCGTCTGTGGCAAGTGAAATCCAATAATTGCTTGAAAGTTTTCCCACACAGTAATTATGGTGTGCATTACTACAATTCTGTTCTGATTTTTGGCATTGTTGAACCATTTATCTTAATTTGTTCTCATTACTTCAAAATTTTCTTATGTTTCTTTTTGTTATTTGATAATGTTGTGTAGTGACATGCGTACAATTCAATCCCGTAGATGATAATTATTTCATTAGTGGATCTATAGATGGAAAAGTGCGCATCTGGACGATTCCTGATTGTCGTGTCATAGATTGGACTGACATTAGAGATATAGTAACGGCAGTATGTTATCGACCCGATGGCCAGGTAGAGCAACTCTTTCTTTTTACATGCTTTCTTCTATGGAAGGAAATACTATATAGAAAATATTGACATGAATTACCTGCTTTATACAGGGAGGGATTATTGGGTCCATGGCAGGAAATTGTCGATTTTATAATGTATCAGGTATAATTCTTTGGGTATATTTTCCTCTAGTGAGACTACTTAGATGTCATTTAGTAGATTTCATAATATCTCATATAATTAGGATTCAAAATGTTATTGTGCCATGGTGGATGGGTGATTGATAGGTGGCTTGGTGGACCTACATTCTGCACATGCTTGAAATAAATATTTTTTTTCTTTAGAATAACGATGATGTATAATCATGGACAAATTATGATTGGATGTGAATGTCAACGGCTCTAATGTAATCACTTAAACACTTTAGCTAGGTGCTCATTGCTTGTGTTTCATCTTTTGCTTGAAGCAGATAATCAGTTGCAGTTGGATTCCCAACTATGTTTACTTGCTAAAAAGAAATTTACTGGAAGAGGGATAACAGGCTTTCAGGTATTTTCTCTTTTTATTTGGCTTCTTGCATCAAATGAATAATTTTGGCTTAATTCCCATTCATTTTTTGCTGTTCTATATAAGCTGCTCTTTATTTGGCCAACTGATTATATTTTATTTGTTTCAGTTTTTTCCACAAGATTGTAACAAAGTTATGGTTACCTGTGCGGATTCACAAGTCAGAATCCTTGACGGGCTTAATGTGATTGGCAAATACAAGAGTATGTTCGTTATCTTATTCTTATGTTTTACAAAGAATTGTTCTTGGATCTGTACTTCTGCACATTCTTTTAGGATTTTGTTTAGTTATTGTTCTGGCATTTTATTGGTTTAGCAATTATTGGTACATTCCTCTAATTTGCATTTTATTTCATATTATGTTTCTAAAAATTCTTGTTCTGTTTCTGTAGGCGTAGGCACAGGGAGCCCAATGAGTGCATCTTTCACTTCTGATGGCAAACATATATTATCAGCATCCGAGGATTCTAATGTATATATGTGGAATGTTAGTCAGGAAGAGTCTATTCCCATGAAAGCTAAGAAGATTTGGTCTTCTGAGCGGTTTTTCTCAAACGCTTCCATTGCAGTGCCTTGGCAAGGTTTGAAACCTCAGACCGTGGAAAATGAACACCAATGGAATGTCCTAGATAAAACTTCACCTGAATCTGGACATCTTAACCCACCTGCTTCATTCTCCCTGGGTCAAGAGTATTTCTTGGAGGCTTTGCCTAAGGGATCCGCAACTTGGCCGGAGGAGAAGCTTCCAATTTCTAGCTCGAAGGCAAAAACGTCTACAATGCTTAAATCCGAGTACAGGTTCCTGAAATCTTCATGCAGGAGTACCTCTCGTTCTCATGCATGGGGGATGGTCATTGTGACTGCAGGCTGGGATGGTCGGATAAAGACATTCCACAATTACGGATTACCCGTACCCGTTTGAGAAGGGGGGGAGGGGGAGGTGAATTTTCCTTGGCATAAGCAAGCTGTCCTCGGAAAATTACATGGTGCTGATGTTGTTGGAGTTGAGAGTGATGTTGACTTTGGCAGCAACTGTGACATAGCATGTCAAAGTCAAAGCCAAAGCATGAATTAGAGGAACTTTGGCTTTTGGAGGGGCCCCCTTCACATTGGTATCGCTGGTTGAACAGTGACAAGTGGTTACATTACTGTGGTTCAAAAATGTAATGTTGCTGGAATTTAGCAAGTTGCCAAGTTACATTGCCTTTTGATAATCTAGAATCTGCTGGCCCCTAAAGGAGATGCAAATTCATGTGTTAGAAGCTTGGAAGGGGGTCCTATCAGATATTATTTTGATTATGTTGAAAGGACTGTGGGGCCTTCACAACACTCCATGCTTGCTACGATGAGTGGAGGAGATTCAAGCACTGCTGATTGAGGTTAACCTTGAGCAAAATTGCCATTTAGCAGAGATAGAGCTGTGTGTTTTCATCATTACATTATTGGCAGGGCTAACTAATTGGATCTCTTTGTCTGCCAATGTGGCCGTCGATCTCCTGGTGGGGCCGCCGGAATTGGACATCGGTGCCTTTTGGGCTCTCCGGTGATACAAACAATACATACAACAACCAATCTAATTATTGCTGCATTTAGTGGCTCCAAGCACCTTTGGAAGCTGCTTCAATGCTCTAACAAAAAATCATTGCTAACAAAGAAATATTTCTGTATATCATCATCATCATCTCAATTTTAGGCTGAGATCACCTTTCATTAGGATCTTATCCTTTTCCAAATTGTATTACCATTTTGGTGTTTTGAGGGATATATACTATGTAAGTAAAATTTTGTTGCCTTCGATTTATGAATGGAAACAGTGGTAAACCAGAAAGAAAGTTCTTTGTACATTTGCTCTCTTTTTGTTTCACAAAATAAATTGGAACTCTTAAAAGTTTATTGTCTAAACTACTATTTTGTGAAAAGCAAACAACAGTTACTTTAAATCAAAAGGGTAATATTTACCTACTAATATAAAGTGTTATTGGTGCACTTTGAAACATTTTAATTGTTTGTGGTTGAGAACAAGAGCTAGTCCCTTTTATCTTTTGCGGTTCCAATTATTTGAATCATGTTTGGATTAACGTTTTGATTAGCAAGGAATGAAGCAGAAGATAGTGACTGGTGACAGTGCATTCCAATTTTAATTATGAACCATGCAATTATGAACAAAAAGGAATATGTTTTATGTTATTGGAAACAGGAATATGTGACACTCACGTGGAATGTAGTTATAAGTGGTTATTTCTTTCATTACACTCTGTGCACATTGTAGTTATGTATATACACTAAGATGAGAACTGAAGATTAAGGTTTATGCATTCATAAACAGAAATATCTTTTTGCTGCTAGTGGTTGGAACACTCTGTACCTTCCATCATTGTGCTAGAAAGTATTTTAAAACATGACATGCTCATTGGAGAATATAGCATCTAATCCAATCTTCTAATCATGAAGCGGTTTCATGCCAAAAGCATTTATTATTATTGTTTGGAGAAGAAACAAAACAAAATCATATCAATGAACCCTCCTTTCAAAACTATATAAAGCATGTACAAGCAAAAACCACATGGTAATGGACACCATGAGCGCATATGTAGAAAAAAAAATTAATAAAAATGAATGATTCATTTTTGAATTCGTTATTAGCCTTCTACTATAATCTAATAATCTTCTCAACCTCCATTTTGGGCTTTAATATGCTCACAATCAATAGTTAAGATTTTCTTTTTACATCAAAATCGGTTATATTTAAATTTTATTTTTAAAATAAAAATAGAAAAATTACAAAGTTTCAAAAAATAATTTGTTTTTATATCTAAGAAATACAATATATTTTTTTTTTATCTCTATCTTTTAGAAATAATATTTAAATGTAGTCTAATCAGACTAATTTTCTTGGCGGATATACATTTTACATTCATATCACTAAAACTCAAAAATATTATTAAAAATTATTGAAGTTATAGCACTTGAAACAATTTGAATGGGATTATTCGCGCATGTGTTTACGTGTGTCAAATTTTCCTTTTATGATTAGAGAAACGATAGGAGGTATTATTAGTAAGATTTAAGTATTTTGTAGGTATATATTTATAAAATAATAATATTTTTTTATTTTTAATATATTTGATGAAATTTTAATAATTTTTTTATGATAATTTAAAATATTTACAACTCACATGCAAGATTTTTATTATTAACCAATTTTTTAACTATCATTTTTATATTTTAAAATGAAATATATAATTAAAATCTCACCTTTATAAAAATTGAGACATACCTATTAAGAATCCCTAACCTATTATGATTAGGCCAATCAGGCTAGTAGAGAGTGTTACCCACCTATGAATATCGGTGCAGAGAACCAAAGCTAAAAGGTGCATTAAGCCTATGTTTGGTTGGAAAAAAAAAAAAAAAGATAAAAAAAATTGAATAATTTTTTTTTAAATGTATTTAAAAAAAATAAAATAAATTGAGTAAAAAAATTATTTTATTTTTATATTATAAAATATATTAAAAAATAAAAAAATAATATTAGAAATAAAAAAAAGAATTAGTTTTTTTATTTTTTTAATATTAAAAAATTTAATAAATTTTATTAATTTCTTTAATTTTTTTATTTTTTTCAACTAAATAATAAAAAAAAAAATTGGATTTTTTTTTTCTTCAAACAAACATGGCCGGAGGAAAGAACAAAAAGCATAACTTTGGATTAACTTCATAGAGAGATTTGTTTTGAATAAAAAATTACACGCACCCGACAAAGAAACATGTAACAATTTGTCCTAGCTTTCTATGTGATACACATCATGATTGTAGTTAGTTCATTTTTTAATTGCCACTTTAATATTAAGAAATGACTACCACTTTAATGAAAGGTTTTGGGATTGATTATGAATCTCTAATTATATATTATTCTTATGATCTATCTCCATCAAGTGTCTTTTGATGTTTCTTTGATAAAAATATATGAATTGAAGTTACCATCATGCAAGGACAAAGCAAAAGAGCGTTGTGTAATAAAAAAAAAAGTAATAATAAGACCAATTTTTATATAATTAGCCAGTGAAAAACCAGTCAAAATTACAACATATGACTAAAGAGTTGGTCTATATTCCAAAGGAATGCGAATTCAACTATAGTCAATTAGGGTTTAAGATTTTTAGTTTTAACTATAAGTTATTACAAAAATAAAAAAAAATTATTTTTTATGCATACTATAAATAATCAGAATGGATATGATTAACGTTATGCGGAAGAATTTATACTGCATATTAAAGTTTAAACTCTTAAAAAAATTATCAAATCATGCGAGGTCATTACAATAAAATTTAATAAAAAATTATTAATTACGTAAAAATATTTTTATATAAAAATAATATTTAAGATATTGATATATATTAAATTAAATAATTTAATTAATTTATTAATTTATTTTGATAATTTTTAGTTATTTTCTCTCAATAAAAATATTTTTATGTAAGTATTCGGCTTATTATAATTGAAAGAGTGCATTTAAAGTGAGACATGTTAGGGTATCTCCAACTTCTATCAATTTTGTTGACATGTCAGTATTCACAGTTCACACACGGTGGTGGTTACAACTTACAAAGCAGTGAAGCACGCGATTTAGTGCTCCAAAAGATAAATGAAATTTTAGGATTTAAATCTCTAAAGTTTAAATTTTGCTTTAAAGAATAAAATGTGATTTTTTATTTTTAAATAGTTTTTTTTTTTATATTTATTTTTGATTCCACCTATAAAATCAATGGTGAAAGATCACACTTTACTTTCTAAAGTGAAATTTAAACTTTAAAGGATCTAAATCTAAAATTTTAAAATTGTGTGGGTAAAGGACTTGATAGTGTCAGAACGTTTAGATTATTAAATTGTCTCATAATAAAATATATTTTTTAAATTTTTTAATAATTACTAAATATTTTATTTCTAATTTTAATTGCAAATTAACTCTATATATTTTATTTAATCATAAAATTATTTTTATTTTATAAATTATTATTTTATTATTCATCTATTATGTTTATTAATAATAAAAAACAAAAATAATAACGAATTAAATATTTCATTGATCGTAATAACTTTTTGACAATGATTAAAAGTTTATCTTTGATCCATTACATCCGTCGAATATTTTGAAATCGTATTTCTTATAAAATCAATCGATTGGATTAACAAAACAATCGATTGAATTTCAGGTTTCTCATAACTCAATCGATTGGACTTCAGGTTACCACAAAACAATCGATTGAAAGTTGCAAAACAGTATGATTTTCGCAAAAATCAATCGATTGATCATATTACCCAATCGATTGAACGATAACTAGAATGTGGGTTTTTTATAATTCAATCGATTGAAGGCCACTATTAAAATAATATATGAAGGTTTAATCGATTGGTATAATAATACAATCGGTTGAATTTTGTACGTGACTAATGGTATATTCCAATTCAATCGATTGAATATTGGTATGTTCATTCAATCGATTGAAATGTGATCCAATCGATTGGTAGGATAATCCAATCGATTGAATTTTGAATCGCGCCGTTCTCAATTTTCATATCGTTTTTATAAAATTTGAATCGCGCCGTGACTAATGGTTTATAAATCGATTGAGTTATGAGAAACCTGACATTCAATCGATTGTTTTGTTAATCTAATCGATTGATTTTCTAAGAAACACGATTTCAAAATCTTCGACGGATGTAATGGATCAAAGATAAACTTTTAATCGATTGGAATTGCCAAAAAGTTATTACGATCAATGGAAGATCTAATTCGTTATTGTTTTTGTTTTTTATTATTAATAAACATAATAAATGAATGATAAAATAATAATTTATAAAATAAAAATAATTTTTATAATTAAATAAAATATATAATGTTAATTTATAATTAAAATTAGAAACGAACTATTTAGCAGTTATTAAAAAACTTAACAAATATGTTTTATTATGAGACCATTTAATAGTCCAAACATTTTGAAACCATCGAATCCGATACTGACTGAAAAGAGTAAAAGTTTGCATTTGAAGTCTTAAAAGCTTTTAAATGTGAAGAAAGAGATTTTTTTTTCTTTTATTGGTTTTTGTTTTATTTTAGGCTAAATCCAGTAGTATTTTAATATTGGGTCATCAAAATTCAAAACACATTTTTTTTTAGTGTGGCAAACCCATTTTAAGTTGGAATTAATTTTTTTTATTTCAAATTGTAGTGGGTTAAAATTAAAAACTGTAGCGACAGTAATAAATCAAAGGAAAAAAATTATAATTTTATGATTTTTTATTTAAAATTTGTTTGGATTAAGAATTTTTTTTTTCATTATTTTTGTTTTGGACTATTTTATTTTAAAATTGATATTGAACTATTATAATAAAAACATAAAAAATAAAAAAACTAATAAAATAAGAATATCCTTTTACAGTTAATTTTAAAAGACTAAAATATCATTTAAAATTAAGATTATTTAATTTGAATTAAAAATATAATTTAATTTTAAAGAAGTAACATATATTTTTAGTTAATTTTTAAAATATACAAATGTCCTTTTAAAATTAAAGTTGTTTGATTGTTTTAAATATTACAAATTTATATTTGAATTTAAAATAATAAAATTACCATTTTTTGAGGATTAATTTTAAAATATATATTTAAAGATTTATTAAAAAGACAAAAAAAAACCCTTTTAATATTAATGTGTTTAAAAGACATTTAAAATAATAATATTAATTTTTTGTCTTGTTTCAAATTGTTAGTCTCATTTTTATTTATTTTTTTATCCTTTTTTAAAATCCTTAATCACGATTTTTTTTTGTGACATTAACAATCTTCCATATCCATGCATTATATTAAATTAGAATAATATTAATGTATTACACTCCTTTGTTTATAATATTCAAAAAAATAGCCCCACACATATATGTGGCCTTGTTTTTTAAATAAATATTTTTTTTATCACAAAACTATGTTTCTGTTTTTGTGTTGTAAATGTTGTTATTGTTTTAAAGTTGTTAGTTGTTGAAAATGAATTTAAAATCAATATTTTTTATTATTTGTAGTAATTTGAGAATAGATATTATAATAAATAATTCTATTATTTGTGGCTATCTTAGGTAATAGAGTATTACGGTATTAATTATAAATATCAACTCTCAACTAATATTTATATGTTTGTTTTATTATTTATTTATTTTTTATTTTTTATTTTTTATTTTTATGTTTTATAAATCAATTTTCTTTTTTTATATTTTTAATCATAAAATTAGATTATATACTAATTAAAAAAGAATACTCAGAACATCTTTAATGGAGTGTTTTTAAAGTATTATTTTTAAAAAATAAATTGATTTAGAATTAAAATTTGTATTGGAGTTGATTTATGAAATGAAACCGATATAATCTTAAAAATAAGGTATCACTTTGATAGAGAATCAATAAAATTTTATCACTTGTATAATTATGTTGATGAAATTATTAAAAATAATATAAAATTTTAATTGAACTAATATTAAGCATTAAAGAAACGAATTTCATTTTTAGTTTTAAATCACTATTTATAATATATGATCCTACAAATATTTTCATAACATTCAAAATAAAATAAAATTAGAACTAATATTAGAGATGCTTTCATAATTAATTATAAACATTCAATAATATATACAACCAAGTACAAATAATTAAGTTGCAATATTTAAATAATGTTACGTCAAAATATTTAAAGTACTTTTAATTATCTAAAATATCATGTAAATAACTAATTTATTCAATTAAATTTTAGATTATAAAATTTAATTGATAACTTAATTTTAATTATTATATATTTTTTTATAATTGTCTTTTATTAAAATATATTTTAAAAATTATCATTAATGTGTTTGTAGTTTTACGGAAAAAAGTGCATTAATGATTTAATAATCCTATCAATATGCATGTAGCATTGAACCAAATTAATATAAGATTAAAATTACGGTATTTGCTTTTTAAAATTTTATGGAGTTTCGATTCTCCAAACAATAAGGTAGTATCCTAACACGGAAGCTTCTACGGTGGGGAAAGTATTTTCTGGTCTATCAAAAATCAAGTAAAAAATTTGAATTATAAAAAATTTTGGGACTCATTTGAAAATTTTGCAATTGAGCGTTAGGTTCTATCTAGTAGTGATGTGGTATAGAGATTATAATGTTAACTGCAATTTAAGAAATGCAACTCAAATTTAATTAAAAACTGAGTTAGGTGAGGTGTTTATATCTGAAGAGAAACACAGTTGTGACAAAAGGTGCTGAGCACGTTTCTTGAAGGCGGACGGAGCAACGGAGAGGTTTCCCATTCGAATACATTTCGGTCATTCCCAATTACTCCATGGAAGAACTCGTTGATGAGGTAGGTCTTCTAGCACCAGTTTATGTTCGAGACCTTTTTTTGTGGTTGAAGTCACTGTTGTCGATGATCAAGATTTTTTTTCGGGGTTTAGGGTTCTTATTGTTGACCAATTTGGATACCCATTTTTTTGGGGTATTCCTAGAGATGTTGCTGGTGACCTATGTCGCAGGACAGTAAAATGTTGTGGTTATTACAAGATTAGACTAGGGGGATGGAAGGAAGCTACACAGTCTCTTCGAACATTCGACAACGACCCCAAGTACAGGTGAACGTGTGTTAGTTTCTTTTTTTTGCTATAGTGGATAAATGAGTTGCTATGAAGTGCATGTTTAGTAAGATTTGGACTCAGGAGTGTTCTTGTTTTGGCTGGACAGGTTGTGACAGGTGAGACATTTGATGTGGATGAAGAAGATGCTGAATATGGGGAGGATTACGAGCAGCAACACGAGCCCGGGATGATTGTCGACGGAATTGGATCATTTAATAGAATAGATTTTTCTTCTTTGACGTATGAAGAGATGCAGAGGTTTGAGTTTGTGGACTTGCAGATAGCTTATGACTTCTACAATGAGTATGGGAGGATTCAAGGGTTTTCTATTCAGAGGTCAAAGGTTGGAAAAAGCACAAAGATTGGATCGGAGGGAGAAATTTTATGGCAAATTTTTGTTTGTTCGAGACAAGGTGAGAGAGACGCCAAACATATTCATCGTGTAGAAAGGAAAATGGATCCTCGACCAATTACACGATGTGGGTGTGGTGCACAAATAAAGGTTCACGTTGATCAAAGCATTGGCCGTTGGTTCGTAGATAAGTTTTGTGACGAACACAACCATGAGATGCTAGATGCAAGGTTCCGGGGGTTGTTGCGTTCTCATAGAGTAATCAATGAAGGGGACATGCATCAAATTAACTAGATGAGAAAAGCTGGGATGCGTGTGCCAACCATATTTCGTGCATTTGCCACTCAATGCGGGGGATTTGAGACAGTTGGATTTGAAATTAAAGACATCTACAATGCAATAGAGAAGCAAAGAAGAGTGGGGGCGAGTGATGCGGAGTGTGCCTTAAAGTATTTGTGTTGCCTAAAGAGGAATGACGCAAACATGTTCTGGAAATTCTCATTGGATGAGGAGAGGAGGCTGCACAATATATTTTGGTGTGATGGTACTAGCCGACATGACTATAGTGTGTTTGGGGATCTTCTGGGGTTCGATGCAACTTATGGGAGGAATAGGTACAAGTGTCCGCTTGTAATATTTTTGGGTTTGGATCATCACATGCGGACTGTGGTATTCGGTTGTGCAATTCTGAGCAACGAAGTAGAGGAAAGTTATGTTTGGTTTTTGCGAGTATTTCTTGAGGCAATGAAAGGACAAGAACCGAAATCTGTGTTGACCGATGGAGATTTGGCAATGAAGAATGCAATTAATGCTGTCTTTCCAAATGCACATCACAGGCTGTGCAGCTGGCGCCTACTACGAAATGCAACTGCCCGCATTGGCCAGCCCATGTTTCTTCACAAGTTCTGAGTTTGCCTGATGGGTGACTTAGAGGTAGATGAGTTTGAGAACATATGGAGCGATATTGTGGAAGAGTTTGGGTTGCAAGAAAACCCGTGGATAGTAGATATGTATGAACGCAAGCATATGTGGGCTAATGCGTATATTAGAGGCAAATTTTTTGCTAGGCTGAAGACGACGTCTCAATGTGAGGCATTAAACATGCAGATTGGGAAATTTATTGGGAACGGATACAATCTACGTGAATTTATTGAGTATTTTCAGCACTATCTCGAGTTCATGAGAAGAAGAGAGCTAGTCGCCGATTATAGATCTGTGTATGGGCAACCCATTGTTAAGTCGAAGTTGGAGGCCTTGGAAAGCTACGCAGCAACAGTATACACGAAAGAGGTTTTTGAACTATTCCGGGAGGTCCTCCTTTTGTCCAGCAATGTAAGAGTTGTATCTTGCAAGAAAACTAGCACGTGTTCCCTGTTTGAGGTTACCATGTACTGCCGGTACCGGTCCTGGAGTGTGGCTTGGGATGAGGTGGATGATGAATTTACTTGCTCATGCTTGCATATGGAATCATTTGGCATTCCTTGTGTGCACATGGTAGGGGTGTTTGTTTATCTGAACATCACTCAACTTCTAGTGAAGACCATATGCGAACGATGGACGAAGAAGGCCAAGCAAGCGGCAGTGGACCCATCTGGACAGGTAGGCGAGATTCCTGATGCTGCGTACATGAGCATGCATGCAGCTTTGCTAAATGATTGTAGAGAGTTAATCAAGTTGGCCTGCCAGTACTTTAAAGATTACTCTGAACTGAAATCCATGATATGAAACCAAAGTAATGCGTTGAGAGAGAAGCATCGGTTAAGGGTTGGCATAGCTAATTGTGGAGAAAAGGTATCCGTTCGCGATCCGTTGCGGGCGAGACATAAGGGATGCGGCCGACGAGGGTTAACTGCTAAGGAAAAAACTCGGCGTGTGCAACGTTGCAGTAAGTGTGTGGAGTTCGGAAGCGAAAGGCGCAGGGGCATGGCCGCATCGATGGAGGGTTGGGAGAACACGTCGGCAGCAGAGGAGGGTAACTACACAGATGAAATGAATGTGAGTGGCATTTATATTTTACAAGAAAGTTATCTGAATTTGTGTGTTGCTTATTTCGGTATGACATGATACCATGTACCAGTTTGATCAGCAAGGGTTTCTTTGTTATTGTATGGCTGCTAGCTTGTTGAATTAGGTATTAATCCCTCCATTTGCTAGTGCCGTTTGGCGTTTCAGGTTGATGAAGATGAATATCCCATTTGAAGATTGGTTTCTGCAAATGCATGATGTATAATGAAAATTCCAATGCTTAGTTCAGTTTTTTTATATGTAATTCATGATTTGGTTTGGCGTTTGGTTTTTGTGTGAAGATTTTAGCAGCCACTCTCTTTGGAATGACATGCTTGCATGTTGCAGCTGGGAAAACCTTTTATACATAATTTTGACTGCATTATAATCAACGGTATGCAACTGTGATTTGTATCAAGCTTCAGAAATCATACTGGTTTAACATCTTCAAACAGGGTTATCAATATAAAATGGTGGTATTATATGGACTTGTGTCATCACTTCCATTTTACATATGAATTGAATATCGTCATTGTGATAATTAATTATATTTTTAATAATTGCATGACAGGAATATGTAAGTATATATCATGTCGATTTTATAAACAAGTAATTAATTATTTGTATGCATCAAACTCCTTTAATATTTATCAACCCGTGTTAGTTCACATAATTAAATTTGTAAATACTGGTTCTTATGAAGAATGGAGAATAATATACCTTCAAGAGGGATTACACATAAGTTGTTGATATGTATTATCGAGGGCAGGATCCATCCTGATTTATATACGTAGAATGGAGTGGTGCCGAATGGGTGGGGTTGGGTTTGCATTGGAAAAATAGTAGATATCTGTGTGGAGGTTATTTAATTTATGAGGTTCTTTGGCAACATCAACTTTAAAAAAATAAATTTTATAATATGGAGGCAAATTATGTGTAATTATTAATGAAAGAATTGAATATCTAATAAGTTTGAAACACATATTTAGAATCAGGAAGCATTAACTATAAGGCCATGTAATCTTTAGTTTACATCCTCAATTATGAGATGCATAAACATGTATATGTAGATGGATAAAGCCCATTAGACTAAAGTACTTTCATTAGGTGACAATCCAATAACATTACAACTAGGTGTAGTGGATGCAACCACACTATTGTCAATCAAAATGCAAAATGTGCAGCCAAGAACTTGAATTTTGCCAGTCGGGGAGGGGTTGTGTCCAACGAATTCAGTTCCATTTGTGGATACTGAGCAAAAAATACAACCATACAAAATACAATATTTGATGCAACACGACATTACCAAGAGTGCCTGGAGGCATCCCATGACATGAAACTGCTGCCTTCCATAGTACCGACGGCATACACTTCAACGTTATGGGATTGCCTACAACACATGATTCAAAATGGTAGGAACTGAGTTTACTTAGTCTGAGCATATGTCACCCTAGTAGACTAGATACAAGAAATTGATGAAAATTTGAATACATTAAACCATAATCAGCTACTACAAATATTATGCAAAGTATCGAATTTCCTTCAAAGTAGCACGTCAGCCATGGTGCGCTTGCTATTCCAGTCGATAACAGCTCTCTGGAGAAATTCATCCCGTATCTGGTTAAAGTGCTTAGTCACAAAGCCGAGGGCAGTGTCAATACGAATTTTGTCAGCCAGCAGGTCGATATTGTTATGCTGCATTGTCACAAATATGATTAGAGTTATGTTACCGTTGCCTAAAAAGAAAAAGAGCAGTTTCAGTACATAAGTCACTGTGGAATATTGATACTAGATACGTACTCATTTTTGGCCAATCGAATTTAACGTGAAGTATTGCTCCATCTGAAGCCAGAGGAGCACCCAGAGCTTGTCCTTGTAGCTGGAACAAAACGACAAGTATCAGGGGCTAAAGCCAGTATACACCCGAACCAAAACAGGTCTATTATTTACTAGAAGAACTGCCTTACCAGTTACCCATGTTAGGGATTCCAAGAACAAACTCAGGGTTCCATTCAGCTAGTGGAGGCCTGCGGCCCAGGAGATTGAGATCCGGAAATTTCTCCTTCAGAATATAATCCAGAGTCCTTGCCTGCAGAGTAACAAATCCATATATCTCAAAATTAACACTAAATGCATGGTTAGTAATCTAGTATAATGTTTTATGGCCCAAACTATGTTTATAAATTATATTTCACTTAAACTGGATTAGTTTTTATTGTCCCAACCGTATTTTGTAAAGCAACATTAACGGCGTTTTGACTAGATTGTACTCACTCTAGATAGCCCAACTCACTCTATTTGGCCCAATCCACTTCAAAAGTTATAGAAACAGCATGTCACCATGTTTTCAGTCCAGTTTGATTGACTCAACCCAGTTGAGAAGTAACACCAACTACATCATAATTAAATGGGATTCATACCGTGGGCCCAATCAAATTTTACACTAACCCTATCTTCTTGTAGACTAAATTGGGCTCTCCTTTTTGGCCCAAATCAGGACACACCTGTTCAAACAAAAAAATTGAGGATTCTTTGAACCCAGTAATTCCAACACGCATCGCACCCAAGATATGATAACACCAAATTCTGACCCAGAACAAAAAAAAAAAAGAAAAACAACCAAAGCATATCCCGTTGTTGGTACATGTAGATACCCTGAACATGCAAGTAACGTAGCCAGCTATAGTTCCCGGTTTAGGAAAACTCACCACAGCTTTCGCAGTGTATTTCCGTCTTATGATTGAATCATCAGTCGGATAGCAATCCATAAGCCACATCTTCCCATTGTTGATGTCCACAACGACCAGGTAGAAGTGATCATCTCCAGTAATATCTACTTTGTCAGCCATTTGGACATAGATCTGCCAAAAACATACAGAAAGTTATTCCTGTTCCAGCTAAGAAAATTGACACTCAGAATGTAGACGGATAGAAGCTTCAAGGCAAAATGCTAACATATCTTAGTGCTGCTGGTATTGGTAGCCAATCCCGAAAGAAGAAGGCAGCCACCTGAGAGTCATCTATGTCCGGATCCAGTACAAATTCCTGGAGTCGAATGGACAACAACGTTGAAAAAAAAACAACATTTGGGACTAATAAGTAACTTGATGACCATAGCCAACCAACAAGTCGGGATGCTCACCGAGAAATGTAGTAGGAGTGACCACACAGTTCACTGCTGAAGCTAGGACTGGGTCCATGATGTTTTGTATGCCATGAGCTGCATAACATACGCAGATGGTTCTTGTCCCGGCTGCAGGCAGTAGAAATCTTACCTCTGTAGCTTCATGTCACCTCTCTTGAACAACGTTTCACTAGGGTTCATGGATTCCCCAAATATGTAGGCAATGGATTGGGCTTCATCGATACAATATTTCATTCATTTGTTGATCCTGAACTTCACACGAATAAATTGTATTATATACTAGACTTGGTTAGCTGACATATGTTTGTATAATCAAAATCGTCTGGTAACGGTAACATAACAACCAAAGTTAAGGATAACTTACAGAAGGGAATGTCACACCGACCGTAGTGGATGACATTAGAGATGTGCTCTCACGGGGTGCCCTTCTCATCTTTCCATATTTCTTTATCTCTTCTGGAGTTAAAAGGGTCAACTTCAGGATCTTGGATGGGGTACGGTAGCCTCGACCTGGACTTCTGGAACTGACAATGCCATCTTCAAATCTCACCTAAGCAAACAAATTGAAGAGTCATTAGCTAAACAATAACGATGCAAACAAGCTTAACTAGATACATGTTCATCGTAGAAGACGATTGACTAGAAGACCGTTACCGCAAACTGAGTTCCCTTCATTTTGGCTGGATTGTTATCCTGTGGGTCAACCCAAGAGCCATCCAACCGCAACGTGCTCCTAGTTGTCATGATGGGATGCATTGATTTGGCCACATCCAACTGGATCATAGAGCCCAGCATTATAGTGTCGTCCGACCACACACCATGTAGGCTTGGGATGCAGTGATGATCCTGCTCAACGGTAATAGACACCATGGGGCTAGAGCCAGGTGTGGAGTTCGCTTCGAGCATCACACCTGATTTCGGTGGTGGCAGTGTCACTGTGTGCTTCGAAACATTGCTTTTTTCGCGGGTCGGAGTTACTCCAGCGGTGGCCGTTGGTAAGTCGGATCCACCACCGTCCCCGGGTCGGATAAAGCTTTCCATGCAAGCCTCAACTAAAGTCATCCCCCACCGCATGTCCTCCGCCAGGCTTCCCACTTGATCGGCATCCTTCATGTGGGTCTGTAATCATGGAAGACAAATACAATTTTAATGCATTGGAAAAAATAAATCTCACTGCATAGTTAGTCCAATAGAGACCGAAGACGAATCTTATGAATGTGAATTCAATTTGCACTTACATCCAGCACTTTCAACAGGTTTTGGCTCAGCTCCTTCATCGTGCCATTCACCTGGAGAAAGGCAGCAATGATACATGCAACCTGACCGCCAGAAGAAATTGGTTGTAAGTTTATGATCAAGGTCTAACATCATTTTAAGCGACAAAAAAAAAAAAGAAAAGCAAATTCTCGTACCTCTCCTCCCTTCGAATCTTTGGAGTCATGATCCATATAATCAGTTGCATGTTCGGACGCTCCCTTTGGCTTATCCGCATCGTTAACCTTGCCTCCATCATGCTCACCGTCATTTCCCCCACCCGGAGCCACAATGTTGCCTCCTTGTTGGTCCATATCGTCCACCACCTCTGTTTCCATCTCTGTAGTAGCAGACACCACAAACTTTAGCCCTTCGTCTACAGAGATTAATTTGTAAAACAATATAGGGCAAAAAATTTGTTGAGATAGCAAGAGTCGACTCTACTTCCTTTTAACGTTGGGGCAGGTGATCCTCCCACCCATCACTTAGTGCAGTAGGGGAGTGGTCTGCACACATAGGTCCACCCAGACCTCATCATAAGCTGTCAAAATCAAATCTCGTTGTCAGCAGGCATGGGTGAGAGTAGCTTCCCCTCTTCATCGGTGCCTTTCTCATAAGGGATATTTCATAGTTCATAGTCTTGACAAATGTAGAAAATGCTAATTCACAATAAAGATTTCCCACACGATATAGCATTTTTTTACCTATTTGAACTTGTGAGAGAATATTCTCTTGGCCTATTGAGTTGTGTTACCTGAATGTATGACAATATAAATATTAGTTAATATTAATTTTTTATAATTTTTTGTATAAATTATAATTTAAATAATCAATAAAAATAATTGATATATTTAATTAACAAAAATCATTAATTAAATATTATTATAATTACTTATAATAATTAATTATTATAATTTTTAATAATATGATATTTATTAAATAAGTGGTTAACATCATTATTTATAAATTAATTATTTAATCATTTGCCATGTGTAAAATTACATATATTAAATGTATATGTAACGTAATATAGAAATTTAATAATTTTGTTTAATAATTTGTAACATGGCAAAAAGTTGTTGGTTGCTGGTTCATATGCTTTTTACAGGGATCCTCAGCCTTGGTTAGTAAAGGGATTCTCTCCACTATTCACCCAAGTGGCTTTTGGATCCCAGGTGTCAGAATAAAATCTCCGTTTATTTTTATTGGAATTGCATCTATTTACTACCAATGGAGCTGCTCTTACCCTAGTTGACTCTTACCCTAGTTGAACCAGGGTCATCCTTAAGCAGTTGAATAAGTCACTATTCAGTGTCACATCACCCTTTGCTTCCACTATTTCCCAGGTGAAATGACTACTGATGCAGCCATCACTCATTCAAGTACAACTTATACGCTTCCATGAGTTCCTTCTGGCGCAATGTTTATGGATGCTTTGTAGAACCTTATTTTCGTGGATACTCCGGAGCACTACCAAAATTAAACCCCCAATTACCTACAAATTCAAATTACAAGCATTATTTGTGAAAATTTTGATTAGATTTTTTTGGTGTAAAACTTTCTATGCAACGCATAACCCAACGTTGTCTTTTCGGAGTAAAACATGGCATCAACATCAACTACATTTAAGTTACAGTTTAAGACGGCAATCACAAAATCATCATGAATTCAAATTTTCGACTACTCCATCTAACTAATTTATTCAAAACAGGAATTCTTATCCGAATTTGGTTAAAATTACAATGGAGGATGCTCGGTTGATTTGGGCACACAAAGATTTTATAAACAAGAATTCGTTGGTTGCATCGGTATTATTCAAAATAATCAAGAATGAATTATTGAACCAAATAGGTTACGAAGGTTAAGGAGATCCAATTCATTCCTGCTTAACAATACCTATTTCCATTAATAATACAACAACGCAGTGACACACACAACATGCATCCAGATGATGTAAAACACATAACCGAAAACCGGACACAGCTACATTTTACAGACTAACAAAACAAGAACTCACACATAGCGGGGCCATGTGCAATGCTTTCACTAGTCAAATACTTATGAATTGCCGAACATAGCATACACCAGAATTAACCGACTTTTAGGGGAAATTGTTACTTGCTGCGAGTCTTCGTCCTGAACAAATTTGACATCTGATCCATTGCCTCTGTTAACTGCATTAAAAGCTCCTTGTTTTTCACCTCTAGCTGAGACACACGCCCCTCTAGCTTGGTGACTGCATGTTGAAGTCGCGCAATGGCACTTTCTGCGCCAATACAACACCACAATAAATGATCGGTTACTCAAAAATAAACCCAATTTCTTTATTCACAGTCTAAAGTAGAAAAATTCCAACCGTATCGTAAAAAAGACATACCGTCTGAACCCGGGGGGTGGTATTCACTTTCATTGGGGAAAGTCGGCTGTTTCTTCAGCGACACCTGATGCGAGGATGAGTTAAAACAAAGATGCTGTCCACCACTTTCCGCGTCTGCTGTGAAGTATACGGCATGATGAAGATTGGGGTCGCTTGCACTGGCCGAACCAGAGGCAGCACCAACAGGAACCCCCTCCGCTAGTGGTAAAAGCTGAAGACCTTGGCTGTTGTTTGAAACACCCACACACTGCCCGTGCATGTAATCAACCCATGCTCTCCAACCCGCTTCGAAGCTCCGATACCGGCGATGCAGATTCCTCGGATAGCCGCTCACCTGTTGCTCTGCCGCCTCCCAGGTATTGTATATCCCGGGTGTCCGTCCTCTAAATACAACGTAACACTCACCCTCTACACGAAGAGACATGTGGCTTTTTGAAACCCTCCTCCACTTAGTGTATGAAATACTTTCAGATTTAAGAAACGAATCCAAGTGACGATGACTGGAGTTTTAGTAGATGAAATGTCTTGCCTCACTCACTCACTGTGTACACCCTCACCGTCCATTTCGTTATTGAAAACCCACGCGTTAGCATCCCAAGAACTAATAACTGAAACTTTATTTTAATGGTTGGTACATGTGCAGGTAATAATAAATAGTTTAGAGAACAAAGGGTCAACAGAAAAATAAAAAAGATGAACTCACAGGACACGGTTATATTTAAAAGTTTCATTATAATTTAGAAATGATATTTCACATTTAATAAATGAAAGCTTCGACCCCTTTTGTACTAAACAAGTTAAACTTTTAATTACAAATGTGAAGTCATTATACATGCTTCTATATATAATTTTGATTATAAATATAAACATAAGATCACTATATTTTTATATAATTATGTTGTAAACTTAATTATGATTACGGGGCACAAATATGTAGTACTTATTTATATTACTTTCATTATATTTATATACACCATTTTTTATTGAATAAAAATTAAACGTTAATATAAAAGAAAAATTTTGTAGGCATTTTAATAAATATAATAACATAATCTATACTAAGGCAGCTTACCTAAACAAAATAATATTGTAAAATGTAGCAATTTTTTATTTTTAGATAAATAACATAACATATTTAAATTTCAAAAATATAAAAAAAATTTATTCATTTAAATTAATTATGATGCACAAAATGTTTGAAACATTAAAAATTATATTAAAATTATTTTAAATTGCAACGTTAAAATGTAAACATAATTCTATACTAAGGCAGCTTACCTAAACAAAATGGCAAATCACAAGTATAAATCAATGACAAGATATAAAATTACGTGTAAGGTAATTTCGATTATGTAGGCAGTAGAAGATTGGCCTATAGTATAAAATAATTTAATTTATTTTAAAGTCTAAATTATGAAATGATAGATTCACGCTTAACACGGCCTTCTCTTTATCCTGAAGTTGCTGACCGACTTAGAACTGCTATAGTCCTTCTATATCCTGTGTCTCTGGGCCCAAACTCGACAGGCATAGGAGGTTTCCCCTGTTGTCTTATGGCATACAAGTCCATAGTTGAAAAGTGCTGGGGGGGTTACTGCGGAGTTCCTGGACTAGCTGCTCCTCCAACCCCAGTTGAAGTACTCTTCGCATCCTCGTTATCGTTCTCATCAACAATCATGGAGGGATCCACATCATCCTCATCCTCATCCTGAAACACATCTTTCCCACCATCCGGAGCTCCACCCTGTCCGGATTCTAGTACCATATCATCAAATACCAGCCATTGCAATTGCAACATCAACCACCGGCCCAGTGTCAACCCTAGCTCTGTCACGAGATGGGTTTAGATCCACATTAATCTATGTGTTATCTTTACAAATAAATCGAATCGGCTTGATTAATTAGATTTATTTAAGGATGTAGCACATATTCCAAAAACAATGCTATATTTAGGATAAACATATAGTCAATTTTCATTTAAAATATCTACATAAATTTAATGTTAAATTAATTTGTTAATGTAAATTATCCTATAGTTTATGAAACTAAAGAAATTACCATTATTTATAATTTCACATTGCTTAGAAATACTGCACATTAATTTATTTTTAAACTATATCATAATAGAAAAGTAAATTAATAAGAAGTAATGCTAGGGAGACACAAAATATAGCCAAAACTTGCCTCATTTAGCATTTATTAATTGTCGCAACAATTAATAAATGCTAAATAAGGCAAGTTATGGCTGTTTTTGGCTAATTTTTCTTGGAGTAATTACCCAAATCAGTCCCCAAGAATTTTAAAATCAAACATTTTAGTCCCTAAGAAAAATTAATACACAGATTACTCCCCAAAGTTTTACTCTGAAAGACAAATTAGTCCCCAATTCATTTTCCGGCAAAGTAATTATCATATCAGTCCCCAAAAATTTTAAAAATAGATATTTTAGTCCTCAAGAAAAATTAATGTACAAATCAATCCCCAACTTTCCCTCTGTTAGACATAGCAGCCCTCCGTCCAAAAAAGAAATATTATTATTATTATTATTATTATTATTATTATTATTATTATTATTATAATACAATAATATTGTACTATATTTTTTTGCATTTTTTAGACAAAAATAATGATAAATTTATTCATTAGATTCTTATATATATATATATATATATATATATATATATATATATATATATATAGTCACTCAATAATAATAATAATAATAATAATAATAATAATAATAATAATAATATAGAAATTTAACAATTTTGTTTAATAATTTGTAACATGGCAAAAAGTTGTTGGCTGCAGGTTCATATGCCTTTTACAGGGATCTTCAGCCTTGGTTAGTAAAGGGATTCTCTCCACTATTCACCCAAGTGACTTTTGGATCCCAGGTGTCAGAATAAAATCTCCGTTTATTTTTATGGAATTGCATCTATTTACTACCAATGGAGCTGCTCTTACTCTAGTTGACTCTTACCCTAGTTGAACCAGGGTCATCCTTAAGCAGTTGAATTAGTCACTATTCAGTGTCACATCACCCTTTTGCTTCCACTATTTCCCAGGTGAAATGACTACTGATGCAGCCATCACTCATTCAAGTACAACTTATACGCTTCCATGAGTTCCTTCTGGCGCAATGTTTATGGATGCTTTGTAGAACTTTATCTTCGTGGATACTCCGGAGCACTACCAAAATTAAACACCCAATTACCTACAAATTCAAATTACAAGCATTATTTATGAAAATTTTGATTAGATTTTTTTGGTGTAAAATTTTCTATGCAACGCATAACCCAACGTTGTCTTTTCGGAGTAAAACATGGCATCAACATCAACTACATTTAAGTTACAGTTTAAGGCGGCAATCTCAAAATCGTTATGAATTCAAATTTTCGACTACTCCATCTAACTAATTTATTCAAAACGGGAATTCTTATCCGAATTTAGTTAAAATTACAATGGAGGATGCCCGGTTGATTTGGGCACACAAAGATTTTATAAACAAGAATTCGTTGGTTGCATCGTTATTATTCAAAATAATCAAGAATGAATCATTGAACCAAATAGGTTACGAAGGTTAAGGAGATCCAATTAATTCCTGCTTAACAATACCTATTTCCATTAATAATACAACAACGCAGTGACACACACAACATGCATCCAGATGATGTAAAACACATAACCGAAAACCGGACACAATTACATTTTACATACCAACAAAATAAGAACTCACACATAGCGGGGCCACAAGCAATGCTTTCACTAGTTAAATACTTATGAATTGCCGAACATAGCATACACCATAATCAACCGACTTTCAGGGGAAATTGTTACTTGCTGCGAGTCTTCAACCTGAACAAATTTGACATCTGATCCATTGCCTCTCTTAACTGCATTTAAAGCTCCCTGTTTTCCACCTCTAGCTGAGACACACGCCCCTCTAGCTTGGTGACTGCATGTTGAAGTCGCGCAATGGCACTTGCTGCGCCAATACAACACCACAATAAATGATCGGTTACTAAAAAATAAACCCAATTTCTTTATTCACATTCTAAAGTAGAAAAATTCCAACCGTATCGTAAAAAAGACATACCGTCTGAACCCGGGGGGTGGTATTCACTTTCATTGGGGAAAGTCGGCTGTTTCTTCAGCGACACCTGATGCGAGGATGAGTTAAAACAAAGATGCTGTCCACCACTTTCCGCGTCTGCTGTGAAGTATACGGCATGATGAAGATTGGGGTCGCTTGCACTGGCCGAACCAGAGGCAGCACCAACAGGAACCCCCTCCGCTAGTGGTAAAAGCTGAAGACCTTGGCCGTTGTTTGAAACACCCACACACTACCCGTGCATGTAATCAACCCATGCTCTCCAACCCGCTTCGAAGCTCCGATACCGGCGATGCAGATTCCTCGGATAGCCGCTCACCTGTTGCTCTGCCGCCTCCCAGGTATTGTATATCCCGGGTGTCTGTCCTCTAAATACAACGTAACGCTCACCCTCTACACGAAGAGACATGTGGCTTTTTGAAACCCTCCTCCACTTAGTGTATGAAATACTTTCAGATTTAAGAAACGAATCCAAGTGACGACGACTGGAGTTTTAGTAGATGAAATGTCTTGCCTCCCTCACTCACTGTGTACACCCTCACCGTCCATTTCGTTATTGAAAACCCACGCGTCAGCATCCCAAGAACTAATAACTGAAACTTTATTTTAATGGTTGGTACATGTGCAGGTAATAATAAATAGTTTAGAGAACAAAGGGTCAACAGAAAAATAAAAAAGATGAACTCACGGGACACGGTTACATTTAAAAGTTTAATTATAATTTAGAAATGATATTTCACATTTAATAAATGAAAGCTTTCGACCCCTTTTGTACTAAACAAGTTAAACGTTTAATTACAAATGTGAAGTCATTATACATGTTTCTATATATAATTTTGATTATAAATATAAACATTAGATCACTATATTTTTATATAATTATGTTGTAAACTTAATTATGATTACGGGGCACAAATATGTAGTACTTATTTATATTACTTTCATTATATTTATATACACCATTTTTTTATTGAATAAAAATTAAACGTTAATATAAAAGAAATATTTTGAAGGCATTTTAATAAATATAATAACATAATCTATACTAAGGCAGCTTACCTAAACAAAATAATACTGTAAAATGTAGCAATTTTTTATTTTTAGATAAATAACATAACATATTTAAATTTTAAAAATATAAAAAAATTATTCATTTAAATTAATTATGATGCACACAATGTTTGAAACATTAAAAATTATATTAAAATTATTTTAAATTGCAACGTTAAAATATAAACATAATTCTATACTAAGGCAGCTTACCTAAACAAAATGGCAAATCACAAGTATAAATCAATGACAAGATATAAAATTACGTGTAAGGTAATTTCGATTATGTAGGCAGTAGAAGATTGGCCTATAGTATAAAATAATTTAATTTATTTTAAAGTCTAAATTATGAAATGATAGATTCACGCTTAACACGGCCTCCTCTTTATCCTGAAGTTGCTGACCGACTTAGAACTGCTATAGTCCTTCTATATCCTGTGTCTCTGGGCCCAAACTCGACAGGCATGGGAGGTTTCCCCTATTGTCTTATGGCATACAAGTCCATAGCTGAAAAGTGCTGGGGGGTTACTGCGGAGTTCCTGGACTAGCTGCACCTCCAACCCCAGTTGAAGTACTCTTCGCATCCTCGTTATCGTTCTCATCAACAATCATGGAGGGATCCACATAATCCTCATCCTCATCTTGAAACACATCTTTCCCACCATCCGGAGCTCCACCCTGTCCGGATTCTAGTATCATATCATCAATACCAGCCATCGCAATTGCAACATCAACCACCGGCCCAGTGTCAACCCTAGCTCTGTCACGAGATGGGTTTAGATCCACATTAATCTATGTGTTATCTTTAGAAATAAATCGAATCGGCTTGATTAATGAGATTTATTTAAGGATGTAGCACATATTCCAAAAACAATGCTATATTTAGGATAGACATATAGTCAATTTTCATTTAAAATATCTACATAAATTTAATGTTAAATTAATTTGTTAATGTAAATTATCCTATAGTTTATTAAACTAAAGAAATTACCATTATTTATAATTTCACATTGCTTAGTAATACTGCACATTAATTTATTTTAAACTATATCATAGTAGAAAAGTAAATTAATAAGAGGTAATGCTAGGGAGACAAAAAATATAGCCAAAACTTCTCTCATTTAGCATTTATTAATTGTCACAACAATTAATAAATGTTAAATAAGGCAAGTTATGGCTGTTTTTGGCTAATTTATTTTGGAGTAATTACCCAAATCAGTCCCCAAGAATTTTAAAATCAGACATTTTAGTCCCTAAGAAAAGTTAATACACAGATCAATCCCCAAGGTTTTACTCTGGCAAACAAATTAGTCCCCAATTCATTTTCCGGCAAAGTAATTATCAGATTAGTCCCCAAAAAATTTAAAAATAGATATTTTAGTCCCCAAGAAAAATTAATGTACAAATCAATCCCTAACGTTTCTCTCTGTTAGACATAGCAGCCCTCCGTCCAAAAAAATTATTATTATTATTATTATTATTATTATTATTATTATTATTATTATACAATAATACTGTACTATATTTTTTTACATTTTTTAGACAAAAATAATGATAAATTTATTCATTTGATTCTTTTATATATATATATATATATATATATATATATATATATATATATATATATAGTCACTCAATAATAATAATAATAATATAGAAATTTAATAATTTTGTTTAATAATTTGTAACATGACAAAAAGTTGTTGGTTGCTGGTTCATATGCCTTTTACAGGGATCCTCAGCCTTGGTAATTAAAGGGATTCTCTCCACTATTCACCCAAGTGACTTTTGGATCCCAGGTGTCAGAATAAAATCTCCGTTTATTTTTATTGGAATTGCATCTATTTACTACCAATGGAGCTGCTCTTACTCTAGTTGACTCTTACCCTAGTTGAACCAGGGTCATCCTTAAACCATTGAATAAGTCACTATTCAGTGTCACAACACCCTTTGCTTCCACTATTTTCCAGGTGAAATGACTACTCATGCAGCCATCACTCATTCAAGTCAAACTTATACGCTTACATGAGTTCCTTCCGGCGCAATGTTTATGGATGCTTTGTACAACCTTATCTTCGTGGATACTCCGGAGCACTACCAAAATTAAACACCCAATTACCTACAAATTCAAATTACAAACATTATCTGTGAAAATTTCGATTATATTTTTTTGGTGTAAAATTTTCTATGCAACGCATAACCCAACGTTGTCTTTTCGGAGTAAAACATGGCATCAACATCAACTACATTTAAGTTACAGTTTAAGGCGGCAATCACAAAACCGTTATGAATTCAAATTTTCGACTACTCCATCTAACTAATTTATTCAAAACGGGAATTCTTATCCGAATTTGGTTAAAATTACAATGGAGGATGCTCGGTTGATTTGGGCACACAAAGATTTTATAAACAAGAATTCGTTGGTTGCATCGGTATTATTCAAAATAATCAAGAATGAATCATTGAACCAAATAGGTTACGAAGGTTAAGGAGATCCAATTCATTCCTGCTTAACAATACCTATTTCCGTTAATAATACAACAACGCAGTGACACACACACAACATGCATCCAGATGATGTAAAACACATAACCGAAAACTGAACACAATTACATTTTACATACCAACAAAATATGAACTCACACATAGCGGGGCCATGTGCAATGCTTTCACTAGTCAAATACTTATGAATTGCCGAACATAGCATACACCAGAATAACCAACTTTCAGGGGGAAATTGTTACTTGCTGCGAGTCTTCGTCCTGAACAAATTTGACATCTGATCCATTGCCTCTGTTAACTGCATTAAAAGCTCCCTGTTTTCCACCTCTAGCTGAGACACACGCCCCTCTAGCTTGGTGACTGCATGTTGAAGTCGCGCAATGGTACTTGCTGCGCCAATACAACACCACAATAAACGATCGGTTACTCAAAAATAAATCCAATTTCTTTATTCACAGTCTAAAGTAGAAAAATTCCAACCGTATCGTAAAAAAGACATACCGTCTGAACCCGGGGGGTGGTATTCACTTTCATTGGGGAAAGTCGGCTATTTCTTCAGCGACACCTGATGCGAGGATGAGTTAAAACAAAGATGCTGTCCACCACTTTCTGCGTCTGCTGTGAAGTATACGGCATGATGAAGATTGGGGTCGCTTGCACTTGCCAAACCAGAGGCAGCACCAACAGGAACCCCCTCCGTTAGTGGTAAAAGCTGAAGACCGTGGCCGTTGTTTGAAACACCCACACACTGCCCGTGCATGTAATCAACCCATGCTCTCCAACCTGCTTCGAAGCTCCGATACCGGCGATGCAGATTCCTCGGATAGCCGCTCACCTGTTGCTCTGCCGCCTCCCAGGTATTGTATATCCCGGGTGTCCGTCCTCTAAATACAACGTAATACTCACCCTCTACACGAAGAGACATGTGGCTTTTTAAAACCCTCCTCCACTTAGTGTATGAAATACTTTCAGATTTAAGTAACGAATCCAAGTGACGATGACTGGAGTTTTAGTAGATGAAATGTCTTGCCTCACTCACTCACTATGTACACCATCACCGTCCATTTCGTTATTGAAAACCCACGCGTCAGCATCCCAAGAACTAATAACTGAAACTTTATTTTAATGGTTGGTACATGTGCAGGTAATAATAAATAGTTTAGAGAACAAAGGGTCAACAGAAAAATAAAAAAGATGAACTCACGGGATACGGTTACATTTAAAAGTTTCATTATAATTTAGAAATGATATTTCACATTTAATAAATGAAAGCTTTCGACCCCTTTTGTACTAAACAAGTTAAACGTTTAATTACAAATGTGAAGTCATTATACATGTTTCTATATATAATTTTGATTATAAATATAAACATAAGATCACTATATTTTTATATAATTATGTTGTAAACTTAATTATGATTACGGGGCACAAATATGTAGTACTTATTTATATTACTTTCATTATATTTATATACACCATTTTTTTATTGAATAAAAATTAAACGTTAATATAAAAGAAAAATTTTGTAGGCATTTTAATAAATATAATAACATAATCTATACTAAGGCAGCTTACCTAAACAAAATAATATTGTAAAATGTAGCAATTTTTTATTTTTAGATAAATAACATAACATATTTAAATTTCAAAAATATAAAAAAAATTTATTCATTTAAATTAATTATGATGCACACAATGTTTGAAATATTAAAAATTATATTAAAATTATTTTAAATTGCAACGTTAAAATGTAAACATAATTCTATACTAAGGCAGCTTACCTAAACAAAATGGCAAATCACAAGTATAAATCAATGACAAGATATAAAATTACGTGTAAGGTAATTTCGATTATGTAGGCAGTAGAAGATTGGCCTATAGTATAAAATAATTTAATTTATTTTAAAGTCTAAATTATGAAATGATAGATTCACGCTTAACACAGCCTCCTCTTTATCCTGAAGTTGCTGACCGACTTAGAACTGCTATAGTCCTTCTATATCCTGTGTCTCTGGGACCAAACTCGACAGGCATAGGAGATTTCCCCTGTTGTCTTATGGCATACAAGTCCATAGCTGAAAAGTGTTGGGGGGTTACTGCGGAGTTCCTGGACTAGCTGCTCCTCCAACCCCAGTTGAAGTACTCTTCGCATCCTCGTTATCGTTCTCATCAACAATCATGGAGGGATCCACATCATCCTCATCCTCATCCTGAAACACATCATTCCCACCATCCGGAGCTCCACCCTGTCCGGATTCTAGTACCATATCATCAATACCAGCCATCGCAATTGCAACATCAACCACCGGCTCAGTGTCAACCCTAGCTCTGTCACGAGATGGGTTTAGATCCACATTAATCTATGTGTTATCTTTACAAATAAATCGAATCGGCTTGATTAATTAGATTTATTTAAGAATGTAGCACATATTCCAAAAACAATGCTATATTTAGGATAAACATATAGTCAATTTTCATTTAAAATATCTACATAAATTTAATGTTAAATTAATTTGTTAATGTAAATTATCCTATAGTTTATGAAACTAAATAAATTACCATTATTTATAATTTCACATTGCTTAGTAATACTGCACATTAATTTATTTTTAAACTATATCATAATAGAAAAGTAAATTAATAAGAGGTAATGCTAGGGAGAGAAAAAATATAGCCAAAACTTGTCTCATTTAGCATTTATTAATTGTCGCAACAATTATTAAATGCTAAATAAGGCAAGTTATTGCTATTTTTGGCTAATTTTTTTGGAGTAATTACCCAAATCAGTCCCCAAGAATTTTAAAATCAGACATTTTAGTCCCTAAGAAAAATTAATACACAGATCAATCCCCAAGGTTTTACTCTGGCAGACAAATTTGTCCCCAATTCATTTTCCGGCAAAGTAATTATCAGATTAGTCCCCAAAAATTTTAAAAATAGATATTTTAGTCTCAAGAAAAATTAATTTACAAATCAATCTCCAACGTTTCTCTCCGTTAGACATAGCAGCCCTCCGTCCAAAAATATTATTATTATTATTATTATTATTATTATTATTATTATTATTATTATTATTATTATTATTATTATTATTATTATTATTATTATTATACAATAATATTGTACTATAATATTGTACTATATTGTTTTGCATTTTTTAGACAAAAATAATGATAAATTTATTCATTAGATTCTTTTATATATATATATATATATATATATATATATATATATATATATATATAGTCACTCAATAATAATAATAATAATAATAATAATAATAATAATAATAATAATAATAATAATAATAATAATAATAATATAGAAATTTAATAATTTTGTTTAATAATTTGTAACATGGCAAAAAGTTGTTGGTTGCTGGTTCATATGCATTTTACAGGGATCCTCAGCCTTGGTTAGTAAAGGGATTCTCTCCGCTATTCACCCAAGTGACTTTTGGATCCTAGGTGTCAGAATAAAATCTCCGTTTATTTTTATTGGAATTGCATCTATTTACTACCAATGGAGCTGCTCTTACTCTAGTTTACTCTTACCCTAGTTGAACCAGGGTCATCCTTAAGCAGTTGAATAAGTCACTATTCAGTGTCACATCACCCTTTGCTTCCACTATTTCCCAAGTGAAATGACTACTGATGCAGCCATCACTCATTCAAGTACAATTTATACGCTTCCATGAGTTTCTTCCGGCGCAATGTTTATGGATGCTTTGTACAACCTTATCTTCGTGGATACTCCGGAGCACTACCAAAATTAAACCCCCAATTACCTACAAATTCAAATTACAAGCATTATTTGTGAAAATTTTGATTAGATTTTTTTGGTGTGAAATTTTCTATGCAACGCATATCCCAACGTTGTCTTTTCGGAGTAAAACATGGCATCAACATCAACTACATTTAAGTTACAGTTTAAGGCGGCAATCACAAAACCGTTATGAATTCAAATTTTCGACTACTCCATCTAACTAATTTTTTCAAAACGAGAATTCTTATCCGAATTTGGTTAAAATTACAATGGAGGATACTCGGTTGATTTGGGCACACAAAGATTTTATAAACAAGAATTCATTGGTTGCATTGGTATTATTCAAAATAATCAAGAAGGAATCATTGAACCAAATATGTTACGAAGGTTAAGGAGATCCAATTCATTCCTGCTTAACAATACCTATTTCCATTAATAATACAACAACGCAGTGACACACACAACATGCATCCAGATGATGTAAAACACATAACCGAAAACCGGACACAATTACATTTTACATACCAACAAAATAAGAACTCACACATAGCGGGGCCATGTGCAATTCTTTCACTAGTCAAATACTTATGAATTGCCGAACATAGCATAAACCAAAATCAACCGACTTTCAGGCGAAATTGTTACTTGTTGCGAGTCTTCGTCCTGAACAAATTTGACATCTGATCCATTGCCTATGTTAACTGCAATAAAAGCTCCCTGTTTTCCACCTCTAGCTGAGACACACGCCCCTCTAACTTGGTGACTGCATGTTGAAGTCACGCAATGGCACTTGCTGCGCCAATACAACACCACAATAAACGATTGGTTACTTAAAAATAAACCCAATTTCTTTATTCACAGTCTAAAGTAGAAAAATTCCAACCGTATCGTAAAAAAGACATACCGTCTGAACCCGGGGGGTGGTATTCACCTTCATTGGGAAAAGTCGGCTGTTTCTCCAGCGACATCTGATGCGAGGATGAGTTAAAACAAAGATGCTGTCCACCACTTTCCGCGTCTGCTGTGAAGTATACGGCATGATGAAGATTGGGGTCGCTTGCACTGCCCGAACCAGAGGCAGCACCAACAGGAACCCCCTCCGCTAGTGGTAAAAGCTGAAGACCTTGGCCGTTGTTTGAAACACCCACACACTGCCCGTGCATGTAATCAACCCATGCTCTCCAACCCGCTTCGAAGCTCCGATACCGGCGATGCAGATTCCTCGAATACCCGCTCACCTGTTGCTCTGCCGCCTCCCAGGTATTGTATATCCCGGGTGTCCGTCCTCTAAATACAACGTAACACTCACCCTCTTCACGAAGAGACATTTGGCTTTTTGAAACCCTCCTCCACTTAGTGTATGAAATACTTTCAGATTTAAGAAATGAATCCAAGTGGCGACGACTGGAGTTTTAGTAGATGAAATGTCTTGCCTCACTCACTCACTGTGTACACCCTCACCGTCCATTTCGTTATTGAAAACCACGCGTCAGCATCCCAAGAACTAATAACTGAAACTTTATTTTAATGGTTGGTACATGTGCAGGTAATAATAAATAGTTTAGAGAACAAAGGGTCACCAGAAAAATAAAAAAGATGAACCCACGGGACACGGTTACATTTAAAAGTTTCATTATAATTTAGAAATGATATTTCACATTTAATAAATGAAAGCTTTCAACCCCTTTTGTACTAAACAAGTTAAACGTTTAATTACAAATGTGAAGTCATTATACATGCTTCTATATATAATTTTGATTATAAATATAAACATAAGATCACTATATTTTTATATAATTATGTTGTAAACTTAATTATGATTACGGGGCACAAATATGTAGTACTTATTTATATTACTTTCATTATATTTATATACACCATTTTTTATTGAATAAAAATTAAACGTTAATATAAAAGAAAAATTTTGTAGGCATTTTAATAAATATAATAACATAATCTATACTAAGGCAGCTTACCTAAACAAAATAATACTGTAAAATGTAACAATTTTTTATTTTTAGATAAATAACATAACATATTTAAATTTCAAAAATATAAAAAAAATTTATTCGTTTAAATTAATTATGATGCACACAATGTTTGAAACATTAAAAATTATATTAAAATTATTTTAAATTGCAACGTTAAAATGTAAACATAATTATATACTAAGGCAGCTTACCTAAACAAAATGGCAAATCACAAGTATAAATCAATGACAAGATATAAAATTACGTGTAAGGTAATTTCGATTATGTAGGCAGTAGAAGATTGGCCTATAGTATAAAATAATTTAATTTATTTTAAAGTCTAAATTATGAAATGATAGATTCACGCTTAACACGGCCTCCTCTTTATCCTGAAGTTGCTGACCGACTTAGAACTGCTATAGTCCTTCTATATCCTGTGTCTCTGGGCCCAAACTCGACAGGCATGGGAGGTTTCCCCTGTTGTCTTATGGCATACAAGTCCATAGCTGAAAAGTGCTGGGGGGTTACTGCGGAGTTCCTGGACTAGCTGCTCCTCCAACCCCAGTTGAAGTACTCTTCGCATCCTCGTTATCGTTCTCATCAACAATCATGGAGGGATCCACATCATCCTCATCCTCATCTTGAAACACATCTTTCCCACCATCCGGAGCTCCACCCTATCCGGATTCTAGTACCATATCATCAATACCAGCCATCGCATTTGCAACATCGACCACCGGCCCAGTGTCAACCCTAGCTCTGTCACGAGATGGGTTTAGATCCACATTAATCTATGTGTTATCTTTAGAAATAAATCGAATCGGCTTGATTAATGAGATTTATTTAAGGATGTAGCACATATTCCAAAAACAATGCTATATTTAGGATAGACATATAGTCAATTTTCATTTAAAATATCTACATAAATTTAATGTTAAATTAATTTGTTAATGTAAATTATCCTATAGTTTATGAAACTAAAGAAATTACCATTATTTATAATTTCACATTGCTTAGTAATACTGCACATTAATTAATTTTTAAACTATATCATAATAGAAAAGTAAATTAATAAGAGGTAATGCTAGGGAGACAAAAAATATAGCCAAAACTTACCTCATTTAGCATTTATTAATTGTCGCAACAATTAATAAATGCTAAATAAGGCAAGTTATGGTTGTTTTTGGCTAATTTTTTTCGGAGTAATTACCCAAATCAATCCCCAATAATTTTAAAATCAGACAACTTAGTCCCTAAGAAAAATTAATACACAGATCAATCCCCAAGGTTTTACTCTAGCAGACAAATTAGTCCCCAATTCATTTTCCGGCAAAGTAATCAGATCAGACCCCAAAAATTTTAAAAATAGATATTTTAGTCCCCAAGAAAAATTAATGTACAAATCAATCCCCAACGTTTCTCTCTGTTAGACATAGCAGCCCTCCGTCCAAAAAAAAAAATTATTATTATTATTATTATTATTATTATTATTATTATTATTATTATTATTATTATTATTATTATTATTATTATTATTTTTATTATTATTATTATTATTATTATTATTATTATTATTTATACAATAATACTGTATTATATTTTTTTTGCATTTTTTAGACAAAAATAATGATAAATTTATTCATTAGATTCTTTTATATATATATATATAGTCACTCAATAATAATAATAATAATAATAATAATAATAATAATAATAATAATAATAATAATAATAATATAGAAATTTAATAATTTTGTTTAATAATTTGTAACATGGCAAAAAGTTGTTAGTTGCTGGTTTATATGCCTTTTACAGGGATCCTCAGCCTTGGTTAGTAAAGGGATTCTCTCCACTATTCACCCAAGTGACTTTTGGATCCCAGGTGTCAGAATAAAATCTCCGTTTATTTTTATTGGAATTGCATATATTTACTACCAATAGAGCTGCTCTTACCCTAGTTGACTCTTACCCTAGTTGAACTAGGGTCATCCTTAAGCAGTTGAATAAGTCACTATTCAGTGTCACATCACCCTTTGCTTCCACTATTTCCCAGGTGAAATGACTACTGATGCAGCCATCACTCATTCAAGTACAACTTATACGCTTCCATGAGTTCCTTCCGGCGCAATGTTTATGGATGCTTTGTAGAACCTTATTTTCGTGGATACTCCAGAGCACTACCAAAATTAAACCCCCAATTACCTACAAATTCAAATTACAAGCATTATTTGTGAAAATTTTGATTAGATTTTTTTGGTGTAAAACTTTCTATGCAACGCATAACCCAACGTTGTCTTTTCGGAGTAAAACATGGCATCAACATCAACTACATTTAAGTTACAGTTTAAGGCGGCAATCACAAAATCATCATGAATTCAAATTTTCGACTACTCCATCTAACTAATTTATTCAAAATGGAAATTCTTATCCAAATTTGGTTAAAATTACAATGGAGGATGCTCGGTTGATTTGGGCACACAAAGATTTTATAAACAAGAATTCGTTGGTTGCATCGGTATTATTCAAAATAATCAAGAATGAATCATTGAACCAAATAGGTTACGAAGGTTAAGGAGATCCAATTCAGTCCTGCTTAACAATACCTATTTCCATTAATAATACAACAACGCAGTGACACACACAACATGCATCCAGATGATGTAAAACACATAACCGAAAATTGGACACAGCTACATTTTACATACCAGCAAAATAAGAACTCACACATAGCGGGGCCATGTGCAATGCTTTCACTAGTCAAATACTTATGAACCGAACATAGCATACACCAGAATCAACCGACTTTCAGGGGAAATTGTTACTTGTTGCGAGTCTTCGTCCTGAACAAATTTGACATCTGATCCATTGTCTCTGTTAACTGCATTAAAAGCTCCCTGTTTTCCGCCTCTAGCTGAGACACACGCCCCTCTAGCTTGGTGACTGCATGTTGAAGTCGCGCAATGGCACTTACTGCGCCAATACAACACCACAATAAACGATCGGTTACACAAAAATAAACTCAATTTCTTTATTCACAGTCTAAAGTAGAAAAATTCCAACCATATCGTAAAAAAGACATACCGTCTGAGCCCAGGGAGTGGTATTCACTTTCATTGGGGAAAGTCGGCTGTTTCTCCAGCAACACCTGATGCGAGGATGAGTTAAAACAAAGATGCTGTCCACCACTTTCTGAGTCTGCTGTGAAGTATACGGCATGATGAAGATTGGGGTCGCTTGCACTGGCCGAACCAGAGGTAGCACCAACAGGAACCCCCTTCGCTAGTGGTAAAAGCTGAAGACCTTGGCCGTTGTTTGAAACACCCACACACTGCCCGTGCATGTAATCAACCCATGCTCTCGAACCCGCTTCAAAGCTCCGATACCGGCGATGCAGATTCCTCAGATAGCCGCTCACCTGTTGCTCTGCCACCTCCCAGGTATTGCATATCCCGCGTGTCCGTCCCCTAAATACAACGTAACACTCACCCTCTACACGAAGAGACATGTGGCTTTTTGAAACCCTCCTCCACTTAGTGTATGAAATACTTTCAGATTTAAGAAACGAATCCAAGTGACGATGGCTGGAGTTTTAGTAGATGAAATGTCTTGCCTCACTCACTCACTGTGTACACCCTCACCGTCCATTTCGTTATTGAAAACCCACGCGTCAGCATCCCAAGAACTAATAACTGAAACTTTATTTTAATGGTTGGTACATGTGCAGGTAATAACAAATAGTTTAGAGAACAATGGGTCAACTGAAAAAAAAAAAGATGAACTCACGGGACACGGTTACATTTAAAAGTTTCATTATAATTTAGAAATGATATTTCACATTTAATAAATGAAAGCTTTCGACCCCTTTTGTACTAAACAAGTTAAACGTTTAATTACAAATGTGAAGTCATTATACATGCTTCTATATATAATTTTGATTATAAATATAAACATAAGATCACTATATTTTTATATAATTATGTTGTAAACTTAATTATGATTATGGGGCACAAATATGTAGTACTTATTTATATTACTTTCATTATTTTTACATACACCATTTTTTTATTTAATAAAAATTAAACGTTAATATAAAAGAAAAATTTTGTAGGCATTTTAATAAATATATAATATTCTATTATCTAAAATAAACTGCTTTTAATATATAATACTGTAAATAATAACATAATCTTTTATTTTTAGATAAATAACATAACATATTTAAATTTCAAAAATATAAATATTTTTTATTCATTTAAATTAATTATGATGCACATAATGTTTGAAACATTAAAAATTATATTAAAATTATTTTAAATTGCAACGTTAAAATGTAAACATAATTCTATACTAAGGCAGCTTACCTAAACAAAATGGCAAATCACAAGTATAAATCAATGACAAGATATAAAATTACGTGTAAGGTAATTTTGATTATGTAGGCAGTAGAAGATTGGCCTATAGTATAAAATAATTTAATTTATTTTAAAGTCTGAATTATGAAATGATAAATTCATGCTTAACACAACCTCCTCTTTTTCCTGAAGTTGCTGACCGACTTAGAACTGCTATAGTCCTTCTATATCCTGTGTCTCTGGGCCCAAACTCGACAGGCATGGGAGGTTTCCCCTGTTGTCTTATGGCATACAAGTCCATAGCTGAAAAGTGTCGGGGGGTGGGGGGGTTACTGCGGAGTTCCTAGACTAGCTGCTCCTCCACCCCCAGTTGAAGTACTCTTCGCATCCTCGTTATCATTATCATCAGCAATCATGGAGGGATCCACATCATCCTCATCCTCATCCTGAAACACATCTTTCCCACCATCCGGAGTTCCACCCTGTCCGGATTCTAGTACCATATCATCAATACCAGCCATCGCAATTGCAACATCAACCACCGGCCCAGTGTCAACCCTAGCTCTGTCACGAGATGGGTTTAGAACCACATTGAACGACGGGGAGGTCACCAAAAACTGTCTTAGGCTCAAACCTTTGTCCACGTGAGTTACTTTTCTAGGGTTTAACAAGAACGCAACTAGAAAAACGGTTATCTTTGAATATATCCGAATCTCTGGTATGAAGAACGTAAGCAAATTCTTGAAATTGAAACCAATACATTACTCAAATTCTCTGGTATGAAGAACGTAAGCTCATGACTCAGACAGAAGACTAAAGCTCTAAAAAGTGAAAAATGTCGAATGAAGTGTGTAAGAGTGAAGAGAACCTGAAGGGCTGCATCTTTTTCCTTTTATATCTAATCCTAATTTGATTTGAAACTAAAAAAATAATAATGAAATCTAGACCTAAAAGATTTTGTTTGTAAATGAAAAAATCTAAAACAAAAAAAATTACAATAATTAAAAGCCAAATCCACTAAAATAGCATTAAAACTTCCTGAATTATAACTTAAAATAAACAGCTAATAAAGATAATCTTCAAGTATAATTGTTACAGAAATATAGATAATCTTCACGTATACATAATCTACTACAATGTTCCATACGCATATTGGTGCGTGCGTCCGCAATCCCCCACACTTTCCGTACAGCAGCATTACCAGTAAGTGCACTGGGTCGTCCAAGTAATACCTGAGTGAGTTAGGGTCGATCCCACCATGATTGTGGCTTGAAGCAAGTTATTGTTGTCTTGCAGGTCTTACTCAGGCAGAATCAGAAGACTGTTGGATTAAGTATATGGAGTTGGATGAATTATCATGAAACTATGAAAGGAATACTGAATTGTAAAAAAGTTAAAGCAATAATAGGAATAGAGTTGAGAGTCGGAGTTACTTTGCCTTTCTGAACTAACTCCAGTACTACTGTATTCTTTGCTTGTAATTGATCTTTTTCTATGGCAGGCTGTATGTGATCAAAGTTATTGCCCGTGGTCATTGATCTCCTCTGCTACATGTTGTACGCCATTGGCCGTGGTCATCCAATCTGACGAAGGGTGAAGCGCTTAGCAAGTCATTCTCCTGGCGATCATACTCAAAACGCCACAGACAAGGTCGAATCTTCCGGATCAGAGAACGCTGCTTCTTTGGATTATTCTAGCCTATACCATGGAGACCCTAATCTCCACAGAAATCAGCTGAACTGGTGTCTCGAGAAGTGCCAAACCAATTCGTGGATTAACCGTCTGATAGATGTATAAACGTAGCTATTGGCTTGTGCTTTTCCTTTCGAGTATTCACACGAACCCAAGTAGACGTGGGTGTTTGTCAGGCACGTTCGTCTTAATGTGATTAACAGAGCTAATTGGTTAGATCATCCTATTCACCACGATGAAGATCGGGATATACATCTTAGAGATAGATCAAACATGGATCGAAGAAAAAATAGTAGTACTTTTATCAATTCATAGGACTCAGGAGGGCTCCTCCCCTCAACCTAGGAGGTTTAGAAACTCATACTGAAAGTAAAATACAATGATAAATCTGAATAATGTGTAAAAGGTTAGAAGGACCCTGAAATACATAATTAAAATCCCTTAAACACTAAACAAATGACTAGTAAGGGTAAAACAGTCTATCTAGTGTTAAACTCCACTTCCGAGGCCTACTTGGTGAGTGCTTGAGCTGAGCTTTAGTGAGATCCACGTGCTATGAGGCTCCTACAGCGTGAAACGCTGGCTAGGGAATCCTCATGGGGCCTTTGGATGCTGTCCTCTGCTCTTTGGGCGCTGGACGCCTGGAAGGGGGGCAGGAAGCTGGTTTTGGATGCCAGTTTTGGGCCTTCTAATCCGAAGCAAGGTATAGACTATCATATATTTCTGCAAAGCTCTGGAAGTCAGCTTTCTATAGCCATCGAGAGCACTATATTTGAATTTCAGTAACCCCCGAAAAGCTCTTCCGAATGCAGGCAGGTCAGATATGGACAGCATCTGCAATGCTAGAAAATACCTGAAACACAAAAACTAGTAGTAGAATCCAAAAATATGAATTTAACACTAAACCCTAAAAAATCTTAATAAAAACTAAATAAAACACACTAAAAACTATATGAAAATGATATCAAAAAACGTATAAAATATCCGCTCCTCACATATGCTGTGTTTACAGAATTGTAACCTGGTAAACATGGGTTCCAATTGTTCTATTTAGGTAACTTGCCTTTTATTTTATATTATCTGACGAATAATTAGATTATTATATTCAAAATTTATTAACTAACTACTTTATTAAAAATGTGTTTTAAATTTAATATTTATAATTTTATATATATAATATTTATAATTAAATACTTATTATATTTAATATCATCCAATTATTTCATTAATAATTAAAAAGTATAAAATCAGATCATATTTTATTTTCTATTATTCTTGAATATTTTTTATTTTGTTAGTTAAATTTTTTATTCTTTAACCCAACCACACTTATATATATATTGGAATTTATGCCCTCTGGTATCCCGGCTGTCGCCGACTTGGGTAATCCACCGAGAGCTGATTCTATCTATCAATATCAATCCATGAACTAGAAACTTGTCCACCCTGCTAACTCTCGGTTTGGTCTTCCTGCTGTTTCCACCCGGTTGTGTCAGGGGGGGGAGAACAAGAGAGGTCAACTGGAGTGGAAGCCAATCCGAAACTCTCGTCCATAGAGATGGCTTCCCTCAACATCTCGTATCACATAAACAACACTCTATAACGGAAGATCATTACCTTATTCCGCTTTCTTTCGTGGAAATCCACTCCTCTCTACCGTCTAAATAATGTCCTTTCAAAGTACAAGACAACCCAACTAAAGGAGAAACGATGGAGTATAAGCATATAGCTAGCGTTCCTTCTGAGCCAGGATCCAATTCAATCTTTCGCTCAAATGGGAATGGCCGATAAATCTTCAAGCTGTTCTATATATATATACTAAAAATATTAGTGCAAAAATATTTTTCACAAAATATTTTTCATGATACATAATTTACTAAAAATATATTTTGTTAAATCTAAGAATGAATCATAACTTGCTACCTGATTTTAATATAATTATGTATGATGAAAAATTATTATTATTATTAAAAAGGGAACAAAATTAATAGACACTATACAAATTAAAAAGGTTATCACTTATTTCATTGTAGGAAGGTGAACATCTTACTGAATTATTACATGCCACTAAAAGAACTTAGTTAACATATAAACCTACTTATACATGTATAGAATTATTATTACTTATTATTTATTAACAGCACTATAAGCGTACAAAATACTATACGGTAATTAGTTTGGAGTTTAAAACCCCAGTCTATAGGTATTTTATCATTATTATTTTCTATATGTATCATGTAACTTTGTATAAATAAAACTTTGGACATTTCATTATGTGCGTAACTAACTTAAATAAATAACATTAAACTTACAAATACATAGATAAAAATATAATATTATACAAATCAATATAAACACATAAATGACAAATTATAATTTTAATGTTTACAAAATGACTAACAATTAAACCCAATGAAGTTGACATTATGGGAGTTAGTAAATAATTAAGTTCTTGATTTAAAAAAAACTATAATTAACATTTAAGTTTGAGTGATTTGGTGAAATTTAGACTTCCAAATTTTGCATAACATAAGAAATTTCAATTAGAAAAATAAAAATTTAACCTGAGTAGTCCTCAAAAATATAAACATCTACAATATTCATACCATACGCACATATTGATTCTTATTTTTTATTTTTTTTATCCGTGGATTGATCCTTAAATGAATTCAGTTACTTTACTTCCCAATATTTCTTAACCTTCAAACATGCATCCCAACACTATAAACTAATCAAACTCTTGTTTTCTTTTTTTTTTTTTTTTCCGATAAAAACCAATCAAACCCCACCCAACTGGGCCCAATCCTACAAACCTAAACTAAAGCTCCAGTAGGGTTAACCTTTTTTTTCCCACTCACTTCATTTCATGGAAACTGACATTACAAAGAAATTACCGGCCCAATTTATCTTTTTAACCAAAGCCCAATATCTCCACTCTACACACTAATACCATCCAGCTCAGCTCTTAGGCATATTTTTAATTATTAAAAAAATAAGGGGTACAACGAAAACTGGACCTTCTATTGTCCAGCTCTCATCCTCACCACATAATAGGCATCTTCTAAGAAAGATCTTGTAGCACCTTCTTTAACTTTCCCTACCATAGCTAATTCCTCCTAACACAGTAAAGGATTCGATGGTCCCAGTAATATTTGGACCATTAAATGGTTCATAACAAAACATGTTTTTTAAATTTTTTAATAATTATTAAATAATTTTTATCTAATTTTAGTTACAAATTAATCTCTTATATATTATTTAATTATAAAATCTATTTTTTATTTTATAAATTATTATTTTATCATTCATCAATTACGTTTATTAATAATTAAAAATAAAAATAATAACGAATTAGATCTTCCATTGATCGTAATAATTTTTTGACAATCCCAATAGATTAAAATTTTATCTTTGATCCGTTACATCCGTATATGATTGTAAAATCGTGTTTCTTAGAAAATCAATCGATTGGTTTAACAAAAACAATCGATTGAATTTTAGGTTTCCCGTAACTTAATTGGTTGGAATTCAGGTTACCATAAAACAATCGATTGAAAGTTGCAAGGCAGTATGGGATTTTTCTTATTCAATCGATTGTAACTTTTACACAATCGATTAAACGATGACTAGAATGTGGGTTTTTTATAATTCAATCGATTGTCCATATTACCCAATCGATTGAAAGCTTCAAAACAATATGAGGTCTCACAATTCAATCGATTGGTTGTGTTATCCAATCGATTGAATTGTGCACTACGTTATATGTTACGCCATTCTCAATTTTCCTATTGTGTTTATAGATTATTATTTTATTATTCATCTATCTTATCTTTAAAATTATATCTTTAATTTTTAAGTTTTTATTTTGATTTAGATACTCTAATCTTATCTTTTCTTTAATATTAAGATTATAAATTGGTGAATAATCTATCATCAATTACTCAATCCCACAATTGGAATCGTGTATCAATCTCTTTGATTATCAAAATTTTTATTGTTTTTCTTTCGGATATCCATATCCTTAATATCCAAATTTTCTTCATTTTTTATCCATCTATTTAATATCCAATATTTGTTCATCATTAATTGATAATCACAGTTGCAACAATCAGCAAAGGTCCAATCAATTTTTTCATTGTAGTGTTCATAAAATAATCCACCGTTTTGATTACAAAATCGAAGTCAGTGAATAGAATCTCCAATTTTGCAATTCTTCGTTTTGATTCTTTATTCGTGAAATTGATTATGTAATGAAAAAATATTTTTTTTATCTTTTAATAATTCAGAGACATTGAGAAATAATAAAAAAGGAAATAAGTTTTATTATTTTTTATTATTAATTAGCTAGCAATATTGGAAGCTATTTATTTATTTTTTTAATGTTATAAGACGTAGTGTACTAATTTTTTTTTCATTGGACATTTTTAAGATGTTAGATATATTTATGGACACTGAGATGGATGAGCAATACAAGGAGGACGATAACATTAACCAACAAGAAGAGCTAGTTTGTGACCAAGATATGATGAATGAACAGAATGAATTCGAACAAGATTTCAGAGATGAATGTACTAAGGGAGCGTATTTTTCTGAATCTGATCCGTCAGAAGATACCCTTGAAGCCGCTTATGCAGTTGACTCCGTGCAAGACATTATAATTTTAGTGAAAATTGTGCGGAGAAAATTGGTAAATATCACTTTTCTACTTTGCAGCTTGCATTTGATTTTTGTCTGAAGTACTTAAAGTCAAAGAGCTTTAGTGCAAGAAAGAGTAAGACTTTCAAGAATAGTGTTGGCGAGGTTTACAAACAAAAGTTTGTATGCCATAGGCAAGGATTCAAGGAGGAGAACTATTACACGATGGAAAAAAGAAAGAAGGAGCCTAGATTGAAAACAAGAACTGGGTGTGAAACCCGAATGGATGTTAAATTTGTACCTGAAACTAGAAGGTTACATATCTTTTATTTCTCTGACGAACACAACCATGATCTGTTAGATACACAATTCAGTGCTATGTTGCCTGCCCACAGAAAAATGTCAGAGACAGATATTATGCAAATGATGAACATGCTAAAGTTCAAGATTAGCACTTCACAGATATTTGGTCTTCTAGCTAGTCAAGCAGGCGGGTATGAATTTGTTGGCTATGGCCCTAGAGATATATACAATGAGATTGCTCGAAAAAGGCGTCAAGTTCCTGGTGATGCAGCATGAGTGTTGAAGAAGTTGGAGGATATGCGGTTGAAGGATCTACAATTATATTTCAAGGCATGTCATGATTCAAGAGGTTTGTTACGTAACTTGTTCTGGTCTGATGAGATTAGCCAACTAGACTACCAACTCTTCGGGGATGTTATTGCTTTTAATGCTACGTACAAGAAGAACAAGTATAGTTGTCCATTAGTCATATTCAGCGGGGTTAACCATCACAACCAAACAATTGTTATTGTTGTTGTGTTAATTATGGATGAAACTACTGATACATATATTTGGCTCCTGCGTCAGCTCATGTTTGCAATAAAGAGTAAGACCCCGACCTCAATAATAAGTGATGGGGCCATGACGATTAGGAATGCAGTAAGAGATGTATTTCCCGAAGTCAGACATAGATTATGCGCTTGGCACCTTATTTGAAATGTGACTAGCAATGTTAGAAATCCATCGTTTACATCTAAATTTAGGAAAATCATGTCGGGAGACTACGAGATTCCCGTGTTTAAGCATAAGTGGGTTCAGCTTGTTAAAGAATTTGGCCTTGAGGATAAGCCGTGGGTGAACAACATGTATGAAGAGAAGCATATGTGGGTTACTGCATATATAAGAAGTAAGTTTTTTCCTGGCTTTAGAACTACCTCAAAATGTGAAGGTTTACACTCAGTTGTGGCAAGGTATGTGGGGTCCCGGTATGATTTGACAAATTTTGTAGGGCATTTTCAAAGGTGTGTTGCACACTTACGCTTTAAAGAATTTAATGCTGATTATGAATCTACACGTGGGGTGCCCGTCATGCAGACTTGTATAGAGCTGCTAGAGAGATTTGCTGCTGAGGTATACACTCATGAGATATTTCTATTATTTCGGCCATTTCTTTCGAAAGCCGGATCAATGCGGGTGCTAAACATAGAGAATAACAATGAATGCTCAAAGTACATTGTGTGTAAGCATGGGAGGTTCGATTTTCTGTGGATCGTTGAATTTTGTCAAGAAGAAATGATCTTCATGTGTTCTTGTTTAAGAATGGAGTCATTTGGAATTCCTTGCGAACATATTGTGAAAGTTCTAGTCGACAAAGATATTTGTGAGCTTCCCCAGTCATTAGTGTTAGATAGATGGACAAAGAAGGTGATATCAACACTCAATGATGCAAGTGGGTTCACTAGGGATGTTGTTATTAGTCATCAAAGTGCCTTGATGGAATTTTCTAAACAATTGGTCGTTGTTGCTGCTAAAGTCCCAAAGAGATTTGACGAGACACGTGACATTATTATGGAGTTGTACTCATCTTACAAGGCTGCAGATAAAGGCACTAAGCAACCTCAGTCATGTGTAGCTAAAAGTAGCAATCCGTATGTGCATCAAACCAATATAGGCTCAGGACAATTATCTAAGAAGAAGCGGCAATGTTGTAGTGTTTATCAAATGGAAGGACATAAAAAGATAACATGTCCTTGGCAAAAGGACATTGACAACAACGTCATGGGAGATGAAGCTAATGGTTCAGATGATGGTGAAAGACCTCTTATCCAGCTCAACAAGATCATCTTCATCATCCGATATAGCAGTATGAATATCAATATCCGAACTCTTAGCCTTTAATCTATTTGGGAATGGACGTGTCTTTTGTGAAGAAAGTTTGGTTGGAGTCTCGAAATCATTGTTCAAATTCAGTTGTGTCATTATTGTCTCAATGCGACTTACAGATTCAAGTATTTTATAAATTTTTTTGTTCCGAGCCATGTTTACAACTCTCATTGACTGCAAAAATTTTAGGTAAAATAACTCCATAAATGTAAAAATACAAAAAGAGTGATGGTTGTTCTGACGAGATTGTCAATGAAAAAAGACAAAGATTTCTCTAATCACAACTAATAGCGAAAAAATGTTTATAATATATAAAATGTATTACATAATATAATTTGCATTACTATTTGCCAACTTAAATTACCTGCATGCTAAGGAGGACCTCTTCCACTTTAATAGACAATTTTTCACTTTTATCTAGATCATTGTTTTGAATAACATCGTCATTGATAATTAGGTCATCCTGTATAAAGAAAATATAAAACATTAAATTACTCATAATAAAATCTAATAAAAGTTAAAAATTCATTAAGTCTTACCTTGGCATTGGGAACTATAGTTCTAATTTGATCAACTAGATCAATTGTGATAAGATCACAGTCTGTAGCCAGTGAGATATTCTATGTATTACGTGCATCATTGGGCTTAAAATCTTCGTTAGGAGGAATATCCATAATTGTTATCAATTGAAGAATATTGTATGAGTAAAATTGCTTGAATGGCAAATATTTAAAATAATTTGTCAAAGTATAAAATTAGTCGGAGTGAGTACATATATATACGCCTAATAAAGATAGTTAAGTTTCAATTCTATCTTTTTTTTTTTTAATTTTTAAACTAAGTAATCCTAAAAAATAATTATGTTATCTTATCTTTTAGTTAAAATCAAATACAAATTGAATGTGATCTTGATTTTTATGTTAAAATTTAACAAAGTGAGTTTTAAATTCATATGATTATATCTTTTCTATAATTATTTTTAAGTCGATAAATAGTCAAATAATAATAATAATAATAATAATAATAATAATAATAATAATAATAATAATAATAATAATGGACGGATCACTAATATTTAAATAAAAACAGGAACAAACCATTCTATTAATATTATCATGGAAAACATGAGGAATCTAGTTGAATAGCACTACACGTGTTCAAACATTAACCAATCGATTGAATCAATAATTGAGAATACTTCAATCGATTTTATTAACAAAACAATCGATTGAATCAGTAATCGAGGATACTTCCATCGATTTATTAACAAAATAATCGATTGAATGCATACACAAGAGGATTGCAAGCATTCTTCAATCGATTGGACCACTAATTCAATCGATTGAATGCATATCAATTGATTTTAAGAACACCTGAAACAATTTCAAGCCCCTGAAACAGATTTTCTTCATTCTTCGACACATTTCCTTCATGGTCCAGGCCTTGGGATGATATCCCTTGGGTTTGTGATGCCTATATTAGTGTATAGAAGATCAATTGCTTCTCCTTGACAATTGATAGCTTCAGTTTGTCTGTCTTGATGCTGCCTCATCTCAGCAAATTGTTCCTCAATGTATAATCTTATACTTCGTAATTCATCAATCAAATCTTCGCAGTGTTGGCGAAGGAGGCGGTGGTGGTGGAGATTCTTGGGATTGTGCTTGCACCTCAGGGTCTTGTGGTTGTCCTTGGATCTGAGGTTCTTGGGCATTCGGATCTCTTCCCATCTGTCTTAGAGTATTGTCATCAATCTTGGCTACATTACTCAAGACGAAGTCAATTCCAAGCCATTTGAAAATCTTGGTCCATTAACAAGCATATCCTAAACCAACACTTGATTTTTCTCTCTTCATTTCAAGTATATGATGAACCATAAAATAAGGCCAATTTATCTCCTTTCCAGTCACCATAGTCCAAAGCACTAGAATATCTTCGTTAAACAAGATTCCATGATTATGTTTTTTTGGAATCAACATGTATGAAAACAAATATATCAATATACGCTGCTCATTACCCAAACCACTGCAACTTATATTACCTCTAGCATTCATATGTGGATCCTCATACTGCAGACTCTGTAAACCAACCAATCTATTATATTCACCCCATTCCTCATCTGCCGCAATACCTCTAGTAAATTTTGCTCCGTGATAAACTAAATTCTATTGTTCAACTAATTGTTCCAAAGTAACTCTATAATGCCGTGACCCTAAATCAAACTCAATAAATGGCATTACTTTCTCACCCTCTTCGTCACTTTTAGGAACAACATAATTTAAAGTACTATAAACAGCTCTAACCAAGTGGAGATAATAATCATCCTTAGTTTGTACAAAATCAGTCAAGTGCTGTGTTTGCAAAGCATTCTAGACCAAATTATAATGTCTATCATGAATGAAATCGGCTGTTATGTACTTGGGAGGAATAATTTCTCTTGACTCGAACTTCTCCACATATTTGTTCAATGCCCTCGGAGACGGCAGCCACCTTGCCATGTAATGGGATGAAGCAACTAGTCTGGCAGATGCAGAGCTTTCACCCTCAACCCTAGCTCTTTTGGCATTTTTAGTTCTGGCCATTTTGGGGATATTGGTTCGGTAGATTTTGTAGAGATTTGGATGAGGATTGATAATATGTATGTAGTTTGGAGTGGATGTTGATGAGATTGGAGAAGAAGAAGAGCGAAGTTTTCTTGATTTAGAGAGAGAAGAGAGGTTATGCAAAAATGGTGTTATTATGTTTAAAAAGGGGAGGGAGGCTGAACATGGATGGTTATTAGGCTTAATATATATCGCATTTCAAAATTCAATCGATTGTATTAGCATACCAATCGATTGAATGCAGAAAAAAACTTATTTACGTCACATGTCAATCGATTGAATTGGAATATGCCATTAGTCACGTCCAAATTTTAATCGATTGTATTATCATACCAATCGATTAAACTTTCATATATCATTCTAATAGCGTAAATCAATCGATTGGGTAACATAACCAATCAATTGAATTAACTAAACCCACATTGCTTTGATGAGTTCAATCGATTGAATAAGAAAAACCCCACACTGCCTTACAACTTTCAATTGATTGTTTTGTGGTAACCTGAATTCTAATCGATTGAGTTATGGGAACTTGAAATTCAATCGATTGTTTTGTTAATCCAATCGATTGATTTTCTAAGAAACACGATTTCATAATCCTATACGGATGTAACGGATCAAAGATAAAATTTTAATATATTGGGATTGCCCAAAAATTATTACGATCAATAGAAGATCTAATTCGTTATTGTTTTTATTTTTTATTATTAATAAACATAATAAATGAATGATAAAATAATAATTTATAAAATAAAAAATAGATTTTATAATTAAAGAATAAGAAAGGGATTAATTTGTAATTAAAATTAGATAAGGACTATTTAACCGTTATTAAAAAACTTAAAAAAACATGTTTTGTTATGGGACCATTTAATAGGCCAAACATTTTGGGACCATAGAATCTTTGCCCTCCTAATACTCGTCTTGAAAACTCTAATGTTTGGACTTTGGTGTTTTAAAACTTGTTAAAATGTAAATTTAAAAAGAAAATCAAAATAAAAAATTTGGATCTGTTTTAACTTTGTTATTTTAATTTTTTTATTTTATTCAAAAAAATTACTTTCAATCTCTTCCTCTTCTCTCTAATATAGTAACATCATCTCATTGCCGCCTCAAAATACCGCGTCTCCACCACCATACAGTCCCGCCACTTGCTACAACGCTGACGCTATGCCGCAACGCCAGGAAGGAGCAAAGGAGATGGCGTAGCAAAATGACACAACGGAGAAGAAAGAGAAGCGACAAGTTCAGGTGAAACCAGGAAAAAGCAGAGGCATTGCAAAACCAAAAAACCACAGTGATTGAGGTGGGTTGATCCTAGAGATGGATCTTCTTGAAGAGTTGCCATATTACATTTTTAGTGGTCTCTCCGTGGTAGGCCACCGCGACAGCGGGAGTCATGAGTACCACGGATGAGGATCAAAACCATGGCAGTGGTTTCTCTGATCCTTGAAGGTCTCCTCATCCCAGTGCGGTGTTTGCAAGCTCCGGCAATGGCAGGTCACAGCAGAGACACACAAATTACGGGAAAGAATAAAGTTATATTTGGGTCGGGTTTGGAGAGGTAGGTGTTGTTTTTTTTTTATTATTATTTGAATGGATTGGGTATGTTTGAAATTTAAATTTAAATATAAATTAAATAATTAAATATAAATGTTTTATTTTTAAAATAATTAGATAACTTTAATTTTAAAATAATATATTTTTGTTTTTCTATAATTAAACTAAAATGAGTTGTGCTCTTTTTAAAATTATACTAAATTAAATTTTTAATTCAAATTAAATAAATTTAATATTAAAAAGTAATATAATATTTTAAATATAAATTTTGAATCTTTCCAACAATTAAACAACTCATATCTTAAAAGGATATTTTTATCTTTTATAAAATTAATTACAAAATTCTTTTACTTTTTTATAATTAAATTAAATTTTTAATTAAAATTAAATAAATTTAATATTAAAAGATATTTTAATTTTTAAAATTAATGATAAAAAAATATTTTTTATCTTAGTTTTTTTATTTGTTTTTTATTTTTGTTATAATTTTGTAATAATTTAATATCAACTAAAAAATAAAATAAATTTAAATTAAAACAATAAAATAAAAAGGTTGTAACTAAACAAAATTTTGATGTTTTTTCTTTTTCTTCTTGATTATTACTTCATATATAGACATTTTCTTTCTTATATTTAAGGGATAAATACCCTTTCCGGCCCCTGAACATTTTAAAGTGGGACATATCGCACCTTTATCATCCAGAAACCTCAACCTGGTCCTCAACCAACAACATAAGTGAACGAATCGACCCTTGTGACCAGTTGCTAATAGGTTGCCTGGATGACGTGTCAGGTGGAGGCTGAGTTGTCAACTGCAGGTGCCACGTGTAAGTGGAAGTTGTTGCAGGGACTCAAAACCCCCTTCCCTACAACTGAAAAGGCATCGTTGCATTCGGTTAATATTCCCCCTCACTTTCGAAGTACATTTACTGTAATCTCCTTCTTCTTTTCATTCATTCACTAAAAAGCCCTAACACTTCATCTTCCACCATTGTTTCCCTCCAGAACCTTTGCACGACGCTAGAACGGAAGTCTGGTATAATCGAATCTGCGACGAACGTGTGTAGGGCATAGACGTTGACTGTGTGAGACGGCAGTGAAAGGTTAGTTCAGTTTTTCGATTTTCACATTGTGTTAGTTGAGAATGTAATTGTTTTCCATGCATGTCTATGAGGGGTGTGATGTGAGGAACTTTACGTTCGAGATGATCAGTATGATTAATGGATAAAGTGGTTAACAATAAACACTGTTTTTAATTAGGGTTTGATAATGCTAGGGGTTGATAAACGTAGTGAGTATTTCGGGTAATGAAATTTGTATGTAGTGTTATTAGTGATGATAATGTTGGTGGCATTGTTGTGCATTACGGTAAAACTATTTTTAAATGTTGCAGATGTCTGTGTTTGTGATCCCTATATTTAACCATGGCGAAAAGCTTGTTAGAGCTAATGGTAAGCTACATTACTTAGACGGGAAGGTAGAGAAGTTTCCTCCAATGGATATTGATTTCGTAAACAAGAAGGACTTGGAGGAACTTTTCAAGGGTTTGGGGTACTTGACATACAAACAAATCTACTGGCACGACCCAACTGTTATTGAGTTCGAGGATGGTCTGCATGTGCTCTATGGTGACAAGGAGATCAACAACATGTGCGACTTCACTATGAGGCATAATCTGAAGGAGTTCCACCTTTACTTTGAGCATGGAGTGGATATTCCTGTTGTAACTGACGATGAGCCTGTGGAGGAGGAAATGGTATCTGAAGATAAGGATGTCTTGGTGGTGACAGATTCTTCAAAATCTTCTTCCTCCTCCTATGATTCATACGAGAGTGCTGAAGATGAAGCTTACAAGCCCCCTCCTCCTGGGTATGAAACTGAGAGTTCTGAGGAGTCTGTTGATGTACAAAGTAAAAAGAAGAAAAATGGGAAGTCTTGCTCACCTAACACCATGGCAAAGAGAAAGGCCTCCAGGAGATATACTGGTAAGAGGAGGATGAAACATGTTCTGAATAGAGGAATGGAAAGTGGGCCTAGTAGTGGAGATTCATGGCTAGGCCAAGGCCCAGGTAGTAGAGGCTGTGTTGGGCCGGATCTGGGTAATATGGAAGGCCCAGCTAGTGTGGGAAATGTGGGACAGAAGGGGGTTGCAACTCAGGCTGGTGAGAAATTTGTTGATGGTGCTGATATTGTATATGAGTATGAGTCTGAGGGTTTTGTGACTCCAGTTTCATCTGATGATGAGAGGGGCCCTTCTGGTCCAGATTTTAATGAGGGCAAAACATTTGGAGAGGTGCATTTTAGGCTAGGGATGCAGTTTGCAACTATTGAGCAATTTAAAAGAGCACTTAAGGATGTGTTTGTGCAAGATGGAAGGGATTACATGTACCTGAAAAATGAGCCGGGGAGAGTTAGAGCAGCTTGTGCTGAGGAAGATTGTCCTTGACTGATTTTTGTGTCGAAGAACGTGGTTACCAAGTCTTTTGAGGTCAAGACATTTCACAGTGAGCACACATGTGGCCGGGATTATGGAAGCAATCTTGCTGATAAAAATTGGGTGGCTGAGAAATTGGGGATGCGACTAAAAACGCAACCAAAGTTGACACCTAGGGAGGCAATGTAACATATAAAAGAAGACTATAATGTTCAACTGAATCGGAAGATGATTACACGAGCAATAAAGCAAACTAGGGAGTGTTGGGTAATGAAGGGGCTCAATTTGGGAAGCTGAGGGATTATCTGAATGAGATACACAAGAGCAATCTCGGGAGCACAGCACATATGAACACCTTATCCCAGCCACAAGGGCCAAACTTGTTTCAGAGATTGTATATCAGTTTTGATGCTTGCAAAAGAGGCTTCAAGAATGGGTGCAGGCCACTCATCGGGTTTGATGGGTGTTTTTTGAAGGGTTACTATGGAGGCCAACTGCTTTCTGCAGTGACCCAAGATGCAAATAATCATGTGTTTGTCATTGCATTTGGTGTAACCAGGGTTGAGAACACTGATAATCAAAAATGGTTTCTGACTTGCCTTCAGGAGGACTTCGGGGCAAGCATGCTCTTTGGATGGCATTTGATGTCTGATCAACAGAAAGTAAGTTTCATAGTTACTAGCTAGCATCATGTATTGTTAGTTTTCTGCTAACTTAACTGTGTGATATAATATTCTGCAGGGTCTTGTAAGGGCAGTCCAAGAGGTGATGCCAAATGTATTTCATAGGAACTGTGTGCTGCATATGTGGAAAAACTGTAAAAAGAGGTTTAGGGACAAACAGGTTAAGGGTTGTGTTTGGGAAGCAGCTAGGAGCACAGCTCCAGTTCAGTTCAAGGCTGCAATGGATAGGTTGAAAACTGTGAGTAATGGAGCTTGGGAATACATTAGTAAGTTTGACCCTAAGGTATGGTGTAGGGCATTTTTCAGTCACTATCCTAAGAATGCTGCTGTGACAAACAACATGTGTGAGTCTTGGAACGCAGTCATTGTGGAGGCTAGGGAGAAACCAATCCTGACACTGTGTGAGGAGCTACGGGTTCATGTTATGAACAAAATGGCTAGACACAAGAGGATCCTAGGGGCATATAAAGGAAGGCTGGCTCCAGTACAACAAATAAAATTGGACAAATGGATTAAGCCAGAAAGTCACAAGTGGAATGCTCAATGGTGTGGTGACAATGACAGGGTTGTGTTTGAGGTATCCAGGAATACGCACAAGCTAGGGGTTAACCTGAAAAAGCAAACCTGCACATATAATTTTTGGCAGCTCACAGGTTAGGTGTATGCATGTCAAATCAGTTTCAATTTTTTTGGCAATGTATTTGAGCTATGGATGATCTTATATTTGATAAATTATGTTCTATAGGTGTACCTTGTGTTCATGTTGTTGCAGCAATATCCAGAGTGAGGGTAAAATCAGCTGAAGACTTCTGTCTCCATTTCTCACTATGGAGGCCATAAGGAAGACATATGACATTTGTATCAACCCTGTATCCAGTGAAGAGTTTTGGGAACTAACTGACCATCTGAAGGCAGATCCACCAAAAATTGTGAGACCTATTGGTAGACCAGTTAAGAGGAGAAAGGAATCAACTACACCTCCAGCTCCAACTGATGGCAGCAAGGTCAGAAGGACCTTCCAAGTTACCTGTAGCAAATGTGGAGAGGCTGGCCACTACTTCAAAACATGTAAGGGAGCACCTAAAAACCCTAACTGGCAACCAAAAAGCAGGAGAAATAACAAGGTATGGAAGAATTTTCTAAATAATTTGCTTTTCTTTCTGCAGCCATGGAATACTAGCAAAGTTAATTGAAATCTTAACTCATTGTTCAGGGTGGAACATCTGGCCACACTCAGAACAAACCCAAGCATCAAAGGCCGAATCCTACTTTAGAGGAAATTAGGGTTAGATATCTGAATTTTACTTTGCTATGCTTTTTGTTCTTTAGGTTTACTGGTGTCATTGGCTATGTCTGTTTAGAACTGAAGTGTTTGCCATATTATTGTTTTTACTCCTGGAATAGGCTAAGCTTAAGAAGCATAAGAAAAAGATGCCAAAGAGGCCACATGCTCCACAAGAGAAAATCCCAATATCTCAATCTGCCCCTCCAGTGGTAAATGTTATAGTATACTATGCAGTCTAACATTGTTTACTCATTTTTTTTTTGTGTAGTAACTGGCTTATTTTGAATGTTGTTGCATAGCAATCTCAATGTGAACCAGCCCAGCCAAGTCCTGCACCACCATCTAAGTCAAGTGCCAGATTCAGGCCCAAGTTGAAGACCTTTAGGCCACCAGGTCCTCTGAATCCACAAACAGGCCACCAACCAGTAGCTACACCAGAAAATCTTGAGGCCATCACCAAGGAAACAGTTGCTGCATCAAGTGGAGGAACCTCTTTAGACTTATTGAAGTTCATTCCAATACCAAATTTCAGGCCACCAAAGCAGAATTAGTTAACTAGGAATTTTAGACTATAAGACTTATCTGTTTGTCTTGCTGTTTATGTTTTTTGGTTGCTAGTCCAGAATTCTGAAAACTGCATATGTTTAAGGACATGTTTTTTTGGAAAACTACTTAATCTCACATAGTGTGTGAGTTTTATTTTGTAAACTTTGTCTGGTGTACCTTGTGTGTTACCTTATGGAAACTTTGCCTCACATGGCTTGTGAACTGCATATTCCAAATCTTGGATTTGTGAAATGACAATGTATAATCCTTGTGTAAATGTGTATTGTTACTATGTTTTCAGTTTCTTTTAACCATGATTCTGTCAATCAATTACACACAAATCATGAAATACAGAAAATACTCATAACTGACTAAACAAACTCTATTAATCCAGAAACATATTTTATTACAATTTCATATTCTTTTCTTTCACTACATCCAGAAATTGCCCCCATTACAAAACACTGAATTTACAAGTTCAAAGGCATATTAACATTATACAACTGTTACTAGACTACATCCCTTTTTCTATTACAATGCCTAGCAAAATCAACCCAAACACTTTCCATCTGCTAAGAGCACCACTGTTCTTATCATCGCTTTTGACCTCATCCATCTTCTTCTCTATCTCTTCAATTCTTTCTTCCATCTTTTTCGTTGGGTCCGATACTCCATCTTGTACCACTTCATCAATACAAAAAGAGGCAACATACTCATCTAGCCAGGCAAAGTATTTGCAATGTCCTGTGTTGTTCTACATCAAACATGCCTACTGTTCAACTCCAACAAGTTACCAAAATAACGCAGCAACCCAAACAAAAACGATTCCGAAAAATTTACCCTAAAATAAGAACAACCAAAGAAAAGCCTCCTAGGATTTTTTGAAGTTCCAGATTTGAACAAAATGGCGTATGATTCGCAATTGCACACTGGAGGAACAAATTTCTTCTTCATCCTTCTCGACGCTCCTTCCAGAATGCTTCCATCGGCACTCGTTCCACTGCCCCAACTCTCCTCACCCCCACCGCATCTTTTCTCGCGACTGAATGAAGCACCAGAATTTGCAGTTGTCATGCCCGCCATTGCAGGTCCTCTCACATAGCCAGAAGATGCAAACCCTAAACCTTTTCAATCATTCAATAATGGGGGAATATTAACCCAATGCAACGACGCCGTTTCAGTTGCAGGGAGGGGGTTTTGAGTCCCTGCAACAACTTTCACTTACACGTGGCACCTGCAGTTGACAACTCAGCCTCCACCTGACACGTCATCCAGGCAACATGTTAGCAACCGGTCACAGGGGTCGATTCGTTCACTTATGTTGTTGGTTGAGGACCAAGTTGAGGTTTCTAAATGATAAAGGTGCGATATGTCTCACTTTAAAATGTTCAGGGGCCGGAAAGGGTATTTACCCTATAATTAAAGAATATTAAAACTCCATATTACTTTGGAGTATCAAATTACGTGCGCACTTCACACATGTACAAACTCAGATACAGTTAATTCGTTAATTTTATGTGAAGTTGATTGTTAAGAATAGTTAAATAATTTGATAAATTTAACTAAATTATCATCTAATGCAGTTAATTTCATATGAAATTAATAGTTGAGAATTCGTTAAATGATTTGATAAATTTAACTAAATTATCATTTAACAATTCTTAACTATCAACTTTAACTTTACATGAAATTAACTCCACTTGAGTTTCTAATTATACACACTCTTCGTTGCTCGTTAATTTTTTGTTAAATGGGTTATTGTGTTTGGAACAGTAAATTTTCGTTCTGCCATTTTTAAGTGTTAGCCATATTTTTTACGCTTTTCTTTTGAATGATTGGAATGCTTAATATTGTTAAGTGTTTTGAAGTGTCAACTGAACATGGATAAATAATCAGGTCGCGAACTCATTGTTCTTTGTAATTCCTAATTGAGGGCGGTCTCCAAAGTCATTTTTGCTATTTGAAAAAATTAAGAGTTATTGAATTTTTATGTTCATAGTGTTAAATAATGACATCTGACATTGAATGTCCTTGTTGAAAATTACATAGTTAGAGGGTGTTCTAGTTGTTGAATTGCACTGCCATAATCTGAAACTGTTTGTGCTTATTTTTATTGAAGTATTTACATGGATATGGTTACTTGAAATGTGGAACTACCTTGGTTTGACGGTAATATAACAAGACAATGAACTTTACATTTGTTATTGGCTCATGTTGCTTTTATAGTTTTATTGCATGCAGTTATCAAAGGCAATGCTAGACACTTGAGCAATTGAAGCAATTACCATTTATGATAGAAGATGTGTAACGTGTTATGCAAGTTAGTTACATAGATGATAGAATAATGAAATGGGGGCCTTGCAATGAGCATGGTATAAAAGAATAAACAATTGTCTACAACTGTGCACAAGTATAAGTATAATTGACAATGATAGCAAATTTCTCAGATGAACTAGTGTATACAAAAGAAAACACTAAATCATCTATCTGGATCTAAACAAGGAATGAGTTATGTATACTGTATAGAGCTGAATACACATTGAAACATACCAATACCAATTGTCAAGGGTGCGTGTTATTTTACCGATTGCCCCTCCGTCCTGAAATGATTTGAATTAAATAAATATTTGTATATATCTGAAACGACGTTAATAAGAAAAAGATGAAACCTGAATAGAATAGAAAAGATTAGACGGGAAGGTTAACGACGTCGTTCTTATAAGAAGGAGGGTTATTGGGAGGGGGATTGGAAGAGGAGGAAGTGGATTTAGAGGTGGTGAAGGTGTGATAAGAGGTGTCGTGATCGTCGTCGTCGTCGTCGTCGGCAGTGGAGAGGTTGATGCAGGAGCAGCGGACAAGGGTGTTTAAGAAGGCAGAGGCGAGGTTGGTTCCCATGGCGTTCCAACAGGCTCCTTCTCCTTCCTTGGAATCCGAATTCTCCATCTTCCCATCTAACTAACTAACTCTCATCCACACGGATAAAGTACCTCCGCAAATTTCTATTTCTTGTTCCATCTCAACAAGGCCCAATAAAGCACTAAGGCCCAGGAGGTCCGTTCTAGGCCCAATTTATCATAATGTAGTGCCACGTGTTGAGCCAAGAAAGATATCTATCTTGATTGAGATAAGCAGCAACCATGGAGTGGTCTCGGAAGTTTTCAACAATCAACATTCAACGATGGCAAACTTTTCAATCCCAATCCCAAGAAACGGTTTGTCCATACCCAACTACTCAACCAAACGCCCTTCAACACTTCACACGCCCCTCAAAGTTTCTTGCTCTGAGTCTGGGACGAATTCGAATGGAATCAAGGGCCTAGCTTGTGGGATTCTTGCTGCTTGCGCTGTCTCTTCTTCTGCATTCTCTGTGACTGCTGCTAACCAGGTACAAGTCATATAAATATTAGAAAAATTTTAAAGTGTAACTGTACATTGGTGTTTTAGTAATTTGTAACGGTTGATCTTAATTATAAAAAATATATAACTAAGATAACACCAAATATACAGGTATACTTAAAAATTTTCCTAAATATTATGGTAAGTTAGAAAATAAGAGAATTTGTATAAGACAGTATCCAATGTGTTTGCAGAGGCTGCCGCCGCTGTCAACTGAGCCGAACCGCTGCGAGCGAGCATTTGTTGGCAACACAATTGGGCAGGCAAATGGAGTGTATGACAAACCGTTAGATCTCCGCCTCTGCGACTACACGAATGAAAAATCCAACCTCAAAGGGAAGTCCCTGTCAGCAGCACTCATGTCAGATGCTAAGTTTGATGGTGCTGACATGACAGAAGTTGTAATGTCAAAGGCTTATGCTGTTGGTGCCAGCTTCAAAGGTACTAACATTTCTCAAATTCTGTGTTTACAATGCCGTGCTACCTACATCATTCATCTTACATATGATTCGTACTACCCACTTGATGTAGAAATGTCCTGAAATGGTGCTTATGAAATATTTGTATAGGGTAACAACTTAACATGCAATGCAAGATGTGAATTCTTCAATGTATATGTTTAGGCAGGATAGTGTTGTTGCTGAATAGATAAGAGAATGATGGAAGGAACTATTGCAGGTGTGGACTTCTCAAATGCAGTGTTGGACCGTGTTAACTTTGGGAATGCGAATCTTGAAGGAGCTGTGTTTAGGAACACAGTGTTGTCAGGGTCTACTTTTGATGATGCTAAGCTGGAAGATGCAGTGTTTGAGGACACTATCATAGGTTACATTGATCTTCAGAAGCTATGCACAAATAAAACCATAAGTGATGAAGGCAGAGCTGAGCTTGGTTGTCGATCATGACAAAAATCTGGATAGTCTTGTAGATGAATGCTACATCCAAACAACAAATAAACTGCGATTATTTCCCTTTTTTTTATCTCCAGTAAAATGTTATAAGATATTATCCGATTTTAGTTTTAAACAAGGAGTTGAAGATAGCCTCATCTTTTTAGTTATTAATTTGGAGTAGGGGTGTGCATGGGTCGGGTGAAACCGGGTTTGATGTAACTCAGATCCGGCCCGAAATATATACCGGGCCTATTTGTTAGACCCGAACCCGACCCTAAACCCGATGAAACCTATACACTTTCGGGCCACGATTATACGGGTGAAAACCGGGCCGTTTACATTATATTACCTTGATATCTTCTTGTAAGTTAGCATGTAAAAATATCCAAATTTTCAAGACTCCAACCATTATTTGACATGGTAAAATTCACTTAGAAAAATATAATAAGAATAACTCTTCTCTAAAATTAAAATATAACCATAATCAATACTAATATTGCCTAATAACACCAACTATTTAAATCAATACAAATAACACAAGATTATGCATTAGTCTAAAGTCTTATGCATTTTAAACATAAAACATTAACTTATAGTCTTATATATAATGACTAATAACACAAAATATTAAGGTTTACAATACTTAAATTTCACATAATAATAGCCATCATCTATCACTAATAACACAATATTAATTGTGTATGATGATCGGGCCACCGAGTCGATTTCGGGTGACTCGAGCTATGACCCGGACCCGACCCGAAATAATGAACGGGTCTACTTTTGAGACCTATACCCGACCCTAGACCCGATGAAATCACATCAAATTAGTCCATAAAGTGTTCGAAACCGGGCCGAGTCTTCGAGTCGGGCCGAACCATGCACACCCCTAATTTGGAGGATGTGGTATGCATAGATATAGATGATAGGTGTGTTTTTAAATAATATATTTTTTTTCTAATTTAAAATATAAATTGGAGGCACAGATTTAGGGTGACTTAGAAAACCTAGGCTCTGATTTGTACCGTGATAATTCAAATTCGGAGGGTGGCAAATTGAAGCCTACGATTTGAGAAAAATTTTTTTTTAAATGAAGGTTGAAAAATTGGTAGGTTAATTTTGAGGTTTAATAAAATTTAAAAAAATTAGAAAACCCAATTTTTGAATCCAATTCTAAAGGTCCGATTTGTATCTTGTATCGGTGTTAGGTGGATTCGTTCATTTTCAAATCAGGTATGTTACCAACTAGGCGTGTTTATGGACCGGATGAAGTCAGGTTTGTCTTTACCCAGATTCGACTCTAAATATACATCGGGTCTATTTTTTAGACTTTAACCATTTCCTAAACCTAATGAAATCTAAATATTTTTGGGTCACAACTATACCGAATCCAAACCGGGTGAAAATCGGGTCTTTAAAACTTTAACAGTAATTTATAAAGAAACTTATTTATGATGCAATTATTTATAAAGAAGAAACTTGTTATCGAAAAATTGATATCCATATTTGAACTTGAATTTGTCCATAAATTCTAATTTGATGATTCTTTGATTTATTTTCTAATTCAACAAGTATGATTAAAAATAAAACAATAAACTTATAATTAATATAACATAATATTGAAATAAATTTAAAACATATATATCTTTTTTAGTTTCCTTATAGTGCATATGGGCCAGATGAAGCCGTATTCGCATTGATCTTGACCCGGACCCGATCCGAAATAATGATCGGGTCTATTTTTGAGACCCTTACTCGGTTCTAAATCTGTTGAAATCACACCAAATTAGCTCCTAAAATGTTCGGGACCGGATCGGGTCTTCGATTCGAACCGAGCCATATACACCCCTATTACCAACAATACGAGCATATAAAATCTATTATGAAACTCGATCACAAATGTTACTTATTGAGCTATACATTGAGTTTGAACAATTTGAAACCGATCGAGATATCAAATGGAGAGATTACAACTATAATAGCGAGAATGAGTTTGAAAGCAACTACGAAGTTGCTAAACCAATGGAAAATAATGTTAAAACTAATGAGACTATGGAGACAGATGTCGCAGAAGTGACAATAATAAATAAACCAACATCCGTTTGAAGAGCCATTTTTCATGCGCTGTTGGATATAGATGCTATGCATACACCAAAATTTTCTAAATACATACAGATATGTAATGTAGATAAATTATATGATAGATTTATAATATAAAAATAGTTAAGTTTAACGCCAAATAGGATGACTATATTTTAAGTTTTTTATGCAATTAGTGAAGACTTGTTATTCTTTTAGATATCTAGTACAAAAAAGTATTATTTGGCATATTTTAGAATTTTGTTTATTTTTTTGTTAGTGTAATTTTTATATTTTCAAATTATATATATATTTGTTTTTATATTACATGCATGTGATATAGAATTTAAAATCTTAAAATTATAAATATATATATCAATAATTTAAAATATATATCATATGTTTACATAATAATTTATATATACTATGTATATTTAAAATTGAAAATGGACATATTTTTAGATATTTAGATTGTATGTTTATTTATATATGTATCGTACTACAAATTTAAAATTTAAATTGAAAATGTACGATAAATATATATAATAATAATATATATGTTTACATAATAATTGATAGGGTTAAGTACGATTTTGGTTCTTAAGGTATAGGTTGAAAATTTTTTTTGTCTTTAACTTTTTTTGCATACAAAATCGTTCCTAAGATTTAAAACCAAATTTTAAAATATTTATTTTTATTTAAATATTAAAATTTTGGACTAAATTACCCAAACAAAAAAATTATAAAATAAAAAATAAGAGAAAGAGAGTGTTTCTGCTCCTATGAAAGCGAAATGAAAGAAGAAGAAAGGAAATGGAAAAGGAAAAAGAAGCTGTCCACGATCCACATCTGTCTCCGCTTTCGCTAACACCTCCATCGATTTTGGTCCCTAAGATAAGGACAATTTTAAAACTGTGTTAAACATTAAAAATGATTTTGTATGCAAAAAAAAGTTGAAAATAAAAAATATTTTTGACCTATACCTTAAGGACCAAAATTGTACTTAACCCTAATTTATATATGTTATGTATATTTAAAATTGAAAATGTATATATTGTATATTTAGATTGTATATATCTATATATTTAAATACGTATTCATATTCTATACTTATATATTTAGATAAATATATATTATATGCTCGTATAACTTATACATTTATATAAAAAATATATTTTGTATTTTGTGTTGTAAACATGTACGGAATATATTTACATAAATATAAATTATTTACACAATATTCAGTAGACTATTAATTTTTTAACCATTAAAATGAGACACTTTATACTATATTCTGTACAAGTGCGTTAGAGATATCGATCCCAACTGATTTCGTGAATCCGAAAAAATTCACAAAATAATGGTATAAATTTTTAATGAACTGCTAACTCAGATTATTTATTAGCAAATAATATTGACCCAAATAATAATAATTGTTCATACCCTGGCCCAACGATTAAGGCCTAGGGTCCAAGTAAAAAGGCCCAACCCAAAGGGTTGACCTCACCTTTCACCAGATCAGCCACTACGAAGTCGGTATTCGTCTCGACTTGCTCTAAAGAAATCGGGAACGAGGATTAGTTGGCAGATAAGCACTCATTTGAATGAGTAACTGCCCCTAGAATCTCTCTAACCACTTCCACAAGTCATATCTTAACTTCCCTAAGATAAAGGGACGGTTATCACCCTAAAAAAGTGGCACTACTTCAACGGTGGTTATTGGTTCACCATTATAAATACACTGACACCTCTCAGGTATCGCTAAGTCCCAATACTCTCTAGGCCTGCTCACACCCTTGCTGACTTAGGCATCGGAGTGTCTTTGCAGGTACCACCCCCATTCGTTCATACTCACAAGTCGGACGGAGGCCCTCAAGACGCTGACCCGCACGAAGGCTTCCTTCCTCAGACGATTGGGCCAACCCAGCGAGTCCAGCCCAACAATCTTCGGTTACCCATCGTAACATTGGCGCCGTTGCCGGGGACCCGAGAGATCAACCAGTGATGGCGGACAGATCCCCTGAGGAGGGTCATGTGGAAACAGATTCTGAACAAGAGAATCTGGATACCGGAAATAACGATGCGGACCTAACTCTACATCAGGAAACCAACGATCAACACAAAGAAGGAACCTCCGGAGTCAAAACCCCGAAGGTGAATTCCTCTGAAGGCCGTGAGTCAGAGAAAGACGGACAGTCCCACGCAACTGAGCTTATGGGATTAGTTCATGTCCACCAAAGTCGTTTGGAACAACTAGAACAGGAACGAGAGCGACAAAGGGAGATAGAAAAGCACCTAAGAGAGGATATGGATCGACGAAAAGAGTTAGAGGAAAAACTCTTAAAGTTAGAACCCTCCCTCAAAGGTCGGAACTCCCGTGACGGTAGAGAAGAGTCGCCCCTAGGGGGGAAGATCCTTTTAGTGAGGACATAATGAGGGCAAAAGTTCCGAGAAACTTTAGAAGCCCTGATATGGACCTCTACGACGGAACCACTGATCCAAAGCATCATCTGAGCAATTTTAAAAGTCGGATGTATCTGGCTGATGCTTCTGATGCTACGAGATGCAAAGCCTTTCCGACAACCTTGTCGAAAGCGGCGATGAAGTGGTTCGACAGCCTCCCCCCGAGGTCGGTTACTAGTTTTGAAGACCTCTCAAGGAAGTTCTTGATGAGGTTCTCTATCCAGAAAGATAAAGTAAAACATGCACCAAGCCTCCTGGGAATAAAACAGGAGGTCGGAGAAACTTTACGAGCCTATATGGAAAGGTTCAACAAAGCATGTTTAGAGATTCAAGACCTGCCCACCGAGGCAGTCATAATGGGGTTAGTCAATGGGCTCAGAGAAGGTCCTTTCTCACAATCCATATCCAAAAGACACCCCATCTCTCTAAGTGATGTGCAGGAAAGAGCTGAAAAGTACATCAACATGGAGGAAAATGCTAAGTTAAGAGACCTGAGTTGGCGACCTGGGCACCCTCCCCCAACAAAAGAAAGGGAGAGGGAAACCAAGAAGAAGGAAGAACTCGGTCTCGATAGACCAAGAAAATATCACTCTTATACTCCTCTGAAAGTCTCTATAGTGGATGTATACAGAGAGATTTGTAACACCGAAAGGCTGCCACCCCCCAGACCCATTAAAAATAAAAAAGGGGGGAGCCGCAGCGACTACTGTGAGTACCATAAAATATATGGTCACTCCACAAACGATTGCTACGACCTCAAAAATGTGATAGAAAAGCTGGCGAGAGAAGGTCGGCTTGACAGATATCTCATAGAAAGGTCGGACAGTCATGGGAAGAGAAAGCGAGATGATATGGATAGAAGAGACCCACCATCGCAGACTCCGGAGAGACATATCCACATGATCTCAGGGGGGTTCGCGGGAGGGGGACTCACCAAATCCTCTCGCAAAAGACACCTCAAGAGAGTCTACCAAGTCGGAGGAGAGTCATCCGACCTCCCAACCATTTCATTCACAAAAGAAGATGGACAAGGAATAATCCCTGGACACGATGATCCAGTGGTAATAACTATGATCCTAGCAAATGCTCATCTCCACAGAACCTTAGTAGACCAAGGAAGCTCAGCGGACATTCTTTTTAAGCCCGCTTTCGACAAACTAGGGTTGGATGAGAAAGAATTAAGAGCCTATCCCGACACCTTATACGGACTAGGCGACACGCCAATAAAGCCACTAGGATTTTTGCCCCTCCACACCACCTTTGGAAAAGGGAAAAAATCAAAAACTCTGAGCATAGACTTCATAGTCATCGATGTAGGGTCGGCATATAATGCTCTAATTGGCAGAGCTACCCTTAATCGACTCGGAGCGGTGGTATCCACTCCTCACCTTTGTATGAAATTCCCGACCTTAGCGGGGATAGCAACGGTAAGGGGAGATCAGAAATTGGCAAGGAAATGCTACAATGAAAGCCTAAACCTGAGAGGAAAAGGCAGAGAAGTTCACACAGTAGAGCTCGGAGGCACAAGGGCCAAAGAGGAAAAACCAAGAGGAAAAACCAACTACATGGGAACTTTATGTAGATGGATCCTCAAACAAAACAGGAAGCGGTGCGGGCATAATATTGGTGGACGAAAGAGGGACCCAAATAGAGGTTTCCCTCAAATTTGAATTCTCAGCTTCAAATAATCAGGCGGAGTATGAAGCCTTGATTGCTGGATTAAAGCTGGCGGAAGAAGTCGGTGCTACAAAAGTGATGATATACAGCGATTCGCAAGTAGTAACCTCCCAGATAAGTGGAGAGTATCAGGCAAAGGACCCAAATATGAAAAGGTACTTGGAAAAAACCCTGGAACATCTTGGGCGCTTTGTAGAAACCGAGGTCAAACACATAACTCGGGATCTAAATAGCAGAGCAGACGCCCTATCCAAGTTGGCAAGTACCAAGCCAAGAGGGAATAACAGAAGTCTGATCCAGGAAACTCTCCAGGAACCCTCCGTAGTAAAAGAAAAAGACAAACAAGAGGAGGTCCTTGAGGTAGTCGGATTAAACCTCGGTTGGATGAACCCCTTGGTTGAATACATGAAATTCGACACCCTCCCCAAGGAGGAGAAAGAGGCTAAGAAGATCCGAAGGGAAGCACAACATTACACTTTGGTGAGAAATATCCTCTACAGAAGGGGGATATCAACACCATTATTAAAGTGTGTACCGACCTCAAAAACCACCGAAGTGTTGGAAGAAGTCCACAGTGGGATCTGCGGGAATCATCTCGGAGCGAAGTCACTAGCCAGGAAAGTGATCCGAGCTAGATTCTACTGGCCGACCTTGCAGAAAGATGCCACGGAATTTGTGAAAAAGTGCCAACCATGCCAGATGCATGCAAATTTCCATGTGGCTCCCCCGGAGGAGCTCATCAGTATCACTTCTCCATGGCCTTTTGCAAAATGGGGAATAGATTTGCTAGGACCTTTTCCCCAAGCGCCAGGACAAGTCAGATACCTGATTGTGGGAATAGATTATTTCACAAAGTGGATAGAGGCAGAACCATTGGCCACCATCACCGCACAAAGAAGTCGGAGGTTCCTCTACAAAAATATCATCACAAGGTATGAGATACCTCATTCCATTACTACAGATAATGGAACCCAATTCACCGACTCTACCTTTAGAAGCCTAGTAGCCAGTATGAAGATCAAACACCAGTTCACCTCGGTGGAACACCCGCAAGCCAATGGGCAAGCCGAGGCAGCCAACAAAGTCATACTGGCAGGGCTAAAGAAAAGATTACAAGATGCAAAAGGAGCCTGGGCCGAAGAGCTCCCACAAGTGCTATGGGCTTATAGGACAACCCCCCAATCCGCCACTGGAGAAACACTCTTCCGACTAGTCTATGGCGTAGAAGCCATGATCCCAATAGAAGTCAACAAACAAAGCCCAAGAGTGATTCTCCATGACGAGATCGGAAATATACAGGGGCATAAAGAGGAGCTCGACTTGCTTTCCGAGGTCCGAGAAGAAGCCCAGATAAGAGAAAAAGCGTTGAAACAAAGGATGACTACAAGATACAACAAAAAAGTCATTCGAAGAGCATTCACCCCAAGTGACTTAGTCCTGATCAGAAACAACATTGGAGTCAACAAATCGGGAGAAGGAAAGCTCGCTGCAAATTGGAAAGGACCATACAAAATCAATGAGGTCTTAGGAAAGGGCTATTATAAAGTAACCGACTTGGACGGCACCGAGTTACCAAGGTCGTGGCATGCTTGTAATATGAAAAGGTACTATAGCTAAAAGCGAACTCTACTCCCTGATGTACTCTTTTCCCAACTTCATGATTTTTTCCCCAAAAACCAAAGGGTTTTTTCTGGAGAAGGGTTTTTAACGAGGCATCATAGTAGAGGCTAAGGGAAATAGACTGTCAAAAACCCTTAGTAGCAATAAAGTACCTCCCCAATTAATAAAGATCTTTTTTACAAATATCTCTTAAATTCCTTTGTTGTTTTCTTTTTCTACGAAACGCACCAACTTAAGCTCGACAAAACGTGAAAATCCCATGAACCGACCTAGATGGTCGTCAGGATAAAACGACAAGGTACAAGTCGGTGTAAAGAGGTTATAGAAGTTGATCATAATAAACTCGGAAACATCCCGACTCATAAGTCGGAACGGGAAACCGAGTAACACAAAAATGAATCACGAAAGTAGCCTAAATCAGAAAAACTCAATGAAACGAAATTGAGTACTAGGAATAACAAAAGAGAGATAGGAAAAAACCAAAGAAAAGATTAAAAGGCTGTCCTGAAGATCCTTAAAATGAAAAGGTTCAGAAAGGCAGACAAGCCAAAGAAAAGATTCTTTCAAATCAAGGGGGAATCCGAAAAAATCGCAAATCAGAAAAGCATGCGCGCATAAGGTAACTTAGACCCTTATCCAAAAAGGGTATTTATTTTTTAGCATTGAAACCCCTATGAAAAAGGGTATTATAAAGTGTTTTGTTTACGGCCTTAAAAGGCCAAAAAATTGTTCAAACACTAACAAAATAAATAAAGAGTTTTAAAAGGGGGGACCCACAGGCCGGGCCCCCAAATAGCCAAATTACTTTTTAGGAAGAGTAGACGGATCACCACCACCAGAGTCAGGAAGAACGCCGCCAGGACCAGGAAGAGAGGCATCCATAGGAGAGGAAGTCGGAGGAATAGTAGAAGAGCTCGGAGCGTCCTTAGGACGAGGAGGGGACTCTATGATCCTCTGCCCCCGAGTCTTCAATTTTGACTCGGAAACAATCACAGGGGCAGGAGGATCCACAATGGCTCCGTCGATGACGACTTTGTCGGGATCCAAAGGAGAAAGGTCCAAGTCAGGAGCAATGACTCCGACCTGCTCCTTAAAGACCCTCCAAGCCTCCTCGGCGCCATCAGCGATAGAGTCCTCCAACTCGGCATAGGCCTTCCGAGAATTCAGCAGATCATTCTTCACAGCCACAAGATCTTCAAATATTTTTTGATAGCTGCCCTGCGCTGTTTTCCTCAAGTCCACCTCCATGTTGCATTGGGCTTGCAACTTCCTCCCCTTCTCCCGGAGGTTATCTCTCTCCTCCTTCAGCTTGGCGAATTCCTCCTTCAACTCCCTCTTATGCTCTTGATATACACGAAGCCTTCCTTCAAGCTCCTCGACCCTCGAGGTCATCCCTAAAGAGCTGAGAGGAGCCTTCTCAAAAATATCCAAGAGTTTGCCACAAATCCCCGCCGCCTTGAGACTCTCTTCAACCAGAGTGGTAAGGTGGTGACGAACAGACACATCATCCATGCTTATACGAGCTTGGGGATAGATGTTCTTTCGGACGAATGCAAGAGCATCCGCCTTCACCTCACCAGAAGTACCAGACTCTAAGGTCTTGCGCTTCTTATTCTCTGGCTCAGGAGAAGGTCGGGCAGAGGGGGGCGGCTGAGAGAAAGTTGAAGAAGAAATCACAATGGGCTGAGAGGGAGTCCCAACGTTCCGAGGAGGAGGAGGAGGAGAGATAACCGCCCTGGCGCCACCAGTCCTGGCGCGAGACCTTGCTTTAGCCTCTTGGACCCTTTGGTAAGACTCCTGAGCGTTTGCCTTTGCCATCTCTGGAAAGACAATAACGGATAGATCAGACAAGTCGGAAAGGTCAGTCAGACAAGTCAGAAATCTAACAAACGAATAAAAGCTACCTAGCTGTGCCTGGACAAAGGTCGGAGACCCCTGGAGAAACTTTTTTGTGTCCAAGTATGGGGCCCTCCCCCACACTTCTCGGAGGAATCCCACAATGGCTGCTTCTACCTCATCCAGGTCATCCAGACCATATTTCTCGCAGGGGGAGGCCTCCAGCCAGTATAAAGGAAATCGGGGAGAAGAATTATCATCCAGAAAAAAGGGATGGTGACCCTCTACGGCTTGAACTTTGAAAAAATAATTTTTAAAGTCATGGAAGGATTCGTCAAAAAGGGTAAAAACTCTCCGACCCTGTATGGCTCGAAAAGACACCCATTGTTGCTTATTGTTTAGCCCACTGAAGGGTTTGGTCATATGGAAAAGATAGAAAAAAATCTTTAAAGAAGTCGGGAACTCCAAAGCTTGGCTGATAAATTGATAAATTTTCAAAAAACCCCAAGAGTTGGGGTGAAGCTGGGTAGGGGCAACTCGGCAATGATGCAAAACAGATATCTCAAAGTTTGAAAAAGGAAGAAAAACACCCAAACGGGTGATCATACACTCATACATAAAGAAAAAATGAGGGGCCGCCTCATTGACCCTCCCAAAGCAAACCCGATCTTCAGGACCCGGGACTACCAATTCATACTTCGGCTCGTCATCCTCAGAAGTACAAATTCTGTGGTGAGTGCGAAGGTTGGTGATAAACTCAGTATCGACCGAGGGTTCCTCCCCTAGGACCGTGACATCAATCCATTGAGAAAGGATATCTACGGAAGCCATTTCTTTTTCTTAAAAAGGTAGCAAAAAACCTACAAGGGAAAAAGAAAAGGAAAATAAAAAACACGGTCTCTAAAGGAGGAAGTACGGAACTGAAGTCTACTAACCTATCTACAAAATGAAGGCATGCAAATAGAAAAGCATGTTACAAAAAGAACTAACCTTTATCCGAAAATGAGGGTTGGAGAAAACAAAAACCTTCGAAAATGCAAAAATGCAGCACGAACGAATGAAGGGGAAATTTGAAAAATCGCAGAAACAAAACAACGAAAGAGAGGGAAAGTATTTATAAGTACGTTAGGGGCACAATGGTAAAAACGGGGCAGTCATTAATGAAAATGCACCGTTACCAAGACCATCAATCCCTACGCACATCCCTAACGGACACGACGCTTGATTAGACGTAACTGTCAGAACCAAAAGGTCACAAAAGTCACGTCGGTTTCGAAACATCACGTCGGTCACAACCCCGAGTAGTATACTCGAACTCAAATCTTAAAAAGAAATTGGGCTCGAGTAGGGGCACTGTTCATACCCTGGCCCAACGATTAAGGCCCAGGGTCCAAGTAAAAAGGCCCAACCCAAAGGGTTGACCTCACCTTTCACCAGATCAGCCACTACGAAGTCGGTATTCGTCTCGACTTGCTCTAAAGAAGTCGGGAACGAGGATTAGTTGGCAGATAAGCACTCATTTGAATGAGTAACTGCCCCTAGAATCTCTCTAATCACTTCCACAAGTCATATCTTAACTTCCCTAAGATAAAGGGACGGTTATCACCCTAAAAAAGTGGCACTACTTCAACGGTGGTTATTGGTTCACCACTATAAATACACTGACACCTCTTAGGTATCGCTAAGTCCCAATACTCTCTAGGCCTGCTCACACCCTTGCTGACTTAGGCATCGGAGTGTCTTTGCAGGCACCACCCCCATTCGTTCATACTCACAAGTCGGACGGAGGCCCTCAAGACGCTGACCCGCACGAAGGCTTCCTTCCTCAGACGATTGGGCCAACCCAGCGAGTCCAGCCCAACAATCTCCGGTTACCCATCGTAACAATAATATATGACACTTTACATACTTTTCAATGGTAATTTGATCATTTATATGTAATCCGTCTTTCATATTTCTAATTCTAATTCAAGTCATCTTGATGTAACTTTTTCTACAATCATTGATCCTCGGTGTAACTCCAAATTGACGTAGGTATTAAACTTCCATGGCCTCGTGATTAGTCATGGTGGTTCCTGTAACGGCAAAACCATCTATCGGAATACCTAGAATTAGAGTAATATTTTCCAGCGTAACGGTGCACTCATCAATCGGAAGATGAAAAGTGTGAATATCGGAATGCGATCTTACTACTAGAGCTGTTATCAAAGTCTATTGACATTGGATTACTCCAATTTGAGACCCGTGATAAAATCCAGTGGCTTGTAGAACAAGCTCGACTATCAAATTGTATGCATTCGATCAGTGACGAATCCAAAAAATTTTGACAGTGGGACAAAATATACATAATATAATAATAATTTTTATAATTGTCTTCTCATATTATAAAATATAATTACTCTTTAAATGATCTAACTGACAAATTAAAAAACTAAAACAATAAATCAAAATAATAACAAATAATTTATAATTCCATTTTTTTTGACTTCATATTTTAAAAAGATTGAATAATATTTTTATTTTCAATATAATCTAATATCTCTCTTTCAATATATGTCATTAAAAATTCATTTAAAAAGTGAAGAACAAAAGAACAATATCCAAAATTCCTAATTCAAAATAAGTCGATACACACAATTAATAAGTCACTCAAATTAATTTTCAACAGCAATAAAAAAGTGAAGAACACAATAATATCCTAAATTTCAATTCAAAATAAGTTAATACACAGTTACACAAATAATTAACAAACAGAACAATAAAAGTATCACGTATGATACCAATTTAGCAAGACTCCAAACAAAATGTTATATCTAAGCAATGAAACAAGCATATCATAGATCAATGAATGTACCAAGATGGCAAGACTCCAGGAAGCAACAGCAAACAGCGGTGCGACGCCCAACAGGCAGTAGAGACGAACAGACTCACTCGAGAGGCTGAAGGGTAAAGAGTGAAGAGTGGAGCTGAAGAAGTGCGATGCGGCCAATGCTTGAAGTAACAGGCTGGAGATGATGGAGTGGCAAGAGACGAAGTGGCGACAGACGCAAACGGAGTGGCGAGATATGTCATCAAAAAGGAACGTAGAAGTGCAGAACGAGAACAGCAATAGAGGCGTGGAGCAACGATGTAAGAAAAAATGCTAAGTTTGGAGGATTGGAGTGGGGCAGAACTGGAGAGAAAGAAAATTGAAAAAAAAGGAAGAATTTAAGGGTGGGGTCAAAATTAAATTTATAGTGGGGACAATTAACTTTATTATTGAGAGTCACTAAGTAATATTTAAAATTTTACTAGGAGCACTTGCTCCACTTCTGTATGATTAAATCCATCCTTATATCCGATAAATTCATATAGATAGGTCTCAAAACTCGTATACCTTATTAAAAATGGACAAATAATAACTTAAATTATCTTAGATAATTAATCATATATAACCTAAAACACTTATTACAAACATGAACAATATAAAAGATATCCTAAACCACTATACTAAACTAACCTTTAAAATAAACTAACTAATGTAAATAATAAAATTATTCACTAAATTAATTTTTAAGTTAATTATCATTATAAATAATTTTGTTACACATATATACACCGATGTAAAATAATTAATTATACTTTTACATAAACTGTGAATAATAAATAATTCCATTAGCTATCTTATTAACATTGTCATATGCTTAATAAATTAAACTAACAATTCTAATTTATATTCTCATATAAAATAATTAATCAAATTGTTCACAAATCTCAAATTAAACTGTAATAATTAATTTAGTAACGTTGCTTCATTAAATTATTAAACACTAACGCTAAATAAAAACTAACAAATATTCTACTATGTATTATTATCAATAAAATTAACCAATAAATTCAATACTAATTACTATTTTGTTTAAACAAATACATTTAATAAACTTATAAAATTAATCTACTCGTTAGGCAAAGGTTAACTTTACTCTACACGCACAAAATATTATTTTTAATATAAACTAACTATACACATATATATAACTAATATTATATCTAGCCAATGAGTAATAGCTCAAATGGCATAGTCTCCACATACTCAATTAAGAGGTTGCGGATTCGAGTCTCCTATCTTTGGTATTAAAAAAAAAAAAAAAAACCTAATATTATATCTATCTAAAATCATAATGGTAAGAACCGAGCCGATGATCAAATCAATCAGACTATTAGTTCACTAGTTTATTAATTCAACCGATAAATTATTGGTTAAATCGATAAAATCGATCTCATATAAATGAAAAATATAAAATAATACAAAATTTAACAAATTTAAAATATATATCTTCAATATTTTAAGAACGACCAAGTCTCAAATTTTAAAGACAACTAATATAAAGATAGACATAAAATTAGTTAATGTTACTACAATAGTATCTTAATTTGACATAATAAAAATAACAATTCATAATATTAATAAATTTTAATACTAGTATCAAAACAGATAACTTTAATCACAACACTAACATTGAAATAGATAAAGTAAATTAATAAACTTTTAGTAAAATTTATATTTCTATTAATAATGATAAATAATTAAAAAATATAATTAATTCAAAAAATAGAGAATACAAAATTTAAATTAAATTAGATATTTATAAAATTATTTAATTCAAAATTTTACTATATAATTAGTGTTTGTCATATATAATATTAGAAAACACAATAACAGAGTGATAACTAGGAGACATTGTAAACAAGAGGTCCCATTGGCTCTACCACAGGTTGACAAGTGGCACGCTGATCACAGATAGAGGTACGTTGCTATGGAGCACCATAGAATGGTAAGTTACCAAACCGAACTGGTTGGATCGATTTTTGTCGGTTTTAATTAAATTTGACCGATTTTTTCAATTTTGATCGGTTTATGTCAGTTTTTATTTTTAAACGGTTCAAAAGACTAACTAAACCGATTGATAATCCAATTTATCGATGTTTTAGTCAAACTGACTAATTCGATTCAGTTTTTACAACTATGTCTAAAATATTATTTTAATACTACCATTTAATCTATAAACATCATCAAATATACAAAATTACTATATTAATATTTAAATCAAAAAAAATTAAAATAAATACTTACATAATGTGATTGATTGAAATAGTTAATAATGTGAAGTTCAAGAGAATAAACTTTTTTAATTTATTTTCTAAGGCATTGTGTGATTTTGGTTAATAAAATGATGGTTTATGGAGGTACTTGCTGTGCAAAAGATGAAGAAAGAAATGAAACTATAAAAGTGAGAGTGAAAGTTCAGTTCAGTTCAGCATCGAGGAGGGATAGAAGAAAGAGAAGAGGAGCCTCTCACCCATCAGAATGGTTGCATGTGTGACACGTGTCATGTACCTCAAAACCAAGGATCCGATTTTAGTGTGCCCCTCTCTATCGTCCGACTTCCTGTACTTTCTACCTTATCTGTCTAATTGATCTAAGCCACAAAACCAAGGCTAGGTTTTATGGTTCAAATCTCCATCGTCCTATCTTCGTAAATTTAAATTTGACCTTCAATCTGACCATTCGATTTGAGTCAATACCAACCTTCGATTTGTGGCACCCTTAAATCGGATGGTCTGATTTGTTGTTAGCCATCATTCAAAATTTTATATCCCTACACATACAATGAGCCAATAACAATGAATAATACCACTATTTTTTCAATATGTAAATTAAAAAAAGCGATTAAAGACATTGAAACAAATAAAATTAATGTATTTGATATTCTAGATTTTTAATAACTAAATCATATTATATGTACACAAAAATCAGTCACTAAAATTAGCCATTAATATAAAATATGTTACAATATAAATGTACATTAAAAATAAATTAAACCACACATATATTTATACATAAATATATTAATAACTATTTTTAATGTACAAATAATATTTTTGTAATTCAATGATTCTTACACTATCATTTCAATTGCTTTGGAAACTAAAAAAGTATCCAGACATTATAATATCAACACGCATCTGGTGTAGTAGTATCTAGGGGTGTTCAAAACCAATACAAACCGAACAAAACCGACGAACCGAATAAAAAAAATCGAAAATCGAAATAACTGAAAACTGAAATAACCGAAAAATTATGTTTTTGCAGTTTTTTGTTCGGTTTGGATCGGTTTTCGATTTTGGTTGAGAAAACTTAAACCAAACCAAACCGAACCGGTATATAAATAAAACATTTAAATTACCCTAACCCTAATGTGAAGCCCATTCATTCAACCTCACCTCACGCTGCAGCAATGTTTTGAAAATCGGTTCGGACCGGCAGGTCAAACCGGTCGAACCGTGAACCGAACACAAAAACAATTCGAACAATCAGTAAAATTGTAAAATTTGAAAATCGAAATTGAACCGGTGAACCGGCCGGTAACCAGTCAGTCGAACCGAACCGTGATCCGGCCGGTTTTTTGGCTGGGCAGCAAAACGCTGCCGTTCCACTCACTGAGGCAATTAGCCAGCCCTAACTGCATCCTCCCGTGCCAGATCTAGCATTCCAGACTCTAGAGCGCCGTTTCAATCTCATCGAGCTCCAGAGCGCCCCTCACCTCCGTCCAGCCACCGTCTGCGCGCTCACTTCCCCTCCATCGCGCAGCAGCCATCGCAACCTTCGAAGCCTCCGTCGCGCAACCTTCGAAGCCTCCATCGCGCAGCAGCCATCGCAAACTTCGATGCCACCGTCTACTCCACCACTCTTGCATGCTCTGTCTCCCTCGGTGTCTCTCGGTGTCTCTGTCTCCCTTGGTCACTCGGTGTCTCTGTCTCTGTCTCTCGGTGTCTCTGTCCCCCTCCGCAACCACAGTCTCTTGCATGTTCTCTAGGTAATTTTTTTTATTAACTATGAATTTATGATTGAACTCTGATATAGTGAAGCTCTGTCAACTCTGAACTTATGATTTACTGAAATAGTGAAGCTCTGTGAACTCTGATTCAAGTCATTCAACTGTGAACTGATATGGTGATATAGTGATTGAATAATTGTTTTTTTGTGAACTGTGAAGTGTGAACTGATATAGTGATATAGTGATTGAATAATTGATTGAATAATTGTTTGCCTGTTTCAACTGAACTAAGTTACTGATTCAGAACTGTGAACTTTGTATTGTTATTGGATTGTATTGTTATTGGAATGGATTGTTATTACCTGTTTGCCTGTTTCAATTGAATAATTGGATTGGATTGTATTGTTATTGGATTGCTGGTAATGTTTAGGTATGTATTGTTATTGTATTGTTATTGGATTGCTGGTAATGTGTAGGTATGAATGAATAATTATTGTTAGTTAATTATTTCTGTTCCCCCTCTTCCTCAGGATCTGCTCTGCTCTGTTCTAGGCTTCTAGATTTCTTTGTTATTGGAATTTGATTTTATTTCTGGTTAGGATTGGTGATCTGAATCTTTTATTTGAAAATTATCTTTTGGTTCTTTGATTTTCAAGTTGCTTGCTGCTTCAATTTGAGGGGATTCTGAATTTTGGTTTAAACTGTGATTGAAGGTTCTTTGGTTTGGGTATTCTTCACTTTCCTGGAAGCTTAGCTTTTAATTCGTTGAGATCAAATTATTGTTTTCAACCTTGGTGATTTTTAGATATTCTTTTTGGTTGCTTTCTTTTTAAATGTTTCAATTGGTGTTATTGTATTGTTGCTGTGATTTAAATGTTCTTTTTGATTCTTTCTTTTTCTCAAATGCCTAGTCAATGCTTGATTGAATTCTACTGGGTTTCATCCGAACAGGTTCGAATCCCTCTGTCTCTGATTTTCAATCTTCACTTCCTTTTCTCCAAATTAGGGTTAGGGTTTTCCAATTTCCCACTATCAACAATCCAAGACACTCGATTGAACTCAGCAGCAACTAAAATGGAAGAGCAATCAGTAGTAAACGGCATCGTTTCAGGTTCAAGCAGTTCCAGAACGACACAGGAGCTTGCAATGGAAGGCCAGAAGTACCTCGAAGAAACCATAGAGTACGCTTTTCAGATCCTATCTTCCATGAACGACGAGCTCTGCAACCCCGTTTTGTGGTCCATTGCTTCTCCGTCTGCAGCTTCCTCAGCTTCCCCGCTTCACCATAACAACGGTCCTTCTTCTCACTCTTCCAACGGTGGCGCCGGAGATGCTGCCTCCGATAACTCCAACCACCATGCTGAGAGTGGTGCCGTTGGTGGAGGAGCTGGTGCTGGTGGCGCACTCGAAGAGGCAAGGTTTCGCTATAAGAACGCTATTGCTTCTCTTCGAAACGTTCTCGAAGCAATTCCCAATTCTCAAAAGGTACATTTTTTTTTTGTTTTCAGAATTTGAAGACAAACCATTTTTATGTATGTGACAGTTGCATATAAATTAAACTCTTATTTATTCCATATATTTTAATTTTTGGCACATGCATGGTTTGGATAGGGATTAAGATTTTAGAACTGTCAGAATACTATGGTAATTGTTGTTCATAGAGTACTGAAAATGATCCATCTGGCTGAAGGATTAACGAATGATTATCTCAAGTAAAGTGGTTAGTTAATTCTAAGTGTATGAAATATTCATATGATATCAAGTTAGTTAATCATTGAGTGGTTTCAAATATTTTCTCACAAGAGTTTCAAACTTATGCATTCATGTGTTTTATATATAATTTTTTCCATGACTATGATAAACACTGGTGTGATAGTGATCTTACTAAAGGATAAAACAACAGAACCATAGTTGTAGAACTATAATATATCACCTTCACTGAACTTGTTTCTTGTATATTATCATGTCATCTGCCGCAATTTGAACCATGCAGTGTGAAATGAAGTTTAAAGGATATTGGCATGCAAACTTGCATATTCTTTATTGTGAACTTTACAACTTTTTGTCTAGGGATGTTTTTTTCTCTTTTCCCATCAAACTAAATAGGTCGGTATTACAGGCAAAATCATTTGACACTGGTTCAACTGATAGTCCAATGGAATTGGATGATATGGAAATTGAGAAATTGGAGGAGCGAGCCTCTTCTCTAAGAAAGGTAAGTTGCAGCGAAGTTTTTATATGTTTCTATAAACTTTGATCTATTTTTATGATAAATATTTCAACTCCTGAACATTGAAATTGTCACTTTGGGCTCAAATTTTGTGTATTGGGGGATCCATGTTATGTCAGCTAAGTTTACTGGAAGCTATTTTATTCTTCTAGGGGCTTGCCAATCTAACTGGTTAATACTGCTGAAACAACTTAATTGGGTTAATAAATTTAGCTTGCTGAAACAAGCTATTTTGTTTTTCAAATTATATTTATTGTGTTTAACATTTCAATATCTGTTCGTTAATATAGGAGCTTGCCAACAAGAACATGCACCTAAAGATACTCATTGATCAACTGCGTGATCTTCTCTCTGATATATCAACGTGGCAAAGTCCTTATTCAACCTGAAGATTAGGATGAACTCTTAAATTTGAGGGTAGTATCATGAAATGAAAACCTGAGTTCAGAGTACAGTAAATGCTAATTATGCCTCTTGATATTCTAACACTTGAAGTTGCATAGTGATCACAAAAGGGATCTTTTCCTTCCCATTCATTTATTTGATTTTGAGAAATATTTGATTAAGGGATGGGAAAGTGTGGCTGAGGCTTGTGTACTAGTGGCAAATATGTTTGCCTCTTAGAGAGACACACCAAGCGTGATCCTAGTGGTTGAAAAGAGCTTCTAGTGTAGTGTGTGAGTGGGTGTGTATGAACCAAAAAAAAGAGGATGGGAAAGTGCTTACATAGTTTAGTGATAAAAAATCTTCAAGTTTAAGAGAAAAGATCTCCCTCTTCTTTACTTGAGTTAAGAAAATAAAGGATAAAGGCCTTTCTCTACTTTGAGAGAGGAAATTGTTGGGATTTCAAATTTAAAAAAAAAAAAGAAAAAAAACACCAAGATGAGATTGGTGTCCATTGATTCTTACTCTCTATAAAGTGAAAGAATCTATACCTACCATCTTCTTTACTTTCCCTTTATTTCTTTCATGCCTCTGATTTCTAAACATGATCCTAAGTCCTAACAACCTTCTTTTTTCAATGTTGTGTAGCAGGATTTCTGGTCTCACGGTTCTCGTGTCATTCTTTAGCGGAATTCTTTGTTTTCCTCTATCCTCAGAAACAAAAATGCTAAGCGCATAAAAAAAAAATCAGCCACTAAATTAATCATCATATAATTTTGTATAAATATGTGTTTTTTAATTTATTTTCAGTATGTATTTTATATTTTATTATAAAATTTATATTATAGTTAATTTAGTGTCTTGTTTTTTGTGTAAGTAGCATGGTTGCTTTGAAAAATATGCGACCCTTAACATTTCTAGGACACTCAAAGGGATGATTTTTATTATACTGCAGATAATACATTCTTTCTTTACTGTTTCTTCTCTACTTGGGAGTTAAAGAATAGGTTTTGTAAATAAATATTATGAATTTCTGATAAGTACTTCTATATAACCCTTGAATTTTTATTTTATAAATTGCCTCCTTTTCAGGCAAGATTATCGTTGTCAACTAACTTTTCAATGCCCAATTACAAGACCAATAAAAGCATCTTCAATGTCCAATTACACAATCCTATACAATTCAATTAAATATATCAAATCAAACACAATTTAAACATGAGTTTAACATAATAATATATATAAAATTTTTAATATATAAATTAAAATAAAATGAATTAGAGTTATTTACACAATTTATATATATATATATAAATATTTAATTAAATTTTTTTTCGCAGATCCTTGTGAGTTAGGTATATCAATCCTGCCCCCATCCCCATCCCATCCCCTTTTTTTAAAGTGTTACTATCTTTTTTTACTGATACTAATCTCAGTTACTGTAGATGTCAAAAATAATATCCAAAAAATATCTTATTGGAGTTGCTCTAGGGGTGTTTGCCGTTTGATTTGAAAAGGAAGTTCACTCAACCCAAATGAAATTTTTGACACTATGGAATCAAACCAAAATTGGTCGTTTTCATTAATAATAATAATAATAATAATAATAATAATAATAATAATAATAATAATAATAAATGGCAGAAAATCATTTGCATGAAAAACAGAAGGAACTCAATAAAATCGTGGTGCTTCATTTATAATATGATTTGTACTTTGTACAAGAACACTAAAATTTTTCTACTGCTAACTTTAACCACTAACCAAACCATTACTCTTGGAGTAAACGTTTGAAGAAATAAAAACAAAATGAACCTTTCTTCACACACAAGATAACAGACCACATTGGCACACACCCTTCCCTACTATTGAAACTTCAGTTTCAATATCTTAACACCAGAACAATCTCACAACCTATAATAATCAATAATTAGATAAAAGATAACCACACTTGTCCTTTTTTTTTTTCCTTGTATTACTGGTATCAATTGTGAATTGAAGTTCTAGTAGTGAGGGAGGATCTCATATCAACAATAGCTTGATGGCTTCTTTGCTAGCTCTTATGAACCTTGAAACAGCTCCCTTTACATATCCATGAGCTTCCTTCACACTCATCTTCTTGCTCATTTCGTCGGGGAAACTGCTCAAGAAGTGGTCACCATTGAGAAACCACCTCGCTCTGAAACTCGGATAGCTTGCCGTCTTCTTTACATCCGGTAGAGTCACTAGAACAAACATACCACACAATCTTAATTCAATTACTACATGATGCCACATACATGAAGGAACTTGAAAATTCGAAATGATACCTGGGCAATCTGTTCTTGGGGAACTTAACTCCCCAACGAGTCAAGAAGTTAGATGAAAGGTTGAACATCTTCTTTATGGTGGCAGGGATGGAAGAGTGCTCAAACTCGGAGTTTTGGGTAGGTCCTTTGGTCCTACTTACAACTACAAAACCAGATGAGTGTAGTACATTAGTTGACATTTCAAACTAATCATGGGTAGCTTGAAGTTTAAGATTCCAACATATACAATCAAAACACAAGGAAAAGGACAAAAGCATATATAGGCTCTAGAAAATCAACCAATGGAATTGGGTTCAAGCATATATAGCTTGATCATGCATGGTTACATGGAAATGTTTTGGATCTTCAAGATGTGTTCGACGAGACATGCATCATGGTTTTAGGATATGATCCTAATAAGAGTCTCTCAATTGAGGAGTCCATATTCTATAGACACATAGTTCCAAGAAGTGCTTGGAAGTTTCAAGAATGGCTTCAAATTGGTGAGGAGAAGATGACAAAAGCATGCAATATATTCATGCATTGCAACTAAGCGCCAAGAGTTAAATGAATGCAACAAAAGTGCTATGATAATGATGGGTGAAGAAAAGGGCAAAATGGTCCATGATGATAAGTTTCTAAGAGATGCTCTATTCAATCTTTTTGTAGCTGGAAGAGATACCATAACTTGGGGTCTTACATGTTGCTACACACCCATTAGTTGAGGCCAAATTTTAGGGATGGAGGATGTGAAGAAGCTAGTTTACCTACATGGTGCTCTATGTGAAACGTGACACACTTCCGAGTGGTCATTGTGTTAATCCAAATTCAATTATAATTATTATGTTATATATATTTTGCCCCCACTATCAAAATTTTCTCGATCCGTCACGGATTGCAGGTGTGGACTTCTCAAATGCAGTGTTGGACCGTGTTAACTTTGGGAATGCGAATCTTGAAGGAGCTGTGTTTAAGAACACAGTGTTGTCAGGGTCTACTTTTGATGATGCTAAGCTGGAAGATGCAGTGTTTGAGGACACTATCATAGGTTACATTGATCTTCAGAAGCTATGCACAAATAAAACCATAAGTGATGAAGGCAGAGCTGAGCTTGGTTGTCGATCATGACAAAAATCTGGATAGTCTTGTAGATGAATGCTACATCCAAAAAACAAATAAACTGCGATTATTTCCCTTTTTTTTTTTTATCTCCAGTAAAATGTTATAAGGTATTATCCGATTTTAGTTTTAAACAAGGAGTTGAAGATAGCCTCATTTTTTTAGTTATTAATTTGGAGGATGTGGTATGCATAAATATAGATGATGGGTGTGTTTTTAAATAATATATTTTTTTTTTCTAATTTGAAATACAAATTGGAGGCACCTCTTTAGGGTGACTTAGAAAACTTAGGCTCCGATTTGTACAGTGATAATTCAAATTCGGAGGGTGGCAAATTGAAGCCTACGATTTGAGAATTTTTTTTTTTTTTTTTATGAAGGTTGAAAAATTGGTAGGTTAGTTTTGAGGTTTAATAAAATTTAAAAAAATTAAAAAAACCCCATTTTTGAACCAAAATTAGTGTATGAATCTGTGTTTAGTACGAAAAAAATTTATAAAAATAAAAAAAGATTTATATGTTTGGATATTTAAAAAAAAATACAAAATAATTATTATGTTAAGAAATTTATAAAATTATTATCAAAATTAAAGTTTAACTTAAAAATAGTAAGTAATAATTATTTTACACTTTTTTAAATAAAATAATTATACATTGATACAGAATTTAAAATAAAATTAAAATATTTATATTAGAATCCTATTTTTTCAAAGACTTTTCTATAAACAACATTGATGGTTGAATTTGTAGATATTCCTACGTGATTCATAAGTAAAACTTTTAAACCTCTCTTACTCTTAACTCTTGAAAGTGCCACATATAGTTGGCCATGTGTACAAACTGGTTTTGGCAAGTACAATTCAACATGAGATAAAGTTTGTCCTTGAGACTTATTAATTGTCATGGCAAACCATATTACTATGAGAAACTGTCTTCGTTGGAATCTAATTGGGACGGTTTCATTTGTTGGTACCATATTCATTCTTGGAATCAAAGTAATCTGACCAACATTGTTACCCGTTAAAACTTCACATTCTATGACATGATTTCTAAACTTCCTAACTTGTAGCCTTGTACCATTACAAAGACTACTGAATTGGTCAATATTCCTCAGTAACATCACCGAAACACCAACCTTGAGTATTAATTTATGTGGAGACAAACCAGAGCAATTTATGCTATTCAGTAATTCAGGACCATAGAGATCTAGTTGACTCTCTATATTCCCTTCATCCATACAAATCGAATCCGAACTAAGATATAATTTTTCCCCTCCAGGAATGATAGCCATCAAATGGTTGTTGACCTCTTCAACAATGTCCAGCGTGGAAGCCAGTATAGTTCTTGCTTTGAAAAATCCTTTGAGGACATGTTATCCAAAATATTTGGATAAGAAAAATGAACCAACTCATCAAATGCCTGGTCTGAAGAAGGAATAATAATATCTCTTGGAAGACATATATCTCAGATTCACCATCCATATTGTCACATATTAGACCATCACAAACTTTCAATAACCACTCACCAAATTGCTTTGTCTCATCTTGATCTGAAGCAATCGTCCCTACAGAGAGTCTCATATTTTTTGTTAGTTTGAGCACCTGACAAAACTTTCAAAGGTAAGACGAATTCACGGTTGAATGAACGATATATTGTCTCGATCCTCGTAAAATGACAAAAAGAATTTGTCTAAAGTCTCCATCTAGTACAACCAATTTTCCTCCATCGGGAAAATCTTTGTTATATGTTGGAAAAAAATCTCATGATATCACCTAAGCATTTATCAAGTACTTCATAGTAGTACCTACTAACCATTGGAGCCTCATCCCAAATTATAAGTTTGGCTTTCAACAGCAGCATTGCTTGAGGGGAACCAGGTTTGATGTTACATACAGAATCTTCAATTATATTCAGCGGTATTTTGAACCTTGAATGTGTCGTTCTTCCATTGGAAAGAAGTAAAGATGCAATACCACTTGAAGCAATGTTTAATACAATATCACCCTTGAGCAAATCTCAGCAGACATAACGTTCCAGAGAAATATTTTTTCAGTACCTTCATGACCATACACAAAGAAAAAACCCCTTCATCACAATACACATGTAATGTAGCCAACAATATCTCAGCGAATCTAGTTTGACTTTCTATAATAATATCTCTATCTTTACTTAGTTGTTCGACATCGCCAACAATCAATGCAGCCACTTCAAATACAAATAGAAAGTTGTATATCCTACCATCTGTAGTCCTTTTACTAATTAACTTAACCTTTATATTTGTGCATTTTTTCTGTTGATACCTATCTCTTGCATAGCGAAAATTCTTTGCCAAACTATTATATTTATCTAGCATATTTCTTAATATTGCCACAATTTTCTTATCCGCTCATTTATAGTTTCATTGGAACTGCACAAAAAAAAAATACAATAAATTTTATGTTATTTTCTCTCACAGATAAAAAATAACTAAAATGTTTGACTGGTTGCATGAAAATTACCAAAGTGTGCGTATCCGATTATCAATCTCATTTTCTGTGTCATAGATATATAGCTGGACAAATGTTGGTCGCAGACTATTCGGAAGAAGTAAGCTACCAATGCTATGGTAGTTTTGAGCCCCAGGCTTAAAAATTGGAGGAGCAGTCCCATTGTTCACTCCACGGTTAATTTTTTCGACCATTGATGTAAAACAAAATATTGAATTAAATGCCCTTATATTTTTTAGGAAATGAATACTTCTTTGATCTTCTCCAGTATGAAGCTGAATGAGCTCATCAGGAGGCACAGAAAGTAGAGGAAGCTCGATCTTTCCTTCCATACAACATAATGAAAACTTTGGTTGGGGCGACTGTTTGAATTTAGCAAGCCTTTCTTCAGACCATATTGATGCTTTACAGTGTTGACATTGATAAATAGAATTTTCTATATGCCACACATCTGTTGAATGAACTCTCTTTAGATACTCAGTTGTCATACCGATGCAATTTAGTCCATAATGTACACAAAGATGCAAATAAACATACAGATAAAATTTTTACATACCGTCTAAAGTTTCTGAGGATGGTATAAAATTATCTTCTATATTCACATCCGACATTGAATCATCATAATCATTCAAATGGTTTCAACAGCAGAAATCACATACATTGAACTCTTTCACCATCTCAGTACAGGTCCGTCCGAATAGAACTATGGTCTCCTTATCGAACACAACAAAAGTTGTTGTAGCAGTACCATAAAAAACTAACAAATTCAACTTATACTTTTTTTTATTCAAAAACATCAATTAACACTTGGCCTGTCATCCTTTAGTCACAATAAAATCATAAAAATTATATTCAACACAATTTAAATACTCAAACACAATTTTTGTAGGCTTATCATTTTTCTAGATTTTAGCCTAGCAGAAGAGACTTTAGTATAAAATTATTGTAGATATATGAATTTTTTCTATGCACTCTATCTCATTTTGCCAATTTTTTTTTTGTGGATAGACAATATTTCCATCAATCAAAGCAGTTTTATTTTTTAATAAATTGTTCTCTTATTGTCTACTAATTGTTAGTATTAAGTTAGATATTGCTAAATAAATTAAAAAGAGACATAATCAATTACATAACTATATTGTATTTTTATGAAAAGATTGCACAAATAAGTCCAATTAGAGCGTACCTATCAACCACATTATTCACGTCCTTATTACAGTCATCGCAGAAGTATGTATCCGCATTAGCTTCTGCCTTCACGCTGCAAACACACGATTTATACCACCAACTTAGAACGGGTTCAACATTAAGAACAGTGGCCAGAACAACATAAAATCCAACCTACATAAGAACAGTTTGAAAGTAAAAAAAAAACAAACAATGAATCTAACATAAAAAAGTAGTTTTCTATAAGGCACTCACATCCGCAGTCGCATGTAACTCCTTTATTGTCTTCCTCTCAGTGGAATATAAAACTTCATCTTCATTAACATACGCCGGTTTGCCAGAAAGTACAGACAGGTACTGCGAGATCTCTCTATAGTACACGCTACTTATCAATCACAACGCCATAAAAATACAGTTAATATGCACAATCATAAATAATTCACAATATTGGTACAATACCTTTTTCGAAGCATCACAGCCTCAGGAACATCTGGATTTATCAAGAGCCTGGTACCATACATAATGTTCTGTAAAATATTGGTACCTATGTACAATAATCATTGCTTAAATGAGTTGTACAATTATACATGACAGATAAATTATTGAATGGAAAGTAACCAAAAATATCCTTAGATTAAAAAAATAACTATAATCTACTGTGAACCTAATTAATTAGTAAAATTTTTTATTTTATTAATGAGCCATACAAAAAATATTTATTGCAAATATAAAATAATAAAAAGTATTATATAATAACAAAAAAATAGCTTGAAATTATATATTGATTAATTAATTGTTGAGTAATTCAACATAGAATTTACAATAAAAAAATAAAAAACTGGTGATATAATTTATCCACGTGTATATAATAATATTTTTATCACTTCAAATTTTAATTTCTAGAACGCCAGTCATTTGCCGGAATTGTTATTATTGTTTTCTCTAATTTCACTTGTAATTCCACATGATCAAAAGTATTAAAACACAAAATACAATACTTATAATTTTGCTTCCACAACATGTAGTATCACACTCTAAAATTTAAAAACAAAAAAAATTACTATTATATATAACATCACACCATAAAATTTTAAAACTAAAAATACCTATTGAATCGCATCCCAATAATTAGTAGAAATAGCTACAATAAGATATAACCATTCGATAGTGGTCAAATCCTCACATACCTCGAAAATTATTTACTCTTTGCAAATTGAAAAATAACTACCGGTAGCTGTTGCTCACCCGCTGCCACAAGACCTTTGATCCGGTCCACCATCTCTCCAAGAACAGTAATATTAAATTTTAAACTGCAGAAAAATATAAATTATTTAGAAAATAAAAAATTACTTATATAAACATATTAAGTGCTGAATAAGGGCATCGAAAAAATACACCCGTCGTTCTCAATATGAATGACTAATATGTCAATAAGTTTGCCATCCTTCATATATTTCCTCTCACCTTCTACATTGGTCATAACTCCAGCAACGTCTAAAATAAATATCAAACAAAAGATTGTGCACAAATCACCCGTCTTAGTGATATTTTGTCATAAAAACAAAAGAAAAATTAACTTATGTACTTACCATAAATCATACACTTACCAACCAAAAAAGGATGTTGAGGAGAGTATCCCATAATTTTTCTAAAAGGGACCAACTTAATACCATATAACGGTATTGCATTATAAAAAGAGGGTAAGATAGTAGTTCTTTTTTGAAAAAATAATCGAAAATGATGTAATGTTGTGTGGTACAACCCACAGTTGTTGCTAACTCCAAAATATGTAAAAACATACACAGTTCTCTCCGATATCAATAATTCGAACACATATATCATATCCTTATTTTTCACAAAGCAAAATATTTTACTATTTATTTTCTACACACAGTACCAATAAGGTCCAACTAAATAAACAAACAAAATTTATATAAAATATTTCTTTCAACAAAAATAACTGAATAAATTAAAAATATTATTTAATTCCAAAATATTAAGTATTAAGTATTAACTAATAGATTTATAATCACCCAAAAGGAAGAATATACATATAATGGATTCAAATATTTAATACTTTAATGTATATTATCATTATATTTTACACAAAAAATTAATTATATATTAACACAATAATTAAAATATTTAATTTAAAACGACTAATTTTATTGTTTAATGACTTTCACTTGAGTATAAAATTTTTGTACTTGACTTTTTTTTCACACAACTCATGAAAAACAGGTTGAAAAAACTTTTGATTTATTTTTTTTAACCAATAGGTATTTAAAAGAAAAAATTTGTGATGACAATCATGCATGAGAATTAAGTGTTATGTAAAAGAGGGTTAAGATTAACGACAATCATGCATATGCGTTAGTCATGCTCTTATTATTTTTCTCTCTTTTTTTCCCTCCATATGCATCTTTGTTTAATGTGATTGATTTAGTCTAAAATTTTAAATGTTAAATCAGTAGAGGCTATACTGCTTGGTTCCCAACAGTCAACACTACCTGGAGATGCTTGGCACAAACTTTTCTAATACAAATCTCTTTTGTTAACTGTAACCCATACGGAAAGAGGAAATTTAAGTCTTCAAGATGAGAATAATAGATAAAGAAGTAAGGAATAATCTGACTCTCAATTTTGTTGTAATATGCTTATTATTTCTTATCAAAGATATACATTATGCTTTTTTAGGATGTGAAAGCAAGAGTGACTCAAATTTTGTTATTTTTAGTCGGCATAAACTCTTATATCCAATCTGCATTATTTAGTAATTATGTATCTTGGCATTAGTGCATGTATTTGCAAGCTAAAATTTATAATTTTATATAATTGTCTATGAAAATCTTACTAAAAGTCCCCCAATCCTTTTTTTTTATTGGCCAAATACAACGTGAGCTATATATTAAATCTGTTTTTGACTATAGAATCTTTTTTTATGATGAAAAGCTTATGTTTTCTTGCAGGAAAACACAGAATTAGATTTTGTTCTTGTTCTATTTTTGAATGAATAGTCCCAAGAAAAGCAGAAACTGCTGAGGTTGAAATTATGACAATTATGAGGTAAAATTATGACAATTATGAGGTGAGGATCATACAAATATGGGACTAAGTGTATGAAAATAGAGAAACAATTGTGTGTATGAATAAATTTAGAAGTACCTGCTCATCTATCAACACCATTTGAATGGAGCTAATGGATTTTGGGTCTTTGAATCTCGGTAAAGACCAAAGTCTGATTACTCTGACATGAATCTTCCAACATTCTTTTGGCGATGCAATCATCTCCAACAAATCATATCGCCTAACCATTTTTTCTCTAGTGAAAAAAATAAGACCAAACGTAAATTCTAGCAAGTACGTACAGTAAGATTGTAGGACCACACCTCTTAGCCTTTTATAGCAACTAAGAAGAGGTATATTTTCGAGTAAATCATTTTAAAATCGGAGTGCATCCAAAATCACATATCCTCCATAATCCAAAAGAAGAAAAAATCTGTCTTGATGATTTAAAAAACAAAAAAAGATTTGAATTGAAAATAAAACACTTATTCTACATCATAACTACTAGTAAATCAAAATGTACTGAGTAAAAAAAGGGGTATGAAAATAAGATCTAAATCCATGCCTTCATTGCAGCAACTCACCTCCATCAGTTACAGATAGGGAGCGTCTCAGTGCGACGGCGATCTAAACGACAACAACATCAGTGAAAGTCTCCTCTTGTCGGTCCGCTATCTAACCTCTCTGGTCACATGAGCATCTCCGATCGTCGTCGACCTCCTCGCCAGCACAACCCCGTCATCATCCCGTCGCCGTATGAGCAACCAGTCTTCTCATTTTTGCCGTTCTGAAGTTGCTAGTGCCAAGACGCCGTTCTCCATTGCTGGCATATATGCTTGCTTGCTGGGAGAGAGAAGACCCAAAAAGACTAAAAGAGGACTTTGAGTGCGGGTTGAAATTAATTATATGAAATTTGGATAGGGTTTCTATCTGCCCAACTTGGAATCGGGATTAGTCTCCATAGGCCCATGTTTTGTTAAGATGCAATGGAGGCAAGCAAGCCAACATGGTGTGGACCCTACTTTTTTATTCCCTTTTGATCATAATTCACAAGTTCTATAATTTGTTTGATTATTGTATAAATCATAGATCTACATTGGGCCGCCTAAAAAATCAATTTATTTTGCTTACGTTTTAGAATGAGTTTAATTAATAATTTGTTATATAAAATTAATTCATATTTTTAATAAATTAAATCTAATGATATTAGTTAATAATACATAGAATAATTCCGTTTAGAATGAAGAAAGTTTTGCCATATATTACTTTTGCTTAACGAAATATAAAATTTAAAACTTAACAATCCACGGAATATAAAAGGCTAAGGAAATAAGGTGATTTATAAATTATTTTTAATTTATATATAATATAATTAAATTTAATAAATTTAATTAGAATAAACAATAAATTATTTATTTTATTTCAGACTTTATAAATGAATAAACCAACTAACTAATATAAGGAATTACAATTAATGTAGTAAAATTAATCAAGTATTATATACTATAATAAATTATATTGATATTTGAATATCTAATCAAATCAATTAGCTGATATAATTAAATCATATCAAAACACTTAAAATTTAAAAATACACCATTCTTAATTAAATACTATCTATACTATATAAACCACATTTAAATTCATTTTTCCGTGCGTGTATAATTTAAAGTAATTTACAATTTATTTGATTGATATAAAATAATTTAAAAATTAACTTTAATTCATATATAATATATAATTAAATTTAATAAATTTAATTAGAATAAACAATAAATTATTTATTTTATTTTAGACTTTATAAATAAAAAAACAAATTCCCTAATATAACGAATTACAATTAATGTAGTATAATTAATTAAGTAATAATATAAATTATAATAAATTATATTGATATTTAAATATTTAATCAAATCAATTAGTTGAAATAATTAAGTCATTGCAATAAATTGTATTGAATGAGTTAAAATAATTAAATTAGAAAACAATCTTTGGAGCATGCCACGTCAGCTCCATCATTAAGTGCAGAAATCCGATTTTTATATAATAGAATAGATAGATGTGTCACATGTCACTTTCTCATTGCAATAATCAATTTTTTCCCTTCAAAATTAAAGAGTTCTATCATCCTTCCTACTAATTTTACGACCAAAATGTGCCACATGTCACTCCCTCATTATAATTAAAATCAAATCTTTTCCTTCAAAATTAAAGAGTTCTTCTCTCATCCCTACTAATTTTACAACCAAAATGCACTACATGTCATTCCCTCATTACAATTGAAATCAAATCTTTCCCTCTAAAATTAAAGAATTCTCTCTCATTCATTCGACCACTCTATCTATCTATCTATCTATCTATCACTCTCATTCATTCGACCACTCTATCTCTTTTATATATCATTATCAATGAATAATTATAAATTTGATAATCAAAATGTACAACATGACATTCTTTAATTATATTAAAATTAAAATTAAAATTAAAATATAATTATATTATATATTATTATCTAATTTAATAACTAAATGTGTCACATGACACTCTTATTAAATTTGAGAGAAAATATTTTCCTCTAAAATTAATAAACTCCATTTCTAAATTCTCTCATCTACCTCTCTCCCTTTTTTCTATTTCTCTCTATCATTCTCACTCTATATATAATTCTGATATATTTATATATTATTATCTAATTTAATAACCAAATGTGTCACATGACATTCTCTTATTCAAATTGAGAAAAAATATTTTCTTCCAAAATTAATAAACTCTCTTCTTAAATTCTCTCATCTATCTCTCTCCCTTTTTTTATTTCTCTCTACTCTTTCCACTCTATATATAATTTGTAATTTATATTTTATATTAGTAATTTGACAAATCAAAATGTGTCATCAGATATTTTTAATTATAATTAAAATAAAATTTTTTCTTTCAAAATTAACAAATTCTCTCTCTCAGTCTTCATCTTTATCTTTCTCTCTCTTTTCTCTTATTCTCTATTTTTTTATCTTTTTGTTCTACAAAAAAATAAAATTAACAAAATAATATAATTTAAATAAAAAATATTATTATTATATACATATTTTTTATTTTTTATTTAGTTTTAAATTTTTACTATTTATCTTTTTATTTTTTATTTTTATTTTTTTCTTTCAAATATTTATTAAATATAATTTAGAGAGAATACTAATATTATGATTAAAAGTTAAAATCAAGATTTAATTGTTAACAAAAATAATTTTGAGTTAATTTTATAACTATCAATATAATTTTTTCATACGTATATCTAATTATATTTTTATATACATAGAGAAAAAAAATATTATTTTTAAATAGAAAACATAAAAATTAATTATTTCTATTTGTGGAACAAACTTAACACCTAATCAAAAGTATACAAATTAAATCGTTTCAAATTTTAGATGACGAATATTAAAATTAATTATTAGTAATAAATCAAACTCTTTCACATGAAAATAATAACTAAAAATTTTATTATTTGATTTTTTATTTACGGAGACCCTGGTCTTCTTAGTCGACGGAGACTTTTGTCCCCTATGATCTTTTTGTAAAACTAGTTTGATTCTATAAATTTTTTGTGGTATAATCTATAATATCAGGACAAAACCGACATAATTTTAAAAAATTTATATTTTTATAATTATATTATAGATAAAAATACTAGTTAATGACTAATTTTAATGTACAATAGCATTTTTTTAAGGGAAGTTCTACTGTGCTTACAGTTAAAAATCAACATATGTTGAACATATGTGTCTAAGAAAGAAGAGTGACACGTGAGATTTGATTTCTTTGTATGTGTGTAAGCTACAAACGCTATTTTGGTACCGTTCTTTTTATTGTAAAGCTAATTATGTATTAATATTTTGATTAACTTTTGGACAACAATATATTTTTGGAATTGGGGTGGACCAAATTTTTTTTGAACTTCTAACTTGGACTGGATAACAATAGTTAATAATTTTTTAGACTCTTTTTGAAGTCTGGTTGAAAACGTTTTCCTACTCCAATGGGTAAAAACAAATTAAACAACCATGATATAGACATGTCTTACACAAATATAAATATATAATACATATACTTTCTAGCTTTTGTAATTTGAATGAATATTTTACTGAAAAGTAATTTCATATTTTTATTATAACAACAATTAGATAATTAAGAACACTTAAAAAAAAAGTATAATTATAATTTTTAAATAAATAAATTATATATTTTATTTATAAAAATATATTATTTAAGAAATATTTATTAATTTATGTAATATTACTTGTCTCATTTACAATAAAAACTATATAGGTATACACATATCTTTCTTATAAGTTAGATTGTATGTATTTTGAGGCAAACTTGATACGTATTAAATTAGTTTGAAAAAGTATATTAATGTTTGCGATGATAATAATAATAATATTTAATATTTTTATTATAAAATTATTAAAACTTAATAATTTAATAATATTTAATATTCTTTATTATAGTTCGTTCAAATTTTAAGTTTTAATAATTTTATAATAAAAATTATTATTATTATTATTATTATTGCAAACATTAATATATTTTTTCAAACTAATTTAATACGTATCAAGTTTGCACTTGATATACATACAAACAATCTAACTTATAAAAAAAATATGTGTATACTTATATTGTTTTTATTGTAAATGAGACAAGTAATATTACATAAATTAATAAATATCTCTTAAATAATATATTTTCATAAATAAAATATATAATTTATTTATTTAAAAAATTATAGTTATACTTTTTTTTATTTTTTTAAGTGTTCTTAATTACCTAATTGTTGTTATAATAAAAATATGAAAAATAATATATTGTTTACTCTTCAGTAAAATATTCATTCAAATTACGAAAGTTAGAAAGTATATGTATTATATATTTATATTTGTATAAATATCATGGTTGATTAATTTGTTTTTACCCATTGGAGTAGGAAAATGTTTTTAACCACACTTCAAAAAGAGTCCAAAAAATCATTAACTATTGTTATCCAGCCCAAGTTAGAAATTCAAAAAATTTTGGTCCAGTCCAGTTCCAAAAATGTATTGTTATCCAAAAGTTAATCAAAATATTAATAAATAGCGTTTGTAGCTTACACACATACAAAAAAATCAAATCCCACGTGTGACTCTTCTTTCTTAGACACATATGTGGGAGTGGATCCTCTCCAGTGAATAAAAAACTGGATGGTGTGCAGTGTTTAATCTAACCATTCACCACATTCTCTTTCTTATTTATTTCTGATCCCACTATTAAAATCAAAGGTGAGAGATTGCACTGTATTTTGTCAAGTGTTGAAAAAACTGGAGAGGATCCATTTCCCACGTATGTTCAACATACCATGTTAATTTCTAGCCGTAACCACCATAGAACTTCCCTTTTTATAACTCGATGATTCTTACACTATCATTTCAATTGCTTTGAAAAGTTAAAATTTAAAAAAGTATCCAGAAATTTTAATATGAAAGCGCATCTGGTGTAGTGGTATCATAGTACCCTCCCACGGTACTGACCGGGGTTCGATTCCCCGGATGCGCAGTTTTTCTAACAGTTTTGCTTTTCAAAAATAAATAAAGTATTTGAGCAATGAAATTTAGCACAAGTTTATGTAATAAATTAAAAATATTTTTTTATTTATTATATTAAAATATTTTTTAAATAAAAAGACTTTTTTTTTAAAATATAAATTATAGCTTTTAACAAAAATTTTTAGTATTTTTATTTTTACTTTTAAAAAATTGTTAAAATACGCTACTGAAATAAATATTCTTTTTTAACAAATTAATGGCACTTAATCATTTAATATAATATAATGACGATGACAGGATTTCTTCTTGTTCTTGGGTGTCTTTATGTGACAGGTTTATGAGACAATGACCATGAACGATGACTTAGTAATACTTTTCTTTTTCGAATTAAAACTTCAAAAGACGTTTTAATGATCCACAATGGAGGACACTACTTATCATTTATTTCGGAAAAGGGTACTAATAAGTAACATATTCCCAACGACTTAGATTAAATCATATGTTTTAAAACTTCCAAACATTAATATTTAATGATATATATTTGTGACTAAAGTTAATATATATATATATAAAGTATCAATGTTTTCAAATTTTATTAAGAATTTTCTAAAAAATTATGTAATATGGTTATTTTTATTTTTATATTTTGTCAGATTTTAAGGTATTTTCTAATTTACATGAAGATGGACTTTTTTTTCTATTTCTATAAAGATATCTTTATGTAAAAATAGTATTATAAATTGTTAGATTCAGTCAAATATATTAAGTTAAATATAAAAATAATCTAATAATTTTCAATACAATTTTTATTTAAAGATGTTTTTATTAGAGTAACCACCTTTTTTGTTATAGTAATAGTGTAATACTCACACAGATAAAAAAAAGTGATGAATGTTTCATAAAAAACTAACCCTAACCCTAAATTTTAGTTAAGTTTGAAATTTAGGTACATTTTTTTTGTCTAATAGGTTAGATAATTTTTAACTCTAAATATTATTATATTACAAATTCATTTACACTATATACTTGTATTACACACAACACTTTAAGAATTTTTTTTTTACTTCTTAATCTTAACCAAATTTTAAACTCGAATATGGTTATTCACGAGACAAATGAATTCTCATTGGGAAGCGAAACCTAGGTATATTTTTTTTGGATTTGGACTTAGGCAAAAAAATTGACCTCGGCTCGAACAACAAGAACTTGCCCGAGGAAGGAGACTTGAATATCCTACACAAACCCCACCCATCCTTAGCTAGGTATACTTGTTTTAAAGGAATAAATACCTATAGGAAAAAGGGAATTTATGTCGATCAAAATTGATTTGGTGAAAGTCTATGATATTGATAGCTCAATTGGTATTTCATCTTTAACACCCTTTCTAAATTTGGTATTCCCTCACAACTTACCAATATTATCAAACATTGTATTTTCTTCTCTCAACTCTCTATCAATTTGAATGGTCAGAGAACAATTAATTTCTTCCCTCTGAAAGACATCGGACAATGGGATCCAATCTCCCTTTATATTTTTTTTATTTGTATAGATAAATTATCTCACTTGATTTCTAAGGCAGTTGATGATGGTATTAGACTCCTATGAGAGTTGGTAGAAATGGACCTCAAATCTCCTATTTAATGTTTGCTTATGATTTAATTTTGTTCCTGAAAACTTCTACATAGCAAATGAGTAAAGTCTTAAAGATTCTTGATAAATTCTATGAAGCCTTTGGACATATGATTAATAGCACAAAGACTAATATTTATTTCTCTAAGAATGTCTCTGATCAATAAAGGCGGAACATTAGAGATATTAGTAATTTTTCGGATGTGAAGAAAATTGGGAGATACTTGAGGGCTATTATTTAGGAAAATAGAATTCGAAAAGAGCAGTTTATTAACATAATGGAGAAAGTTAACAACAATTTTAGTGGATGAAAATTAAGATGTCTTTCAATGGCAGAGAGAATAACACTTATCCACTCGGTTATTGGCTCTATGGCGATATTTTCGATGGAACATACTCAAGTCTTTAAGAGTGTGCCAGTTCATTAAACAAGCGCAGAGGGACTTTATTTGGGAGCATACAATCATGGAAAGGAAAATTCTCCTTGTTTGTTGGAAGAAGATAACCTTGCCAAAGATAAAAAGTGGATTAGGGTTTAGGGAGCTGAATAAAGTAAATCAAGTCTTTATTATTAAGAGAGGATGAAATCTCATAAACAAACCAGATGAACTGTGGGCCCAGGTCCTTATTGAAAAAATACATAGAAATGCTTGTTTGAATAGGAAAATTGTTTGCCAAAGTTGTGAAACTGCCTAGCAAAAAATTGAAAAATTCTTATTGATAATACTAGTGTTATTATAGGAAGGGGGTAGAATAAATTTTTGGAGAGATCCTTAGTTGAAATCGGGTGTCAAATTGATTGACTTTCTTTCACCAATCCTTAGAGTTGAAGAGTATGAGAAAGTGATTTCTAATTATGTGTTAAATAATGAAAGGTGAGATTTGAAAAACCTTAGGTACCTTATCCTAAATGAGTTTGTGGGTAATATTAGTAAGGGAATGGTTCCTGAAAAGGAGGATGGCAATGATCTCTTTTGTTAGAAGATGAATCCGAGAGGTAATTTTACTGTCAAGCATGCATATGGTCTTTTTCAAATCATCGTCATCACAATGAAGGCCCTTGGAAGAAAATATGGAATTGAAAATGGTTGTAGTGTCAAGATGTATTTGTAGCAACTGAGTCACAACAGCATCATGACTACTTCTAAAATTTAACATGGTGTGTCTGGTGTATAATAGTCACATAGAGACTCCTTTCATGTTATCAGAGATTGCCATAAAGCCTCTCAGGTGTGGATCTCGCTATTGGATCCTTAACACACTGCCTCATTTTTTAACTTGGATCTCTTGGATTGGATAGAATTTCACATGAACAAGGAGATGTGAAACAAAAAGATTTTGATTGGAATGATGTGTTTATGATGGCAGCTTGAAAGATTTAACTTTTTAGAAATGAACATGTTCATTCTAATAGTGGCAGACCAGTGAATGTCCAAATATCGCAAATTATAAAGCTGGTGTAGGAAATTTATAGTGTTAGAAGGGGCATTCCTTCTCTAAATAGAATGAATTTTTCTTCTATTGTGTGGAAACCTCCTTCAAAAGATAGTTTAAGCTTAATACAGATGGAGAAAATCTAGGACAGAAAAATTGGGTTGGCGTCCTAAGGAATGACATGGAAGGATGGATTTAGAGACATGCAACAAGGATGAATAATGTGAAAGCCATCAAACTGAAAATATTTGCAATTCTAGAGAGTATGAAATTTGCTTGGAATAGAGGCATTAAGCAATTAACTGTTGAGTCATGTGTTGAGGGAGAAAAACCAAGTTGCAGATAGTATGGCGAATTTCATTCTAGATACTTAGAGTACCTCTCTATTTAAGCCCTCAAGTTATTTTTTTTGTTTCTCACGGTATCCCGCAGTCCAACAGGCCAATAACTGATCCACTGTGGTACTGAATTTCGTTTAAGAGTTTGTCGTTGGCCAATGGATGGCTGCATGCACAAGGAGGGATTCGAATCCTCAACACTTTCTTAAGTATACTAATGAGCTAACCTCGAGTTATTTGCTCACAGTTTTGGGATTTCTTTTTTCTATGATAGTTAGTTTTATTTTCTCTTCATGATTTTAGGGCCTTATATGTACAAGAAAAAAACAAATAAATACTTCATCAAACTAATCCATCATTGGCCTTTTTTCTCTTATCATGATGCCCAACCCCACAGCAGCACCCCCCCCCAAAATCTACACATCCACTTACTTTTATTCACTACACCCTAAAGATGGATGGTGATCCGTTAGCTATAACTTGGCCCAATCAAACTTATACCTCGAAATCGAAGTCAAATAAATAAACACATGATCAAAAAGAAGCAACAGAAGATGAGAATCTCTCCCAACAAGCCACTAAGAAACAGTTACACAATAGAGATTGGCCCAAAAATCCTCAATAGTCTGACGGATACTAAAACACCTTCCAACGTAAAAAATTTATAAATACATCTACTCTTGACATGAAAGAGGTACGTTATTCACTCTGAATAATATCTATATCATCTTGTACTCATTTTGACTTAGAGCGTTGGAGTGCCTTTGCAGGTACTCATCACCGCCGTTCTTAGAAGAGCCGACGTATACTTCATCCCCTCCAAGGAGAAGCGAGTTCAAGCACTGAGTAGAACGAGCTATACCTTGGAACTGACTACTCACGCAGGAACATTTTGCATCCACCATGGGGCCCAAGTTTTAAACTAACCCCAATATCATCTCTCCTGCCCTATTTTCGCATCTTTTTTGCAGGTCACTACCTATGGTAGAAGAGCAAAGCAACCATCCTCCTCCTCCCCTCACTCAAGCCGAACTACTGGCCATCAACGAATCCCTATGAACAGAGAATAAAAAAATGGCCGATTTATTACGTCAGAAGCAAAACAGCCAAAGTAAGGGAGGAGAACATAAGAACACTGAGAACAAAGATGATCAAGACAAACACACGTCGAAAGCCAAGCCTATAATAACAACCTCTACAAAGACGACAGTGAAGAGGACCAATCCTTTTTCGAAAGATATCATGGACTTCCAGATGCCCCAAAACTTCACCCAACTAGTAACACTAAAGCCTTATGAAGGAATAGGCGATCCCAACATACATGTCACTAAATTTTACACAATGATGTTCATAAATAGTGCATCCGATCCAATTCTCTGTCAAACATTTCTTACTTTTTTAGATGGTGCTGCCTTGATCTGGTTTTCTAATTTGCCTACAAGTTTTGTATCAAGCTTTGACGAGCTACCGACCTTTTTGTCAATAATTTTGCTGCATCAAAGATTTATGTGCATGACTCAGATTACCTCAGCACCATAAAGCAAGTTCAACATGAGAGTTATAAAGACTACATGACGAGGTTCGCCAAGGCAACCATGAAAATACCCAATCTCAACCCGGAAGTCCACCTGCATGCCCTGAAGAGTGTACTCCGCCCTGAAAAATTCCAGGAGACCATAGTTGTCACGAAGCCAAAGACGTCGGCCGAATTCTGGGAAAAGACGACAAGCCAGATTAAAATAGAAGAGCTCTGACAAATTCGGAAAGTAAAGAGGCTTAACCCTAACAGAGAGGAGGAAAAGAAGAACAAGTACCCGAGCAACAAAATGGATAAAAAACCATTCAAACTAATACCAAAGTTTGACACGCACACCCCTTTCAATACCAAAAGAGAGGACATCATCAAAGACATCCTACACTCTAAGCTGATCAAACCACCAAACAAAGCAGGGACATACCAGGACCAACGATACATGGACAAGTCTATGTACTGCACTTTTCATAAAAAATATGGACACACCACGGATGACTGTGCTATAGCAAAAGCCCTACTTGAGAAGCTAGCTCGGCAAGGCATGCTAGACAAATATATTGACAGCCGAGGACAAAGACGAAATACAGAGGACCTCGGCCAACATTCTAAATCAACCGACAATCATAGAGATAAAGGGAAGAAGGTAGATGATAACCCTAATCCACCCCACCAAATTATAAACTGTATCTCTGGTGGTTTTGCAAGTGGTGGAAGCACCAACTTAGCCAGGAAAATATCTTACAGAACTATGATGTCAGTCACTAACTCTGATCCGACCTATACCACCCACACAGATGCCCCAGACGTCACATTCAGTTCTTCAGACTACCAAGCAAGTGACAAAAACTCGAACGACCCTGTAGTCATATCATTACAAGTCGGCGAGCCACTAGTGAAAAAAGTTCTAATGGACCCAGGGAGTAGCGCCGACGTGGTATTTTACTCCACGTACCAAAAAATGAAACTAAGTGATAAAACTCTTCAACCATCTTCAGGAGAAATGGTAGATTTCTCAGGTGAGCGTATTCCAATCCTAGGTTATATATAGTTACAAACAACATTGAGTAATTATCCTAATTGTAAAACTATAGATATTCAATGTTTAGTTGTAGACTGCAAAAGCCCATATAACATCATTCTAGGCAGACCTTCTTTAAATGATTTTCGTGCTATTGTTTTTCACTTTACATTTGTGTGTTAAGTTTTATTCACAGGACAATAAAATCATCACCATTCATGGCGATAAAAAAGAAGCCAGACAATGCTATAATGCAAGCCTAAAAGCAAATTCTTTAAGACAAGCCGACCAACAATACGTACAGGCAGTCTATAACTCAGAACGTATGCCAACCTTGGCCGGCATGAATCCACGGGCCAACCAGCAAGACCAACCTATGCCCACAGACAACTTAACAAAAATAAAACTGACAATTAATAAAGACAAATACACCTATATCGGAGGTTCTTTACAGGGGCGAGAAAAAGAATACCTTATCAAATTACTGAAGCAAAACATTGACCTATTTGCCTGGACTCCGGCAGATATGCCAAGTATTGACCCAAATGTCATCTACCACAGACTTGCCATCAACCCATCCATCCGATCTATAGTTAAAAAAACACCACCTTGGTACGCACAAGAGGGAAACTTCCTTAGAAGAGACCCAGAAACTACTCAATGTTAGATTTATAAAGGAACTCAGATTCACAACTTGGTTAGCAAATGTGGTCATGGTTAAAAAACACAATGGTAAGTGGAGGATGTGCGTGGACTACATTGATCTCAACAAGGCATGTCCAAAAGACACATATCCTCTCCCGTGTATTAACAAATTAGTTGATAGCTCATCTGGTTTTAAATGTCTAAGTTTTATGGATACTTATTCCGACTATAACCAAATACTTATATATTCGGCTGACCAGGATAAGACCATGTTTATTACTGACCATGGTAACTTTTGTTATAAGGTTATGTCATTCGAACTCAAAAATACAGATATAACTTACCAAAGACTAATGGACAAAATTTTTGCTAACCAAATCGAACAAAATATAGAAATATATGTCGATGACATGGTAGCAAAGACAAAGTCCAATAGCAATCACATCAACGACCTAAAGGAAATCTTCTAACAACTCCGAATATACACATGAAACTTAACTTGTGCTTTTGGAGTGTACGGCGGAAAATTCTTCGGTTTCATGTTAACCTGCCGAGGTATAGAGGCCAATCCAAAAAAATACCAAGCTATATTGAAAATGAGGAGCCCCAAGTCAATCAAAGAAGTTCAACAACTTACTGGACGTTTCTATCACGTTTCCTCCCTCGGATAGTAGACCGTTTACACCATTTCTTTAAAACACATTAAGAAAGCAAAATGATATGGTCAAAAGAATGTGAAAAATCATTCACCAAACTCAAGGCCATAATATCTTTACCACTAATTCTCCAGAAACCAAAACTTGGTAAACCCCTTTATCTATATTTATCTGTCACTAACCATGCTATTAGCTCTGTCTTGATAATAGAGATAGGTAAGCAACAACAGCCATTATACTTCGTTAGCAGATCTTTACAAAATGTCGAACTCAGGTACTCAAGGCTAGAACAATTAGCCCTGGCTCTTGTCACAATAACGAGTCTGCGACACTATTTTCAAAGTCACACCATCATAGTTCGGACAGAGCACCCCCTTAGACAAATCCTAGCTAACACGACCTGACCTTGCTGGATGATTAATATTGTCTATAAAGCTCTCGGAATATGACATCTAATATCAAGTACGAGGAGCTATCAAGTCACAAGCATTAGCCGATTTCATAGCAGAACTCACACTCGATGAACCCACATCATGTGAGGAGGTATGGATGTCAGACGTCGACGGAGCTTTAAACATGAAAGGCTCTGGAGCTCGAATATTACTTGAAAATAGAAAAGGAATGGTCATAGAACAATCTCTACAATTCACTTTTCATGCCAACAATAACCAAGCAGAATATGAAGCACTTATAGCTGGTCTCAGATTAGCTAATACTCTTGGAATAACACACATCAATGTTAAATGTGATTCCTTATTGGTCGTACAACAAGTAATAGGTAATTTCCAAGTAAGAGATACATTATTAGAAAAATATAATTCTATTGTCAACAATTTCACCACTTGTTTTCTGAAATTCAAAATCTCCACACACCTCGAGAGCAAAACAGCCGACCTAATGTTCTATCTAAAATAGCAACTACCAGAAGTATAACCCATCAATTGAGCTTATCACAATTAACACTGGATAAACCCAGTGTCACGCTAACAAGGGTGATGAGTATTTCATAGGAAGAAGATTGGCGAAGACCATTCATATAATATCTACAAACAGGAAGCATACCTGAGAGCATCCAGGACGAGAGACAATTCAAACGAAGATCCAACTTCTATACCATGATCGGAACCGAGTTATACAGATGAGGTTTCACAAGACCGTTATTAAAATGTCTAAACACAGAAAACGCCAACCTAGCCATGGACGAAGGCCATGAAGGTGGTTGTGACACACACATAGGAGGAAGGAGCTTGACCTCTAAAATGCTAAGAGCATGGTACTATTGACCTACACTACAAAGAGACTGCATGAACAAGGTCAAATCTTGGGATCATTGCCAACGACATACACCAATCATTCACAACCCAGCCGAGTAATTGCACACATCAGAGGTAAGCTAGTCCTTTAGTAAGTGGGGCTAGATATCCTCAGTCCTTTTCCACCAGCTCCAGGTCAGGTTAGATTCTTAATTGTCGCTATCGATTATTTTACAAAATGGATATAGGCTATACCTTTAGCAAAAATCAATTCTGAAAATGGCAGACAATTTATAGATAAAAAATTCACAAATTTTTTACAAAATTTTAGAATCATTCATCAATTTTCATCTATAGAACACCCACAAACTAATGGTTTAGCTGAGACTGCTAATAAGATCATATTGCAGGCACTTCGAATAAAACTCGAAGATTCTAAAGGACAATAGACCGAGCTCATGCCAGAAGTCCTATGGAGCTATAACACGACAAAACAATCATCAACAAAAGAGACTCCTTTCCGACTAGTATATGGTTGTGATGCCATGTTATCAATTGAAGTATCTCTCTAGTCCACCCGAACTTAAAGCATCAATGACAAAGCAAATACGGAGTTAAGAGCAACCGAAGTCGACCTAATCGAAGTAAACCGTGACAAAGCGTTAATCCAACAACACACAACTCAACTTGCTATAGTTCGGAAATACAACAAGAGAATCAAACTAAGGTCATTCCAAAAAGGAGACATCATTCTCAGAAAAACAGAAGAAGCACGCAAACCATCAAGACATGGAAAACTAAGTGCCAATTGGGAAGGCCTTTTCTGAGTATCAAAGGTCTTCGGCCAAGGAGCATACGAAATTCAAACATTAGAAGCTAGTAACCTTTCAAGTACTTGAAATATCTCGTCTCTAAAACTCTACTATAGCTAAGTCTATAAGTCGAGACTGGCGATGTACTCTTTTTCCTACTACTAGATTTTGCCCCTAAATTGGGTTTCGCTGGAGAGGTTTTAACGAGGCACACCCCCTACATCTTCAAAATGTGAAAGTTCTTCTCATTTTTTAATAATACAATTCCTTATTCAAGCAAAGCTCTTTCCATGGCAAATTCATTAACCAATCTATATCAACACCCAACATCCCACGATGTCTTCGAATAGTACAAACCTTTGCATAAGAATCAATCAACCACTTTCATATTCCTAAACTTACACAAATAGTTACCAATATCATGAACGATAATCACAAACATATAACAAGCTTATATATGCAAACGCATCCGCAACAGATTACCAACACAATTATTCAAAATTCAAAACAAACTTTTTCAAACACATACCAAACGTGGGGATACATAATACTTTCTTACGTTTAAAAATCCAAGCTAAGCACAAGTAAATTAATAATTAAATAGTATTTTGGCTGAGTTATACTCAAGTCATCAGTTCTCCAAAACACCAACACAAACAAAATCAAAACAACCTAATACCATTAGTCATATTCTTTTACAATCTGCCTTCATGGTGCATCAGGATTCTCGCCCTCCCACTCCTCATCTTGATCCTCATCTTCTATCAATTCTCCATTAATCATAACCTTGCATGAGTCCATAACAGTTAAGTCCATATCCGGAGCCAGAAACTTTACTTGCTCCACAACTCTCTCAAAACCAGTAACGAACATCTCAAGACCATGATCCTCTTTCCCGGTCTCCAGCTCCTTTTTCTCGATCCCTAGCACAACTATCCTAGCTTCCAAACTAACTTTCTCCTTCTCCAACTTTATAACCTTTCCATCAAATTCACTTATCTTCTCTTCCAACACCTTAATCTTCTCCAGCGCTTCTCGAAGCTTGTTACTTTTCTCCAAATCCTCTTACATCACCTGATCTATGCTAGCTTTGTCAAAATCATCCCTCACATGCTTCAGCTTTTGAGTTCGACTAATTGACATTAGCCGTGCTCCCATTACCTACAGAATCAATCAAAACAACATATATAAAAAAAAACCAACAAATACAAAACATATACCAGTCAATATTTTTTACCTCGCCTATAAGTACTACACAACACTAATATCGCCAACGTCATGGACAAGCTTAATATCAGTCGGACTCTGTCCATACTCATCAGACACTAACACGAAAGGGAAGTGGCCACTCCATAGCTATGTAAGGTCTTCGTTATCCCTGTATCCATGTAGTATCCTTTGGTTCTCAGTAAATTTCTCCACCTGCTCCAAATCAATTTCTTTCTTGCCGAACTTGTTCTCGATCAAATCAATCACCTTGTTTTTATCAACTCTTTTCCTTTCATAATTCACCATCTTCACAGGAGAAGGCTGATTAATTTCGGTCCCTTCGTCAGCCTTCACATGACTGGTTGACCCCTCCTTCTCCACATTCTTTGTTTTAAAGAAAGCGCGCAAGCTACTCGAAGTGATCTTTGGCGCCTTTTCACCTACAACAAAAAACAAAAACCATCAACAACCACATAAGGACACTAAAACTATTGTTACTAAACAAAACCCATGTCAATTTATCTAAATATTTAATCACTGCATGTTTATCATTTTTTCCACTCAAGCAACTCAAAAATAACCAATAAACTATTCGTCAAAATGTTATTCACCAAAAACTCAACAATCATCTCATTCATATACTCCATTCTCTCCATACCAAGAATATGCCTCGGAGCAGGATACCAATATAATGAAAATTTCTCCATCAAATGCTCATGCACATAAAAAGGAAAATCATTTTCACATGACCTCACTTTCGCATACATAGTTTTGAAACCTTTAAACGACGACCTATACAAACTAAATATAGCTCGGTTAGGCATACTAGCTAAGTTCAACCAACACTCCCTTTTCACATCCTTAGCGTGGAACAGTGCAAAGAATACCTCTAACAAAGGTTTCACTTTCAAATATTCTATCAAAATTTCAAAATCTCTTACAAACGCCCAAGAATTAGGATACAACTGATATGGCATACACCTCAATTACATCAAAACTTCATGTTCAATTATATCCACCCCTATGGTATACACGATCAGTAGAAGAGCAGGGCAAAAACTCAACTTTTACAATTTCAGTCTCTCTAACCCAACTTCCAGGATCACCCAATTGAGCAATGCTATTTTTATCACCAAACACAGAAACCCAACTCTTAACAGACTCCGCAACCCACGTGAATGGGTTATCCGGATCCCGAATAAACACCTCTTCAACAATTTTATCACCTACTTTGCTCACATTCTCCTTCTTTTTTCCCTTTGCCTTCTTTTTTACTTTCTTTTCCACCTTCCTCATCACCACCTCTTTACCTTTTTTCGTTTCTTCACCGTTTCAAACATATACGAAAATAATATCATATACAGAAAAGAAACCCACTAACATCTTTCACTGATCTCTAATGACCTTTTGAAAATCACAATAAACCAAAAACGCGAAGTCAATATTGCAACCTATGCCACAATTACCATACAAAATTCACTCAGCCCTATAATCAACAAACAAGAAGAAAATCTTTTAATATTCCAACTAAATCCACACCGTCAATCATAGTATGGAACACACAACTGGTCATCAAAACCTTGGTAACTATAAAGGTCAAGTGAAGGCATTCATTACACACGTCCCTTCTATTACATATTTTTAATATTTTTTAAATAAAATTTACAATTTCTTCCCCCTCTTACATTCATTTACTTCAAACCATAAAACTACAAAATTTTTATTACAACAGTTGAGTTTAGGGCTCCACTCTCTCGATTCTGAGCTATAAATCGAAAGCTCAACCTGTTTATATAAAAAAAATACCACAGGTTAAATTTGAGGGCTGTGATCCATTAGTTATAACCTGGCCCAATCAAACTTATACCTCGGAATCAAAGTCAAATAAATAAACATGTGATCAAAAGCAAGCAACAGAAGATGAGAACCTCTCCCAACAAGCCACTAAGAAATAGTTACACAAAAGAGATTGTCCTACAAATCCTCAACCGTCCGAGGGATACCAAAAAACCGCTCAACTTAACAAATTTATAAATACATCTACTCCTGAAATGAAAGAGGTATGTTATTCACCTCTAAATTTGGCTCCTCCGTTGCAACGAAACCAGCCAACGATGCACCCAATACAGCCTTTGTTGCAACGCGTCCAACCTCCGTTGTAACACTTCCAGCCAACGTTGCAACGCGCTCTGCCTCCATTGTAATGCTCCCAGCCAAATTTATTACTTTGTGGTTTATCTTGTGTTAAATTTAGTGAATTTTATCAATTTTTCTCACATTTATTTAATGAAATAGCATGATTTTATAATTCTCCCTAAATTGTGCTTTATGATTAAAAACATACTTTTTAGGCCTTAAAATTGCTAAATTTAATTCACTTTGATTCCACTCGATGCCTTGATATATTTGTTAGTGATTTCAAGTTTAAGAGGTAAGGATTGGATTAAAAAAGTGAAGAAAAAGCATGCAAGATGGAGAATTCATGAAGAAATAAAGAATTGGTGAATTCATGGCAACGCGTACGCGTGAGAGAGGATTTTGTCAGGCGACACTACGCGTGACACTCGTCACGTGACTTCATTAAAGAAAACATGGCTGGCGATTTTTGGACTTGCTGGAGCCCAATTCAACTCATTTCTGAAGCTATTAGAGGCCAAAATCAAGAAGGATGAAGCGGGGAGCAATTAGGGTAGTGTAGGAAATATGCTTTAGGTTAGTTCTAAAGAGAGAAGCTCCCTCTTCTCTCTAGAAATTAGGATTTTTAGTTTAATCTCTCTTAGATTTAGGTTTAAATTCTTGTTTTCATCTAGTTTCTTTTACCTTTTCATGTTCTATTGTTTTAATTCTCTTAGTTCTTCTTGTTAATTTTTCTTTTTATGTTACTTTTATGTTATTGAACTCTTGTTAATTTTAATTTCATGTAATGCAATTTAATATTTTATGTTTCTTTGATGTTTGTTTGAGTTATTGTTGTTATTTTTTTGCATTTAGTAGCTTTAGATTTTATATTTCTTGCAATTTTTACCATGCTTTTCTTCTAGGCCTTCCAAGTGTTTGATAAAATGTTTGGTTGGGTTTTAGACCATCTCCAACGATGAGTGCCTTGGTAACTTTTTCTGACACAAACGAGTTCCTGCCCGTTGGAGCAAAATGGAATTGATCCTTGCACAAGGTCCGATGGAACAAACTCCCTCTGAATAGGGACTGGAAGTAGCGAATAATAACTTGCCATTTGGCAAGTTATTATTTAAATAAATAAGTATATAATATTTTAATTAATTATATTAAATAATTATATTAAAATAAATAATTATATTAAATAATTAAATAATAATTAATTTAGTAATAATTATAATAATTAATTATATTAAATAATTATATTTTTATTTAATTAATAATTTATATTAGTTATTTAAATAATAATTAAATCGTAATTAATTATTAATAATTATAATAATTATAATAATTAATTAGATTAAATAATTAAATTTTTATTTAATTAATGATTTATATTAATTATTTATGTCATAATTAATATTGAATATTATTTATATTATTATATTAAATTAGCCGTTGTAAAACTAGCCGTTGCAAAATTAGTCGTTGGAAACTAGCCGTTATTATGTTACTATTATTATTAATAAATTAATATTTTGTTACTCTATATATACCAGTTAGATACACTTCTATTCTCACACTTTCTACTACTCTTCTTCATCTTCTTCCAAGTTTACGAAATCAAAGCTCTGGTAATATTATTTTTTGTTCGAAAAAATGAATCCAAACCAACTCAACTCTTTCTTCAATTACTTACAAAACTTTTCTCAAATTCCAAATACCCAACCATCTCAAACCTCAAACTCTTAAGTTCCAAATCAAAACTTCACACTACCGAATATATTTCAAAATCCAAATACACAAAATCTTTCTAATTTTAATTTTCAAACTCCTTATAATAATCAATTTTCTATATTCCAACCGCAAAATCAAAATTCACAAACACCACATTTTTCATTTTCTTCCATATTTAACCCCTCTATTAGAAATGTTAGTCCAACTTTCTTGCCGTTTCCAACTCAATTTAGTGCATCAAGAAATAACTCATCTGGTGTTGGTGGCTCTTCTAACACATCCTCTCAGACTCCTATACAATCTAGTCCAAATTCGCAATATTCAAATTTTGCCAACCCTCGTGGATTAGATGCTATCGACCTCAATGATGATGATATTGAAGATCGGAGGCAAGAGAGTATTCAACACTGGCAGTAAAAAGAGGATGAGATGCTGATCAGTGCATGGTTAAATGTTTCAACTGACCCTATAGTTGGTACCGATCAAAAAGGGAGAAACATTTTGGAGTCAAATTCATAGCTACTGTGTAGAATTTTGCTCCGACATGACAAGGGGGGTAGTTGCATGTAAGAAATGATGGTATAAGATCAACAAGACTGTTGCACAATTTGCTGGTTGCTACGATCAAGCTAGTCAAAACATAAGGAGTGGTTCGAACGCTGATGATATAAAGGAGTTTGCCTATAAACTTTATTCCACAAATTATGGTCAAAAATTCACTTTTGAGAGGCATTAGAACATGCTTCAGTTGGAGCAAAAATAGAGAAGCCAACTACCTACACAGAGTGGCAGCTCAAAGAGAACCAAGGTTAGTGCAATTGGAGCATACTCATCCTCATCAAACCCAGAAATACCGTTGGTTGACGAATCTGGTGTGGACTCTCCTGTTCGCCCACAAGGATCAAAGAAGAGCAAGTGAAAAGGTAAGAAAAAAGCACAAATGTCTAAAGATTTTAGCGAAAAGAAATCATCGGTGGTTAAAAAGTTATCTCTCATGGAAGATATTAAGAATGTTAGAGAAAATAAACTAATGAATAGGGAAAAAGAAAGAGAAGAGGAGAGGGAACATAGAGTAAAGATTATGGCAATCAAAGAGAAGGAGTTACAAATTCAAGCGGCAATGAAAGAACAAGAATTACAAACTCAGAGGTATATTAAAGAAATGGAGATAAATGTAAAAGAAAGAAAAATGGAAAGGATGGCCAAGGGAAGGGAAAGGGAAATGGATATGCAAATACTTAATGCTGACACGTCTACAATGAGTGAAAAATGACGAGCTCTTCATGAGATTCCATGTGAGAAAATAATCACCAAGTGGTTTACTTAATGGTTCCTTGTATTCGTAGAGTTATGTAGTATGTTCTTATTTTTATTGCGTACTACTGGTATGTAATGTAGTTTGTTTTATTTATTTCTGATGTAATTTTTTAAATTAGTCAATATTATTGTGCCATTATTGTTCATGAAAGTAACCGTTGCAAAAGTAGTCGTTAAGTAGCCGTTGCAGAACTAGCCGTTAAGTAGCCGTTGTAAAACTAGTCGTTGAGGAGTAGGTACTTATTAGAGACACAATTATAAATATCAAGTATCAATGACTCTGCAACTCCACTTCAACTCTTGTTTCTCACCTCGAAAGAGAACTAAAAATTACATTTCTAGATATGGCTAGAAATTTTGATGATATATTTAATGAGGCTTTGTATGGCAAAAGAAGACGGCAAGATAACACAATCATAGATAACTGGATCGATGAGTGTTTACTCGAAGATTCAGAAGAAGAAGATATCGATAGAAGCTCTATCCCAACTCCTCGTAGATGGATCAACAGAGATCGAGAAGTAGGACATGATCGCCTTTTCCAAGATTACTTTGCAGATGAACCGGTGTATAATGCTGACATTTTTCGACGAAGATTTCGAATGAGAAGACATGTGTTCCTTCGGATAGTAGATGCTCTCTCAAATGTCTATCCGTATTTCTAACAAAGGGTTGATGTAACTGGAAGAAGAGGCTTGTCACTACTCCAAAAATGTACCGCTGCGATACGGATGTTAGCATATGGCGTAGCAGCTGATGCTGTTGATGATTATGTGCGCATAAGCGAGAGCACTACAATCGAATGCTTGAAAAAATTTATTGAAGGTGTCATTTCGGTGTTCAAGGATGAATACTTGCGAAAACCAAATCCAAATGACGTATGACGCCTGCTACAAATGGCAGAGGGTCGTGGCTTTCCTAGCATGTTGGGTAGCATTGATTGCATGCATTGGCAATGAAAAAATTGTCCAAAGACATGGAAATGTATGTACATGAGTGGTTATCGTGGAGTTGCAACCATAGTACTTGAGGTTGTAGCATCTTCAGACCTTTGGATATGGCATGCGTTTTTTGGAGTTTCTGGTTCAAATAACGATATCAACGTATTAGATCGTTCTCCAGTGTTCGATGATATTCTAAATGACCGTGCTCCGGAGGTAAATTATACTATTAATGGTAATAATTATACCATGGGATACTATTTAGCAGATGGTATTTATCTTGAATGGGCCACATTTGTCAAATCAATCTCAAAGCCACAAGGAGAGAAACGCAAGTTATTTGCACAATACCAAGAAGGGCAAAGAAAAGATGTGGAGCGAGCATTCGGTGTGTTGCAAGCACGCTTTGCAATTATACGTGGTCCAGCTCGCTTTTGGGAAAAGAAGAAGCTTGCCAACATAATGAGAGCTTGGATTATATTGCATAATATGATTGTTGAGGATGAAAGAGACACTTATGCAGGAAATTTTGCTCAAGGCTTAGAGTATGATGATGTCAAAAATGGCTTATCACAACCTCAGTTGGGAGAAGAAGATTTTGCACCATACCATCAATTTCTCCAAAGAAATGTCCAACTTCAAAATAGGCAGCAACATAGACAATTGAAAGAGGACTTGATTAAACACATATGGCAATTTCACAATGTTTGTCGTCAATTATAGAGTTTAATTATGTTTTTCTTTGTATTAAGTAATTTTACAAATTAGTGTAATCCCGAATTATATATTGTGTATTATTGTTATATATGAATTTATTTAATATTAATATTGTTTAATAGTGAATTATTTTTAAATTTATAAATTTAAATTATATTATTGAAAAAAATTAACTACATTAATTTTAAGTATTTTAATTAATTAATTAAGTAGGACCACAACAGGGACTAAAGTTAGTTCCTCCTAATGGAGAAGAGAGAGATGCTTTGAGTTCCTATTTACTGTTTATGACGCAAAAGCTGATGTGGAGTTACTTTTTATGACATGTGGGCCACAAATAGGAACTGGGATGAGTTTCCTACTGGAGATAGTCTTAGAGTAGATTTTTAGCATTCTTGACTTGGAAAGAAAAATTAGACAATCTTGAGTCATTAATACCCAACATGAGTTGGTGATCTAGGATTATTAGTTAGTCTTGTTTCCATTGATGCTACTTATGGATTAGGATTAACTAGGCATATTTGACTTTTTTCCAATGTGGAGATAACGTAATAGGCTTAACTTTTGGTAATTATTGTGTTATGATTAATGACTAGGATAGAAAACCTTGATTTTCAATCCTTGCCATGAATACCTCTTTAGTATTTGGTATCTTTAGTTGTTTTTTTTTTACTTTTTTGTCATTTAAATTCTTACCTTTTTTATTTCTTGTTTTATCAACCCACCCCCTTGAACCTCATAACTGATACATACCTCACTGCAATTCTTTTGAGAGACAACCCGAGATCTAATACTCTCGGTATTTTTATTGGTTTACACTTGTGACAACCAAAATTAAACTTTGATTGATGGTTAATTGTCGGTTTAGATTTATACTTCAACGAGATTATTTTTGTGTGAAAAATTCTAAACCGACAATTTTTCTTCTATCACTCAACCTGTTTACATAAAAAAATACCACATGTCAAATTTGGGGGGTTGTGATCCATTAGCTATAACCTGGCCCAATTAAACTTATACCTCGGAATCAAAGTCAAATAAATAAACACGTGATAAAAAACAAGCAACAGAAGATGAGAATCTCTCCTAATAAGCTACTAAGAAACAGTTACACAAAAGAGATTGGTCTACAAATCCTCAACGTTTAAAGAATACCAAAAAATTCTTCAACTTAACAAATTTATAAATACATCTACTTTTGACGTAAAAAAAAGTATGTTATTCACTATGAATAATATCTATATTATCTTGTACTCTTTTTTATTTGAGAATTAGAGTGTTTTATAAGTATTTACTATCCCGTTATACTTCATCTCCTCCAAAAAAAGCTAGTTCAAGCGTTGACAAGTTATACTTTGGAACCAACTACTCAGGCAGAAACAGATGGTATATGAGATATTTTCAACCATCAATGTCATTTTCTTTGGGCTATGAATGTGGTCCTCTATATTTACGAAAAGTTTCTGATGGCCTAATACTTTGGTAAATATAGTAAGCTAGGCTCATATAATGCTAAAATGCAAAATGTTAATTAACATTTTATTAAAGACACTTATTTATTAATAATTTAAAAAATATTTTTTACGAAATTCGATAACATTTATATATCTATTATTACTAGAACTTAAAAAATTATATAAGAATGTACTATTTTCAAACTTTTAACAAGTGAATTTAACAAAAATTCGCATAAAATATAGGAATAGGTGGGTGGTATTCTCTTGTTGCTAGTTCTTACCAACGCACATAAAAGGCCAAATATTTTAATATGTGACTAGCCAGTGAACCACGTGTACCTACATGACCCAAAAAATAAGAAAAAAAAAAGAAAAAGAAAAAGAAAAATGTGTAGTAGGTTTGGCAATGCTAACTACTACTTGTTGCTTTATATAAATGTATAACGGACTTAATTTGAGAAAGATAGAGAGATAAAAAGATGAATGATTTCCCTTCAATTCCTAGCTTCCTAATGTTTCTTGCTCAAGTGAGTATTCCAATTTCCAACCACAGAGGCATGCAAGTATTGCACTGATGAGGATTATTAAGGTTGATTGAGATGCTCACATGAGCAAGCAGTGTTAGAAGGTGGGAGATATATATGTATATATTAACCGCCAACAATTCTTAAGGTATTTCTTTTAACATTTACAAACATGTGTATGAGATTTTCCTCCATAATTATATATTAAAATGGCTTAAACTCGTAAGGAAAAAATAAGTTTAAGAGATATATATGTTAGGTTGCGTTTGTTTACAGAGATAGAACACTCGGACATAGACACAGAGACACACAATCATGTTTGGCAGAAAAGACATGGACAGAGATAATGTGTCCAGAGACACTGAATTAGTGTATTTTGTGTCCATCCTGACAGGAAGGACACGGAGACACTAACAAGGAACACAACTTATTTTTTATTTTTTCTTTTATTATTCTTGTTAATTTTTCATAATTATATATTTTATTATTATATTTTTCATCTCAGATTTTTTGAATGAAAAAAATAAGAATAAATTGGATTTTTATAACTTATTCTAGTTTATTACCAAACAGAATATAAGAACACAAAATTTTATGTCTCTGTCCATCAGTGTCTTGTCTTATTCTGTTCTTAGTGTCTTGTCCTATCTATTCTCAAAAACAAACGGAGTCTTGTATCCGCTGAGAATCATCAAGAATTAAGAGGTGTTTAAAATCAATCCTTTGTGAGTCTGGTTAAATGTGGTTATTAATAGTTATACTAGGTTAGTTATTATGAATATTTATGATTAATATATATAACAGAACTTAATTGATTAGAGATGCATTCAACATTACTAAACTATACAAGCTTTGCAGAGACACCAAAAAAAAAAAAAAGGCTAAGCTTTGCATATATAAATTTAGAATATGAAAAATGGAAAATAAATAAAAACAACTCAACGTGTATCTTTTACAAAATGCTATTTAAATGAAAAAATGCATAAGATTAAAATTGCTGCAAATAAAATTATTATGAGTAGAAGTATACATTAACATTATTAGAATGTTATATTTACTTGAAACACAAGGACATTTTGTTGAGTTAGTAGTATTTTTGTGTCAAATACATCTTGAACACAGTTTTTGTCCGACACAAGTTTAATGTTCTGTCTTTTTGTATCTATTTATATATCTTAATAAAAATAAAATAAAATAAATTTTGCTTATTACCAAAAAAAAAAAAATTTGCTAAACACACTTGAATACACCAAAAAACAATTAGGTGTTGCATTGGCTTGTTTAATATTATTCTTGATTGATATATTTAAAATGAGTTTAGAAATTAAATAATATGTATTATAATATTAATATAAAAAGTTATTTTAATTTAAATAATTTATATAATTAAAAAAGACAAACAAATATTTAAAAACTTAATTTAATGAGTGTTTCTATATCTAACAAAAATTTGAAATTAATGTCCTATCTAGATGTATCCTATGTCATATACATCATATGTCCATATAAAAAAAAGGTTTTAATTATGGTGGATATTTTCATAATAATATCTTCGTATAAAGATAGTATTATAGACTATTGGATAAATTAATATATTTGATTAAATATATTTAATTAATCATTTAAAAATTTATAATATCATTTTTATATAAAGATGTCATCATGTGAGTATTTCCCTTTAATTATATGTCCATAGTGTATCCTATATCATATACCTCGTATGTTCCTATATGATATTATGCCATTTATATAAAAAAAAGGTTTTAATCCCAACTTCAATTTTGTGTGTTGAAATTGGTTTTGGAGTTTAATAGGATTTGATTAATTAACATTTTGACCGAGTTGGTCAGTTGGATTACATTTGTTACTCTGAATACACCAAAATGAACTAACTTCTTCTAAAATATTAAAATAATATAGTTCACACTTAACAAAAGTTACAAAATCCATAATAGATGATTAAACATCACTTTTTCACTCTATTGGTCTCCCTGTTACTTTAAGAATTTTGTCAAATTACTATAAATAAATTTGATTATTTATCTATTATTAATTATTTTGATGTATAAATTCTTATTTCAATATATATATATGTACACACATAAAAATACATATAATAAATTATTTAATAGTTAATTTTTAATATATATAATAATTTTTATATGAATTTATACATATTAATTCACATTTTTTAACTAAATAATTATTTACTAAAATAATCAAATATGTCATAGTAAAATAATTAAACTTGTAATAGAAAAATAATTAAATTTATTACAGTAATATAATAAAAAATTTATGAAATTTTAAATACATGTTTTTATACATAATATGATTCGCAATTGGTTCTTTTAACACTGTAGTATAATTGTAATTATTTTCATAAGCTTTAAATTTTTGGGCATTTTTGTCGTGTTCGTGGTTTTTAATGGGTTAAGTACGATTTTAATATTTAAAGTATAGGTCAAAATTTTTTTTTGTTTTTAACTTTTTTTTAATATAAAATTGTCCTTAAAGTTTAAAACTAAATTTTAAAATTGTTTTTTTTTTAACTTAAATCTTAACATTTTTGACCAAATTACCTATAACAAAAAAACATAAAATAAAAAAAAGAAAAATAAGAGAAAATAGTGTTTCTACCCTGCGAAGGAGTAATGAAGAAGAAGAAGGGAGAAAGAAAGAAGAAGAAAAGAAAAAAGAAGAAGAAGAAGCTGTCCACAATTCACCTTTGTTTCTGTTTCCATCGCCAAAACTTTAAAATTAAGTTAAATCTTAGAAACGATTTTAAAATTAAGTTAAATCTTATGAACTATTTTATATGAAGAAAAAGATTGAAAACAAAAAATATTTTCGTCCTATATCTTAGAAATTAAAATTGTGTTTAACCATTTTTTTTTTAATCTAACTATGTTCCTATCTTGTTATCATTTTTTTTGTTATTATTATCATTATTTCTTTCTTCATTTATTAACAAAAAATTCTTTCTTTATTTGGTCATGTTATTGTACATTATTTTGGTGGATTAGTAGTACATGAACAGATTTATACTGAGCCCTACGCAGAGAATTAGCCATCTATTCAAAAATGAATGATATGAAAATTAGCTCAAACAAATGGTAAATTAATTCAATTACTTCTGTCTAAAAAGGGAAATGAAGAATTTAAACCCAATCAAAAGTAAAATTCACAAAAATGAAATATGGGACAAGATGATTTCGATTTAATTTTTTATAGGAATATAAATTTTTGGTACATAATTTTCTCATGGGAAAGCCATTATTAAAGGTAGGTGATTGTGACTCTTTTTAAACTCAGAAGTAAGGTTATGTTTAAAAGGGAACAGAGACGAAAAAATAAAAAATAAGATATTAAAATAAAATAAAATTTTTGTATTATATTTAATATAAAATGTATTTTTTTTATCGAAGATATGGAGACTCCAATAACCATGTGAACTATTGCTTCTTGGCTAATATAAAATGTATTGAATTAAATTATATTTAAATATCATATTTAATTTAAAATAAATATAAAAATTAAAGAATAAATTTAAAATTTTAATTTTTAATTCTAAAAATTTTAGTCTTTTTTATTTCTACTTTTGAAAAATCTTTAAAAAAACTAAAATTTTATATTCTAAAACTAAAATTTTAATTTTCTTTTTTGAAAATAACCCCTACTTAAAAATACACAAGTCATTAAGAAAGGACAAAAATGGAAGACCACTTTTCCTTTATAGGGTGGACGACAGAAGAAGGGACTAACGGTGCTTGAGATTTTTTTGGTTTACCCTTTTTTTTGTAAAGAAATATTTTTAAAGGAGAGGAAAAAGAAAGAGAAAAAAAGAGCGAGTATCGTCCTTTACCTCCTTTACTTGTTTATTTTCTTGTGATTTTTTATATGTGAGGTCATTTACACTATTGGAGTTCATCATCTCGTGAAAGCTATATACAGCAATGTTTGGAAGTAATGTTACTTGAATAAAATTGTTGAGATAATAAATGATGATATAGATCTTCTACTAAGTACTAACTAATATATAATGGAGAGTTAATTTAATGCTCTTGCCTAAGTACATCAGTACAGTAAGTGTTTCCAAACAAGACTCGATTACTTTCAAATTAAGAGAAGCAATGTTTGAATATTTAGAAGATTAAAATTATAATCAATAAAGCATAGTCGGTGGCCATATCAAAAACACTTTAACTGGTGGATACACGTGTCAGCCGCAACGACGCAGCCGTAAGATCACATGTTACGCGCGAAGCAGCTGATAGCTCTCTCTCGCTCTGCGTTGGCGCGTGCATGAGTTCTTCCCTTTCTCTCTCTTACACATCGCAATCTTCCTCTATTTCCGTCAACTCCATAGCTTCTTCGGTGCTCTCTCACCTCTTTCTTCAATACTCACTTAAGGTTTTATCTTCTAAGCTTTAGGTTCTTCACATAACCCCCCTCAAAAACCTAAAACCTCTTCGGTGGAATTAGAATCAGATATTTCTGTTAGGGTTTTCAACTTCCAATCCGCATCCATGGGAGACTGGCAACCCCTTCTCCAATCCATTTTCATCGGTCTCATTTTTTCTTACCTTCTTGCCAAGCTCATCTCCGTTGTTGTCTCCTTCAACAACGACAACCTAACCGTCACGCGCGCCTCCGCCGAAGAAGATGACAGCAAACCTATACGGACCGCCACGGGACCCGACAGAGGCGGCGGCATCTCCGAAGCAAGTAACAATCGCTTTGAGGAGGAGTCTGTCATGGCGGAGCAGGGAAGTGTGAGGAACGAGAGTTTGGACGGCGACGACGACTACGACGATGACGATTGGGAAGGTGTGGAGACCACCGAGCTCGACGAGGCGTTCAGCGCCGCCACAGCGTTCGTGGCTGCCGCCGCCGCCGATCGGTTGTCGCAGAAGGTGTCGAGCGACGTGCAGCTACAGCTCTATGGGCTGTACAAGATCGCCACTGAAGGTCCCTGTAGCACGCCGCAGCCTTCGGCGTTGAAGATGACAGCACGTGCCAAATGGTATTCATTGCGTTCAATATATGATTGCAACTGCTTTGTCATAAATAGTTGAGGGAAAAACAAAGTGAAAGGGAAGAGCTTTAACATTTGCTTACTTTTTTGTACGGTAATTATGCATACTTGGAATCTTGTGTGTTGTTCCATCTGTATGTCAGTATTGATATTGGTGATTATGGAGATGATTAGGTTGTTAAACTTATAAATGGATTGGCTGTAGTTGCAGTTTGTTTGCACGTTAGACTTGAGGCCTAAAACTACAGAAAAAACAGTGAAATATCTGTTTTGTTCCATCTCCATCTATAGGCATTAGTTATGTTGAAGTGTTTAAATTGAGAGCTCAATGGCGCTTGGAATTATTAATTTTTCAGGGTTATTGTTGGCTTGTTTAAGCTGTTATTTTTGGTGTCTGAAAATTAGGCTCTTAGGTGCTAACCGTGTTTTACTTTCTTATTGTTGAAGGCAAGCGTGGCAGAAATTGGGAGCTATGCCTCCTGAGGATGCAATGCAGAAGTACATTGATATTGTGACAGAGCTATATCCTTCTTGGCTTGATGGTTCATCTTTGGTGAGCTAATATGCTGTTTCTTGCGCTATAGTTGTGGATTGATCACTAGTTGTTTCACCAAAAAGAAGCCCCCCTTGTCATGACCCTTACTGATTCCCATTGTTCGTGTGACAGCGGAGCAAGAGTTACGGTGGTGGTGGCTCTAGTTCAGAGGCTAAGGGACCGATGGGGCCAGTATTTAGCACTTATGTATATGAAGAGGAATATGGCAGTGACTTGTAAGATTCCTAGAAATCAATTTATTTTGAGTTGTAATGTAAATGTCTAGACTCTAGATAGCAATTTGTCTATAATTTGTTCTATATGCATTTATGTATATGCTGTTAAATGTTATTACGTGAATGTCGCATTGGTGTCTGTCCAAAATTACGGTGATGGGATATCTTCTATGGTAGCTCTTTATGGTTTTTACTTTGGTGGTCTTTCTTTTTTGTTTTTGGTCCTTCAAGGTTTACTCTCAAGCTCATTATTTGGTTCTGATGCTAATCCTGATTCATAGCTATAAGGTTATCCTTCTCTTCTTAGTAATCATGTTCATATTGAAGGATTATTTGTTAAGGTTTTGTTGTGGTCCTTGGCAATTCGCACCTCTTATAATATGTTTTTTCTGTTTCTTTTTTGTAAATTAAATTAAAAAAAAAGAAGCTCCATTCTAGGTTGATATTATCTCAACTGCAACTGACAACCTTTTATGACTTTGATGGTTCCTTCCTTTACAGGACAATGGATGCCATTCATGGATTTGCTAGAGAAGGAGATATGGCTAATCTGCTAAAGTGTATTGAAAGTGGTATTTCAGTGAATTTGAAGGGTGAGTTACTTCTTAGTTGTTTGCTTTTAGGGTGTGCTGTAAGTTGTGAATGGTTATTTATTTCTTTATTTTAATTTTTTGGTTTTAAAAGGGACCAAGTTCCTTAAGGACACCATGTTATCAGCATGAATAGAGAAGTACCATCACGGATTTAGTGCAACATCAATCTGAATTTTTGTGGCACTTGCTTGACAAGCCTAACATGGGCATATGTATGGCCTAAAAATTGTTTGACAACTAAGGTAGGTGCTATGTTTTTGTAAAGAAGCCTAAGTAACTGGCTTTAAGACCCCGTTGAAGATAGATAGTTGACTGGTAACTTATGTGTCACACATGAATAAATCTTGTTGGACTACATCTAAGTCATTAAAATTGTCTGAAATAAAAAATTCTGCCCTGCTACATAACTAAATAATGAATAATCATTTCTGTTTTTCAACCTATATTCTTAGCAGTGAGTATAGTGAGGGAAGTAGCTTTAATCACACTGCTATTGTTCCTACCTTCTACATACATTTTCTTGACGATCAATAATGTAGCATTAATAATTCACTGTTTATTTTATGTAAATGCACTATTGCATGGCAAGGCAAGTAGCTACATTCACACTACTAATGAGCATTGTAGAATCTATTTCTTGAATTGTTGATCTCGTTAGAAACTTTTTATACTTCAAGTCCATATACAGAAAGAGAAGTTGAATGGCCAACGAGGCATTAGAGAATTGATCTTTCTGAAATGGCTGCAGACAGTGAGGGCCGGACACCATTACATTGGGCCGTGGACCGTGGCCACCGTAATGTCACAGAGCTGCTGCTTGAGAGGAATGCTGATGTGAATTGCAAGGTAGGTATCCATAGACACATGTATGAACCTAACTCTTAGGAATAATAGCTACCATCAAGCTTAGTTGGCATCGCCTTAACTTTGAAGAATGAAAACACGACAGAACCTTAATTGTATTTTGAATATGGCATTATTACTTACTGTTTGATCTCAAATATTAGCTTAGTCTTTTGAAGACGTTTTTCTGATGCATCTTTTAATTATCCACACTGCTCTCAAGTTGGCTCCCTTTTGTTGATGCTATGTATGTTTTCTTTTTGGAAGGATAATGAGGGACAAACTCCGTTGCATTACGCTGTTATGTGTGATAGAGAAGCCATAGCTGAGTATTTAGTGAAGCATAATGCAGACACAAATTTAAAGGATAATGATGGCAGTTCCCCGCATGACATCTGTGAGTCAAACTGGTCGTGTTTGCAGCAACTGGGGGAACCAAATTGATTGTTAGTTTGGTTCTTGGTGCTTTTGGCTAATATACTATAACCTTACCCAAATCCCTTTTGGGGATGTACGTGTCTATATTAACTCAATTTTTCTTTTCCTTCTTCCTTTTAGTATATATACACCCTTTTAGACCCGCCAATATACTGCTTAGGTAATGGTTAATCAAGTGTATGTGTTTTATTATTGCTTCATCTGATTAACACCTGATTGGTCCCTTCTATTGATGAGGACTCCTTATTTTGCCCTTATTTACTTATATTTGATGGAGAATTATAATATTCATCAAAAGTATAGAGTAACAAGGAAATGAATCACTCCTAAGTACTAACTAAGATTCGTTATTGTTATGCTATCCCTTTATCTACCCCCTTCTTCCCTTAATCTTATTCTACTGAATTTATGATACAAATTTACATGGTGGTCTGTTTTCTTTCTTCTCCTTCTTCGCCAAATGCAGAAACATGCATGGTGAAGAAGAGCTGTTACTGCTTTCATACGAGCTTGATGACTTATAATTCTTTGACAGATCTCTAAAATGCTAGAAAATGGATACTCCTTAGTCCTTAAGTATATCCTTTCATAAGTATTTTTATTTTTTTTTTGGGGGGGGGGGGTTTAGTAATTTTTTTTTCACTCTATCTATTACATCTGACATATATTTACCTTACCAAAATATAACTCAATATTTCGACTGTTCATAAAGTTTCATTTTATGAAGCGGGAAACAGTAAACTAATTTGATTTGTTTAGTTTCAGAACATATACACAGATCACGTATAATATCAAATTCGTACGATAAACGAATCTGATCCAGCTAGTTAAAACAGTATAAAAAGCCATTTTGTATAATGTTTACTCTAACCCCAATCTACAGTGGTAGTCGTGGACTGTTAGTTTCTTGGAATGAGGCATGTTATATTTATCTTAATAACCATTGGCCCTCCGAATTCCCAAACCCTCCTGCACAATCATTCTCGTGTGTGTGTTAAATAATAATAATAATAATAATTAATAAAAGCTCAATCTAGTTGAGTGCTGAGTAGTCCACTAAGCTGAAGGGATAAGAAAATTCTGGCCATGGATGAATATTGTCATTGATGATCATAGACTTGCGAGACAAGAAAAGCTATTTTGCTATGAAGTATGAACTATACCAAGTTGGCTTGCTCCAACCTCCAATAATGATAATAGAAAAAAAGAATAAAAGAGAACAATGATACTAATAATTTATTAAATTCAATTCAAACGCGGGCCCGTCGCCCGGGCAAAAGACACCGCCTTTACGCGCTGTACTCTAATCATTTTTATTTATTTATCTTATTTTTAAATAAATAAATTATTTCTAATGACTAATTTCTTTTGAGTAGTGCTAGGGAGTCAATGGCCTAAGTGTACAATATGTACAATGGGCTAAATCTTTGGTTTATGAATTAAATGAACATCACTTATACTATGCAGAATAACCATCCGGATACCAGGGATAATAAACATCTCATGTTATAAAAAGTTAATTTTGGGTTCACCAAGGTTCGAACTCTTGACCTTCCACATCTGGAACTCTTATACCATGTTCTGAAACCACTCATCCCAAAAGCGTAACCTGACAGGATAATGTAACACTAATAATGATATCTCTAATACTTTCTAAACCTTCATTGTACACATTGTACGCTTACGCCATTGGCTCCCTAGACTTTCTCATTTCTTTTTTACTATTTTTTTTATTATGTGCACTGGCACCTCTTAAAAAGATTTCTATATTTTGAATTAACATGCTATTTTTAAGGTATGCAAGAAATAAGAAAAATGACATGAATTTTTAATTCGAATCTATCAATTCAATCGCTTTGCGATTGTAATTTGCAACCGCTGTTGCAAGCTATTTGGGTTGTTTGAAGCTCACTGCTCTCTTACTCTGTCACTCTCTCTTCTCTCTCTCTCTCCCCCTTCCCCCTCTCCCTCCCTCTCTTCCCATCAGATCTCTTTTCCATCCAAATTTCACCGATATCAGGTAACTTTTCATCCGATTTATCCTTTTTATTTCTCAATAATTTTTTTGTTCACGCATAATAGATATATTCGATTAGGTTTGACTTTTTTTCTTTTCACAATTTATTCAATTATTAACCATTTTCGGTTTCTGTTTCGGTGCTTCGATACGTTTGGACTGTTGTTGTTTGATTGGATTATGATCGATTTGAATCCGTTCTTGTATCGATTAGAATTTCGATCTGTTGTTTTTTATCTTGTCGGTGTGTGAATCTGTGACGGGTCTTGGTTTTGAAATTGTGGCACTTTGGATTTGGGGATTGGTTGTTCGGTTGAGATAATAGGGCATTAGCGAGTTGGCTGAGTCAACTAGGTTTTTGGACCACAACGTCTCTGTATCCTGTACGCAGTTTGATTATTACTTTCCCCCCTTTTTCATCAATATGTAGAATCAATAAAATAAATTTTTAAATACATGTGGACCACGATAAAAATCCCAGAAGTTTTGATCTATCGGTTCAAAGAATTTTCTTATAATCGAAATACATTTGGGGATTACTTCTGTTTTGGAAATCCAATATATTTATTGTTCCTGAATCGTTCTGGCATCATTTCCCCCTTGGCAATACTGCTGGAGTAGACGATCTGAAATTGGACAATAATTTTATAAACAATTATTTTTTGCTTTGAAGGACTCGTTGGCCTTTGCCTTGACTTTTCTTTTGGTTGGCTGTTTCACGTTGAAAACTTACGAGCCAAGTTTTTTTTGTGCCATTAGGTATAGCATGGCAATGGAAGTTACCCAGGTACTTCTGAATGCTCAATCCATTGATGGGACTGTACGGAAGCAAGCCGAAGAAAGTCTGCGGCAATTTCAGGAGCAAAACCTTCCTGGTTTCTTGGTCTCACTCTCTGGAGAGTTAGCAAGTGATGATAAACCAGTTGATAGCCGAAAGTTGGCAGGATTGATTCTAAAAAACGCACTGGATGCCAAGGATGAAAACAGGAAACGGGAGCTGGTTCACAGATGGTTGTCGTTGGATCCTGCGGTGAAAACCCAGGTCAAGTCATGTTTGCTGCAAACACTCTCTTCTCTTGCAGCTGATGCTCGATCGACTGCAACTCAAGTTATTGCCAAAATTGCTGGAATTGAGCTTCCTCAGAAACAGTGGCCTGAACTGATAGGTTCACTCTTATCAAATATTCATCAAGTACCATCTCATGTCAAGCAAGCCACTTTGGAGACTCTTGGGTACTTATGCGAGGAAGTCTCTCCGCAGGTTGTTGATCAAGATCAGGTAAATAAAATCCTTACTGCTGTAGTCCAAGGTATGAATGCATCTGAAGGGAACAATGATGTTAGGCTTGCCTCTACTAGGGCATTATATAATGCTCTTGGATTTGCTCAAGCTAATTTTAGCAATGATATGGAACGTGACTATATCATGAGAGTTGTCTGTGAAGCAACTATGTCTCCTGAGCCGAGAATACGACAGGCCTCCTTCGAGTGTTTGGTCTCAATTGCAGCCATGTATTATGAGAAATTGGCTCCCTACATCCAGGATATATATAACATCACAGCAAAGGCTATTAGGGGTGATGACGAACCTGTTGCTCTTCAAGCCATTGAGTTTTGGAGTACAATTTGTGATGAGGAGACTGATATCTTGGAAGACTATGTAGGTGAATCCAGTGGGGACTCTGATATACCTTGTTTTTATTTTATTAAGCAAGCTCTACCTGCACTCATTCCTCTGCTGCTGGAAACATTACTCAAACAAGAAGAGGATCAGGATCTGGATGAAGGTGCCTGGAATATTGCGATGGCTGGTGGTACGTGCCTGGGTTTAGTTGCTCGTACTGTTGGAGATGATATTGTGCCACTGGTAATGCCATTCATTGAGGAGAATATTACAAAACCAGATTGGAGACAGAGGGAGGCAGCCTCGTATGCGTTTGGCTCTATCTTGGAGGGGCCTTCCCCAGACAAGTTAGCACCTCTAGTTAATCATGCTTTACCTTTTATGCTTAGTGCTTTAGTAAAGGATCCAAGTAACCATGTGAAGGACACCACTGCCTGGACCTTGGGACGAATGTTCGAATTTCTTCACAATTCAATTGTTGGTACACCAATTATTAATGAGGGAAATTGCCAACAGATTATTACAGTTCTCCTTCAGAGCATGAAGGATGTTCCCAATGTTGCTGAGAAAGCCTGTGGTGCTCTGTATTTTCTTGCCCAGGGTTATGAAGATGTGGGACCAACATCTCCTATAACTCCCTTTTTTCAGGAAATTGTTCAATCCCTTCTAGCTGTTACTCATAGAGAGGATGCTACAGAATCACGATTAAGAACTTCAGCATATGAAACATTGAATGAAGTAGTAAGATGTTCAACAGATGAAACAGCTCCGTTAGTGTTACAGCTAGTTACGGTCATCATGATGGAGCTGCATAAATGTCTTGAGGCACAAAATCTTTCATCTGATGAAAGAGAAAAGCAGAGTGAACTGATTGGCCTACTTTGTGGTTGCTTGCAAGTAATTATTCAGAAGCTAGGGTCTTCAGAGCCCACCAAATATGTCTTCCTGCAGTATGCTGATCAGATAATGGGGCTTTTCTACAGGGTTTTTGCTTGCAGAAACGCCACAGCACATGAAGAAGCCATGCTAGCCATTGGAGCCCTTGCCTATGCTATAGGCGCCGATTTTGCCAAATACATGCCTGAATTTTACAGGTTTCTGGAGATGGACCTTCAGAATTTTGAGGATTATCAAGTTTGTGCCGTCACTGTTGGTGTGGTGGGGGACTTGTGCAGGGCATTGGAAGATAAAATACTGCCTTACTGTGATGGGATTATGACACAACTTCTGAAGAATTTGTCAAGTGATAATTTGCACCGTTCTGTGAAGCCCCCATTGTTCTCTTGCATTGGTGATATAGCTCTTGCAATAGGAGAAAACTTTAATAAATACTTGATGTATGCAATGAACACACTGCAGCTTGCCTCAGAGTTGTATGCCCACACATCAGGTTTTGATGATGAAATGACGGAGTACATTAATTCTTTGAGAAATGGAATATTAGAGGCATATTCTGGGATTTTCCAAGGGTTCAAGAATTCATCAAAAACCCAGCTCTTGATTCCTTATGCACCTCACATCCTCCAATTCTTGGATAGCATATACATGGAAAAAGACATGTAAGAAAGTGAAAAATGTTACCTTACTTGAGTGTTTTTGCTTTTTTTTTTAATACAATAACCAGTTTTAATGGCTTTCGTTGCCTTCACTATGCAGGGATGAAGTGGTTATGAAAACAGCAATTGGAGTCCTTGGAGATCTGGCTGATACGCTAGGAAGCAATGCAGGTTCTTTAATTCAGCAGTCTTTGTCAAGCAAAGAATTTTTAGATGAATGTTTGACCTCAGAAGATCATTTGATTAAAGAATCTGCTGAGTGGGCCAAGTTGGCTATCAATCGTGCCATATCTGTTTGAGGTTCATCTGAGTTGCATATTATTTTTCGTAAACTACCTGCATGCATTTGGGTGTCAAAATCGGTCTTGGGGGATTGCATGAGTCAAGTTGTCACCATGGTCAGACAACAGAAGGTATCAGTTTGAAACTCTTCAAGTTGTCACTAACACTTGCATCATCACCAATGCATCACTGACTTTTGCATGAGCACCATCGAGTCCAGTTTGGTCAAGAGGAAGAAGGTAGCAATGAGTTTGCAAATATGCGGGTGTGGGTCTTCATGGGACACATAATTGGTTGCATGGCCGAGGGGAGGCGGTAACTGATCCATGATTGAGAAATTAAGATACCCTTTGATGCTGAGTCTGAAGTTGGTCTTATTAGAAGATAAACCCATTATAGCCTGACAATGGTTTTCCCATAAACTAGCCATGGGTTGTTAGAATGGTGGAATTCACAGGGTTGAACTGGTTTTTATCAACACCACCAAAGTGCCTTGTTTCAAAAGAATCTCTTCCTTTTTCTGACTTTTAACACTGCATCTAGTTTTTTTTTTTTCCTCTTTAAGAGACATCATCCCATTGTGTATAATTGTCCTGGTATGTCTGTCTGTCATCCATATCATTTTTTTCTCCCTCCATACTTGTTTTTGCTATGATCGGGGTTTGTTATTGTTTAGAGGGTGGGATAGAATACATCCTCCTCGCATTGTGCATTTTTTTTGCCCTTTTAATGTCAGTTGGTATTGTTAGGTCATAATTCATCCCGCATTCATGAAATCATCAAACTTTTCAATTTATTTCTTGTGTTAGCTTTTGAAATGCGTATGTAATCATATGTTGGCTATACCTATGATTAGTTTAAAAGATCGTCATGTTTTCTGATGACGACCATAGAGTTGTGGATTCCTTTTTCTTTTATTGGAAGACAGTGGTATGGGTTTAGCCCTCTGTGTATCCGTTATTCTCTGTTACATACAAGTTTGGGGATTTTCTTGCAATTGGCAATTTGCCATATTTCCTGTATATCTTATTTTTTTGTTTGGGGGTAAGAATTTTTGTTACCAAGTTACAATCGTTCAAATGATGTTTGATTGTGAGAACAGGATAATCAACTGTTGTAAAACCTGAAAAATAATTATAATTAATTATTATGCATATGTAGTCTCTCTCAGTATAGAGGCAAAATATAATAAATAGTAAATATGTATGGATACTTTCACCTAATGGAAATAGCGTTAGGTTTGTTCTCTATTTAATAAAACTGCTGACACTAGCATTCTTCAAATTTTCCCAAGACAATTATTCATGCCAATTTTGTGGTGCATATGTGCTATTAATACTTTTCTTTTCTCCCGAAAAAGCCCTCCTCTGTAATTGGCCATCATGATCATCATCTTTACTTTTTTTAGGGAGAGGACTAAGGGGATTAACCAACGATTTGAAGAGAGGAAAGTGTGTAACTTTTTTAGAGAAAAGCAAGTGTTTTATATTATAAAATACTAGAATACGTAAATCTTAAACTGTATAACTAAAAAAATGATGTGTGTAATTTTATAACCAGTTTTCAGGTGACATCGGTATACTTTATCCAATAATACCAGAACTATGGTATAAACTCAGTAATATTAGCGATTCCTAATTATATCTGGTGATTATTAGGAGAAAATGCACATGCAAAACACCAAACAAAATATAACACAACCAAAATTGTTTGCTTCCCCAGTGATATTGTCCGAATTCCAAATCCCCTAAAAAGGTTCAGTAACTAATCAAGCGATCATATTATGTGATAGAAGAATGTTAGAACAGTAAAGGAGGCTATATTTGTCCCATGAGACCCCTGAAAAGCCATCTTATTCTGATACATTGTGTTAGTAACAAGTGGTCATGATAAAGTCACTTCATAGAAGAAAATCATAAGTTAGGTTTTCCCATATATATAATTCATGAATTAGGTTCCTCTAAAAAAAATCAATTATATAAGTGATTATGTATGTAATTATATATATTTAAATTTGAACATGTTAGTTTTTTTTATCAATTACTTAATTCTTAAAAGTATAATTTATATTTACAAGAGCCACACCCATAATTTGTATGTTAATGGAGAAGGGATCAAATGTGTGAGTAACTTTTGTTTCTTTTAAATTAGTTCAGAGAAAGTGCTAGTGAGCTTTTATGATCTGACTGCCACCAATATATCATATCTCATAAAGCAGAGGCTTGGATGTGAATGATACACTCCTATTCTCCATTTTTGTTTCTTCAATTCCTTCTTTGTCAATCCTCTCTTATTTCTTCTTCTTTTTATTTGTTTATTAATTAATTTATTTTTTTTATAGTAATCAGTGTTGTATGTATTGTGGATTTGTTAATTGGAATTTTGGAGCCTTTGACTACTATATTGTATGTTATGCACAACTATACATATATTTTCTAACAATATTATATAGTGTGGAAAAATAAAAAAGAATGCAAAAATAAAACACACATAGTGAGCATTCAAAATGAACAGAATCTCCACATAAAGCATATATTTGCATCTATGAAGTGAGTTGTGACCAAATGCAGTTTTCTCTCTCTACCCCTCTTTGGCTTTCATAGAACAGTGTCACACACAAATATGATATTATGTACTTGCATTGGTGGTGATAATAAGAAAATAAAAAATGTTATATGGTTGTAAAAAAATAATGCTCATCATGCAACAATACACGAATAAAATTGCCAACCTTAAGATCTGTGGCCACATACCGACACTTCATTCTCACAAATTCTATCATGAGAATTGACAATCAAACCCCTTTAATAAAATCATAATATATTCAAGAATACTATGAGTTTGGTTTTTGGTATATTCCATTTATTGGCATGAGATTAATTAGTATAAGGGCTTATGGAGAATGCACAAGTTGCATAAGATAGAGGGCAGGTTAAAAGGCCAAATCACAATTTCTAAACTTTTTAAAATCTATGTTAAACAAGATGCCATAAAAAATATTCCTTTGGACCATTGAAGACAAAACCAAGATATGCACATAAAGGGCAAATATCAAAGTTGCATTTGCCATGTGAGGAAATACCTACTTATGAGATTAGGTAAATTATATATATCTTGCTGATATTTTCATGGAAATTTTATAATTACTTTTATATGAAGATTTTTTTTATCATTGAATAATGAATTACAGAGTTTAATTTTGTCATGTTATAAAAGCATTAATTTTATTTGATAATATTCTTTTAAAATTGTTACTTTTTTTTTTCTATAAGTCACGCTTTTAAGGTGTGGCTAAACAAATATTTTTATGAAAAAATTTTAAAAATATCTTCATTAGAATAGATGCCTAGTTGTATATTTATGGGTGGCACTATTAGTTGAAAATTAGGTACAACTCTTATAAGAACTATAATAAATGCATATTTGCATCAAATAATAGAATTTAGGTTATCTAAAATGAGAAAGTAAATAAAATAATAAAGTGTGAAGGTTAATCGTCATTAAATTTGTAATTTCTATAAAATGTATATTATACTATCTTAATTTAAGAATGATTAACTTCACTTTACCACTTTATAAATTTTTTCATTTTAGAAGATCTTAATCTCAAATAATATGATAATCAAAAGCTTCCATGACTTGCATTTCCAACAACATGAATTTGTATTGCCAAAAACAGATACAAAAGGCAAAGGGTCCCTTACGGCCATTATTACCATCATTTTTAATTGTGATGATTAACTTGAACATGTTTCATTTAATTGCTCTAATGAAGGATTAAACTATTAAAGATGTTCCCCTATAAAATCATGATTCTTTTTGGTAGTGCACATAGACGCACTAAGGGGAATTTCCGCAATGTATTTGAATTAATCTGTTGTAGCCCACTCTCTATGTCTGTCTCCATCCATTGACTAAAGCCGAAATAAGAGGACCAAAAGCCACCATTTTGCACTCATCTCTAAAGTGGTTATTGTTGGTACCACGGAAAAAGAATTCAAATCCACCACAATGTTTTAACAGCTTTCACTACCCAATTCCCATGTCAAGAATTAGCATAGCAATTTAATTACTTTACTTATTTTATTTTTAAAAGAAAAACTCTAAGTTTCAACGCTCTAACCATTTAGAAGATCTATTTAGACGACAATCATACTTTTTTGTGTATTTTTATTCTCCAACCAAACATATTGATATAATAAAAAGTAACGAATTGTGTATTGAAACGAACATCAACAAGGAATTAAAACGAAAGTTGACTTGGGAAATTAAAAAGGTGGACAAAGCTATAAGTGGTTAATTATATATGATATGATTTTGTGCCATGCAGGGAAATGTAGGTATTGTCCACATGCAAACAATTTTCCTGTTTAGAATTATTTATTTAATATACAAGGAAAGTCATATTCAAAAATGAATAGTGAAGTTGACTTATAAGAGTGATGGGGGCTAAGGCCTAAAAAAGAGTTATTGCATTTCATCATAACAATGTTGCTATTTGGTGGGGTACACCATGACAATGCAACACCTCTCCTAACACCAACTTTAAAAGGGGGGTTTGCACTTCCTTTCATTCATGCCAAGGCACGTATAGGCTTCGCTTTTGGAAACTCATTTTTACTTATCACTTGCCATGCCTCTCATCAACCTCAAGCCTTTCCTTCTGCTTCTTCTCTTCCTCTCCATTCCATTCTCTTCAGGTTAGCAACTTCATTATATTCTCTAAGACTGCGTTTGTTTACAGGAAGGAGACATAGATAAAAATATTGTGTTTAGAGATATTTAATTAATATATTTTGTGTTTATCCTGACAGAAAGAACACAAAGACACTAATAAAAAATATAATTTATTTTTTATTTTTTTTTATTATTCTTGTTAATTTTTTATAATTATATTTTTATTATTATTTTTTTGTCAAATTTTTTTAATAAAAAAATAAAAAAAATAAATTAAATTTTCATAATTTGTTCTACTTTATCACCAAATAGAATATAAGAACACTAAATTTTGTATATCTATTCTTTATGTCTGTTCTCAGTGTATGTCTTGTCCTGTTTTTAGAAATAAACGCATTCTAATATCTTCTATCACATCGCAACAGTGAATTTTACTATATTAATTTACCGGTTATTAGACTCATTTTTTCACTTTAAAGAAAGTTGATCAACAATAATATAATATTGTTTAATCTATGTAATCGATTTTATTCAGAGATATTCCTTCTTTCAGGTTTGGTTGAAGGGTTTAGGGATAACATGTATCCTACTCATCATGTACTTTACAAGGTATTCTATTATCTCTTCTATCTCTCTTATTTGAGTTATTTCTAAATGGAAAATGTTTTTATTTATTTATAGTCGTTAACAAAATGTAACAGAAAACACTCTAAGTAAACTTTTTTGAAAATCATTCATAACTTGTGCCAAATTATTCGAAAGCTGTGTAGAAGTGTTATTTTCAATAATGTCATAATTAAGAATAAAACGTTTGAGTTAGAATTCTGTTTAGATAGAGGATATGCTTGGATTTTAATAATGCTAATTATATAATAAAAAATTGAAAAACTTGTATTATGTTTGATGTTTAGATAGTGTTGATCTTTTAACTAATTAATAAGTGCTTTTTCATTACGAAGGATGGTGGCATGAAGATGAAATTAAGGAAACTGTTTTCCCATGAATTTGTGTTGGATTACGATGAAGCAGGAGCAAATCCAAAGCACACAAAGAAGCCTGGCAAGGGCCCTTGAATAATGAATATGATACTTCTTTTTTATTACAACCCTAATGATCACATATAATATATAATAATAAAAGTTATGATAATAATCCTATAGCCCTTATTTCAAAATGTTTTGTTAATGTATAATGAGACATATGATATATTTATTATAGACCACCGGGACTACTACTTGTGTGAATTTAGTGACTTACTATGAGACAATAAAGTTTTTGATATCTTATTATATGTGTAATTAGACCATATATGTTGCATATTTTATGGACCATTAAGTGAAGTGGTAGTAATTAAGTTGAAAGAAAAAGAAAAGTCTTGCCATTTTATTTACTAACTTGCAATAAACCATGCCTAAGTTTATCTCCCTTTTCACAAATTAAATAGAAAACCAATGAAATTTAGGACCAACGGATAGGTTTATAAGTAATTTTTTTAACTTTTAATTTATGAAAATTATTCATACTCTGACTCAATATAATGGTCACGCTTAAATAAGTCAAAAAGGTCTAATTTAAAGGGTTGGTCTTCATTAATCCATCCGACATTTCATGAGGTCGGATTCGACATGAGCTGGCAAGTGACACTTATTCAAATAAGTAAATGCCTTCTAAAATCTCTCACCCACTTCTAGAAGAGAGATCCCAACAACCTTAAGATAAAGGAACAGTTATCCACCATCAGAAGTGAAACTACTTTAGCGGTGGTTATTGGTCCATCCCCTATAAATACCCTGAAGCACTCAAGTAAAACTAAGTTTCAATACACTTAAACCTGCTTTACCCTTTGCTGACTTAGGTATCGGAGTGTCTTGCAGGTACCACCCCCCATCTCCTCAAACACAACCCAGACGGTGGCTCCCTGACGCAGGACAAGTCAGAGACCACCTTCTTTGAACACTTGGGCTTCACAAATAAGCCCAATCATCCGGTTCTAGGTAAGCCCCAGAACATTGGCGCCGTTGTCGGGGACCTGGAAGATCAACGCACGATGGCGGACGACCAGCACAAAGATGGACACACCGCATCGGAGTCTAAGCAAGAACACCAAGACGTGGTCAACAACGATCGGGCAATAATATCCTTACAAGAAATGGAAGGACAGCATGACAAAGGTCCCTCCAATACCCAGGGTTAAAAAAGGATCTCGTCCGAAGTTCATCGACCCGGAAAAGATGCGCAGCCTCACTCTATTGACCTAATGGGATTATTACATGGTTACCAAGGTCGACTCGAGCAACTAGAACAGGAGTTGGAACAACAGCGTGAAGCAGAACGAAGCCTAAGGAGAGAGATCGAGTGACGAAGAGAGCTTGAAGAAAAGCTCTCAAGGCTGGAATGCAACCTCCGAAATAAGGATTCCCGCAGAGATCGAGAAGACACCCCGTTAGGAGAAGAGGATCCATTCATTGAGGATATCATGAGGGCTAAAGTTCCCAGAAACTTTAAAAGTCACGACATGGATCTGTACGACGGGACGACTAATCTGAAGCATCACCTCAATAATTTCAAAAGTCAGATGTACTTAGCTGACGCGTCGGACGCCACTCGTTGTAAGGCTTTTCTGACAACTCTAACAAAGGCAGCCATGAAGTGGTTTGACGGCCTCCCTCCAGGTCGATGACCAGCTTCGATGACCTCTCGCACAAGTTTCTTGCGCGCTTCTCAATCCAGAAGGACAAAGTCAAGCATGCACCCAGCCTCTTAGGAGTGAAACAGGAGGTCAGAGAACCCCTGAGAGACTACATGGAAAGGTTCAATAAAGCGTGCTTAAAAATCCAGCACTTACCCACTGAAGCAGTGATAATGGGCCTAGTCAACGGACTTCGAGAGGGACCTTTCTCTTAGTCCATCTCAAAGAGACATCCAACTTCTTTAAGTGATGTACAAGAACGAGTTGAGAAATACATCAACATGGAGTAAAATGCCAGGTTACGAGAACCAAGTTGGCGGATAGGGCATCCCCACCAATCAAAAGAAAAAGAGAAGGAGCCCAAGAAAAAAGAAGAAGTCGAAGCTGAAAGGCCTAGGAGATACACTCTTATACTCCCCTGTGAGTTTTCCAAGTCGACGTATACAGGGAAATTTGTCACACCGAAAAACTTCCTCCCCCACGACCCATCAAGAACAAAAAAGGGGAAAGTCATAATGAATACTGTGAATACCATAAACTGTATGGGCACTCTACTAGTGATTGCTACGACCTAAAAAATGTGATAGAAAAGCTGGTCAGAGAAGACCGGCTAGATAGATATCTCATGGAAAGGTCGGACAATCATGGAAAAAGAAAAAGAGATGATGAAGGTTATGGACGAAGAAGTCCACCCCCCGCAAATCCCAGAACGACATATTCATATGATATCGAGGGAATTTGTAGGAGGAGGATTGACCAAGTCATCTCGCAAAAGGCATTTGAAGGAAGTCTATCAAGTTGGGAGCGAAGTGCCCGACCTCCTCACCATCTCTTTCACCAAAGAGGACGGATAGGGTATTGTTCCCGGGCACGACGACCCGTAGTAATCACTATAATTCTCGCTAACGCTCATCTACATAGAACTCTGGTGGATCAAGGGAGTTCAGCTGACATTTTGTTCAAACCAGTGTTCGATAAGCTGGAATTGGATGAAAAGGAGCTAAGAGCTTACCCAGACACTCTCTTCAGACTAGGGGGCACTCCCATTAGGTCGTTGGGTCTCATTCCCCTACTCACAACTTTTGGAAAGGGAATAAAATCCAAGACATTAAGCATTAACTTTATTGTCATTGATGTAGCTTCTGCCTACAATGCCCTGATAGGCAGAACAACCCTAAATTAGCTCGGAGCAGTGGTTTCTACCCCTCATCTCTGTATGAAGTTTCCAACACCAGAAAGGATTACCACCATTAGAGGAGATCAGAAGTTGGCGAGAAAGTGTTACAATGAAAGCCTAAACCTAAGAGGTAAATGCAAGAAAGTCAATACCATTGAGCTCGGAGGAGTCCGAGTTAAGGAAGAGCTACGACTACAGCCCGGAGGAAAGACTGAAGAGGTACATATTGGGCAAGAGGTCAGAAAGAATACCAATATAGGAGCCAACCTAGAGAAGATCTGAAGCAGAAGCTGGTACAACTCCTACAAGAGAATTCCGATCTCTTCGGCTGAAAAGCCTCCGACATGCCTGGAATAGACCCCAAACTCATGTCACACAGATTGGCTATTCATTCGGGGTCCCGACCCATTCAGCAAAGAAGAAGGAAGCTAGGACCTGAACGGGCTCAAGTGGTCGAAGAGAAAGTACAAGCCCTGCTTGAGGTAGGCTTTATCAGAGAAGTCAGATATCCGGCCTGGCTGGCAGATGTGGTGTTGGTCAAGAAACAGAATGAAAAATGGAGGATGTGCATCGACTACACTGACCTAAACAAGGCATGCCCTAAGGACCCATATCCTCTACCAAATATTGATACCTTAGTAGATTCCAGCTCAGGGTATCAATACTTATCATTCATGGACGTTTACTCGGGATATAACCAAATCTCGATGTACAAGCCAGACCAAGAGAAGACATCATTCATCACGTCCAGAGCTAATTATTGCTACGTGGTCATGCCATTTGGATTAAAAAATGCAGGGACCACATACCAGAGGCTGATGAATAAGGTGTTTTCACCTCATCTAGGAGAGCTCATGGAGGTGTATGTAGATGACATGCTGGTGAAGACCAAGGATGACGTCCGCCTCCTGAATGATCTCTCGCAAGTCTTCAACACCATAAGAAAGTATGGGATGAGATTAAATCCCGATAAATGCACCTTTGCAGTGGAGGCTAGAAAATTCCTAAGATTCATGCTAACACAAAGGGGGATTGAAGCTAACCCCGATAAGTGTAAACCGATCTAAAAATGAAGAGCCCGACCTACTTAAAGGAAGTTCAGTAGCTGAACGGCCGACTTGCAGCTCTATCCAGATTCTTGGCAGGATCAGCATTAAGATCCCTACCTCTTTTTTCCCTACAAAGAAAAGGATGGCAGTTCGAATGGACTCCTGAATGCGAAGAGGCATTCCAAGAGTTCAAAAGGTACCTGAGCCAACCTCTCATTCTTTCCCGGCCAAAAGTAGGGAAAGAGCTCGTATTATACTTAGTTGTCACTGAGAAAGCTGTGGCATCAGCATTATTACGGGAATATGAGGTCGGACAGCATCCTGTCTACTTTACAAGCAAGGTGTTACAAGGCCCTGAACTAAAATATCAAAAACTTGAAAAGTTCGCATATGCCTTGATAGTATCATCTAGAAGACTTCGGCCTTATTTTTAATCTCACACCATAAAAGTTCGAACGAACCAACCCATGAAGCAAATCCTTCAGAAAACAGATGTTGCGGGCAAAATGGTTCAACGGGCTATAGAGCTATCCAAGTTCGACTTGAAGTACGAAACTCGGACAGCCATTAAATCCCAATGCCTCACCGACTTCGTGGCTGAATACGCAAGAGATCAAGAGGAGACCTCCACAACCTGGGAGTTGTATGTGGATGGATCCTCCAACAAAGTCAGAAGCGGTGCTAGCATAATATTGGTTAACCAGGAAGGAACTCAAATAGAAGTCTCCTTGAAATTTGAGTAGCCTTCAGTGACTCTCAAGTGGTGACTTTTCAAATTAATGGAGACTATCAGGCTAAAGACCTGAATATGAGAAGGTACTTAGAAAGGACTATCGAGTATCTTGGACAATTCCCCAAAATCGAGGTCAGACATATAACTTGAGAACTCAACAGCAGAGCAGACGCCCTCTCCAAGTTGGCAAGTACCAATCCTGGTGGGAACAATAGAAGTCTGATTCAAGAAACTCTCCAAGGACCTTCAGTCATGAAGGCAGATACCAAGCTAGACATCTTAGAAGTTTCCAGATTAGACCTTGGTTGGATGAATCCTCTAGTCAAATACTTAAAATTCGATATCTTACCGGAGGAACAAAAAGAGGCCAAGAAGATCCGAAGGGAAGCACAGAATTACACCTTGGTGAAAAATATCCTTTACAGAAGGGGGATATCTACACCATTGTTGAAATGCGTCCTGACTTCTAAGACGGAAGAAGTTCTGGAAGAAGTGCATAGTGGCATTTGCGGAAACCATCTTGGAGCAAGATCTTTAGCCAGAAAGGTAATTCGAGCTGGATTCTTCTGGCTGACCTTGCAAAAAGACACTGCCGACTTTGTAAAATGGGGACTAGACCTACTCCTTGCCAGATGCATGCAAACTCCCATATTGCTCCCCTAGAAGAATTAATTAGTATAACTTCTCCTTGGCCTTTCGCAAAATAGGGACTAGACCTACTCGGACCTTTTCCTCAAGCGCCGGAACAAGTAAAATACCTTATAGTGGGGATAGATTATTTCACAAAATAGATTGAAGCAGAGCCTCTAGCCACCATTATAGCGCAGAGAAGTCAGAAGTTTCTTTACAAGAACATCATTGCTAGGTTTGGAGTCCCCCACTCATCACCACGGATAATGGTACTCAGTTTACCGACTCTTCCTTCAGAAACCTGGTGGCCAGCATGAAGATAAAAAATCAATTCACCTCGGTCGAGCATCCTCAGGCGAATGGACAAGCCGAGGCATCCAAAAAGTTATACTAGCAGAAAAGACTTCAAGAAGCAAAGGGAGCTTAGGCTGAAAAGCTTCCTCAAGTATTGTGGGCCTACTGAACTACACTTCATTCTACTACCGGAGAGACATCCTTTCGACTTGCTTATGGCATAGAAGCCATGATCCCTGTTGAAATCAACGAGCAAAGTCCTAGGGTGAGATTTTACGACGAGGTCAGAAACATTCAAGCTCACAAAGAAGAACTCAAGTTGCTCCCAGAAGTCAGAGAACAAGCCCAAATAAGGGAAGCAGCGCTGAAGTAAAGGATGACAAATAGATACAATAAAAAGGTCATTCGAAGAAGTTTCGCCCCAGACGACTTAGTTCTAATCCGAAATGACTTTGGCATAAACAAGTCGGGTGAAGGAAAACTCGCTGCAAACTGGAAGGGACCCTACAAGATAGTTGAAGTCTTAGGAAAGGGATACTATAAGGTGTCCGACCTAGGTGGATTCGAGCTTCCTAGGACGTGGCACGCTTGCAATATGAAGAGATATTACATCTATAAGTGAACCTCGCTCCCTGATGTACTCTTTTTCCTGACTTCATGGTTTTTTCCAAAAAAAAAAAGGGTTTTCCTGAAGGGGGTTTTAACGAGGCATCAAAGCGAGGGCTAAGGGTAGAAAAGCCATAAGTCGCTCCCCTAGTAGCAAAAGCACCCTTAGGAAACACATTTCATTAGTAATAATATCTCGTTTCTCTATCTCTTTACTTTTCTCTTTAAAAATTCCATTTATCATTACTATGATACGCACTGACTTAAGCTCGAAAAAGCGCAAACATCCGATTGACCGACCTACGTGGCCGGAAAGATAAAGCGACGAGATATAAGCCAGTGTAAAGAGGTTATAAAAGTCGATCATGACAGCTCGGATATAAGATAGCTAGCGACTTATAAGTCGGAAAGCCCTAGCAGATCAAAATGCATCGCGAAAATAACCTAGGTTCTAAAAACGATTCAATTGGTAAAACAAAATTGAGCGTACGAGGTCAAAGTAATGGAAAACAAAGAGATGCGAAAATTCCTTAGGGAATCAATGATAATTTTTTTTTTCTCGGAACATAAAAGCTTAAAAAGCTTCGCATAGTTAAAATCTTTCGTCCAAGGAACGAAACAAAGATTTTTACAAAGCCTTGTAACGGCCTTGAACCATTCAACAAAAGTTTTTCAAAATAAACACAACGTTATCGCATAAACAATAAAATGTTTACTTTGTTAAAGGTCCTATCCAAAAAGGACCAGAAACAAAAATCGTTGTTAAAGTCCCTATAAAAAGGACCAAATGTCAAGGAACCAGGAGAAAAATATACAAACAAATATAAAAAAGACCCACAAGCTGGGCCTTAAGAAAGCTTAAATCATTGGGGACCAAGAAGAGGATTAAGGTCATCGGTGGGAGAGGAAGTCGGTTTGGCCGCAGGAGTCGTAGGGGTTGGAGGGATCTCTTCGGCATCACGAGCTGAAACCACCTCGGGAGCAGCAGAAGAACTCAGCATATCAACCTCCCGAGGAGGGGATTCAATAATACGCTGCCCCGCCGTCTTCAACTCGGAGTCAGTCTCAGGACAAGGAGGAGAGACTATCTCTCCATTGACGACGACCTTGTCAGGATGAAGAGGTGACAGGTCCAAGTCGGGAGCCAGAAATCCGACCTGTTCCTTCAGAACCATAAACACTTCCTCAGTACCCTCGACAATGGAGTCCTCCAAGTCCTGATAACCCTCCCGAAGTTGCTCCAACTCTTTTTTCAAATCAAGATTCGCCGAAAAGATCTTCACATAATTTTGTTCAGCTTTATCCTTCAGATCCTCAGCCATAACATACTGGCCCATCAATTTTTTCTCCCTCTCTCGGGTCTGAGCAAGCTCTTCCTTCAGCCTATCATTCTCCTTCTGCAACCTTTTCTCATCCTCCTGATACATGACAATCCTCCCTTGGAGATCCTACAAAGATTTTTGAGTAGCTCTCAACGGAGTCTTGTCAAAGATATCAAGAAGAGAGGTACAGACCCCAGCAGTTCGAATTCCCCCTCGAATTAAGATTTGAAGATGATTTCGGATAGCAGCATCATTCATAGTAATTTGACTATAAGGAAGGATGTGCTTCCTAGTAAACTTAGGCCCATCAAAGCCGGTATCCCCAACACTAGAGGAACCGGCTTCCATGGTCTTACATTTTTTATTCTCAGGTTTCGAGGTGGATTGAATTAGGGGAGCAGCAGGAGGAGGAGGAGGAGGAGGAGGAGCAGGAATAGGGTTTACCAAAATGTGCTGAGAAGAAGTCCCCAAACCTGAGACTTGACGAGGAGGAGGAGTGACGAAAGCCCCGGCCTCCTGAGCAGCAGCCCGGGCACGAGCATTCTTCTTAGCCTCCTGCACCTTCTGGTAAGCTGCCTTCGACCCACCTTTCATTTTTTCTAAAAAAGGGAATTAAGAACGATCAGCACACAAGTCGAACGCAAGTAGACTAGCACAAGTCAGAAGAACTAGGAAACAACTACAAAATCAAAAATAAAGGCTACCTAGCTCGGTCCGAACATAACTCGGAGAACCGAGAAGAAATTTCTTGGTATCGAGGTTGGGAGCCCGTCCCCAAGCCTCTTGGAAAAACTCAACCACCGCCTCCTCCACCTCGTCCAAATCAACCATATTGTACTTTTCTATGGGGGCTGCCTCTGCCCAGTATAATTGAAAGCGGGGCTCATAGTTGTCATTCAAAAAAAAATGGGTGATAAGTGATAACCCTCGACAGCTTGAATTTTGAAAAAGAAATTTTTAAAATCATGGAAGGACTCATCAAAAATAGAAAAAACCTTCCGACCTTGTATAGCTCGGAAAGAAACCCATTGCTGCTTATTCTGCTTACTAAAAGGCTTGGTAAGGTGGAAAAGGTAGAAAAAGATTCTTAAAGAAGTCGAGAAGTCAAGCTCTCGGCTGACAAGCAGGTATATTTTTAAGAAACCCCAAGAATTGGGGTGGAGTTGGGTAGGAGCTACTCGGCAGTGGGACAAAATCTCCATCTCAAAATCAGAAAAAGGGAAGGTAACCCTCAAACGGGTAAAAAGGCAATCATACATAAAAATGAAGTGGGGATCAAAGTCATTAAGCCTCCCACAACAAATTCGGTCTTCAAAGCCTTGGGCCGCTAGTTCATACTTGGGCTCATCAGCATCTAGGCTACAAATCCTATGGTGCTTTTAGAGTTCAATTATAAAAACGTCATCCACTAAAGAGTTTTTAGAGAGGACGGAAGTATTTATCCATCTCAAAAGGGCTTCAGAGATTTGGGAAGACATTTTCAGAAAGGTAATATATAAGAAAATATACCTACATTACACAGAAAAAGGGACATCATCAAAAGCCAGGCCAAAGATAATTCTTTTCAAACAAAAGAACAAGGAAAACGGTAGCCAAAAAGACTTTCACAAAAGGAGAGCACAAAAATCTCAAAAAATCTTCCTACTACGAACAGTAAAGATATCACAAAGGAATTTCACTCTCAAAGTATGCCGCATGTTAAGTACAAAAAAAATACTGTAAAAAGCGAAAGGGAGATGCGAAAATTAACCTTTGGGAAGAAGAAGATAGAGAGACGAACATGGCAACAGAAGAGAGCCTGAGAATTTTTGGAAGCGAGAAAAAAAGAGCGAAGGAGCGAAACAGTTCTCAGAAAGCAAACGAAAGAAAAGAAGAGGAAAAGGTATTTATAACACACCAGGGGCATAATAGTAAAACAACACAATCATTAAAAGAGCGTGCCGTTACCAATGTAACTGCCCCCGCGTGTAAGTGCAAAACCCAAACGGACGCGACGGTTGACAAGACGCAACGATTGATAATTCAAAATCACATCGGTTTCCGACTTAGCCAGAAAATATCAACCCTGGTGTCTCCGAGCTCCATCAATACTCGAATCCTACTCGTAACTAAGAGATCGGACTCGAGTAGGGACACTGTTCATACCCTGACCCAATACAATGGTCAGGCCCAAATAAGCCAAAAAGGCTCAATCCAAAGGGTTGGCCTTCACTAATCCATCCGACCTTTTCATGAGGTCGGATTCGACATGAGTTGGCAAGTGACACTTATTCAAATAAGTAACTGCCTCCTAAAATCTCTCACGCACTTCTAGAAGAGAGATCCCAACAACCCTAAGATAAAGGGACGGTTATCGACCATCAGAAGTGGAACTATTTCAGCGGTGATTATTGGTCCATCCCTTATAAATACCCTGAAACACTCAGGTAAAACTAAGTTCCAATACATTTAAACCTGCTTTATCCTTTGCTGACTTAAGCATCGGAGAGTCTTGCAGGTACCACCCCCTATCTCCTCAAACACACAACCCGGATGGCGGCTCCCTGACGCAGGACAAATCGGAAACCACCTTCTTTGAACACTTGGGCCTCACAAACAAGCCCAATCATCCGGTTCTTGGTAAGCCCCGGAACAAAAATATATAATATTAATGTTTGGTGCAATTTTTAATACCAAATTCTAGCTTTTTTAAAAAGCTATTTAAATGCTTATGAGAAAATTAAAAAAAATGACTTCTCTCATAACAAAAAAATTTTTATTACTTTTTTCTTAAAATAAGTACCTTTAAAACTAAAAAATCAAATATAAAATAATTTATTTATAAACTACTTTTAATATAAATATTTATTTTTTAAACTATTTTTTCAAAAAGAATTTAATTAAACTGTTTATCCGATCAAAATCCACATTTTTCTACTAATAAAACTTGTTCACTCACACTCAGTACATTCAATATCAACGAGCATTAATATCAGTTAATCTTAGCTTCTGATGTGCCAAATTATTCAGGTCTTTTGAGTATTAATTACATACAACAAACAAGTTTGATACCAAAATCTAAAGGTGCAAATATTACTATTACTATTTTTTAGGTTAACTTTTGGTGCTTGCCTAACATAGTGAAAGTTGGATCCATTATGCATACATGTGCTGGTAGAGAATTTTAAATGTCAAAGCAGGCACACTTGCATTTGTATGTATCTTTTGACCCGACTTAAACCGAATTAGTCAAAGAATAAGAGACTGTGAATATACAAAAGAAAAAGGTTGAGGGCAATCCATGCTTTAAAATAAAATTCTTAATTTTAGGAATAAAACATTGATTTAACCCCTTAAGACAAAAGAAAAGACAAATCCTTAATGTCCTAAAACAAGTAGATTCTATCTCTGTGTATATACATGATGATCACTGGTATTTTATTTTTTTTTTATCTTTTCTGAATCTATAATGAAAGCTGAGACGAAAACCAAATTCCAATGGACACAATACCAATGGTAGCAAGGGCTTGAACCAGCTCCAATACCATATTTTGTTGCTGCACTGCCACATTCTCCCAATCTGTCTTCCTGCAATCATGCTCAACTTTTATTTTCACAAACACCAATCATCACAACTTTGTTACCAAATAATAATCAAATACGTACCCTAAATCAGCAATTATAATGCTCACATTATCCTGTGTTCTACGGTCCTGCAGTGTATATATACTCGCATTACAAAAACTAAAAATTTCCATCAAAAGTATATTTTTCCGATGCATTCAATTTTGTTCCTAGCATTTTAAATGGAGTTAATATTTAGGTATAATTTTGATGCAAATAAAAAATATTAGGGACAAAATCAAATACAATTAAAAGTTAGGGGTGTATTTGAAGAAATTCACAGACGTCGAGAACAGAAACATACTTTACTCTCGTAAACACTTACCATAGCTGCTTGTGCAAGTGCTTCACAGGCTACCTGAAACAAGAAAGGAAATAAATATTAGAGAAAAACTCTAAACGACCTCTGACAATTATCTCGAAAGACAACGAGATCCTTAACAGAAAAAATATTCAACCTGGCCCCTGAAATTTATTTTTATGGGACTAATTAGCCCATGTAGCAATGTTTTTTTGGTGTTTTTTTTTTAGCACAGGAGCTGATCAGTCCCATAAAAATAAAGTTTTGGGGTCAAATTAGGTGTTTTTTTTGTTAGGAGCCTCGTAGTCCTTTCGAAGTAATTGTCAACGGCCGGATTAGGTATTCACTCTAAATATTATGGCTGCAACCATAAGCAGTTAAGCACACAGAAGCACGGACCCTTTGCCGAGTTACTGTATTGATATGAAATACCTGAATGTTTCCATGCTTTTGTAACTGTTCCCTCACAAAGGAAACTGCATCTGAGCTGCAATGTAGCAAGAATGTGAAGGTAAATTTTGTGATCTAGCAAGAAAGGAAAAATGGTAGAGAAATGAGTCTAGGTATCATGCAATGGACCTGCTCATATAATCCCATAAGCCATCTGACGCTAATACTATAAACTCAGCATCTGAGCCAAGATCTACTTGATAAATATCAGGGTATGCAACAACTAAATCATTGTTGAGCCGTACCCTGGATCATAAAAACATATCATATGTTAGAACCATTCTTACTTAAGCAATAAGGAATTGGAAGAACTTTGTAGCAACATACCGAGAGATAAACTTTTCTGACCATCGTCCTTCTTGAACTCCTTTTTGTAGCATCCTTTTTCACAGCAAAAGGTAGATGAACCTTAGGAAAAAATAAATAGCATTGAGCTGTTTGTACTAGTAGCAATAATGAAGAGATTAGGAGTGTACTCATTCTTCTTTGTTTTGTATCGTAAGTCCCCGAATGCACGAGATACAGCAATGTCTCCACAAATTCTACCATTCACAATCTATAGATAACATACTTTTGAGTTATCAAACCATGAATTGGAATTCAAAGTTGTCACAATTCATCTAAAGTTGTAAATTGAGGAATAAGGAAAACACACCCATCCACCTGCTTCTCTGATTCTTTTGATTTCTTGAAGAGAAGCCTTGTTCCTCCCATATGGTCTGTGAGGACTAGTAAGCATTTCTGCTTTTCCAGCTCTAGATAGAACCTATAAAACCAATATGGGACACTTCAAATTAACAGAATACTCTGCATCCAAAACTTATTATTGTAAGATTGATAATACATACCACAGATGAGTCGCCAATGTGCGAAACGAGCAGCGTATCATCCCCTACGAACACTGCAGTTGCTGTTGCGCCTGATTCGTCCTCCTCTCCCTTCATTTCAAGCCTTTAAAAAATGAAATACTGTCTAAACCTTCAATTGAATCATACCAATATGGAAACCAATTCAATTAGATTCCCTACTCTGTAGACTAGTTTATTGGGTTTACCATTTTAACAACTTGGCATCAGCTTTGGCAAATGCTTGCTCTAATGCTTCTTTAGTGGCTTTGAAATCTTTCTCAACCAATACTAACCCACCTTGTAAGGCTTCAAGACACTCCTTGTAGAGCTCATCCCTATAGTTTGCACTTGCCACATCAAATCAACAAATCAGATTATGCAAAGAAACCAATCACATATCCTTAAATGAATCAACATTGAAGGTGCAATAGACCTGAGGAACTCAACAGAAGAGAAGCCTCCATGGCCATCAAAAACAGCAGCAAAAGAGAATCCATGAAGGCCATCAGGGCGAACAATGATATCATCCTCCATCTCTTCCCTTAAACCCTGCAAAGCTATGGATCCCCATCTTACACCAGGAGCCTCAGCTAAAGATGAAGGTGCATCAATGGCAATGGCAGAGTAGCACCTGCTTGTGCATGTAACAGCAGCAAAGGGGTTTCTGTGGTTGGAGGAGAAGCGGCTATGGAGCTTGCCCAAGAGGAACCTTTGTATATGTGAGCTTGTTAAGGCCATCACCTACCACAGTGCACAAGGGTTCAGAGAATCTTCAAACTGAAACTGAAACCAAGGGTGGATAAGTGAGTTAATAGGAGCCTCTAACTGCTTTAACGGATTGGATTCTCTTCTTCTATGAGATGATATTCTCCACAAGGATTTTGGACCATTAAATAACCTACAAACTGACGTCATGTGCCAAGTTTGATTGGTCAAACTTGATACTTAACACTATTTGTCTACACAATGCATGGTTGTGCCTCACTTCATATCAGATAAGGTTTGCTTTCTACTAATTACTCAAGCTATCAACATGCTGCTGCTTCTTTCATCTTTCACAAATTAGTATATTTTGTATAAATACAAACTACAATTGCTAATAATCTATTGATGAGTGCCAAAATACCTTCTCAACATAGACTAACATCAACTCTGTCAACAGTCAAGTTAATTACAGATTTAATTTATCAACTACTGCCCAATCTGCAACACTTCATAACATAACCATTTGTGCTTAACATTAGTCCAAAAATCAGCATTACATCTTTGCTAAAATTAAATGCATTTTTACACCCTAAACATGACCTGATAATCCCACCATACTTTGCAAAATGGGTAACAACAAAACAAACACTTACGTTTCTGATGGCGTGTCGTGTCATTTTTGCTAATCCACAAATATATGGAAAAGTTCCAAGGAACTCTTGGTTTTGTTAAGGAATCAAATTTCAACTATTTGTATTAAAAGTAATTCTTATTCTTAAATAGCTATATATATTATTTCAATTAACCTTAAAATATAAACAGAATTAATCACCCTAAATTCTAAGCACAACTACAATATAACTAGCATTAACAGCCCGTTTGGGATTTTCTTCTTGAACTGACCCTTCGCCACCATTTTCACGCAAGATCTGCTAGAAGCACTGGCCTTCCACCATCATTCTCACGCAATCATAGTTATCAGAACCGGACCGAACCAGCCGGTTCGACCGAAAAACCGGTGAACCAATAGTCTGGCCGGTTCGGTTGATAGATTGAACCGTATAAGCATTCGAACTGGTCAACGGTGGTCAAATCCGTTGAAAACCGACCGGTTCGCGCGTCAGATCAAGCTAAACCCGCCGCGGGTCTACGGTGCACCTGCGGAGCGCCGACCCATCGTAGGAGCTCCCACTTGTACCCAAAAATGTTGTATATGAGTTTCGAACACGGAGATGCGTGAAAACAAAACCCCCCCTTGCCACTGTGGCAAATTTGATTTTTAATATTAAATATAACAAAAATTATATATATAACAAAGCGTAATGATTTTTTATTTTTTTTTATTTTTTAAAGTATGGATTTACATGGATACCAAACAAATAACAATACATAGTATACAAATATATTGATATATTGATATTGATTGTGTTATCTTTTATTTTTTATTTATTTAAATTGAAAAAATATTTTGTACTAGTAACTAATTTATTATCTCTTTTTGCATTATAAATTATATCTAAGAATTAATATTTAATTGTTATTAATATATTTTTGAAAATATGTATTTAACTTTTAATTTTAATTTTATTTTTATAATTTTATATTTTTATTTAATTATGACCGGATCAACCGGGTAAATTAGTGACCCACCGGTTGAACCAGTAACCCAGTGACCCAGTCGTATGACCGGGTCAATTACCGGTTCGGTTCTGATAACTATGCACGCAATGTTCCAAACCTCACCATTTTCACGTAATGATTCATGTGATGGAAGTATTGATCCTCCACCACCATTTTCATTTTCAGACAATATTGCATCTGAACAACCTACTGCATATATTCCTTCTAAGTATTTTTTTTATCATTTTATCACTCTATTTTTTATTATTAAATTTGTATTTAAGTGTGGTATGAAATTTCAGTTTTAATTTTATTTTTTTCACATGTGATTTTATAACTTGCTATTATTTTCATAGTTAATTATAACAAGTTATTGACCTCAATAAAGGAGAAGGGAGTTCTAATAGGAGTAAAAAAAATAAAAAACAGCAACAAAATATACATTGACACACATTTTATATTTATTTTTTATTTTCACCTACCATATTATACACAATATTAGTGATTAGGTTATGTAAAATAAACATTCAATATTGAAAAGTATTTGTTATTATTGTTATTTTAATATTCATTCTCTTCTGTAAAAAAATTTTATTTTTTGAGTTATTTATCCAAACACTACAACTTTAAAATAAGTACTTTTATAACTAAAAAATTTAAACACAAAATAACTTATTTATAAGCTAAAATTAATAAAAATCCTTATGCTTTAGACTTTTTTTTCAAAAAAAACTTATTTAAGTTATTTATCCAAACTAAACCTAATTGTCCTACAAATTGCATTTTCATAATGATATATTTACTTCAAACTTTTAACTAGTAACTAATCCTTTAAAAATTAGGAGAATGAGTTAAAAAAAAAATTTTTTTATAATATATACCAGATTTTGTATTGACGTTCAATGGCTCTCAATTTTCATGAAACAAGAATAATCAAAGTTATTGTAATATGTTAGGGACTAAAAATATAAAAATGCTACTAGCAAATAAAAAATCAATAAGTTTTTGTATATAAATACATTGAAGTTTTTGCGTAAATGGTCTCTATTATCGTTAAGTTCTACTAGCAATATGACTTATATTCGTTCTCTATTATAATAATAGTAGAATTTTCATTATAATAATCAATATGAATTACAAATTCTAATTTCAACAGACTTACACTTTTGTAAATCATTTAGATTATTTCAAGATTAATAACTCATTTAAGTACTAATCCAACTTAATTAAAAAAAATAAGTGCACTCTAATCCAACATATTTTCAAAATCAAAACACTCGATCAAAAGTTAAATAGTTTTTGTATGCACGAAAATGATTGCCTCTATTTTAAATAAAATCTTTTATAGAGCTTGATATTTTCTCTTTAATGTTAAAATGATTCCTTAATTCATCAACTAGCCCTTGCATCATTTATGAGTTGATTCTGTTAACATTGAAATAGAATCTTTATCTTGATAATGTGCAACAACTATCCAAACATTCATAATAATATATTTTCAGGTTTGGTTTAATATCTTCAATGATATTCCTCTTGATAATGCTGATTTGTATAGTCCCATCTTACTAGTTGGGTCATCCCGGATTGATTCTTATATTACTTATCATAATAGTTAGTTAATTATGTTTGTTATTATAAGATATCAAATTAAATATTAACTCAATTTATATAAATTAGAATTTAATTTTGATAAATTATTTGTGTAAAATAGTTTTACACATGTATCCAATTACGCGATGTCACATCAATAAAAATAATTACATTTCACATTGATCGCGTAAATAATCATCCAAAAGAACAAATATAATTACACGACTATATAATTTATACTATCAATACATCAAAATTAAATTCATATAAATTATTTACAAAAGTAATAATATTACTCTTATTTTCAATAATATTGTTTCTAACATAAAAGAATTGTATTTTATATGAATTTATAAAAAAATAGTGAGATTATTAAAACAAAAAAAAACATTATTATCATTTATTATTTAACTCATCTTTAATATATATTTTATTTTCAGATCTACTACACATCCAAGTAATATTGCTATCCAAGTCCAACTAAGTAGACCCAACACCAACAAAAATCACTCTCATTAAAGAGAACGGGATTATAAGCGGCACATTATTCTTCCAACCAAGTCATTTACGTTCCCGCGCGGGGCTTTATGTTATCGTCGTCGTTGTCATCTTCTTCGCATTTATCCTCCGCCTTCTCCTCCTTCTCCTTCTCTTTCTTCTTCTCTTTTTTTTTCGCGTGTTTTCTCCTCATCGTCATTCTTTTGTTACTGCTGTTATTACAGTAGAAGGTGAGGAGAAAGTTTTGAATTGTGCAGGACAACAATTCCAAATGCACCTTAATTCACTGAGAAATGAACCGAAATTACATAATGGATTGTGAATTTGTGACACAATTAACTCAGAAATGAACCGAAATTATATAGCAATTGCGACACAATTAATTGAGAAATGAACTGAAATTTACCATAATGATTGCGACACATAAACTTAGTTTAAAAATAAGCACACAAACAAGACTGAATCATAAACAAAAACACATCTAAAATCAATTTTGGATCAGACAACGTCATTAATATGTTTCTTCTTCTTTTTTGTTTGATATTTTCTTCTCTTTTTCTTGATTTTATTCCTCTCAGTGAATAAATAAAAGAAATTGAGAAAATAAAATAAGAAAGTAAAAATGAAGAAGAAAAAGATGAAAAAGAAGAAGATAGAAGAAGCACTAGAAGATGAGGGAAAAGAGGAGAAAGAGTTTTGAATGTGCAGGATAATGAGTCCAAATGCACCTTAATTCACTCAGAAATGAATCGAAATTACATAACAATTGTGACACAATTTTTTTTTTTACCAAAAATAGGAGATTCGAACCCGCAACCTCTTAATTGAGTATGGGGAGACTATGCCATTTGAGTTATTACTCATTGGCAACAATTGTGACACAATTAACTTAGAAATAAACCGAAATTACATCATGATTGCGACACATAAACTCAATTCGAAAATAAGCACACAAACAAGACTGAATCATGAACAAAAACATATTCAAAATTAATTTTGGATCAGACAACATCATTAATATGTTTCTTCTTCTTATTTGTTTGATTTTTTTTTCTCTTTTTCAGTTTTTCTTGATTTTATTCCTCTTAAGAGAATGAAACAAGAAGAACTATAAGAAAATGAAAAAAAATGAGAAATTGAAGAAGAAAAAGATGAAAATGAAGAAGAAGAAGCAGAAGATGAGAAGGAATAAGAGAAAGAGTTTTGAATTGTGCAGGATAACGAGTTTAAATGCACCTTAATTCACTCAGAAATGGACCGAAAAGTGAAATTACATAACAATTGCGATATAATTAACTCAGAAATGAACCGAAATTATATAATAATTGCAACACATAAACTCATTTCGAAAATAAGCACACAAGCAAGACTGAATCGTGAAAAAAAACACATCCAAAATCAATTTTGGATTAGACAACATCATCAACATGACAAAAATTCAACAATAACAATAACAATAATGCGACGATAACAAGAACGACGAAAATAACGAAGAAAAAGAACATGCATGCGCAAATTTAAAAGAAGAGTAAGAAAAAGAAGAAAAAATTTGCCGTTAAAAGTAAAAAGTTGTTTACATTTAAAAGTCAGTTAGGTATAAGTGGTGCGTGGATGGAGAGGAGGTTATAATAACTTAGTTGGCACCGGATTCGATGGTCCCAGAACGTTTGGACCATTAAATGGTCCCATAACAAAACATGTTTTTTAAGTTTTTTAATAACTGTTAAATAGTCTTTTTATAATTTTAATTACAAATTAACCCCATATATTTTATTTAATTATAAAAACTATTTTTATTTTATTAATTATTATTTTATCATTCATCTGTTATATTTATTAACAATTAAAAACAAAAACAATAACGAATTAGATCTTCTATTGATCGTAATAACTTTTTGGCAATCTGACAAACCCCATTTGTAGGGTTTATCTTGTATTGATTTTTGGGGATTTTATCACCTTTTACCCATATTTATTCAAGAAATAGCATGGTTTTGTATATTCTCCTTTAATTGTGCTTGAATGTGAAAACATGCTTTTTAGGACTCAAAATAGCTAAATTTAATTCACCTTGATTCTATTAGATGCCTTGATATGTTTGTTAAGTGATTTAAGGTTTAGGAGGCAAAGATTGGATCAAGGGAATGAAGAAAGAAAGCATGAAAAGTTGGAGAACTCATGAAGAAATGAAAGAACCGGAAAGCTGTCAAGCCGACCTCTTTGCACTTAAACGACCATAACTTGAGCTACAGAGGTCCAATTGATGCGGTTCCAGTTGGGTTGGAAAGCTAACATCCGGGGCTTCGAAATGATATAAGATTTGCCATAGTTGCATTGCGCATAGGGGTGCGCACGCGCACGGTACGCGGACGCACCGATGGTGGCACATGACCCACTTAATGCAAACGTGGCCAGCGATTTTAGAAGCCTTGTGGGCCCAATCCAACTCATCTCTGATGCTATTTAAGCCAAGGATTGAAAGGGAATCAACATACTTTTAGATACTTTTCATACTTTAGAAGTTAGTTACCATTAGTTTAGTTTTAGCTTAGTTTAGTAGTGAGAGTTAGTTTCTAGAGAGAGAAGCTCTCACTTCTCTCTAGAATTAGGATTAGGTTTAGTTCAATAACCTTAGATCTAGATTTTAATTCATGCTTTCATCTCCTTCTACCTTTCAATTCCTTGTTGTTACATTCATTCTTCTTCTATTCTTTTGTTGTAATTTCCTTTATGTTGTTCTTATGTTTTGTTGTAGATCTACTTTTGCTCCTTCTATTTTCTTTCAATTCAATTAGAGGTAATTCATAATAATTGTGTTCCTTTTGATTGTTGTTGTTAATTCATTGCCATAATTGTTGTTAGATTCTATTTTTGTTATCAATTTACTTTGCTTTTCTTTTATGCCTTCCAAGTGTTTGATGAAATGCTTGGTTGGATTTTAGTATAGATTTTGTTCCTCTTGGCCTAGGTAGAGTAATTAGTGACACTTGAGTTATCTAATTCCTTTGTTGATTGATAATTGGAGAGATTGCTAATTGGTTTGGAGTGCACTAAAGCTAGTCTTTCCTTGGGAGTTGGCTAGGACTTGTGGCTCAAGTCAATTCATCCACTTGACTTTCCTTTAATTAGTAAGGGTTAACTAAGTGGTAGCAATGAATAATTCTCATCACAATTGAGAAGGATAACTAGGATAGGACTTCTAGTTCTCACACCTTGCCAAGAGCCTTTTATAGTTGTTAGTTTATTTTCATTGCCATTTACTTTTCATGCTTCTTATCCAAAACCCCAAAATAACTCATAACCAATAACAAGACATTTCATTGTAATTCCTAGGGAGAACGACCCGAGGTTTAAATACTTCGGTTTATAGAATTTAGGAGTTTGTTACTTGTGACAAACAAATTTTTGTATGAAAGGATTATTGTTGGTTTAGAAGCTATACTTTACAACGAGATTTTATTAGTGAATTTCTAAACCGTCAAAAATCCAATCGTCACAATCCCAATCAATTAAAAGTTTATCTTTGATCCGTTACATCCGTCGAGGGTTGTGAAATCGTATTTCTTAGAAAATTAATCGATTGGATTAACAAAACAATCGATTGAATTTCAGGTTTCTCATAACTCAATCGATTGGATTTTAGCTTATCACAAAACAATCTATTGAAAGTTGCAAAGCAGTATGGTTTGCCCAAAAATCAATCGATTGGTCATATTACCCAATCGATTGAACTCATCAAAGCAATCCGAGTTTAATTAATTCAATCAATTGGTTATGAGAATTCAGTCGATTGGTTATGTTTTGAAGTTTGTACATGACTAATGGCATATTCCAATTCAATCGATTGGTATGAGAATTCAATCGATTGAAATGTGACGTAAATAAATTTTTATCTGTATCCAATCGATTGGTATGATAATCCAATCGATTGAAATTTGAAACGCGCTATGTATTAATCTTGGTAACCATGCGTATTCAGCCTCCCTCTCCTTTTTAAACATAAGAACATCATTTCTGCTAACCTCTCTTCTCTTTCTAAATCCAAAAAACTTCTCTCTTCTTCTTCTCCAATCTCACCAACATCCAATCTAAACTACATATATATTATTAATGATAAAGTTGAGCAAGAACGGCTTTCTGAAGCTAAGACTACATGGACACAGATGAAACTCTTTCTAAAACCACGTGTCTCTATGGCTACAGATGGAACTTTTGTTCGGGTAATGTACATACTTTTTTATTTAATAATTCAATAAATGATATCTATTGATCATTTTACGCCATGCAAATTTCATCTTCCGTAGGTCACTACCGCAAGAAGTATTTCCTTTTTTTTATTTTAAAGAGCCATACGATGATATTTTTTATTAACTGAACAACAGATTTATTTAGTATTAATAATTTTGTTTTGTATTTTTAATGATAAATTCATGTTTTAGAATTGAAAATATAACGTTATAATTGTTGTTGTGTGGCCTAATTTTTTTTATCAGTTGAATGAGCCAAGAACTAATTATTAATAGATGATCTTTGTGATGTGAAGAAATGTACAATTCAATCTTAGAAAAGGAATTTGACTACTGTCATTATCTATTTCGTTTATTGATATTTTGTGTCTTTAAACTTTATGCAGGTAGTTTCATTGGAGAAATTGTACAAGATTTTTGAAAGATGCTAGGCAACCATATAGATTGTTGCTCTCTGTGATATCATCTTTAATATTGTGCTCTTGTGAATATGTAACTATAGTATTCAGGGAGCTCGTCTCAAAGATTTCCTTGGTCGTAATTCTGAATCATGTTTCTTGTAAAGTACTTTCGAATGTAAAAAGCATTTTGAGAATAATTGAATTGGATGTGTTCTTCTGTATTACTTTCATGTCATTGCAGCCAGCCAGCCAAAAATGAATGATTATGATATCCTGCTTTGTGGTCATTCTTCGAGCAGCCAATCCTAATGTTGGATAAATACTTCCGGTTTTGTTATGCAGCTAACGTTTACCATTGAATTTTGTTGATAGATATAAGGATTGGCCAAGGATTCCTTTGTTTGAAGTAAGGAACTTTCTTAGAATATAAAATGTAAATATAATATTCCATCACACACCGTGTAATGTATAAAAATTGATTGCCTTTGCTGAATGTGTCTCATATTAATATATTCATATTTTTAGATTATTCCCAAATTCTGATCAGTAACTTACTTCTATCAAGTATCGTGGATCAACAACATAATAGGTTGTAACCTGAAAGTAATAAGACCAATCGATTGGGTAATAAGACCAATCGATTAATTTTTGGACAAATCATACTGCCTTGCAACTTTCAATCGATTGTTTTGTGATAACCTGAAGTCCAATCGATTGAGTTTTGGGAACTTGAAATTCAATCGATTGTTTTGTTAATCCAATCGATTGATTTTCTAATAAACACGATTTCACAACCCTCGACGAATGTAACGGATCAAAGATAAACTTTTAATCGATTGGGGTTGCCGAAAAGTTATTACGATCAATGAAAGATCTAATTCGTTATTATTTTTATTTTTTATTGTTAATAAACATAATAGATAAATGATAAAATAATAATTTATAAAATAAAAAATAATTTTTATAATTAAATAAAATATATGGGATTAATTTGTAATTAAAATTAAAAAAAAAACTATTTAACAGTTATTAAAAAATTTAAAAAATATATTTTGTTATGAGACCATTTAATGGTCTAAATATTCTGAAATCATCTAATTCTTTGCCAATTTAGTTGAATTTGGTTAGTGAAATCACTTAGATGCATAATGTTATTATTTTATTTTAATAATAAATTTAAAAGCTAATTTTTAGGGTGTGTTTAACAAACGTTAAAAAGGATAAAAGTGGGTTTAAGTTCTTGGGATGGGATTAAGTGTGTGTTTGGATTCCAGTTTGCAAACCAAAGTTTGCATAAAATTGATTTTGTAAAATTGATTTTGATGATAAGTTAGTTTGGGTTAACGTGATTTATGTTTGGTAATCTTTATATCAAAATTGATTATAGTAAAATAAATGTTGTTTGGATTATACTACTCAAAATCACTTTTAGATGAAAAATTACTAAAATAGACATCAATTTATATACATGCAAAATCAGAATACTATAAAAAATAATATAAAAAATATTTATCATATAAATAAAATAAATACAATAAAAAATAAAAATATAAAAGAGAGTACTATAAATTTTATAATGTCACACAAAAAGAAAATATTCTATAATTTTTTTTAGTATCGTCAGTACTCTTTAATTTAGTATTATTTTACACTATAAATTTTTATTATTTATGACTCTATTGTTACTTATAATTAATTTTTTTTTATTTTGTCCTTTTTTTATAGGATCATAATTTATATTATTCAAAATTTTGATAATAAACATAGTATATAATAATTACAATTACAAATTTTACAAATTCAGAATAAAAAATAAAAAAATTAATACAAAACAAAAATAGAGTACATCAAAGAATAGAAAAAAATTATACAGATAAGAAATAATAAAAATTCCATAAAACCAATAACATATATCATATGAACAAAAAAAATACCATAAAACGTAAATAAAATTCATATGAATAAAATCAAATAAAAATAAAAAAATTTCAATTTGTCAGTGATTGAAATAAATCTGAACGATTTTGATGAAAAAAAATGGAACTAAAAAATTATGGCACAAAATTCGGTGGTCCAGGAACCTTTGGACCACTTAGTGGTCTAAGTAAAAAACATGTTTTTGGAGTTTTTTTATCAATTGCTACGTAGTTCTTGATCTAATTTTAATTACAAATCAACCCCATATATTTTATTTAATTATAAAAATAATTTTTTATTTTATAAATTATTATTTTATCAATTATCTATTATATTTATTAACAATCAAATACAAAAATAACAACCAATTATATCCTCCATTCATCCTAATAATTCCAATTGATTAAAAAATTAACTTTGATCTCGTTACGTTCATTCATGGCTTCCAAATCGTGTTTTCTTGAAATTCAATCGATTGGTTTTTCAAAACAATCGATTGAATGATAACTCAATCGACTGGTTTACACTATATCACAAAACAATCGATTGAAAGTTGTAAGGTAGAATGGTAAAAAACTTAAACCAATCGATTGTTTATACTTTCCAATGTTACTCAATCGATTGAATTCACGAAAACAACCTGGATTTGCCAAATACAATCGATTGGAAAGTGATGACATTGAAGTTTTAGCCAAATTCAATCGATTGGTAATGTAATCCAATCGATTGGAAAATGATGAAGTTGAATGTTTTGCCAATTTCAATCGATTGGTAATGGTACCCAATCGATTGAAATGTGATATGCGGCTATTTCAATCTTGTTATCTTTTTTAGAAATTATCTTATTATTCATCTATCTTATCTTTAAAATTCTATCTTCAATTTTTTCTGTTTTATTTTTATGTAGATAAACTAATCTTATCTTTTTCTTAATATTAACATTATAAATTGGTGAATAATCCATCACTAATTATTCAATCCCACCATTGAAATCGTGTATCATTTTCTTTGATTATAAAAAATTTAATTATTTTTCTTTGGAACATCCATCTACTCAATATCCAATTTTTTTTAATTTTCATCCGTCTATTTAAATTATTAGGATGAATGGAGGATATAATTGGTTGTTATTTTTGTATTTGATTGTTAATAAATATAATAGATAATTGATAAAATAATAATTTATAAAATAAAAAACTATTTTTATAATTAAATAAAATATATGGGGTTGATTTGTAATTAAAATTAGATCAAAGACTACGTAACAATTGATAAAAAAATTCCAAAAACATGTTTTCTACTTGGACCACTAAGTGATCCAAAGATTCTTGGACCACTGAATCATGTACCAAAAATTATGAAGAAGTAGGAAGAACTACAAAGAATGACTGTGAAGATAATAGTTACTAGTATCATTCTTATAAAAGAAAATGAAGGGTAGGGTTGGTAAAAAAGAAATATTTTAGCTTCTCCTAAACGTGAAACGTGAAATGTGAAATGCAGAAGTTACAAATTTGAGCTTCTCCTAAACGTGGGTTTAGAGGCAGAATCAATTCTGCGTTCACAAGGATAAAAATTGCCAAACATCAAAGTGAAACTTTCAAGAAACTCAAACGGGCTTCTCTCCTCCCCAACGTGTTTGCCAAATACACCCTAAGTACTCCGTAGATAAATGGAGTTTTAAAACTCCATCAATAAAAGAAAGAATAAAGTTAGCATTTAAAATTTTAAAGCTCTTAAATGTAAAGAGAGAGAAAAACATCTTTTATTGGTTTTTGTTTTATTTTGGGATAAATTCAGTAATGTTTTAATATTGGATTATTAAAATTTATTTTGCATTTTTTTTGTCTCAAATTCATTTTAAGTTAGAATTAATTTTTTTTATTTAAAATTGTAGTGAGTTAAAATTAAAAACTGTAGCAATAAAAAAATAATTTTATAATTTTTTATTTAAAATTTGTTTGGATTAAAAAATTTTTGTTTTATTATTTTCGTTTTGTACTATTTTATTTTAAAATTGATATTAAATTATTATAATAAAAAAATAAAAGGTAAAAAAATTATTTCACATAAATAAAGCTTGTTATTCTATTATTTTCTGTTTTTTTAATAATGAAAAATTAAAATTAAGCCACAATTCATACTAGCTTATAATTATCTATATATTTTTTATTTGAATTTAATATTATTTTTAATTATTTAGAATTATTTTGTAATTATGTTCTGAAATTTTTGTTGAGATACTTAAAAGATTATAGTAATTGCAGTCCTCTTTTAAAACAAAATAATGCGAGAACATTTATTAAAAATAGACAAATATCTTTTTTTAATTTTAAATTAACACTTTTAAATACTTAATTTTTTAAAATCGAATAAATATAATTAATCATGTAAATATAATAATATGGTTATGTTTATTTTTATCATATTAAATTAAATTATATCTATTTATAATTTTAAATTAATTAAAAATTTTATAATTTAAAATTAAAATTTTTAAATTAATTTTTATATAAATAAAATTAGATTAACTAAAAAAAATAAAAATATATCAATACAATCTAAATCATAATGTAATAAGAATAAATTTGATGTGATGGACAAATTTTATGTGCTATGCAAAAATTTACATTTGTTAGACAAATTTTATAAAGCTCTTTAAAATAGTGAATTTTTAAAAAAAAAATTGTTATAGAAAATAATATTTTTTTATTTTTATTTCAGTAAAAAATTCAACACTAATAAGACACTAAAATTAAAAAACGTTGTTTAATAAATAATAAATAAATAAAGATTAGAGAGAAAGAAAGAGAGGGAGTGAAGAGGCAGATTTTGGTATTAGAGAAGGAAAGAGAAATTACGTTGAAGATAAAGAGTTTTTTGCATTAAATTTAATATAATTTTTTTTTTGTAAACTTTAATGGGATTTTAAAATTCCAAACAATGAGGGAGTATTGTAACATTCATCTAAGTTTTTTTAACAGCAGAAATGATTTTGCATCCTAAAAGACTGTTCACTTGAAGTAAGTGTGTTTGGATTTGTGTTAGAGAAGAGAGAAGCTCGTTTGAGTTTCTTGAACGCTTCATCTTCATGTTTAGCAATATTTGTACGCTGTAAATTCTTCAATCCACGTTTACTTTTTCACGTTGGATTGAACTTTATGTTTTATGTACCAATTATATCCTTCATTATTCATATGTTTATTGTTTTTTTTATAATACTTTTTTTTTAATACTCTCTTATATATATTATTATTTTTTATAAAATTTCTGTTTTTTTATATGAGTTCTTTTACTGTTATTGTTATTTTTTTTGTATGGAATATGTTTTTTTACTTTGTATTATGATTCTATTAATCCTACTAGAGTACTAAAGAATATTGAGAGTATTAAAAAAATATTAAAATTAAATTAAATATTTAAAATAAAATTATAAGATAACATAAAATAATTATTTAAATTCATGTCTTTTTTTTATAATTTTTTTATCTAAAAGTAATTTTGAATAATGTAATCCAAACAATATTTAGTTGGCTATAATCCATTTTGAATAAGAATTACCAAACATAAATCACGTTAATACTAACTCACTTTTGATCAAAATCAATTCTACAAAATCAATTTTATAACATTTCAAATATTTTAATTTTTTATTATTTGTAGTATTTTCTTTTATATTTTAAAATTTTTATTAAATTTTTTATTATAATTTTGTTATCATATGAATTATTGATCTTATTAAAAAAGACGAAATAAATGAAAAACTAATAATATATAATAACATAGTCATAAGTAATAAAATTTTACCGTTCAAAATAATACTAAATAAAAGAATATTAAGAATATTAAAAAATTATAAAATATTTTTTGTTTGATATTGTAAAATTTATCATTGTAATTCTTGTGTATGATTTATTATTCTAATTTTTTATAATATGTATTATTATTTGTATTAGAAATAATAAATTAAATAAAAAATTAACTATAAATAGTAATAAAAGTATAACTAGTAAAAAATTAAAACCTAAAATAATAATACAAATAAAATTATTGAAAATACTTAAAAGGACTAAAATATGTTATTTTATATATTATCTTTAATTTAATAAATAAATATTAATTTTTATTAAAAAAAATACTTAAAAAATTCTCAATTATTATGTTATTTTTAATTTAATAAATAAATATTAAGTAGTAAAAAATTATAACATATTAGAGTATTATAAAAAATACTATATAAAAAATATATTAAAAAAATATAAAAAAAATAATTTAAAAAATAATATTATAATTTAATATTATATTTTTTTAATAATTAACTAATTATATATTTAAAATTAATTTTAATATAAAATATTAAACATAAATTATATTAACATAAACCTACTTTTATCTAAAATTAATTCTATAAAATTATTTTCATTCAAACTCTAATTTGAGAAACCTCAATCAAGCGTAATTAGTATTTACTTATAAAGGTTGAATGGAAGGATACGTAGGAACTAGGAAGTATTGAGTGTATAGTGTAGTTGGCAGCAAAAGCATACGGCACATAATTATAAGCGTATAAATATAGAGAGAGACACACACACAACACAAGAGTACATTTAATACATACATAGACCCAACCCCACTCTTCTTTCTTCGTTCCTCAACTCTGCTATCTGCAATTTCAATTAAACTAAACATACTTACTTGCAACTTCCCTGTCACTGCGACACACCCTTTTCTCTTCCTTTCTAGGGTTTCACACATCACTTCAAAATCGAATCGGAACTCATACATAACAAAAACAACTCGTTAATTTCAATTCTATGTTTCAACATCCAAACGCACGCAACATAATGCTTGGATTGAAAGGAAACCCAGCGTTATAACTTCAAAAATCCCCAAACGAACGGATTTTCACTCGGAACTCGAATCCAGGTTCTAAAACTTTCATGGATAGGTCTAGATCTAAGAGGAACTACTACTATGACCAGGACTATGATTCTGACACCCTCGCTAGGACCAGGCCCCGCTATAACCACCACTATAACAACGTTCCAGTTCACCGCCACCGCGGAGGAGGTGGTGGTGGTGGCGGCGGCGGCGGAGGACGCCAGTTTAAGACTCAGGACTCGCCGTTGACGGTTACCACCAGCTACCGCATTCTGTGCCACGATTTGAAGGCCGGCGGCGTCATCGGGAAGTCTGGCAGCATAATAAAGTCCATACGGCAGCACACCGGCGCATGGATCAACGTCCACGAGCTGATCCCCGGCGATGAGGAGCGGATCATCGAGATTTCCGACACTCGCCGCCGCGACCCTGAGGGGAGAATGCCGTCGTTTTCGCCGGCGCAGGAGGCGCTCCTCATGATCCACGACAGGATCCTGGAGAGCGACGCTGCGTTCGGGGTCGGGGAGGAGGATGAGGAGTACGGCCTCCCTGGCGGAGGAGGCGGAAGAGGTGGTGGTGGTGGCGGGAACAGTCGTGTGGCGTCGAGATTGGTGGTATCGAGAATGCATGTAGGGTGTTTGTTGGGAAAAGGAGGGAAGATTATTGAACAAATGAGGATGGAAACAAAGACACAAATTAGGATACTCCCTAGAGATCACAATCTACCCCGTTGTGTTTCCATGGCAGAAGAGATTGTTCAGGTGCAAATTGCAACCAACAAAAGTAGAATTACCTTTGGCGATTGTCTGAATTGCATGCATGCTGAGAAAAAGAACACAACTACTTTTTTGTGGTGAAAGAATTCCAGCACCATTGTGGAGTATGGAGTAATGGACTATGGGGAAAAACTATGGTTTTTTTGCTCATTTACTCTTATATATACTCAGTGGTTGTTATACTTTTGGACAACCAATTAAAATTGCTGAAACTGAAGACAATGAATATGGCTTTTTCTAACGTTTCAGGATTCCTTTAACTTCTTTTTCCCTTAAATACCCGGTGTTTCATAAATTAAATGAAGTATAATTTGAGCTAACAATCATTAGTTGATTTAACTTCTGAATCAGTAGCATTTGAAGCTACTTCATTTCCTTTTCAGCTAAAGAGCTGGAAAGGTGGAACAATTTTCAGCTTCAAAAGCATTCTGACTTTGAATTGGTGGTTTGGAGTACATTTTTTTGTTTGTTTTGGATTATTGATTTGTTTTATGATGTATGCCTGAAATTTATTGCATTATATTAGTAACTGATTTTGATTTGATGGTGGATCTTGTGCTTCTTTAGTTGAACTTATTTAGATCAAATGTGACATTATTTGTCGGATTTTCCTCAAATTTAATCCACTAAGTGTGGAAGACTGCTAGCGGTTGCTTTATCATGCTCTCAATGGTTCTCTTTTTCTGGTTTTGGGGCCTCTAAACTTTGTTATTATAGTGAAGTTATGGAAATGCATGGTCATTCCAAAGATGTGGTGTGTTTCCCTGCAACTTTTACCCATTAAAGATTATTTAAACTGAAAACTAATAATTGTATGATATGCGGTGCAGGTAGTAGGCGACGTAAATGCCGTGAAGAATGCTATAGTAATTATATCGTCACGGTTAAGGGAGAGCCAGCATCGTGACCGTGGTCATTTCCATGGACGTGCACATTCACCTGAGCGATTTTTCCCTCCCGACGATGATTATGTTCCTCATATGACTGGTGGATCTCGTAGATCAGCTGTAGACGGAGCTAATTTTGGTTCACGAATGTCTAACACCAATGCCAGAAACAATAACCAACCCCAATTGGGTAATTACGGAATGGAGCCAGGGCCTGCTCCCATGGTTGATGAAGCACAGCCCCTGTATGGAGAGGAGCTTATTTTCCGTATACTTTGTCCAGTTGAGAAAGTTGATCGCATTATTGGGGAATCAGATGGAATTGTAGAGTTCCTTCAAAATGAAGTTGGGGTAGATGTAAAGGTGGCCGAACCTATTGGTGGTTCAGATGAACAGATAATAATCATTACTTCAGAGGAGGTACTTGCTTTCTCTTTTTGTCTGTGTCCCTTTTGTAGTGTATTGAGTGTAACAACTGCAATATCTCTTAGATCACTTCTTCAAGCTATAAGTGTCATAGAGGCAATTTTCTTCCTGCTTAAGTAGTTGCAACTTAAACTCTTCCAAAAGCTGTTCAACATGTTTTTCAGATGGATATAATTCTAACTGTTCTCATTATGTACTTAAGGGTCCTGATGATGAGCTGTTCCCAGCACAGGAAGCCTTGTTGCATATACAAACTCGTATTGTTGATCTTGTTCTAGATAAGGACAATACTATAACCACCAGGCTCGTCGTCCCATCTAGCGATATTGAATGCATAGATGGAAAAGAGGCCTCGCTATCAGAAATAAGGAGGTTGACCGGTGCAAACATTCAGATTCTGCCTAGAGAAGAATTACCTCTTTGTGTTGGAAGAACTGATGAGCTAGTACAGGTTATTCATTGGACCTACTACTACTTTAAATATAACTACAGTAAATTTCTTTTGCTAAATGTGGTCTTGAGTAGGAAAATGATAGATGTTGAACTTTAAAATGCCGATAGATATTATAATAGTTATTGCATTGCTTTTCTACCAAGTGCAACTGATTTTGAAAACCAATGGGTGTAGGGTTTTAATTGGCTACTTTCTATTAGGAATTTTCCAGTAAATAGTAGATAGGATTAAAAACTTTACCATCCTCAAGGCCAAAGTGAAGACCAAGCATTTAATTTCTTCTTCGTACATTTCATATTGTTTCCTTTATTGTCTCTGCAGATTGTAGGAGAGATAAAGGCAGCACGAGATGCTGTTGTTGAGGTGACATCAAGATTAAGAAGTTACTTTTATAAGGACTTCTTTCCAAGAGATACAATGCCACCGTTGACCTCCTTACCGGGCATTGAGGCATCTTCTTCTAATAATATGGCTTCAGCTACTGAAGCTCCTGCAGCCTATCAGAATGTGCTAACTGCACCAGGGCCCTTTCCATCAAAGGTATTCTTTTGATGCAATGCAAGAAATGTCATTTTACCTTAATTATGGTCCGTTTTGCTTGACATTTTATCTTAAATATTGTCTATTTTGCTAATCTGCCATTTAATGGACTGGTTTTGGGGAGAATTTTTTACCCATGTCAAGATATATTTCTTACCTACATTGAAAATCACTTTTAAGCATATAATATATTATGGAAATTTATATCTCAGTAGTTTTTCCTCCCCTTCATTATTCTTTGTCATAAAAGAAGGATTTTGCCTGTAATCGTTAAGTGATCATATGAACCTGCCACATACTATCCAATGACTAATGATCTAGTGGTTTCTTGAAAAATAAGTCAATGCTATGTTGCAATGGCTATATATATGCAGTTTCCTATCTCAAATGTTGTCTACAGCTTAGGGAACCGAGTCTTATATAATTAGTGACTGCTTGGGACAAATTATAGAGAATTTTGTTTTTTATTTGAATTAAAAATAAGTTTTTCTCTTGTTTCTTTTTGGAAGGAATCTGGAGGGTCTAGCACCGAGGCAGGAAAGCAGAAAGAGACGGACCGCCGCGAAGATGTGCCGAGTGGTTTAAATAGGTACGTGGTCCACTGGTCCCTTTCATGAAATGTTGTGTCTTACTTTTGTGAATATGTCATCCTGTTTTCTTTCTCCCCTTGTCAATATCTCATCCCATTTCCCATTTTGTATGTGTTTAGGATTGCTGTGCCTCTTGTCACAAGGAGTACACTTGAAGTTGTTCTACCAGAGTATGCAGTTCCCAAGCTTATAGCAAAATCCAAAAGCAAGCTTGTTCAAATAAGTGAGGTATATGTGATTATTAGATCTTACATCCCCTCACCTTAATATTTGAAGTGGAAAGTGCTAAAACTAACATGATTCGTAAAAATTGCCCTACTGTAATGTGAGTTCTGTTTTTGCTGTCCATGATGATCCCCCTATGAGTTCTTTCTAGACCATATTTTTGTCATGCGAATAATCTTTGGGAAAATTTTGGTACTTTATTCTATTTTTTTTTTCATGTTCGAGCTTCAAGAATGACCAATAAAATAGGAGATAATTGTTTTTTAGTATTGCATTAGATTGTGGAAATTATGATTATATGTCTGTATTTTTATTTTGGAAATTAAAGTCATGCATTTTCACTTATGTTTTCATGGGAGCAGTTGTCAGGAGCCAACGTAACGCTTGTAGAGGATAGACCAGATGCGACACAGAAGATTATTCAGATATCCGGTACTCCAGAGCAGGCAGAGAGAGCCCAGAGCTTGCTCCAGGGATTTATTTTGAGCAGTAAGTCTTATATATCTTGGTTCTTAACCACCCCCCAATTCCCAGTATATCTTAAATGCAAATTTGAACTGACATTTATCTTTTCTGGATCTTTTCACAGCACAAGAAGATGGCCCTTGAGTGATGCACATATTGAGAATTTGGCTGAAGATTATGGCAGTGCCATTACTTGTGTGCCTGGAGCATTGGCATCTTGTTCCATGCACTGATTGGTTTTCCATATAGTAAGAGTTAGGAATTTTGAATGCGAGAGAAGCATTCCAATGTAAATGTTGTACTGGGCGAGCTTATTCATTACTTGTTACTATTATTTTCAGCAAAGTGCAGGGAGCAATTGTTGGCGGCTACCCTAGATTGTGTTTTTCCTGGTTGATAACGCGAGTTTTATGAGTAAGCAATGCAATGGAAAGTTTTAACACATGAAAACATAGGCTTTCATCTATTTTATTAATTTATTTATTTATTTTCCCTCTAAAAACCACAGGGCTTCCACTAAAAGTACATTTCCATAGCAGCTTCAACATATGGCTACATCCAATGGACATTGACAAATCATTGTATGTAACTAATAAAAATTATTTCTTCAATAATTGCTATTTTATTCAAACCCCAACCAAATCTTTATTGCTTTTTGATGATGGCTTCAATTAGATTTCTTAGCATAACTAACTATCAAACTTTCAAAGTATAAATTTTTAAGAAAAAGGCCAAAATCATTTTATATTAAAACCTTTTTTCAAAGTGTGACCTATAAATATAATTTTTCTTTTTTGGTCTAACTTTAGCTTGAAATCATTCATTGTCGAATTTGTTAAATTTATTCATAACTTATCCGTTTTTTTTTTTTTACCAGGTGGATTGAACAACTTTCAATTTTAGGCATCATAAATTTATATTACCATTCAACCAAAGTTCCAGCTGCTAACTTATCCTTTGATCAAGTTTTTTTTATCCCCCCACCCCCCCCCCTTTTTTATTTTCACTTAACTACTCACAAAGACCCAAAAAGGGTGGTGAGGGTAAGGGACCAAACAACATTTCATCAGCTACATGGATAACAGAAAACCTAATCTAAAACACTACAAGCTAAAATGACATTGCTCACAATCCATTTCACAAAAGCACACTTATTCTCGCTAATAAGCTATAGCTCAAATGACATAGTCTTCCCATATTCATCTAGAGGTTGCGGGTTCGAGTGTTAATTCTATTTTTGGTAAAAAAAAAAAAAGCACACCTATTCTCTCAACTTTTATCGATATAGTATTCCTTTCATCAAAAGAAACCTCATTGTGAGACATGCAAATTAAAGATATTTAGAAGTTAGAACCGAATTGCATTAAGAAAAATATCAAAAGAAAATACAAACATGAGCAAGTCTTCACAAACATTCACAAATTACAACTCTACACCTTCAATTTGTTCTTCATGTTTCTTTTATCACCTAAACCAGAAAATATAGTAATATCTAATATGCATTTTCTTCTCTTTTAATATACATAAGCCAAAATAATGTAAATTAATGTAGCTTGCTAATCATTCTAATAATTCTCACTTGAGATGGGCGAATAATCTGTTCACGAATAACAAGTTCATCAGAAATGATACAGAAACTAAGAAATTCTCATCCAAACTATACTTTTTTTTAAAAAAAAGAAAGCTATTAACCTCTTAACCTGGAAGGCTTCCCGTGTTTTAAAAAATTGTACCGGATCAGAGACACTCGCTCAGCATTAACCATCTACTTCAGTTAACTGATTCCTGATTTGGAATACATTGACAGTGTCCACCAAACCATGCTGCTCTTTTCTAGTTAATATTGGGCTTTAAAGTGGCCCAAATTTAGCGCCACATTATCCGTTTCGTTGTGCTGCTGAATGCCAACACCAGCTTTCACTTTCTACTCTACAATGTCAGCTTCAGCTTCGTTTCTTGCTCCGTCCCCCTCTTTCGCTCCATTCAGGTTCCCTATCTCTCTCTTTCTTTCTTTCAATTGCTACAATTTCTGAAAATCCTCGTCTAATTTCCTTTGTTATCTATTATTAGGGGTAGCAAAGAGGTTCCACGTATGTTTTCAGTGTCTGACCTGAAAAGCATAGCATGCAACAAAAAGGAGAATCGCACTTCAAAGCTTTACATTATACCCATCACCACTGTTACTCGCTTTTGTGCCTCAAGAGCTTCACTTGAGTCCTTGCACTTTGCTGACACTAATGCTAATCAAAATCACAGGTAAGAAGCGGTTTTCTTCCATCGATATATCGCTACAAGTACCTTGACTCTGCAACTTGTGTTCCGCAGAATAAACGAATTTGAGACAGAGTTGAACGAGTTCTTTGATGAAGTGAAAACAATGATTAGAATGGGAAAAAGAGATGATGCTCTTGACCTACTTAATGCAAATTATGAAGTGGTCAAAGATCGGATGAATGCCGGCTCTAAAGGCATTCAAGAAGCTGCAATTCTGGATGTCTTAGCGCTGGGTTATGTGGCTGTTGGAGACCTAAAAACTGTTGCTTTTTTGTTGAATGTGGTATGTTTTCCTATTTATCCAATTTTCCTATTTCTGAGTATTTGTTTTTACTTTCGATTTTGTCAAATTTATCATGGTTTTAGTCTTGAAGAGTATGTTTGACGTGCTGAAGTAGTGTTCTTGTAACTATATCTCTTTGTAATTGTATACTTGTAGTTGCCAATAATTGTTTGTTCCATATATCTGTTGATTGTTGAAGTCATATTTCAATGGTGAAACTGAAAGGCATACATTTGCATACTTATTTTAGTTGTAGTTCCCTGTAGAATCTTTTAGTGTTTCACTCCCTTTTCTATGTGGTGTCCGTTCTTATATTTTCATTATTGCTAGATGAGAAAAGTGATTGACAATTTGAAAGATGACACACCACATCTAGATTTGATACTTATGCATATGGGAAGTATGTATTCAACATTGAGCAAGTTTGGAAAATCACTGGACACATATCAAAGGGCTTTCAACATTATGGAAAGGACCTATGGTGAGTGGATGTTCCAGCTAGCAATGTTAGTGTTATTTTCTAATTTAGTACAGCCTGTTGAATGATTGTGTTTAGTTTGACCTGCTAATTGTCTCGTTGGTTTCACTAAAAACTAGATCTATTTTCTTGAAACTTTTATATTTGTGCATGTCCAGTTATAGTTACCTAAAAAAATTTCCATATAAGATGCAGTTGATGTTCGAAGTTTCAAAATTCTGGTTTTCTCAATTTCATCTCTTTTTTTAGGTAAGGACAGCCCTTTTCTTGTCACACCCTATTTGGCTATGGCAAAGGTTCTTGGTTCAACTGGAAAAGCAACAAAAGCCATAGAGAAATACCAGTCTGCAATAACTATTTTGGAGTCTAAGAGAGGTGCTGAAAGTAAGGATTTGGTTGTACCTTTACTTGGTCTTGGCAATCTTTTACTGAAAGAAAGAAGAGTCAACGACGCAGAAACTCATTTTACTAGGTTTAGCTGACTCCTTTTTTCTAATAAGAAAAATATCTCCCTTTCTGATTCAATGCATTAATGGCTCTGCTTTCTTGCACATTTACCTGTGTTTATGCTGTTTTCTAGGGTTCTCGACATATACACAAAGTCATATGGACAAAATGATGGAAGAATTGGATTGGCCATGAGTTCCCTAGCCCAAGTTAAGTGTGCTCAAGGTAACTTTACATTTTCACTTACACAACTTCATTTTTGTTTGCATATTCCTCTTTGCTTTATCTAGTTCTTTCTCTGCTTTGCTTTGTTGTGCTGCTGCTTTTTTTTTCGTGCTCACGCGTGTTTGTGTTCTTTTTTCATTTGATGGTTGTATCATTTAACATGAATGTTGGTTACAAGCTCTTTCATGCATGAGTTTTTTTTCTAAATAAATAAATAAATAAATGGTGTCCAAGTAGAGAATTCTCATCATCTTTCTGCTTTTCTTTTTTGGCTACAATATTTAGGCACTGATTGATATGAAATATGATTTGCAGGGAAGTCAGATGAAGCAATCAATTTGTATGAACATGCACTTCATGTCATGAAAGATTCCAATTACTTGTCGGCAGATGACAGCATCATGGAAAAGATGAGGGTAGATCTTGCTGAGTTGCTTCATGCTGTCGGGAGGTAAACTTCTCTTACAACCTTGGTAATTTGAATGGAAGATTTAAGTATTTATTTTGGCATTCAAATAACAAATTCTAATCTTTATCTCATATTAAAAAAAAGAAAACATTAAGTAAAATCAAATACTAAGAATTGATGGTAACTTGGCACTCACTGTGGTGTCTATTACTTTACTTTAAGAGCACAAGAAGGCAGAGAATTATTAGAGGAATGCTTATTAATCACAGAGAGGCACAAAGGAAAAGGTCACCCCGGCTTAGTGACACACATGATAAATCTTGCAACTTCATATTCCCGATCGAAGAATTATGCAGAGGCCGAGCACTTGTTGAGAAGAAGTTTGGAAATAATGATAAAGCAGAAAGGAAGCGATGACCAGTCCGTCAGCTTTCCAATGTTGCAACTTGCAGTTACGCTTTACCACTTGAAACAAGATGAAGAAGCTGAGAAACTGGCACTGGATGCTTTGCGCATCCGTGAGAAGGCATTTGGAGAAGATTCTCTTCCAGTTGGTATGTTTGCCCTTTCCTTTCCATAATTCCTGTTACATTTTGCCGTGAGAATATAAATCAAATTCTTATTTTAACATGATATCATGCATGCCAGGGGAGGCTTTGGACTGTTTGGTGTCTATTCAAACTCGAGTTGGTAAAGATGAGAGCGAGTTAGTTGTGCTACTTAGAAGGATTCTAGGTATACAAGAGAAAGAATTTGGATACGAGAGTGAGGAAGTTTTGGTTACAGTGAAAAAGATTGTATTCTTGTTGGATAAACTAGGGAGAAGAGATGAAATGCTTCCCTTGCAGAGGAGGTTGTCTCTGCTTAGAAAGAAGTATAAGCAGATGATTCATCACTGAAGGACTATAATATGTGCCTCCTTGGTGCTGTCTTTGTGAGCTTAAATGGCAACCTAAATGGTTTAAAAAGTAATACAAATAGAAATAGAAAGTCTAGACCAATCAGATTGGTTATGATTTAGTAAACTGTTTTTTGTTTAGGAACTGGAAATGAGTAAATGAGGAAGATTTAAGATTTAATTAGAATACAAATAATGAGAGGACCTGTGCTGTCGCTGTGGCCCATATCTCTCTAAAATTGCAAGGGATAAATGAAAATAATGCTTGACTAGCTGAATAAGATGTCTAAAAGGGATAAAAAGAATGTTTAATTTCCATATATTGTTACATAAATAACCCATATGAATTATTCTTTTCCTTTAAAATAATTATCACTTTGATTTTGTCAAGATAAAGGACAAGAAACACAGAGAAGTGGAAAATGAAAATGAAATACAATCCACATCACAAAGGTGTCACTGGACAGACAATCTTCTTCGGCATGGCACAAGGATTTTTTATTTAAATAAATTAAATAAATGTTTTATTTACCGATATAAATAATTGTAAAATTTATTATGAAAATGTATAAAATTATTTATCTCCTTTACATTGTAAAGGAGATACCTATTAAGTTAAAACGTTTACATTCTACACACACGTTTCATATCTTCTTCTTTTCTATTTTTTTTCCAAAAAATAAAAAAAAATGTCAAGTAGTAGCGGTATTTGAGTGTGAGAATCAGATACTGATGTGTACTCGGCGTCTGAATTCGTTGTTCGAGTTGAAGAGTTTGATATTGAACAACCTTGATGGTATATGGAGAAAAGAGATTGAAATGGTGGGGTATAGGTTGCTAGCACCATTGACCCAGCCTTATCTTGTTTACAGTGTCGTTTACAGTGTATACGAGATACGTTTATCTCATTTACAGTATATACGAGATACATGCACCATTGACCCAACCTTATCTTGTTTACAGTGTCGTTTACAGTGTATACGAGATACGTTTATCTCATTTACAGTATATACGAGATACATTCAAACTTATCTGTAAACGAGATAACTAATCCTAATCATTTTCGTATTAATTTTTAAAAGTATTTATTTTAGTAAATAAAAGATTTATTTAATTTATTTAAATAAAGAATCCCATGGCACAAATATGGAAAATACAAGAGAAAATAATTAGATATTTTAGTGAGTGGAGATCAAATGCAGTAGTAGTCATGGTGTACACATTCTAAGAAGGAAGAAAAGAACCAACAAGAAACCAAAACGAAAGTTGTCACTCCCAATTGTAGTGTTTGATTCATCAAGTTCAACTATTTCACTTCTCAACACTGCGCTCAACAAAGAAAAACCCTAGCCATCTACCTCAGGAGCTTCCCTCTTCGTCTCCAACCCCTGTTCGCTCTCGCCAATCAGAACAGAAATGGCTGCCACAGCAACAGCAGAAGCTGGTTCCCAATGGCCATTCAGCTGGTCTCTCTCTCTCTCTGTGAAAAATTTAATATTTTTTTAATCTTCTATTTGCATTGTTTTATATGCTATCCATGAATATTATGACTCCCAAGTTTTGATTTTTGTCTTCTTTTGTTTACCTTATTTCTAGTGTGTGGTCTTGTTTGGTATCTGATCCCTTATTTGTGAATTATAGCTGTGTGCAAGTGGCTACCGTGTTATTTGAATACGAACTCACCAACTTCTGATAAATATTTGGAGAATCAATGATGAAAACTTTGATAAGCTAATCTACCAAATTTGTCTCTTAGTAACTGTTCATGACCATTACAGTGACCTAGAAGTGGATTTTGGACATGAACAAAATGCTGCTATCGTATGCGCAGCCTTAGCTGTTGATAAGGAGGTCATTGTTTCTTCAAGCTATCAAATTTCCATTCTTTTACCCAAAAATTTCTCATTGGGTTTCTAATTTGATTTCATGTCTACTGCAGTTGCAACCAGACAAGGTGAAACGACTCATGGCAGTGTCTCATGGAAAGCTTTCAGTGTGAGTCTCTTCTCTACCCTCTATGCTATTATTATGATCTGCATGCCTTGTGCATCCTTTCCTGTTCAACTGAAACAATTCTTGTTCCGCTAATGTTCTAATAGTAAACGATTACTTCGGTTTAATTATTGTTTAGATTGAGTTGTTATTGATTAGTTAGACAGATATGTGATTAGCTAATAGTTTGTTACTTACTACTTAAGCCACACATTTCTGACCTACCTGCCATGTGATCCAACACAAATACAATGTTTCACGAACGTGGACCGAACATATCTTTGTAATCAATCTCCAGTCATCAATCATCATCAGTTATGGTGATTAAATTATCATTAGTTGATGTGATGAGAATGCCTAAAACTTGTTGGATTTTATCTTTAAGAAAGTAAACTTTTTTCTGTAATTAGTTAATTCAGCTTAAAGGGTTCTGCAGAATATCTAATGGTACTTTTTTTCCTATGTTCCATTCAGGCACTTTGAGGCAACGGAAGCAAGATTTCTTCGGGCATCTTTTAGTGCTTTTGTAGATGTCCTTACACTGGCCACAAAAACGATTGAAGAATTTGGTCAAGGAATGGAGTTGTGACATTTACTTTTCTTATTCTTAAAGAATGTATTGCTACTCCAACCATTATATATAATCCTATTAGGTTTCTCATAGTATATTTGTATTTGTGTTTGCATTTTTCACTTTCATATCCTTTTATTGGATTCTGTTCTAAGATTGTGTAACCAAGTTTTACTCATTCATGTGGCAAAATTGATATTCTTCCACCAACAAATTTATGACTTCCATCCAACTTGTAAAAAGAGGAATGTTGCTTATTGCTTTAAATGGCATTTAGGAAGAAAATGGAAGTAGCTTTTTGGATAATTGGCATGAAAAATATTATTTGATAAGGAAAAATAGATACCAAAATCAAGTAGATTAGAAAAATTTTTTGATATTACTGTAGATAAATTAAAAGTCATGTTATTTGCTCAAATTTGAGAAACATATGTAGCCTTACCCTGCAAACCGAAAAGTCGAAAAGAGAAACCAAATTTACTTGATTATATAACATGTTTAACCATTAAAAATAAAATATCAACAATGAAACTATCATGCAAGACCATTTTGGAGACTATATAATAACAATAACAACCGTATAATACTTCTTCTTAAGTGACAAAGTGAAACCTATTGGATCAAATGGACGAAATACTATAATGCAAAATTGACTTGTTTCCAAGCTTTCATGACATCTTTTCTCTTTCCCTTTGCTTCTAGATTTTGTGCATCAATACTCATCTAAGTATGTATATAGCATGTCATCCTTCTTAGACTTGCGCCTGCTTAACAACGCCTTCAGAAGACGTTTACTTTTACTGGGGTATTGTTCGACTTCTTTGCCATTGTCTCTTTCGGCCGGCAATCGCATTGAAGCTGATTTCCGTGGCTCAGACGGGTACTGGTAGAAACATAAATGGAGATGTGGTTGAAGAAACTATAGAATTTGTTCATATTGTACCGAGCAAACAACTAGCATTTATGTCATTAATTTAATTGAAATTTGTAAAGAAACAATGTTAAACTTACCCTTTGTCTTGCATTGGAAGGATTGGGTGTGGTTGGTCTAGCAGGGTTTGGAGTAGTTGGTCTACTGCTCTTTGGTGTTGTAGGCCTACTTGACCGCGACCCGGTGCGTAAAAGTGGGAATCTATGCGGTGAAACAGAACGCTTATCTACATTACACGTAAAACAACTATGAATTCGGGTAACTACGAAACCTAACCTATATCTTCGCCATTGTTTGGACATGAAAAAGAAATAACAATTTGAAAGACAAAAATAACATGAACTCTAGTATATTTATATTATAAGATCTGTGTGTATACCAACCTAAAACTTTTCTTGGCATGGTTGAGGTGAATGAAAAACCTCCAGGTCTCTCAGTTTGGACAGAAGGTGATGGTGAACGCCCTCTACTGCGTCAAAATGAAGAATTATGTCAAGATACTTATCCGAGTAAAAGGCCAATTTAATGTGACAACAGCATGCAGAATTTGTAGTTACCTTGCTGTAGATGTTGGTGTTTCTCTAATTGTAGCTCGAACAGCTTTTGGGACACAAATAGAGTGAAAGGAATATAAGTTTATATTTTTAAGGTTAGCCCGAAGATGATTGATATTGGAAAGCAGAAGGTACCACTCTTGAAGTGAAGCCAGTCATCTTCGTCATCTAGGTTGCACCCAACATAGGACGATTTTGTCTGGTTCGCGCCATGCATGGTCTCCCCAGCTGAACTTACAAATTAAAGGAATGTGAGAATTTAAAATCACAGGCTTACTTCCTAATAAGTGATAGAAAGAAAGTATAATGGAAGTGGAGAAAGTAACAAGTTAAGTAAGATGACAGTTTTAAGAAGAATGCAGTATATACTTGCCTGGTAGAATATACCGCTTGTGATATTTTGGAGTACTGATCACCAGCGACTGTTGGGTACGCCCCTCGTGATCCATATAATCTTGGCACGTCCTCATTCTCTAATGTACCATGTTATGCACCAAGAAGAAAATGTTAACCGTCTTCACAAAATTTCACAATAATCAATTTCAATGATATCAAGACAGAGCTCCTCAAAAACAACTTTATATGAAAAATTATGCAAATAACAACATACTGGCGAAGCAAGCTTCTAACTCGAAAGTCATTTGTAATAGACAGATAATTATCAGCCATGCAAAGATTCCCTATGAGCACCACTATCAGATTTTAGCCATTGATCACAATAACTGAATATAGCTCCACTGATTTTTATACTGCTACCATTATCTGATGCGATAAACATACATGACTCTCTAAAAGTGATACAATAAACAAAACCAAGTCTTATCCTGCTAGATACTAGACTAGAATAATGGATATGACATTATCCGGATATAAATGCTTAATGCTAATAAGATACTATACTGCTAAACATCTGAAATTCTCATAAGATTAACATCTAAATGCAAACTTCTATCTACATGTATCGATACAAACACTTAAATCAATAATGAATGATGTCAATTTAGAGTATCCAGAAGCATTAAAAGAGGACCCAACATGAATTTCTAAGTTTTTTCACTTCCTAGTAACCATACATTTTATGACTCATCCTGGATCCTATAAATAAAGGAGAAAAGAATATATGAAATGATTCTAACTATGCCTAAAAAGTAAAAACATATTTATTCTCAGCACCTCAAAGCAACAAACCCATGTTGATGCCTCCAATAATCTAAGATAAAGATAAATGAATTTTCCACTGTCACAGCAATTAGTTTGAGCTTTCCTTTAATGGACTAACTTTATCTGAAGCAAAGTGGAGATCACTAAGTATACCTGCTCAATACAAGATACACGTAGCTCTGCTCCGGAAACTTCAACAACCTTCTCTTCCAACAAGTCATTCACTTTATATGTCACAGAACCTAAATGATCCACAGTATTCACAAGAGCTTTAATCGCATAATCCTTTAATGTCTCTACCACTCTGCGACCACAACACGAAAAGAGAAAACAAAATAAAGATGGGAATAAGGGATATAATACTACCATCATGCATATATAACAGCACGCAGCAAGTAACTCACATTTGTTTTTGGTCATCATTGGTGTATGAAAGTTCAAAATACTCGGCAGCTGAGTATAACTGTGATCTGAGATTTTTCAAATCCTAGGAACAGTGATGAAAATATGAGAAATAGTTAGCAAACAAAATCATATAATAAAAGCAAGAGATACATTATGCAAACAGGCACTAGCCATGACGGAGGTATGGTCGAGGAACAAACTTCGCCACATAAAAGGGCATTACACATGACCAAAGTACCTTGAGACTATCATCAAAGATCAAGCTCTGCTGCATAAAAATCTCATCATCAGTTGAAGCTTCTTGAGACACAGGCTGTACTGCAGAAGTGGTGATCTTCCCCATGAATGAAAATAATAGAAGCAAGAACACCTTATCCATAAGAAAGAAAATGAATAACAGTTAATTCGAATTCATGGTGGCAGAGTGATGAGGATTAAAGAAAAAATGAAAATAAAGCACTGCCAAAAGAAAAAAAAGAATATCAAAACCAAGATTGGTAACCTTTTAGAAGAAGATTGTTGAGAAAACTTCAAGCCCTTGATAGATAACATACACTGACAAAAAAATAAAAAAAAAAGACAGTAATTAGAAGAGGGATAAAGTAGGAGACAAACTCATCCCTAACAACTAATAAGATACCTAAAGCTGATTATCTAACATAATGGCTGTCTGGAAAAAAGTATATACCATAATTCAAAAACAGAGCTTTAACAACAAAATCAGTAGCATATAACATAACACTATACACTATGAGAGACAATTCCAATTTCCACACTATACAAGACAACAAATTGAACTGAACAGCACAAAATTCCATCACTTTGTCTGAATCTTCACATATACTCAATTTCCACATCAAAATTCAAATTGACACTCAAAAAGCAAAGCCCACCCAAATACTTAAAAACATCAAAAGTTCAAAATTTTAACCTCATCAAGCCCACAAGTTGCTAACTTTAAGCAGAAAAATAACAAATTGAGTAAATGGTATTAAAGGAAAATGCAGAAACAAACCTGGTAACAGCTCTTTTTTCTTCAGTTTGCAGTGGTTAGAGTGTGAAACCCACATCCCATTTGAAACGAAAATGTGAAACAAAAAACAAAGACACACACTTACCAACTAAAAACCAAAACGGTTTGGTGTTTGAGTTATTGACCAAAACGCAGCAGTGTAAAAGGGACAGCTCAAAAATTTTCCAACTTAAACAGTTAGTGGGTGGAAGGAGAAGAAAGCACTCGGAATATTGGCAGCGGAATCCGGAATAATTTCTTCTCTTTTATTTTCTTTTTCATTCTGTTTAAAATTTAAATGAATTATCATCATTTTAACAAACAAACAAAACAGAGTATAAATCCCACCTTCTAAAATTAAAGTTTATAAAATTATTTATTAGAATATTTATCTATTGTATCAACCATTTTCTATTCATTTGTATATAAATTTTTAAGTGTGTAATATTATTTAGATTTAAAATCTAACTGAAATCAGGTGTCTTAATTTTATATCAACTCTATATATAGGATGGAATAAAATATTTGTTAGAGAAGAAAATAGTACTCCAAACAGCTGTGGGAAGTAGGAAGAAATTGGTCAGTGATGGTGGCCACTTCTCTCTCATCATGGCCCCATTTTTTTTTATTTTTTTTAATATGACTAATTTGGAATAGCATGTAAAGGAGTTATTAGTAAACCCAAGGATTTACTTTTTTTTTTTTTTTACCTTTATGGGTTTTCTGTCTTCTTCTATTTGTCTAAACTGTATGAGATTATTACAAGATTAATTTAAATACGTGATTAAAGTATCTTAAATGTCATTTTACATTCACTAACCAGTAGTAATAGATTCATATTCTTAATCTGAAATCTAATCCTAAACATAATTACACCTTTGTTTTCAGGAATCAGATATTGAGACAGTGACATAGAAACACAAAATCGTATTTCACATATAAGATATGAATAGAAATATTGTGTTCAAAGATATTAAATTAGTATATTTTGTATTTATCTTAATACAAAAATACTAATAAAAAACATAACTTATTTTTTATTATTTTTTTTATTAATTTTTTATAATTAAATTTTTAATTATTATATTTTTTAAAAATTTTTTGAATAAAAAAATAAAATTAATTAAATTTTTATAACTTATTTTAATTTATCATCAAATAAAATACAAAAACATAAAATTTTATATTTTTATTTTAAAGATGAATTTGAGAATCCAGAAGCATAAAATAGTTAATGACATTAACACTTGAGGGGCTTCTATACTAGTTTTGATAGAAATGGGCCCCTTGCCCACAATATTTTTGTAATTCTTTTGTCCCAAAAATGATTTTGAATGAAGGCCCAAGTCTGGAAAGTTCGGATCCAACTTGGTTTTCTCATATTGTATCTCCATCATCTCTTTTCTTGTGATACTTTTTCTAGGTACTATACTACTTACTAGCTAGCTAGGTACTATACTTTTCCTCGTCTGCAATAATTACAAACCAAATTAAGAAAGAGAAAGGTTCATTTCATGTGTATGAAACTAATAAGACACATAATTAATTAAGGACAGAGAGTTAAGGCCAGAAAATTGAAAAGATAAGAATTGTTGAAACTTGAGAAACATATATAATAAAAGGGTTATGCTATGATGCTGAAACAAAATTTTTTTAGTACCTACTGAAATGAGGTGGTAAAAAGAAAATTGAATACATATTGATGTTGTTGTTGTAAGAATAGACACAAACTGTGGAGCAGCACAGTAGTGACAGGAATTGTGTTGGAAGTATTAAGCAATCGTTAATAATTTAATGAAGATAATTTTTTTGTTGGTTTTTGTTGTCATTGGACATTAGATAACTGTCATTCTCTCCTCTAGTTAGAAAATCAAAAATTTTGATTCAAATTTTTAATACACCAAGTAAATCCATCTTTCAATACTTTTCAAGCCTTGTAAAGACTCCTCCAAATAGGAGAGTTCTTGTTCTTAGGACAACTAAAACAATCATATAGAGATGATCGGTATTTGGCATCCAACAATTGAACCCATAACTTGTTTGGCTGCTGAAAAAAAGTTTAAACTAGTTTCTCAAAAAGAGCAATATTCACACAATAAGAATCTCTAATCCCCAAACCTCTATACTTTTTTTGGAGTAACCAGCACCTTCCAACTAACATGATTCAATCCTCTTCCATCAACTTGTCCTTTTCAAAGAAAATTCATCATCATAGATTCCAATTTACTAATGATTCCTTTAGGAAAAATAGAGACATGCATCTAGTATGTGGGAATAGCGGCTGCAACAAAATTAACCAAGCAGGGTCTACCAGTTCGATTTAGTAAACTCCATTTCCAGCTTGCTAGTCTACTCCGAATCTTATCCAAGACACTATTAAAAGCTGAACGGGTCACCCTAGAATGGCTAAGGGTAACTCCAAGATACTTGCCCAAGTCCTAAACAAATTTGGTAGAGGATACCACAGTGAAAACCTCTTTTCTTGTTGCAGAGACATTCTTGGAGTAAAGCGTTTTAGACTTCTCCACATTAATCTTCATCACAGATGCTTTGCAAAAAGTCTTTAAGACCAACATCATATTTTGCACTTGTCTCTTTGTAGCTTTACAGAATAGAAGCAAGTCATCTGCAAACATTAAGTGGGATATTCTTCGTCCTCCTCGAGAAATAACAACTGGATCCCACAAACCCAAATCAACCTGATGACTAATAAAGCATGTCAATCTCTCCATACACAACACAAAAAGATAGGGTGACATAGAATCTCTTTGTCTAAGACCCCAGTTAGGAGTAAAGCCATTCAGACGATTCCCATTCCAAAGAATATATAAGGAGGAAGCAGTGACACAATTCATAATCAAATTAATTGTAGGAATAGGAAAACTAAAGCTCTTAAGGATATGAGCTAAAAACCTCCAATCAACTCTGTCATAAGCTTTCTCCAGATCAATTTTAAAGGCCAGTGTGCCCTTCTTTGATTTAGTCTTCTTTATAAAGTGGAGGATTTCTTGAGCAATAATGATGTTGTCAGGAGTTCCTCGTCCCGGAATAAATCCTCCTTGAAGCGGGCCAACAATCTCTACAAGATGAGGACGGAGCCTATTAACAAGGACCTTCGTGATGATCTTGTAAACTACATTACAGAGACTAATCGGCCTAAAATTTTTCATAGATATCAACCTTTGGAGTAAGAACCAGTAAGGTCTCCATCATTCTCGGATCAAGAGTAACACCGAAAAATGCCTGCTTAACCATCTTCCAAACATCAAGACCAATGATTTCCCAATATTCTTTGAAGAAGAAAGCTTGAAACCCATCAGGACCCAGAACTTTAAAAGAGTTCATGTGAAAAACAGCTGTTTTGACTTCCTCCATAGTAACTGGTGTCGTAAGATTATTGCAAGCTTCCTCATTCAAAGAAGGAAGAGGCACATCACCAAGGCAACCCAAATCAATATCATCTAAACGATAGAATAAGCTTTTATAGAAAGACTCTGCTTCTTGACTCAAAACCTCTGGATCAGTTTCCCACACTCCATCCTTGAGAAAAAGGCCATGAATCTTATTATGCTTTCTTTGCACAAGAGTTTGAATATGAAAGAATCTTGTATTCCTATCCTCGAACCTTACCCTCTGCTCTCTGGACTTTTGGAACCATAGGAGCTCTTCTTGCACTAGAGTATTATTATAATTATTAAGCAAATGTTGCTCTTTCTGACGTAAATAAATGCTATCTACCACTTCCAAACGCTTTTGTAAATAATTAATTTGCTACTCTAATTCACATTTCTTAACAAAAATGTTACCAAATACCTTCGAATTAAACTCTAGTGAATTCTTCTGTACTTCCGAAAGCTTGCCATGAATCCCTCTATTACCAGACTACCATGACTGATTCACAATATCCCTATACCTGGGATGAGTAGCCCAAACAGCAACAAATCGGAAAGGTCGATTTTCTTTAGGCTGAGGACGATCTTTACAACACATCAGAATAGGGCAATGATCAGACTGAAGCCTATTTAAAACTTCTGCATAAGCCTCTGTAAAGATAGATAACCAACAACTATTTATATAGACTCGGTCAAGATTTTTTGCCACATCAACATAATTTTTCACCCTCCTATACCAAGAAAACTGTCTCCCAATAGTCTTCAGATCAAACAAACCACTATCCCCTAATGAAGTAGCAAACATGTCTCTTCTTTGATGAGAAAATTGACAGCCCTTAGATTCATAAGAAAATATGACTTCATTAAAATCACCAAGAACAATCCAAGGTCCTTGAAAAACTATGGATTGTGCAACAAGATAATCCCAAAGGAGAACCCTTTTATTAAATCGAGGACTACCATAAATACCACTACACCTCCAAATTAAATTATCAGATTGAACCTCAACAGTAACACCTTGATCAAAACCATCAATGAACTTATAGCAAACACCCTTCATAGATGATAGAAACCAAATACCCCCTTATGCCCCCTCTGCTTCCACTATACCAACAGAGTGATACCCCAATCTTTCCCAAAACAATTTTAAATGCTGAAAGGGGAGTGAGTTTCAACCACAATAAAAAAAATAGGTCTAAATTTTCTAACAAGTTCTTTACAATGCACCCGGGCTAACTTATTAGAAGCACCCCTAATATTCCAAACAATCAGATTTAAACTATCCATAAATAAAGGGATAGAATAAATAAAAACATAAACTCTAAATAGAATCACCAACCTTAATAGGTGGTTTGTCCTGTGGTACTAGCACACTCTAATCCTCAATAATTATCACCTTCAGACCCCCTAACGCTGCACCTGCCATACTTTCGTCTATTAAAGTTTTCTCCGTTGTGCCACCATTTTTATCAACTGGCGAGTTCTGCAGAGAGGAAGGCCGCGGACTCTTCCGTAGAGAAATTCCACGATGTGTAGGAGTTTTGTGCGATAGAGATGGCGCAATTTCATATTTTTCTCGCTTCCCCATCCTAATGCCAATTAATTTGCCTCCATCACCATGCAAATTGGGCCTTGGAACCCTTCTCGAACCATATTTGTGTTACTTTTCATCTTGGTCCTTCAAACCTAATGGCTGATCCATTGTGAATTTTTCCTTATGTAGCACTTGTTGTCAACCCTCTCCATCATCCATACATGCCTCATTAACATGACCATCAGGCATGTGAGGAGCCAATAATTCTGTAATCGCATCCTTTCCTTTAACAACTCTTAATTTTTCACCCAAATTACGAGAATTCTCACCCAAATCGCGAGCTTTCGATTCAACCTTTTTTTAAATCTCATGATTGTTGTGTGGCACTAGTGTCAGGGTTTTATTATTTTTTCCATCACCAAAAGATTTACTATTGTTTTCTTCCAATGACTCTTAATAATAAAACTAAAAGAAGAATATATATGTATATATATATGATTTAAAAACAACTATAATTCATATTAATAAATTGATTGAAGGCTAAAATTATAAATATGTTCTGAATAAAAATTGGTTATATATCTATTTTATGTTAATGTGTATTAGTCTGTTCACATAATTTAATTTGTATAGCAAAAAAAAAATGCAACTTATAAAAATTATAGGTGTACATCTATAAATGATTTTATGACAATTAAATTGATAGAAGAAGATTTTAGGTTAACTTTAATATTATTTAATAAACCCTTTGAAACAAAATTATTCTCACATAAAAATTAAAAACTCGTTTACTCATTACAATCATTACAATATTAGATTTGACATTTTGAAATATTAGGTTTTAGTAGAAATTTTTTAATTTAAAGGATTGTATATAATAAATGTTAAAGTTTTGGTATTTTTAATTAAAAAAGTTATACAAAATATCTTTATTAATATTTTACTATGTATAATATTATTTAAGGTTTAGAGTTAAGAAATTAGTGTTTATTGTTGATAGAATAGAAAGTGTGATTTATGATTTAGGATTTATGAGTTAGCATTTATGGTTAAAGATTATTTATTTGGTATTTTTTATTTAAATTTGTAGTTTAGAATTTATGATTTAAGATTTGAGCTATAATTTAGAGATTTTGGATTGGAGGTTAATGTTTAGAGTTTGTTGTCGAGAATTTAGGGTTTAGGATTTAACAGTTAGGGTTTATAATTTTTCGAACATATTTTTTTCAATTTGTTTATTATTTTTTATTAATTTTCTTTATTTTATTTTATATTTTTATATATATACTTAAATTATGTGATTTATTTTTTACAATAAAGATAATTTTTAATTAAAAAATTGTGTTTTAAAATTTAATGAATTTGTAAAAAAAGATAAAATAATAGAAAGATTTAAGATATTATTATTATTATTATTATTTTACTGTGATTTATAATTTTAATTCATTATTACTATGATAGCATTATCATGGTCCTATTTGATTTTCATGTACCAAACTATAAATAACTACTACATGCTCTAAATATCATGCCATATCCAAATAATAATAATAATAATAATAATAATAATAATAATAATAATAATAATAATTATTATTATTATTATTATTATTATTATTATTATTATTATTATAACCCAAAATAATTTTTTATTAATGGTTTATTGTCGAATAACTTGATCCAACTACAAAATAAAAACAGCATGTCCATATTCAATGACAACAAAAATCAACAAAAAAGTTATTTTCATTAAACTATTAACAACTATTTAATATTTTTAACACAACTCCTGCCACCATTGTTATTTCATAGTTTGTGTCTGCTCCTGCAACAACAATACCAATACGTATCTAACTCTCCTCGTTACCACCTCATTTCAGTAGATGCTGAAAGAAAATCTTATTTCAATATCATAGCACCGCCATAATAAAATGGCAATACTACTGTGAGAAAGTTTTTTTTTTTCTCACTTGCTGAAATATGTTGGAGAAAGAAAAAAGAGACAGGTCTTACTAGAAATTCAGGTAGTGCAGGTGTTGTGAATCAGCCTGATATTTACTGATGTAAGATTAGATTAGCAGTAATGATGAGATAGTGATAATTAAGTTATTAGATTTTTGGGTGTTGAATCTAATATTTTTTGTTAAGTAATGGGCTTGTGTTGTTATTGAATGAAACATAATAAAAAAATTGAGGAGATAACCAAAAACAAATGAAATGGATAAGGACTCATGTTATTTGGGCCAAGGCGAATAATAATAATAATAATAATAATAATAATAATAATAATAATAATAATAATAATAATAATAATAATAATAATAATAATAATAATAATAATAATAATAATAATAATAATAATAATTTTATTATTTTAGATTTTCTTATCAATAAATATTAGGGTTTTTATTTTTCAAATTAATTCAAAAAAGATTTATAATGCTAAATTTTAATACGATCGAATTTTCGTTATTAAAACAAAATTATAATTTTATATATCAAGATAATATTAAATTTACTGTTAACATGAAAAAAATAATATGATACATGAAAATCATCATACATTGTTTTATGAAAAATTTTCACTTCCTTCTCCTACGAGATGTTAAAATGACACTTTTCTCCTTTTTATTTTATAAATGTACATTTCCCTCCCTTCTAACTTTTAAAAAACCTCATCTTTAATCCATTTTAAACTTTTTGTATTAACTAATGTTAAATTTATCCATTTTTTAAGAAAAATAAATTATTTTTTTTTAAAATATCCATTAGCAAAAATTTTATTTTTTATCATTAAATTTTACTTACCAAAATATCCTTTAATAAATTATTCTTTTATTGATTAAATTGTATTTTTTTAAAATTTAATAATTATATTAATTTTTTTAAAATACCCTTCAATAATTTTTAATTATTAAATTATAATTCTACCAAAATTTTCGTTAATAATTTTTTTATATTTTACTATTAATTTTTCGATATCTATATATATTATTTTAACATTAAATAAAAAATTTTAGTAAGATTATTTTTTAATATCAATATATATTAATTGTTATATATATTAATAGTAGTAAGATTTTTTTGTTAACAATTTTTTTTTATTATTAATTTTTTGAAATTTATATATATTATTTTAACATTAAATAAAAAATTTTAGTAAGATTATTTTTTAATATCAATATATATTAATTGTTATATATATATTAACAGAAGTAAAATTTTTTATTTAATGTTAAAATAATATATATTGATATAAAAAAATTAATAATAAAATATAAAAATAATTGTTAACAAAAATTTTGATAAAATTATAATTTAATAATTAAAAAATTATTGAAGGATAGGTATCTTAGAATAAAATAATTTAATTATTAATTTTTTTAAAAGTATTTTAATAAAAATACAATTTAATCAATAAAAAATAATTTATTAAAGGGTATTTTGGTAAGCAAAATTTAATGATAAATTAAAAAATAAATTTTTTGTTAATGGGTATTTTTTCAAAAAATAATTTATTTTTTTTTAAAATAGATAAAGTTAATATTAGTTAACACAAAAAATTTAAAATGGATTAAAGAGAAGGTTTTTTTAAAATTAGAAGGGAGGAAAATGTACATTTAAAATAGAAGAGAGGAGAGTGTCATTTTAGCATCTTGCAGGGAAGGAGAGTGGAATTTTCTCTTGTTTTATTATTAGCTACACCCAAAAACATAATATTAAATGTGAAAAACTAATATTTAATCTATTTTCAACATAAAAAAATTATTATACAAATAAAAATTATAAAATACTTTTAAATGGTACTCTTTAAATTTTGAATGATTTAAAATTTTTAATATTTAAATCAAAACTAAACATTGCAGCCATTTCTTTTTTAATGTAATAGAAAATAATTTTTTATCTTATTTTTAACCTTATGTTAATTGATTAAGGAGTCAATAAAATATAAAATAATCCTAAGTTAAATAGATAAAAAATTAACCAATTTCTTAAAGATGATAAAGAAAAATATAATTACTTAAAAATTAGTTTAAAATAGTAAAATTTCAAAAAATTACAACTTATAATTCTTTATCAATCTACAATAATACAATTACACTAATCCTTGTTTAATATTTTTTCTAATATAAAATATTAATTTAGAAACTAATAAAACATAAAAGAATAATAAAGTACATAGATTTAAAAAATACCTAATTTCCATGAGTCCAATATGCATGTTTACTTTGAAATAGAAAAATAATGGATGGTGAAAATTGGAATAACACATGGTAATATGGTATTGTACCTAGTAGTGAGGGATTTAAACCGGTGGATTTATTTTAACACTTAACCATGATCAACTTCTGAACTTCATACACTGATTACAACCTTAATCATTACTAGCTTTTGTTAACACCTAAACCCTCAGAACTTTAAATACCCAGCAACTACTAATCACATGCACTTCCACTCAATCAACTCCTATTTAACACATTTCCGTTTAAATTAGACTAAACATGCATGTGTACCTAATGTTCATGTTCTCCATACATTATCGACTTATCAGTTGTCCTACCTGAAATTCTGCAACCACTGCAGCAGAACAGCTTTTGTCGTGTACCCCCATTATCAATACGTGTAGCAACGGCCATGAGACATAGTGGATGGAAAGCAAGAGCAAAGCTTGAAGTAGCAGCGTACCGTACCGTACATAGTGGGCTAGTGGCATTGTATGCATCTCCTGTGTCCCTCCAAATGCAGAAAATTGGCTACCTCAACTCACAGCAGACAACCTCAGACGACAAAGTCTGCTACTGTGTACATACACAACATTAAACGACAAATTTCAACAATTTTGTTGTATCTTCATGTTATTCTTATTAAGTTAAATTAAACCTGCAGATATATAGCAGCAATAATAATGATTCTCATTCTTCAACTTCCAAGGTGTGTGCCGCCTGGCCTTGGGAATCAACGTAACTCCCTAATCAAGTGGATTTCATTTATTTTCCACTAACAATGTACGGCTAATTATTAATGCATTTACACACGAATTTTATTGTTGCTTCGGCAGGGACAAAAAAGGAATAAACTTGGATAAAGTGGGAAATTATATTTGGGATTAGGAATTTACTGGGGGTAAATTTGTCAGCACACAAAATTTGACTATACCCAAACTCATTCAACTATATATATTTTCCGCATATTTTCACTTACTCACTCAGTCACTCTTCTCTTTTCTTCTCTCGTTGCTTATGGAGTTCTTTAATAACGAACTCGATTCTTTCTCTAACGACATCGACAAGTAAGTCATCATTGTTTTCTGTTACAAACATGCTTCGTGCTTTCAAGAAACCGCTTTTCTACTGACCATGTTGTTGTGCTTTTAATTTGCAGAATAATGGAGATTTCACCTATGGATGATTTCGACGATTGGGCGCCATTGTTAACCTACAAAAGCACGCAGAAGCTTTTCCTGAACGACTTGCCAGAAGTGGATAACGACTTTGACGACCTTCCACCTCTGGACGATTTCAAGAAAGAGCGCGAGGAAGAGGATCAAGAACACAAGCAGTTACTACAACTTGCTCCGATTAGTACGATTAAGAACAAGAAGAGTGAGTTGGAATACGATGAGATCAAGAAGCACTTCGATTTGCCAATCACAGAAGCTGCTAGCAAGATGAACATTGGTTTGACATTGTTGAAGAGAAGGTGCAGAGAACTCAGCATCAAGCGTTGGCCTCATAGGAAAATCAAGAGCTTGCATTTACTCATACAAACTCTCAAGGTATATATGCTTGTAATTAAGTTTTGGCGCTTCATATCATTTACCAAATCTCAATGATTATTTTACTTTGAATGTAGGAGATAGGTTTGGACAATGAAGTTGAAATGTTGGAGCAAGAAATAAACATGTTGAAGCAAGTTCCAGGGACGGAAATCACACAAGAGACCAAGAAACTAAGGCAGGCTTATTTTAAAGCCAATTACAAAAGGAGGAAACTTTTGGCCTCTAACTGTTCTTCATCATCATCATCATCATCACTTAGCTAAGCTACTAATCTTTCTATGTTCATATTCCATCTGATCAAAGCAACAGTTATTAGATATTAACATAGTTTAACTGTTTAGTGCTTGCATTGTTGCAATGGTTGTATTTTGGTTAGAAGATGCGAGGATGTTTCCTCCTCTCCTTCACTAACACGTCTCCGTTGCTATGTTGATCACGTTATTACCAAATATATGTGCAGAACCTGCAAAAGCTCAGTGAGCTAAATCAAGAAAGTAGAAACAATCAACTTTACTTGGTCAATGGCGTCAATGCATAATCTGGTTGGTTCATAATAAGTAAAGTATGAAACATGCTATTTTCATCGAGCGGGAGCGAATTGGGAGAGTAAAAATTGGACCTTTAAGAAGTAAGCTTACAGATTCCGTATTAGTGGTGGAAAATGATGCTGTACCATTATTTATGGTATTTGGAAATTGGAAATTTTTCCTAAGAAATATACTGAATTAAAAACCAGAAATTATTTTTAATATGGAAAGAGAGATGGTGTTTTGGTTGAATATTGATATTTGAAGTGTATTCCAATAGTATGGAAATCATTCAACACGCTCCCCACGTGTTGGCTAAGAAGCTGCCACGTGTTCAACACGCCCCCACGTGTTGGCCAGAATGCTGCCACGTGTCCACCACGCCCCCCACGTGTTGGCTTTCCACCCAAAAAATTCACCCATTTGTAATTACACCAAATACCTCCATTTTCAACAAAAACACCAATATTTTTTCCATACCAAAAAAAATTAGCCATTAAAAACATTCAATTCAATGCCTGATTGAAAGTTTAATATAATTTTTTTTGTGACTTATTTAATAATATAATTATGAATAGAATGACTAACATGCATAGAGATATTGTAAATTAAGTTAGACAAATATATTATTATTATTATTATTATTATTATTATTATTATTATTATTGAATAAATTAAAAAAATTAATTAATAAACATTGTTAATTTTGCATCTAACTTTATCTATTATGCAAAATTTCTGTTTATATGATTTATTTCTTATTATATCTAGATTAGATCTCATTAATAATTCTTCTTATAGATAAATTTTTTTTATTAATTGTATTTTAAATTTTCAATTATATGTCAGAACTAATTTTTTTTACCTAAAGTTAATGTAAAAAAAAAATATATTCACATCATGTTATCTAGACTCTAGAGTCATTATAATAAGATTTTTGGCCAATAACATATTATTAATAATCTCTTCTAAAAGTTTAAGTTGTATAAATATAATTAGATAATTTTAATAAGAATAATACTACATATTAAAATTTTTTTAATCAACTTTAATTAAGTTAGTATAACATAATAAAAATAAATTATGACTAGCATTATTTTTAGTTTTATTGTTTAATTTGATTAAACTTGATTCATAAAAAAAGTTGGATATATAATATTACTTTTTTTTAAATTAATAAAATTATATAATAGTCTTAGATGAACATTAATAAATTTTATTTATTAAATTATATATATAAATAATGTATATAAAAATATGACTATTGAAGTAGATAATTTAGTATTTTTACTTGAATGCTTAAAGAATATTTTATCATTTTGTAGTAAAATTGAAATTTTAGCCTTTTTAAAACTCAAATTAAAATTATAATGTATAATATAATCAAACATGATTAAATCTGCAAAAATTTTAAGTAGGGTTTTATAATTATTTTAATTTAAATTAAGTAAAATAAGGAATGAAATAATAATAAATAATAGTAAATAATGAATTAATAATTAATTTTGTTTTGAAACAAAATACTAATTATAAGAAGAAAACTAATCCTTTAAGGGCTTGTTTGGGTGAGCTTTTAAAAAAAGATATTTTTTTGAGTTATCTTTTTTTAAAAGGTCTTATAGAGAAGTAAAAGTAATTTTATGTTTGGATATCTCATGTAAAAAGGTCTTTTTATCTATTAATTATGTTTGGGTATAACAGTATAAATGTACTTTTTTGTTCATTTATTACATGAAAAACATCTTTTTTTTTTAAGGAAAAAAGATCTTTTAAAAAAAGATGTAAATTACAGCTTCTCAAAAAAGATCTTTTTTTTATTTTACTAGTGCTTTTACTTTTACTACTAGAAATTTGCTAAACACGTTAAAAAATAAAAAAAGATTTTTTTCATTGAAAAAAGATCTTTTTTTAATAAAATAATGGCGCCCAAACATGCACTAAGAATCTTAATTAAAAGTCGCTATACCCGTTTGGATAGATTCATAAGTGACTTTAATTTTTTTAACTTTTAACTTATAAAAAAGTGTAGTATTAATATCTGGTACAATTTTCAAAACAAAATTGCAACTTTCTAAAAAGTTATTTTGATGCTTAAGGAGAAGTTAAAAAAATGACTTATCTCATAATAAAATTTTTTTTATCACTTTTCTCTTAAAATAAGTATTTTTAGAATTAAAAAATCAAACACAAAATAACATATTTATAAGCTACTTTTAATATAAATATTTATTATTTAAACTATTTCTTCAAAAGTAATTTAATTAAGTTGTTTACCCAAACTGAGCCAATATATTGGCTAAATAGATAAATATATAACAACCAAGGAATAATAATCATATTCGAATAAAATTAACAATTTTTTATTTAAAAAATTTAAATATATGCCTTTAAATTACGGCTTAAAATACAGTTTTTTATTTTAATTTTTTAGGATTATTTTTGTTAGGCCTATAATCTGCCCTAATATTATTATTATTGTCGTAACATTGACAATAAGGACAATGATAATAAGTTAATAACATTAATAATTATAATAAGAAGAATAATAGTAATAATAATTTTAATAATAATAATAATAATAGACAAAAAAAAAAAAAAGAAGTTGCAAGAAGGATATATCCAAATTTGTCCCATTTACTAAATTTTACTATTTGCAAACTGGCCCTTAAACTTTTGACTATTTTTATTTATTTCTTGGTCCATCAAGATCCAGATTATACTTTCTTCTCCTAAGAAAGCTCCTTCATCGTGTAGCATGTAAATTTATGTTTGATGCATCATCAAGCATAAGAATCTTAGTAAACATATGTGGCATTATAATGTTTAAGATAAAGTATAGTATATAGTTTGTATACCCTTTCATTATTTAGTATAGCACAGAAACAGTTTCCGGTATGTTATAAATTTAGTGTCAAATATATTGTTTTCACTTTTCACATCGTCAAAAATCGATACTTTAGATGGAATTAAAATAATAAATTAAATACGTAATATAATTTAAATCATGAAAACTAATGGAAATTTTAGAATTTATTCACTTCTACAATATTATGATACCAAAATTAGGTGAGGTTATATAATTCAACCAGAGATAAAGACTTGCATGCAACAATGTGTATTAGACCTTCATGTCAACAAACTTATATATACTAACTAGTGTATCTAGATTCTTTTGAATTTAAGTTTTTAATATTATAGAAAAAAAATATTTTTTTATATATTATAGAATTTAGCTATTTTATACCCACCACACTTTGAGATTAATAATAAAAAGTTTTAATTTTTTTTATATATTTAATGCATTAGAAATATTTAAAAAATAATTTTTCATTAATTTTAATAAAATATTTTTTATGGTATTCTTAAAATATACTTTTAAAAAATATGCTGACAAAATCTTATATTACATTATAACAAAAAGTATTTTAGGAAAAAAATTAAATATCAGTCCTTTTTTATATTCTTATTATATATACCGAATAGATATGAGTAATGTTTGTCAAAAAATAGAGCATGTCCATGAAAATGCAAAATTTACATTATTGACACTAATGAAATACTAAATATTTTACTAAAATCACTACAAGAAAAAGCGTGTTTATCGACGGCAAAAATCGACGACTATTTCTGCCGTCGATAATTTTCGACGGCCTGCTGTTGATATTACTAAAAAAATAATTAAAAATAAAAATATTAAAATCGACGGCCTAGTCGTCGATATTTTTATAATGCATTAATTTATTTCCCTATTATTGTCGTAGCATAGGCGAACCAGCAGTCGAAAATAAAATCGACAAATATGACGTCTATTTTATTATTTTAAATATCGACAACTTTGCCGTCGATAAATTTGAACGGTCTAGATTACCTTCTAAAATGGGATGAATGGTCTAAATTTAATCTATATAATAGACGCCATATGTGTTGTTTTTTTTATATTAAAATCGACGAATGTGTCGTCTATTTTATTATTTTAAATATCGACAACCCTGCCGTCGATAAATTTGAACGATCTAGATTACTTTCTAAAATGGAATGAACGATCTAAATTTAATCTATATAATAGACGCTATGTGTATTGTTTTTTTTTATATTAAAATCGACGATTTTGTCGTCTATTTTATTATTTAAAATATCGACACCTTTGCCGTCGATAAATTTGAATAAAATCGACAAACAGGCCGTCGATTTTTATCACTAAAAACACATTTTCTCAACTCCTGCTTCCAAAGTTCAGAAACGCATGTCTTCCCCAAATTCAAGCTAGGTATTTTTATCACTAAAAACGCTTTCTCTTCAACACCGCCTCCGTCCGACACCACCACCGGCGACCAGCATCGCCTACCCTCTCTCTCTTCCTTCTTCTCTTTCTTCCCCATTTCTCCATTTCTTCGTTCCTTCGTGCGACACCCCTGTTCGTGGAGTCACCCTTTGTCCGCGTCTTCAAGCACCGACAAGCAACCACCAGTGGCGGCGACCTTCTGTGCCACCGCGACATCACCACCACCCCACTGCCTCTCCGTTCTTCTTCCTCCTTTCATCAATGCAGGTTCCCTTCCCCTGTTCCCTGTCTTTCTTTTCTTTATTTTCACTGCTTTTTAATTCTGTTTTTAGAAATTTTGGTTAGGCCTAGGTTTGTTAAAACTTGTGTTTCTAGACTGAAATTGTTGTTGGCTGTATCTTTCTGAAATTACTGGGTTGAATGTTGCTTAGATTAAACTGAAATTTACTGTTTTAAACTCTGCACACCACATGTTCGAAGAAATGCCTGAATGGAATTTTTGTAAGTAAGGCTTTATTATTATGATTATTATTAGGTTTATTTTTTCAATTTTATAACATTTTGATAGAGTAAAATAGTAAATAGTGAATTGTATCTAAAATACAAATTTACATTGATCCAAGAATGTACCAAAAAGTGACAATGACAAGTAAAAGAGAATGAATGTGAGTGAAACCAACCACATATGAAAAAGATCCCATTCCATATCCAGTTGCTAGCCTCCCTATGTCTAAAGGTATTGGACCCTGCATGGAAGTTAAAAAAAAATGTCAAATTAGTTGAAAAAAGTTGTGTCAGAAAAGTGTGTAAGAGTTTTGTAAGAAGAAAAAAGAACCTCAAAAAAGAAAATGACAAGCCAGCCTGCAACACAGAAGGCACTTGACACCCTCATTGCCTGAAAACATTCCACACATAAACAACTTGAACACCTTGAATGCCAAAAATCACAATCTCCCTTAGCTTACCCCTTTTCGACCAATCAAATCAGCAATCGGTCCGGCTGTTATGGCGCCAATCATGGCGCCGAAAGTCAAGATGGAGCCAAACAAAGAATACTGCAGTCATACCCAAAATTGGAGCAGAATTAGATCAAATCCATGGTTAGTTTAATTTGCTAGCACCAACAATAATCATGATGAATTACCTCTGCCAAAGATAGACCAAGATCAGTTCTAATAGCATCTTGATGAGTAGGAGAAGAATATCCAGCCTGCAATTTCAAACACTCATATCTATCAAACTCTTCAAACAATATATCATAAAGATGAATTTCCCTCATGATTCAGATAGACCATAGCTTATAATAAAAAATTAAGAAAAACGAATCTAGTATACGAATTGAAAGTGTAGGGCATGCTACCAATAATTGTCTTGATTCTTGAATATTCTGTTTTATTATTATTATTATTATCTTTTTGTTGCCACTTAAGTTTGAACTTTATGGAAATTATCGCAGCTAGCTAGTCACCACGACCCCAATCTAGTAGTGATGTTGGAAAACTTGATAAATATGAGATAAAATTTATAAAGCTGTAGAAAGAGAAATCTGAATCTAATTTAGATGAGGAAAGGGTTGTTCTACAAGAAAAGTATTTGCATATTTTTTATTCTTTATAATATATATAATGCATGATAAAAAAAATAACATTATCAATCATCCATTCTTTACTTTTTGTTGTTTGCTAAGGAAGAAGGCAAATTTTACTTCACGTGAAGAAAATGATGCATATAGAAGAGAGTACCCTTAGATCTAATACTTCTAATTTTTGTAGTGATATTCTATAGCTTTTTTTGCGTACTTGGACATTGATGGTGAAGAGGATGGCTTTGAAAATATGAAGGAAGACAAGGGTAGTTTGGGAAGTGAGCAGAAAAATATTAGATGCATCATTTGTTATTAGATTTATGGTACTCCTGTATATTATAGGAAAACAAATTCAATTAGCATGTACATTATTGAGAAGAAAAACTGCTATCATATCAAAATCTGTGTTATAAAACTTATTTAGTATAAATTTTATTTTTATATTTAAAAGTTTATTTGTCTTGTTATCTATATTCTGTTTAAATTTTATTTTTATATTTAAAAGTTTATTTGTATTAACGGTTTACTATTTTTCAAATAGAAAAAAAAAACATATAACTATTAAAATCGACGATAAAGTTGTCGTTTTTAAAAGTTAAAATAGACACATCTAAATAATTAAATCGACGGCAAAAATGTCGATTTTATTCAAGCACATATCGACGGCCTTGTCGTCGATTTTATTAAACATATTATAGACAAAAGTGTTGTTGATTTTATTGAGTTAAATATCAACACAAAGGCTGTCGATTTTATTGAATCAATTATCGACAAAGAGGACGTCGATTTTAAATAATAATATCGACGGCAATGTTGTCGATTTTATTAAGAATGCAAAATTCTCACACCCATATTACAGACGGAACTGACGTCGATTTTATTAAATTATTATCGACGGCCATGAAAGCCGTCGATTTTATTAGCATTTTGAAAAATCGACAAGCTTTATAGCGACCAACTGCGCCGTCTATTTTGCCGTCGAATTTCAATATTATTGACGGCTAAGCCGTCGATTTGACCGTCGATTTTAACGACGTTTCTTGTAGTGAATATAATATAACAAAATTATAAATTTGGATAACCACTTTATTTTGACCAAATTTTTAATGAGATATAAAATAGTAATTAGTGATGCTACTTTATTTTAACTCAAATCTCTCCTAAAAAAATCTTAAATAGATAATCACTCTACTAAAATTAATTTTTAACATAGAAATATAAAATAATAATTTGTGATACTCCACCAAAACTAAATTCTAATATACATCCAAAATACAAAGACCAAATAGTGTAATTACTCAATCCAAAATACAAAGAGAGGATATCAAAAAATACAAATCAATATTCTCTAATCAAAAGAGTGACTAGTAACTTAGCATACAAAATAAATATGGAGACATAACACAAAAAAAATCTTATAATTTTCTCTTTAACATTTACTAACTACAATTCATAATTCCTGCACTACAATAAAGTAGTCAGATTTATCGATGAATTTATTAAAAAATACGTCCGTAACCTGTTTATCTTTGAATTTAGTGTCAGAATAAATCTAACAGTATAAATCTCGTTGGTAATTGTTTATTGATAAATTTTTTTGTTTGTCGTTAATTACTGACAGATTTAGCGATAGATATAAATATTTAATTGCGAAATTTTGGAGCTTGTTACCGTCAAATTTTTTTCTCGGCAAATCTCACGGTAAATTTATATTTTAATTTTTTTTAAATTTATTTAAAAATTTAATATATAATTTTAAATATTTAAATTTAATAATTTTTAAACTAACAAAATTCAAAATTTTACAATTTCTTATAATAATTTGTATATAATTTTTAGTTGAAAGTTTACAAACAAGTTTAAATACCAAAGTATATTATTTAAAAAAAAAGAATTCAATTAAGTAGAAAAATCATATTTAAAATACACCAATTAACTAACTAACAATTAACTAATTTATCGTCTACAACATCAACCATACATTGCCATAAATTAAGGCAATACAATAGCCAAATCAAATACTAATTCATCATAACCAATAAAAATGTCAACTATCGTTAATATTAATCATCTGAGATAATTCTAAAAGTTAAAAAATAAATAAGTTGTCTTAGTTACCCAAAATTCAATCTTAGTTCTTCAATTAAGTTTGATAGAACTTAATCTGTCAAGTTATTATTTTGTAAAAATCTTAAACAACTAAAGAGAGTCTAATTAAAAAAAACAAAAAATAAAAAAGATAAAAGAATTACAGAGGTAATAAATTAATAATCAATAATAAACAGTAAATGTAAACCCCGGTTAAATTAGTTAATAAATTAATTTTTAATAAAGAAGAATAGAAATGCGAATATTATATCAAATTGGAATAGAGCTCATCGAAATAAGAATTTTGACACTAATTTCGAAAAAAACGGTCCAAATTGGATCGTATAGACCGAACCGGTTGAACCGAGCTCAAACTGGGCCATCGGTCCAACCGGACCAACCCATTAAAAAGAGCCACGGGCTCTTCTTTTTCTCATTTCCTCAACGAAGTAGCAAGCATTCCAGGAAGAGGGAGAAGAGAAACCCACGTTTACGGTGAATTCAATTTTCCGTAACTTCTCCATCCGAGCTCCGATCGCCGTACCGTTTGCGGCCACACGTTCACCGCGTCGAGCTCTACGTTTCTACCGGAACAATTTCATAGGTAACTCGTTTTTCTGTCTTTTCCCCCAATTTTGAAAAATTAAGTGGGGATATTGAATTTCTTTGTTCTTTTGATGTTTTAGGATCCAATTAGCTTGAGAAAAACGTTCACTCTTGCTTATGTGAAGCTTGGTAAGGTGAGGAAACCATAATTCTATTTTAATTTTATTGAATTTGAGCTTTGAGTATTAAATTGGGTATATATGTGTTATAAATGTGTATTAGGTTGTAAATAAATAATTGGAGCTCGAAATGATGAATACTGGAACTTGGAGGAAGCGGATTAGTTGAGGTTTTGAGGGCTGTGTTCTTTTAGAAAAATTGTCTTGGAATAATACTTGGGAATCGACTAAGGTATGGTTTAGGTTTCTTGCATTTAATATATAATGTTCTGTGAAAACTTAGGCTAGATGACCATAGGATAAGTTGGAATGCAGGTGTATATTTAATGTTTAGTAATGGGTTGATGAATATGCTTGGTTTGGTTTGGTGATTTGTTTGTAAGATGATATTAGTTGCTAGTTGGATCTTTGAAAGGATATGTGATTGAATTGTTGATTGTATGGCTATATTTTGGTTTGGTTGAATGATAATTGATGAAAAGATATGGAGCTTGTTGAGGATTATTGTTGGCAATTTGGATTGGTGGTAATAGGTTTGAAAATAATTGGAACGGAAATTTTGAATGAAAAAAGAGGTATTTTGTGTTAAAAGCCTAGGATTTGTGAACTATGATTCTTAGTTGAATTTGGTTGTTGGATTTGAATATTGTATGAGTATAATTGTTGATCTGAGGTAGATTTATTGTGGTGATTGTTATGATGATGAGGAAGCGTATGTTGAATTGAAAAGAATGCAGGTTTGGACCCGAAAAGGGTGGCAAAGTCCGAGTTTTAGAGGAGATGTTGCTGAAATTTTATAAAAATTAGGGATTTTGTTTAGATGATTATTTAAAAAGATTTAGATTCAAAGGTTATATGGTTTGATTTTGAGTTATTAAGAAAATGAGCATGTTTTAAGTTTGATTCAATTAGAAAAGAATGAATTATGTTTTGAATTGGAACTATTGATGGACGGAATGGGATGTGTGATAATGAAAGATAAGGATTGAATATGATTGATGTATGATGATGAATGAGATGCGATTGAGAATGATGTGGATGTTGATGAATTATAATTGAATTATTTATATGGCTTGAATAATTTAATGATCTGAGATACGAGGTTCCCTGAATTAAGTGCCGTGGCTTGCCACCAGGTGTACCAGGTTGAAAACTCGATATTCTGTTGACCCTACGACGTAAGTGTGACCGGGCACTATATAAATTCCCGGGAGTGTTACCCCCATTGAGTAATATTGATTATTTGAGATAAATCTATGCATAGACTCTTGGGGATGCACGTCGGGGGACAGTCTAAGGACAATTCAGACTTGTCGGGTTGGCTGGATAACCGACAGATGAGCCTCATCAGCCATAGGACAGGCATGCATCATCTGCATATTACTTGAATTACTTGCTTGTGCATTAGTTGGGTGTGCCTAACTATATTTTCCATGTTAAATGTGTAATTGTTACCTGCTGTATTTGTAACCTTCTTGTGCTTGCTTATATCTGTTTAACTGTCTGTGAAATACTGAAGGAAGTGGAGGTATAGAGGAACGGCAATATGGGGTTTAGATTTAAGGTTAAGTCAAGTCAAGTTTAGGTAATCTTAGAAAACCACCTTTTATGGCTTCTGTTTAATACTTTAAGCTCTATAATATGAGTGTCGGCGTTCTAGGATTTACTCTGGCATTCACATGACCTTATATATTATGTGTGTGGCACATTTACCATACTGAGAACCTCCGGTTCTCATTCCATACTATGTTGTTGTTTTTCAGATGCAGGTCGAGAGGCATCTCGTTAGGCGTCTGGACTCTTGAAGCAGAGTGGTTACAGGGTTATTTTGTTATGCTATAATGTATATATATGTACTTAGCTTTCTCTCCACATAACTTATTCTTTTTGATCCTCCTAAAGGTGTATGGAGAGGCAGTATTTTGTTTATGTACATTTGTGTTTTGGATATGTATATATATGTATATATATGTGTATATTCTCCGGCCAGTCTTGACTTTGCAGGCTGAGTCAGGAGCTCGTTATTTTGTATCTTTGACTCTCTGTTCCTGTTTTGGGTTACTTTACACTTGACAGCGGTAGCTTTCTTAGCACGCAAGTTAACTCGTTTCTCGAGCGTTGCGCTTTTATTTCGCGATTTTTATTCCCTCTATTCTTCAAGATTCCTAGCATATTATAGTACAATGTTAAGATGGAGTTTTCTTTTCTAAAAAACCTAACCTAAAAAGTACAATAATAGTAAAGGAAAACTACTAAAACTAAAGTTGAAATAAGAAACAGAATAAACTTACCAATGTGAATTGTCATCGCTAAAAATTTGCTGAGATCTAAAAAACAGAAGTAAATAATCACAAGTGAGAACCTAACGGTTTCTAATAGGATTTTGAAATCAAAGACAACTACATAACGAGACACTGGCTCTAAATATCTTAAGTCACAACTCAATCTCCAAACCTAGAAGCCAATTTAAACCATTAGCGTGACTTACCTTTTTATTAAATTTAACTTTCACTCATTGATCTAACTTTTTTCCTTTTTTTAAATTCGATTCTTTTTCTTTCTTGCCATAATCTAGATTGAAACTTAGGGGTATCACTAAGATTCAACATGTCCTCTGCCTCTGTTACCTCCCCACACTCGATAAACACAAGCAATTTAAACAATAACAAGCACAATAATTCATAAATAAGTCATGTAGAACAAGTAGCACATATTCAATCAAATAGACAATTCCAAAAAAAAATTCTAACCATAACACAGCAAATTACAAGGATAGTGCAAACTAACCATAACATAAAATTAACATTAAGGTCAAAATTTTAACAAATAATTTGCATCAAATATCAAGCAACAGTAACTAACAATACTAGTACTATCATTTGTATAAATTTTAGAATAATTATTATCTAAATACCCAATCGCTGAAATAGATAATCTTTTCAATTCAAAATCCTTTAACATTGTAAATGAATGATATCTAAATTACAAAGTAGTCGCAAAATGATAAAAATTGTGGAAGGAATAGTGAAGAATTTACTTGAATGGAGAAATGAAGCATCCAGAGGAAGAAGAACCAGAAGTAGAGATGGACCTGAATGGTGGTTCAAAAAAGGGGATTAGGACAAAAAAGAGGTTAGAGTTTTTATTAAAAAAATGAAAATAGAATAGAATAAGGAGAGGGATAAGGACAACCTATCTGAACGACAGAAGAGAGACATAGCTCTGGCGACAGAGGGGCGATAGTGGCAGCTCTTCTAACGGTGGTGGAGACAGATGGAGCGAGCAACTTCGTTTGAGGCAATGAAACATGATCCAGACAACTTGACACAAACTTTAGAGAAGATTGGGGGAGGGTGGCCAGAGGGGCTGCCAGAAGATGTTGTAGGGGAGACAGAAGAGAGAGGAGAATGGGGGAGAGAGAATGGTGTTCTCAAAAGTGAGGGAGATGACTGCACATTTTGAATTTAGATTAGGTTTATTGGAGGATAAATTCTACGGTTATCTCAACGCCAATTTTTCTTATTTTTCCTCTAATTATTACCGACGAATTTACTGTCAAAATATCAAATCCGACGATAATCTTTGTATCCTACGAATTTATTACCAAATCTGCTAGTAAATTTACCAGTAAACTTGTCGCTAATATTCGATGCTAGATCCAACAATAATCCAACAGTATTTAACATTTTTTTTGTAGCGTTAACAATATAATATTCATAAATTTAAGGTCAAATTACTTATTTATACTATTTTTAGACCCAAAAATACATCCAACCAAACAACTTGCAAATAAGTTGTCGTAAATGATCATAATATAAAAATTAGTTAACATTTTCGATTATAATATAATATGATACTTATAAACACTTGTAATTTGGTTCATGATGATTCTACTATGTTCTTCAATTTGATATTTGTGCAATTTATCCGCATTCATTTCTAACACATAGGTAGATCAAAATTGATTTTGACTTTTTTTATAATGTTAGGTTAGGTAATTAATTTTTTTCGATTAACATCAATCAATCTTTTAAAATTATTTAATTTAATTTAAAATTTAAACATATACTATAATTTATAAATCTTAAACTCTAAATTCTAAATAATAAATTTAAATATAAAATTGACTGATATTGACCTACTAAAAATTAATTTCCTATATTTTTAATTGGGTGATCTTTGAGTTCTGCAGATAGTATATACTACTAGCTTAGTAATAAAACTCTAAGTCTCTAACATCACTTCTTGATATGAAACAAAAAAGGGAAAGAAATTGAAATTCAGTTTACATGAGTGGTGTTTCAAGGACATGCCACTATGCATATATTAATAAAGGAATGTTAATGGGAATTTATTATTGAGTATATTAGCAGAGAGCCACTGTACTGTCTGTATTTGCGGCGGTTCAATCACTGGATTTTAATGCCAACAAGTTTCTTAACTACAATACACTACATAATGCTATAGCCACCACTTTATACATATCATTCTTCTTAACATGCATTCATGTAACTACTGTATCGATAATCAATTGGTCCATAAAATATCGTACCCTATAAATATGTACCCCATTATTATACTATGTGTGTATGTCGTTACATGTTAGAGACACATGTCGTTGAAAATAGCTTCTAGATCAGTACATGTCATTGTTAAGGGTCATATTAATAATTAGTTATGACTCTCTACAGTTGAATTAGTATTTGAAGCGTGCAAACTAATCCAGGCAGTGCAAGAATTTCTAAGAGAAATTAACGCTGTATTTGCGTCTTAATCTTCTACTTCACTCTGATTAAAAGTATTGGTTCCATTTTTAACTTGTACTATATGTAGCTTGCTACTCTAGGGTTGCACGCGAATCGGATCGGATCGGATATGGCCAAAATTTCGATCCGATTCACACTAAAATTATCGAATCGGATCGGATCCAATATCTGCAGTTTTTAAGGTTGGATCCGATTTGCGGATCGGATCGGATATCGGATATCGGATATATCCGCAAAACACAAAAATATTTTTAAAAGTTTATTTTTATTAAAAAAATATCAATAAAATTTATTTTTTTATTCTTTTAAATATGTTTACTTTTAAAATAATATTAAACATACTTTTTTTAAATAATAAATTAAAATAATACAACATATATGATAATTATTAGTTGAAATAAAATATAAAAAAATATTTACTTATTTATTTCTTTATTTTTGCGTACATGCGGATATGCGGATACCAACACAAAATCCGCAATCCGATCTGATTAGTGTGCGGATCCGAAAGCCTTGCGGATCGGATCCATATCCGCAATTTTTGAATCGGATTCGGATAAATACCGCGGATATGCGAATCGGATCCGATCCATGAACACCGCTAGCTAGTTAGCTTTGACTATGCTATTTAATTATTTATTTATTTATTTGATTTGTTTGCATGCGTGTGTTTTTCTACACACATTAATTAAAATGAGCAAACGTCAAACATGTACCATCTCAACATGGAGTCTCCTATAATATACATAATTATCTTTCATTATAAACGAGTTTTGTGTTTAGTTTTAGTCCTGTGTTTGTTTCAAAGAATTTTACCTTTTTAGGAATTGTTTATTTACAAAATTATATTATTCTCATGTTTGTTTAAAAATTTTTAGTCTAGTTTATAGAAATAATTTCTTATTCAAAATATAAAATTTTATTCTTATCCAAACAGATAGATGGGTATTTGATATTTCCATATCAAAGAAATGAAAATTAAAATATAAAAAGTACTATTATTACCTCCCTAAATTATATATTTCTTATAAAAAAAATCTCCTCGTTTTATTGATATTGAGACTGTTTTAGAAATTTAAGATTTATTTTTGGGAATATGCATAATGAAACAAATGTATCCTAATTTAATTTTGTAATATTAAAAATAATTTCCAATGATTTGTAACACTAAATAAACAAACATTTTATAACATCGAATATAACATTTCAGAGAACAATGAAATATATATTATTAGTCTTGAAATAAAACATTCCAAGGTTATTAGCATAGGAAAAAATAATTAATTTAAAATGTTTATTTTCGACATTTAATAATTGTGTTAATAAATCATTTAAAAAAATTTGACATCATTAATTATAAAAAATATCTAAAAACACTTTTTATTACGAATTCCTAATTATTGAAAAAAAAATATATATTGACAATATTAATATTGATTTTCAGCTATTTTTGTTAGTGAAAATTAGTGTTAATAATAAGCATGACCACGTCAAAAGAAATTGATATATTAAAACAATTAAAGGATATACAGATTTCTACTGTACAAATTAAACATCACATGTTGATGCAGTAAGAAAACAACTGCACCTTATGTCTCTTTATCATTAGACAGTCAAATACATATATTTGCATTGATTTTTACATCTATAATAATTTATATTTTGCTAAGCAAAATATTTGGACTATGCATAATAAACATAAATGTAGTAATAACAATAGTAATAATTAAGAGAACCACCATGACATGTAAATGGTCAATTAAAGATAAACTCAATATTAATAAGCTCGTTTTCTTTGTTTTTCTTGCTTGCGTTTCCATGGGACCATTTGCTTAAAGCTTTCATAAATGCTTGCCTGCAGTTATAAATAAAATTAAATACTAAATAATGTTACTAGCTAATTCATAATATATATAGCATCTGTGATTAAGATATATCAAAACCTAACCTAATCAATTTTAATCAATAAAATAATTTATTACACTACTATCCAGTCGGTGCAATTTCCTCTGTAGCAATGAATTGAAAGTCCAGCTTTTGGGCACCAGAAAATGTAGATGCTTTATCAGCCTCGTGTATTTTCTTTATGCACAAATTAAAATTAAGAAAAAATGTCTCATCATAATTAAGTGTAAAGTGTATGACTATAATAATTAACCTTTTATTTTTTTATAATATTAAACTATGCTGGTTAGTTGTAGCCACCCCCCTAAACAATATGACCAAATGCAAAGACATATATTTTTGGTCAAAAGTTAACTTTATGATTTCGGCCACTGGAAATGACTAGTAACAAAAAAAAAATAGCCAAAATTAATTAAAATTTATCTTATTTAATATTTATTAATTATTATAATATTTAATAAATATTAAATAAAATAAATTTTGACTTTTTTTCTATAATATTATCGTTCTAGTCATGCCCCCCATATGTGTTTTTAATAATGCATACCTAACCTCAGTATGTTCATTGTGCATGGGACTGCTTCTATATAACTAATTGTATTCTGAATTATTTATGCCACGAAATAATTTTATAATTTACAACTAACAATTATAATATATCTAAATGATGATGATAGCTAAAACACACATGATATGAAAGTGAAAATTGAAGAGTAAGAAAATGAAATGATTAATTACCCAAAAATGTGAGTTTGTGTTGGAGTGGTTGTTAGAGAGGCTCAAGTAGCGGCGTGGAAACTTAACCTTCTTATTATTATGATGAGGGAAAAAGTCGAAAGTGCCCTCGGGATCATGGTGGGGGATGTTGGTGGAAGTGGGAAACCTTGCAGACCCAAAAGTGGAAAAAGAATTATTGTGAGTGTCCCGGGGAGTTCTGTAGGAAGTGGTGAAGGACATGGCCCGGCCCACGTAAGGCCCAGCCAAGACGGTGGTGGGAGAAGGCACGTCCATGCTCGACACTTTGTTGTTGGAGTACTCTAAAAACAACAACCTCGGAGGAAGCTCCAACGATCTAGTATCCTTTTCGTTAGTGTCCACGTGGCAAGGCTGCCTAGGCTTACCGGGTGCTTCCTCCCACTTGAAAGGCACGGACACTGGCGCCGTGTGCGGCGGAGGAGGGGGAGAGTCCGGTGGTGTGGTTGGACGGGAGGAGATGAGCATGGACAACCTTGAGTGTGGTGACTCCATCTTTCACTTTATGGCAACCAAGTCAAGTGGGTGTGTGTGCTTTTATAGAGATGCAAAATTAATGTCTACCCAAAATGCTGAGAGATAGGGACACAAGTATATTATTCTTATCTTCCTTTCTTGAGTTATGCTAAGTGACACTAAAATTAGTCACTAAAATTAGCTATTAGTATAAAATATATATTAAAATATAAATACATATTAAAAATAAATTAAATTATATATATATTTATATATAAATATATTAGTAGTTAATTTTAGTATATAAATAATATTTTTATCCTATTTTTTAAGGTCACATTAGGAAAATAAATAGACCAATTTAATATTCATTAAAAATATTGAATTAGTTTGAATTCTCTATGATTAAATTTTTTATTATAAAAAAATAATAATTTATTCTTAGCAAAGTTACTATATTTATATTTTGTATACTTTTTTTTAGAGGAGTATTAAGAAGTCAGCACTTTTGTTAAATTCTGGTTAGTATTTAATCATAAAAAAATTAAATAATTTTATACTATTAGATACAATCTCACACTATTAAAAATAATAAATAAAATATTATTGATGATTAATTGATAACTAAAAACCACAAAATCTACTAATCCTCTAGATTTTTTTTTCATATATATTATCAGTCAATTATGTTATATGATAGTAAATTTTTAGTACTTGGGTAATTATTTAAATCATCCTTGCATTTAATTAATTAACAATGATATATCTAAAGAAAAATTGACAATTATCTGAAAAGAACATATATATATATATATATATATATATAGAGAGAGAGAGAAAGAAAAAAGGACTAGATGGTTATAGTTATACAAATAGTAATAAGATTCTTTTTATTTTTAATTTTTTATAAAGGTGAAGACTTGAAAAGTCTGTAAAGGTGGTGAGATAAATTCGAGTTGAGAAAGTTTTGGGGACAGCAATTTTTGTATTTTGTGGCCAGCACTTAACTATCAAAAAGAAAATTGAGTGATCTTCCACCGTTGGATATAATTTCACACCATTAAAAATATTATTGATGACCAATTAATAATTACAAAATACAAAAGTTGCTGACCCTCTAGCATTCCTCATTTGAGTTTGGTATGGTTTTATTATTATGACTTTGGTGGTTTCAATTGCGAAAAGGAAAGAAAGTGTTCACTCTCTGCCCCTATTTCAAGGTAATAGTGACTCCCTCACTTATTCATTTCTTTTAATTTTATATACTAATCTTTTCTTTTCTGGACTTGTAACAACCAATTAGTGGCAGTAACATCACCGGTAAATTTAATTAAATAATAATAATAATTTCTTATTTCCTACGGTTCTATATTGATTATTAAGATTATGATCTTGTGTAAATTTAAAATGATTGATGATAACTTGGATGTGCAAGCAAATTAAGAGTAATAATAATAAAAATTGATTGATCTTAATCCTCAACGGTTTTATTCACACATTTTCGATCGCTCTAAATAAGTTATTAATGTTCGTAAACGAAAAAGCACCTTCCTAGCACCCACTGTATTTGTATGTTTTTATTTTATTTATGGTACGCTATTGACATGTCGAATTGATGAAGAAAATGAATGGAATTTATGAATATTATTGCAACAACATGCATCTCACTTGTTTACAGTACTTTACACATGTATTCCAAATTTCCAATTACTTCTTAATAATTAGCAGCTGCGCATAATCTATTGCTCATACCAAAACATAATTACATGTACATAACGTGGGAAATTCAATTTAGTACTTTCAAAGTTCTAATTGATTTGTATTTGTGTTCATAAAGTAATATACTATAATCTTTAGCAAGAAACTAATATAGTATATATTAGTACAAAAATTTGACATTGTAAATAACTCCATCATAGTGTAACGGAATGTCATTTGATTTTTATAAATAATTGAGTCGATGGTATGCAGATCAAAATATCATAACAATGGGTTATTTCACGAAAATACTAATACAAGAGTTTGACTTATCATGAAAAATGGAATCGAATCAGTAATTTTTATAGTCGAAGTATGATAATTACACGTGATGCTATCTAGAAATACTATACTATATAGAACGTGAGACATAAAGTTTGAAATTTAAGATTTTTTATGGTCAAGACAAGGTCTTAATCTGAAAGATAAGAGAAGAGTAAAACATTCTACAAATTTATTCTTAGTCTATAAATTAAAAAAAATACAGAAATAAAAAAAAAACTTCAATTAAACACTACACTACCACACAAAATTCTGCAAAATTCATAGTCATACTAACTGCCCAAAAAATTAATAGAATACAAGTATATGTAAATGTCTAAAGTCAGCCTTTTTTTATTTATTTTATTTGTTTCTTTTATTTTTCCTTTTATGTCTAATTCATTTTGTTATTTTGATTTTCTTTTCAAGTACTTTAATTTTTTTTCTTTATTTTAAATTTCGATTCACTTGTTATTTCATTTATAGTTCTTATTCATTATATTTCATTTTTTTTTGTTATTTTTATCTTTGTATTATTTATTTTCTTCAAATATTTTATTTTTAAGTTTTTATTTTGTTAATTATCTATTTTAAGCTTTGTCTATTCTTTTGCATTGTAATTTATCATAAATATTTTGATATAAGTCGTTTCGACATCAATTTTAAGTAATTTTTAGGTTGAGTTTATTTTTTTTAAAAGAGTTGTATCTACTCTTCAAATTAAGATATTGATACAAAATTAATTCGACATCCTATTGAGATTATCAAACATGAAGCAAAACATTATATATAATGTTCATTTATTTTATTATTCCCTTGCATTGCCTCGACAATTATTTGTTAAAGAGTTGAGTTGACAATGATGATAGTAGTTAAATAAGATGTATTAGATATCATATGTTTTCATCTGTGTTTTAGAATATTTTTTTAAACTCGTTATTATTAAGAACTGAATTTAAAAGTATATATAAAAAAATTAATTTTGATGATTATTTTGGATTCTAAAAAAATTCTAAAAAATACGGTATAAAAATTATATATAGCAATTTTTTATCAATTGACATAATAGTATAATATCTAATAATTTATTTTAAGAGTTTAATGATTATTTTATAGTCGTTATTTTTTCTTAAAAGAAAAAATTATAATATTGATTATATAAATCAACAAACAATTCATGAAAAAAAAATTATTTTTTCAAATTAACTAAATCTAAAAGATAATTTATAGCTTCATAATGATATAAGAAAATATAAGAAAATGAGCTCATAATATCGTAACTTCGTAAAATATGCATTATATATTTTAAATATATACACTCACGAATGACTTCTAAATTAGTATCTCTCGCGAACTATATTAACTTGAGCATTAAAATTCTTGCAGGTACAGTTTTCTATCATGTAAATGACGAATTCGGGACATTGAAAACTCAGAAATTTATTTAGGTAACTTCTACACTTGAAAAAAGTAAACACGCTATAGAACAATTTAATAATTTAAAATTTTTAAATTAATAATTTTATGACATGAAGCCAGATTGTATAAGATAAAAATAGAAAAATATAAAATAAATAAAACATGTTCATATTCAAGTGATTTCTTGACAAGATTTAAGAGAGCTAGTGACTTCATGAATATGCATAATCAAACTCTCGATTTGTTCTTTGTATTTTTATTATTTTTACTTTTTTTTATAAATTATAAATATGATCTTAATTGTATTTTATGGTGGTGATTTGAGATTCTGGAACAAAAGAATGGAAAATTTTGTGGTGCTGGAGTGGTGGTGAATCAGTGTTACCAATGATGGTAGAGGGTATATTTTAGATAAAAACACTTAAAACTTTTTATAAGAAAAATACTTAACATTGAAGTTAACCTTTACATTTAAAAAAAAAAAATCAAAGAGAGAACATTTTAATATTGTAAACGAAGAAAGTGCCTATTTTATAAATAGAAGAAAAGAAAGTATGTATTTTATAAATTAAAAAAAAAAGAAGAATGTTATTTTTCTGTATATAATATAAATTTTTTTTATAAATTAATATTTTTAATTAGTTAATATAAAATGTTGATATATATATATATATATATATATAACAGTAACACCTTAAAGATTTTCCTTTTTAAACGTGGCTGACGCAAAAAGAAGCTACAATTAGTCGATAGAATGCTAGTGTCAACCAAAAAAGCATATGGTTTTATGATTAATTAAATAAAAAAAAAATGAGATAAATACTGAATGAACAAAGATATATAAATGATTGAAAGAAAGACTTGAAATGATTAAACACCGAATATTTGTAAAGGAATTCAGAAATACGTTATGGTTGTACTTTGATATTATTTTTGAGGTCATTTTTTCAATAATTCAAATAAAGAGAGAGAAAATACTTATTAATAAATGAACATTATTAAGACTAAGAGACTTGTCTTTATCCTAATAATATAAAGGAGAATTAGAGTCCTAGACAAAACTCCAGTCAAAAAACTAAAAAGAAAATTAAAGGTGAAGGATAATATAATGGAAATTTGGTGCACTAATACTAGGCACTTTTTTTCCCCCTTTTAATTGTTTATTAGTAGTATTATTTTTCGGCTTTTAGAACATGGTGGAAGATATTGTATAATCCTAAATAAACACGACAATGTGAGAAATTAGAAAGTAGCTAGAGAGATTCGTTAATTTTTATTGCTAGTTGCTCTCATCATGATATGCTTTTCATGAGATTATTCCAAAGTTAAACATTTATAATTTGTTAATTTTTTCCTTTTGTGTCCACTAGTATTAGCTTTTCCTAATCAAGTTACCAATCTTATTTGTTCACTGCTACTAATAATCTTCTATGAGCTCCTAATTAAATTAGATATTTCAATAGCTGACACTATTTATGAATAATAATTTATCAAACTCAATGAAAAAAAATTATTAGAATGATGATAAGATGATAGATAAGGGAAAAAATTTTTTCCCTTAAATAAGTCATGCATTAACCATTGCCAATTTCTTCATCATATGGTGAAAAAATAAATAAATAAATTAAAATGACTGAAAGTTTATTCACCTAACTAAAGATCGAGTAATTTATCAAAAGAAAAACGTGGGAAAAAAAAGTAAAGAAAAAAGGTAGGTTGATACAAACTGATAAAAACGTAAAAACCCACTTGTTAGTTTTAAGAATAGATGGATTTGCATTGTGTTTTTGTGGTGTTGGGTTTAGTGTCTTGTTTTGGGAATTAAAGTGGAAGGTAGGCCTAATGAGATGGTTTAGTGTCTATTTATATGCTACATTAGTTCATAATCTTATCATAACTTTAGGCCACTCACAACCAAAAAGAAAGAAGAAAATTATAGCTTAGAAAATACATGTGTGATTTAATTTATTTTCAATGTATATTTATATTTCAACATATATTTTATACTGATAGTTAACTTTAGTAACTAATTTTAGTATATATAACATAGTCGCATACCAAAATATCCATGTGATAACTAACACTATGTTTGTTTGAGAGGAAAATGGAAGAAAAGAAAAGGAAAGAAAGAAAATGTGAAGGAAAATGATTATTTTTCTTTGTTTGGTTGAGAAGGAAAATTAGAGAGAAAAGAAAATGGAGAGAAAACTAATGTTTCTCTCTCTACTTCCAATACTACTCTTTCACTTTTTCAATACATTTTATAATATAAGAATAAAATTGTCTTTTTATAACATTTTTTTTCTTCTTATTTTCCTTCCATCCAAACACATCTAAAGAAAATAAAAATCTACTCAATTTCGTTCCTTTCTTTTCTTTTCTTTCTATTTTCTTCTTCTTTATTTCTTTCTTTTCTTCCAACCAAACATAGCCTAAATGCTTTTTATTTTTTTATCAAAGAAAGAGACTGGAACCCGCAACCTCTTAATTGAGTATGGAGAGACTATGCCATTTGAGCTATTACTCATTGACTAGCCTAAATGCTTTTTTACTCTTAATTCTTAAAGTTATTGCATAAAAGCGGCATTTTCAAAGTTGTAACAGAACCACATTTTTGTTATCATGTTCCTTTGAAGATTCTTTAATATGGAAAAGAATTTGGTAATTCAATAAAAATATCAAAACTGCTACGTGTGCATTAAAAATTAGTCACCAAACATTAGAAAATACTAAGCATATTTTTGTCTTTTTATTTTAATTATTTATATTTTAATAAAACTTAATGATTATCCTAATACTTATACACAACTTAAAAAATATTTAATTTAAAATGAGAGAACTACTGTCAATATTATATAAAGTAAAAAATAACTGGAAGGAATGGTTGTAGAGCTTCTAATCCATAATGGCGGCAAAAAGAGAAAATATTAAGGAGGACAAAAGAAAAAAAAGAAGAAAAAAGTGTTTGCTAGCGAATCAAGTTTTTCTTATTAATTCACCCAATACATGAAATGGATTGGATCAACAAAAAATGATAAAGGATTCCACAATGTCTAGTCTTAGGTCACTGGTCATGGAAGCAAAAAAGGGCTTATAAGCTAAAGCAATCATATAACTACTCCAATAAAACTTATCAAATAAAGATTATACTACTTATTATTATATTCTTTACATTCCACTTTTACTTATGCTAACAGATACAGCAATATACACTTAATAATGCATTATACAATAAGATAATTCTATAATATAAATTTTGATGTATATCGTATGATGCACGGACACGGGACACGATATGATATTGAATACGTCGACATACGAATTTTAAAATCTTATAAAACACAGAGACACGCATACATATAAAATATAAAGTATTTTTTAGATAAATCGTAATGATATTTTGATATTTTATTGATATTAAAATATAAATTAAATTTTTAATTATTTTTAATGTCTTGTTTTAATTATATCAAATATTTAAAATATTTTTGGTTTTAATAAATAATAATATATACTATATCTAAATTTATTTCAAGAATATATGTTAATAATAAGACTGGACACGCTGACACATGATAATATTTAGGTGTGTCTAAGCGTGTTTAGAGAAGAATTTTTTATTTTTTATTAAGACACGGTTGGACACAGCAGACACACGTGTCGTATCTGAAATGTGTCCAACACGCGAATACGATAACTCAGCGAAGTGTCCGTGCTTCATAGTGTATATCTATTAAAATCATACCATTAAATTATTTTAAAATATCATGTATCATGTTAATATGGATGCATTAAAATCATTCCCCAATGTGGAAAAGCTTTTGCCTATAGCCATGTTACCTCACCTTACCTTGATTTATAATGGTGGGTCCATGACTTCCTTGAAATTTCAATTCCATTAGAACTGTGTGATTTGCATATATACACATACACATTGATGATGTTATTAACTGTAGTAATCACTAAACAGTATGCTAATATTTTCTTTTACTATAGCTCTGAGAAAACTTATTGGATAAATAATGTATAAAAACATGTTTAAGTTAAAAAAATGTGTTGGTGGTGAAACTTTCCAATTCTATCTCCTGAAAGATGTGATTCCATCACAAGCAAGTGTTCCTTCAAGGTCACCAATGATTCTTGATGTGCGAACTTCTAGACCCCTTTGGACTTCTTGGAACAGGTTCTTGATGCTGTCAGCAAAGCGCTTCATGTCAATGCCAGCACTCTTCTCCATCTCCTCTGCCACCCCACCATACCCAGAATCAATCTTTGATTGGATTTCCATCAGCTTTTGTCCTGTTGCAACTATGTACCTTTGTAACTGAAATGTCTCCTCTAGAAACTGTTCTAGTGTTGATCTTGCACCACCATTCATGTCTCCACGCCTTGCATATATGTCATTCTCATACTGAAAATTAAGGTGCCAATTTCAAATGGTTATCATTGCTTCATCATGGCATTGCTATATTAAGTTGGACACTAGAATATAGTTTGAATTTCATTGGGACATGTTGAGTATATTTTCATAGGACTAATGTGTCACAACTCAAAAACTAATAAAACTAACATAGAAATGGTGCTTACCATCCTTTTGCAAAGATCATCAGTCTTTTCTTGGAGGGATTGGTATCTTCCAACTTGTTTATTTAGCAAAGCAGTCAAGGACAGATATGCCTTCATACCACCTTTGCTCTCATCACTGGTTTCTGATTTTTCATCACTAGCCTGCATTCCGGCCAACCTTTCGACAAGAACAAGTTGCTGCTTCAGCCTCTTGATCTTGTAAGAAACACCAAGAGCATGGAGATCCATCTTCCATGGGGATTGTTTTGTCTTATTAGATGGCTGGCTGGTAGATGCTATCTTTTCAGCACCATCAACTTCTATTTGATTAGGATTTGGACTTTGGTTCTGCATAATGCTACTACTACCCTCCATAGAAATATCTTTTTCTACTTCAATTTCATTGTTTTGAGACTGCACTACTGAATTAGCATCATTATTGAATTGATCATGTGCCACAGGGTGCACTTCCTTTTCACAATCCACTTCAATCAAAGTTTCCACAATTTCTTGTTCTTTCTCACCTGATTTTCTCTTCACAACCTTGACTTTAGAGCAGACAGCATCTTGTTGCACTGGTTCTGAAGGCTGTGGATGCAAATTTGAGTTGTTATTTCTAATACAGTTGAATGACCTCATTTGTGAGGAAAATTTCTCTTTCAGTGAAGCAAGTTCATCTTCTCTCTCCAACACTAAGGTCTCCAATCTCATCTTGTCATGTCTCAGCTGTGTAACATCCTTCACCAGCCCCTCCAAATGTGACTGAAGCTGCTTTGTTTCTAGTTCCATTCTCAACAACTGCCAGCGAAACGCCTCTAGCTTCTCATCTTTCATTCTCATTTGTTCTGTAAAAGCATCCAGCTCCAAATGGTGCCTTTGTTCAATCAGAGCCGCGTATCTTTCTGCTTCGGCTCGCATCCAATCATCCAATCGCTTAGCATTAGCAGGAATGGCTACAGAGTAAATAGGAGAAAAGGGTAAATACAAAAAGAACTTTGTACATTAACCATACAGAGACAAAATAAACACAAACACATGTTTGGAGAATTCAATCTTACACAAGCCTTCAGTTCTTTGTGGCAAATATTTATCAGCAAAGTGTGGAAAAGAATCTGATTCCTGTGCAATCTGTGATGATCCTGTTGAACTATGCTGCCCAACTCTAGCAGCAGGGAAAACATCCATCCTTGAACTCAAGTTCACCAACATGCTCTTCAAGGAATGTCTCTCATGTTTCCCTTCTGAAACTGCTTTCCACCTTTCAGATTCTTGCTCAGCATGCTTCCTCCTAGCCTTTGACAATTTAACCTCCTTTAACAGCATTTGCTTCTCCGCTGTATCAAGCTTTGATTTCCTCAACATTGCTGACAAAATCTTGTCTTTCTGCTCCAAATCCTTATGTAGCCTTGCAATCTCAATAGACAATTTTTGGGCCAACAATTCTGACTCCTCCTTCTTCTCCAAGACTGAACCGAGCTCCTGCTTTGCAGCCTCCAACTGCTTCATGGCGCGGCCAAGCTCCGCTTCTAGCTGCCGTTGGTTTGACACCAGCTCAATGAAGGCAGTTTTGTGCTTCCTGAGATCAGAGGAGTGTTCCTGAGCTTCAAGCTTAACAGATTCTCTCAATTCTTCTGCTTCCCTTTCAGCCTTTGCAAGATTTTCCTCCAACTCCTTCCTCTTCTGCTCCCCTTCTTGAATCACTTTGTCCCTGGACTCCAGCAAATCCTCCATTTCCTTCAATTTCTGGCTCATTTCAGAGACAGCCTCATCCTTTTTCTTTTCAAACACTCTCAGCTCATTCATCAGAGCCCCAATGTGCTGCCGAAGTTTCCGCCTTTCATGCAACCAACTCTGCTCCTGTGCAGCAAAGATCCCCACAACTTTCTCATTGGCCTTTGCATCCTCATGCCTCATCTTCTTGAGATTCTCAATCTCCCTCTCAGCATTCCTGAGCTTGAAGAGAATCTTCCTATATTCTTCTCCATCCGGAACCCCTTTCTGAACCTTCCACACAATCAACCCAAGCAGCTGTGCACTCCCTTGGAGTATGCTGTCACGGATTTCACTCCATTTTTCAACCTCAACATGTGGTTTTGTGAGTGCTTGGAGTGCAAAAAACGCACAAGAAACACCAAAATACATAGGATACATAATATCAGTGTCACTCTTCTTGTCATACCCAAATCTATTATCCAAGACAGAGAATCCCTTATCCTCTGCCATTACTATAATGGGGTTTTGGTTCTCCTTTGCCTCTCTGCAACTGTGAAAAGAAAAAAACCAATAAGAAAACAACTATAATTAATGAAACTGAGTCCCACATTACATTAAAACTCACATGATTTCTGGCCATAGATAGATCCCAATTGATTCAATAATGATAGACATATTTGACAGTACAATAATTGAGTTAAAAACAGCAGATGCCTAATGAAAATGATGGGAGACATTAGTGTATGTCTAAAGCAATAGTTTCCTTAACACAGGATTCAAGAATGATCTTACTTACATATTTTCTCCCCTTCTGAAACTGCAACTAGGCCTGGAAAAAGTACTTGAATGGATCAGTTAAGTCCACAAGTCACACCAAACAGCAAAACTCATGTAACTGATGTGAAGGGAATCATATTAGATGTCCACAAAATGCAGAAAAGATTGTTATAAACACGTGTAGTCGTGCACATTCTGTAGAACAGGTGGGGTGCACTCTACCAAGAATAGAGAAGAAAAAAAGGCTATTAAGTTTTGGTTCCCTGGTTCTAAGTGATTGTACAGGCCCTATTAGCCCCACACATGATCCTTCTTTAATTCTTCTTTTTACATTTCCTTTCTTCTTCTCCTACCACCAACCTTTGTACTACTCAACACTCTTATTTTCTTTGTGGCTCAAGCATTAACCATTTAGCAAGCAAAAGCACTAGATTCCTGGGAGCTTGTCACCATTACTGACAAGAGAGAGAAGCTGATCACCAAAAAGAAGAATAATAAATATCTTTTGAGTCAATTTGGCTATACAATACCATATAATTTCAGTTGCTTACCTGTATCATCACTAGAATATACTACTCTTCATTTTTTATATATAAAATGCAAGTCATGTTTCAACGTGAAAAACCAAGTTTTAATTGGATCCTAACATAAATTATTAAGGTCACATAAAAGTTTAAAAAAGAGGTAAAAGTATGCGTCGGCATAAAATTTCCAAGGTTCAAATTTCAATAAAATGGGTTAAAAAATTGTAATATATACTATAATTTTTTTTGTTTCTCACCCTATCTCTCAACCTTAAGGCTGTGTTTATTTTTGAGAAGATGATAACACAAGACATTGAGAATAAGACACAAAGGATATTAATACAAAATTTTGTATTTTTATATTCTGTTTGATGATAAATTAAAATAAATTATGAAAATCTAATTTATTTTCATTTTTTTTATTTAAAATAATTGAGAAGAAAAATATAATAATAAAAAAATATAATTACAAAAAATTAACAAGAATAATGAAATAAAAAATAAAAAATAAGTTGTATTATTTATTAGTGTCTCTGTATCTTGTCAGATGGACACAAAATACACTAATTCAGTGTCCCTAGACACAATATCTCTGTGTTCTTGTCCCGTCCCTGAAAACAAACGCAACCTTAATAGACTAACTGACTAAGGACTAATTCATTGCAGATCAAATTTCTATCGGGTCTGCTATTGGCCAATGAATTACTACATACACAAATCACAACTCAAATTCCCCACGATTACTTAAACAAGCGAGTGAGTTGACTACTCGACTGAAGTCAAGTTGGTTGTAAAAATATACTTATAATAGACTTCAAGTTTAAACACAAGATATAATGAGAATAGATGTGAGACATTGCATGAGATCAGTTACATAAGTGTATCTTTCTGTTTTGTTAATTTTGTATTATACGCACATAAGTTAGGGACAATAACCGGTTGCTTTGCAACTTGGTATACCCATTTAGACAAATAGGTCACTTTCATGATTCGGCAGCTTAGTATAACAAAATAAATATAAACAACCCAATTAAATAACTCCCTACTGGACCACGTTATCTTGCTCTTAGATTAATATTCACGATTACCCTAGAAAAATAATTGTATCCGTATAAATAAATACAAGAAAAAACCAAATTTAAATCTGAAACAATAATAATACTCTTGTGGTATCTAATATGCCACCGTGTTAGCTATTCTTGTAGGACAAAGCATGTCTTGCAGTTAAGAACAAACATTTCTGTATGTGTTTGCAAATTTCAAGCAATATAATGTCTTATACATTAAGGTGTAAAATACTGAATATGATACATGCCCCATCTACCAATGATTCTAGAATCTCTTACAATTTAATTTGGTGGAACCTGTTCATGAAAAGCTATACAGCATCAAACTAAATTATGGCTTGTAGCATAAAATAAATTAAGAGATACTCTCATGAGTGCAACTCACTTGATTAAGATAAATTTGAAAATCTTAAAGAGACATTATTGTCATTATTATTTGAATATACCCATTCAATATCGATGAGGGATCAAATTTTATTTTCAAATAAAATAAAATTTAAGAATATTTAAGAATTTTCAAACCTCAGGGGACATGGAACAGATTTTTCCACCTCTTGCTCTTCTTTCCCATGGTCCCACGCTAGTAGTTGAGCTTTCTTTCATTTCCATTATTCAATGATAACTTATATAACATAAAATTATTAAGGGGAAAAATATTGAAATAAAATATTATTTTTTCTTTTTGCCTAATACAACTTGGTGTATGCTATGGTGGAAAGAAAAAATTGAGAGGAAAATTATGCTTCTGTTAGATAGATAATTAGATAGCTGTCAAGTAGAATATATCATTTTATTTTATTTTTTTTTTAAGGTAAAATATACACTCATCTTCATTCTATACACACAAAGGCCTCTTCATCATAGAATTGGCCATACAACTTATACTAAACCAAACCGAGTATTTTTAATGTATTCTAAGTTCATAACGAGTTTTGGATTTATTTAAATAAAATTTATAAAAATCCTAAAATTATGCAATTTCTCTAATTGAATCTGACGATAGTGATTCTAAACTATGATTTACCTTCTTTCTTCTTTCTTTTTTTTTTTTTTTTGGTGGTTTAAAACCACAATAAAAAAATAAAACTCAAATGCCACCAAATTTAGTTTAGGAGAATTGTATGATTTTAATATTTTTTGGTTTCTAATCATTAACAAACGAAACAAATACACACGCAACCCCCAAAAAAGGGAGAAAAACTTCCAAAGAATATGAATATATAAATATACGAAGGACTATCGTAATACCATAGCAGCAGTATGTAAAAATTTATATTACCAAATACCAATATAGATGTGTGACGTGTCTATAGTGTAATGTACGTAAAGATTTTCGTAATTTCCAAAATCGAAGATCTATACTTGGAAATTGGAATGCGAACTCAAAAGCAGGATTCATATTCTTTATTCTAATAGCATTCGGTGCAATTTCCCATATATAATTTGTTCTTTTTATGTTGTCCTTAAGCACACCAATTAATTTTTTAATATATGATCATAAGAAAAATCCCTTTGTTGCTTTTCCTTTGAGCAGTAACCTTTTAAACCTTAATATTTCAATATCAAAATTCAAAGGATAATATCGAGTGCATAGTGGTTTCCAACTGTTCAATAGCCATAGATATTTATTATCCACCTGATTTTGAGAATCTGACAACCAAGTGTTGGAATTTTATGACCTGAAACGAAGAAAGTCATACCTATTTGTTGCCATCACGAATCTTGAATTTTGGATCCATGTATATTGACTATCACGGGATCCAACTGCCTTTGTATCAGTGTTAATGGTATACAAGTACAAAATTGTATCCAAAAATAATCACATAACATTCACTATGTCGTCGTCTATTGAATCTGAACAGTGAAAACTACACAAAATATATGTCCAGAGAACCTGGTATACATAGAATCTTAATACATAATACAGGGTACGAATAAATCTACTACTCACATCCATTCCGACACCAAAAAAAGAGAGGGGTGAGGGGGTATTAAGGGAACAGAGAATAAAATTTATGGGATTTCATATTTTCATTACAATAAAAGATTGTGATTGTCCTACAATTCCTCATTTAGCCGCATGGAGTGAGTTTCTTGTTTCCGGCACCCCTGGGATTATCATCCTTCCAATCATCCCATGCCCGCGCTTTCTCCTGGGCAGCATCGTCATCTTCATCTTCGTCTTCTCCTGGCCTTGTTGGCCTGTTATCTTTGTACCAAGATGAGTTGGCTTCTTCCATGAGTCTGGCATTTCGCTCTTGCCATTTATTCATTATTTCCATTTCCTTAAGACCTGCTTCCTCAATGCTCATGGTTGGCATCCTTTCACAAAATATATTCAACTTAGCATCTCAAAATAAATATGAAAAAAAAAAGGTTTAGTCTAAATCGCGTTCTAATAAATTCGTTTATGAGCAAAAACCCAATAAGCCACTTCTCGGTGAAGGATGGTATCCTAGTCCTACTAATCCTGTATCCTTTCCAGGCAAAAAACAAAACTGCAAGGAAATGCAACTCTATTTCCTTTCATTCAGCCATAATCTGTTTATTTTATTTTATTTATATTTCCTTATTCACAATCTCTTCAGTCATTAGCTTAGTCAGGTCAAATGTACAATTTATGCTAAAAAGGGGTGAAAAATGTATGTACCTATGACTAGGTTGGAAGACCTGAGCAGCCATTCTTTCCCTCTCGGTTGTTACGCTTCCGTTCAAAAGACTGGCTGGTCCAAATATTAGCGGTTGATGTTTGTGTTCATGTGCCTGTGAAGCCTTAGCTCTTCCTTCCAGAACATCCTGAGCAAAAGTGGCACATGTGATTGGCTGTGCCGGTTTAGTGTACTGTACACGAACTGCAGCATCCCGATGCCAAGCTTCTGCTTTCTTGGCACGTTCATCGAGAGCTTCCCTAGAGAACTCCGTATCTCCATCCTAAAAATGGAGAAACAAAAATAGAAAGGCAAACAAGATCACAATTTTGAAATACAGCATGCCAGTAGACTTAATTATGTACATTATACAACCCTAAGTTTCAAATTAGCTTGTGAATGTGCTATCATGTCTAAACATGGTTAAGTATTGATTTCTACTACCATAGAACAGTTTGTCAAGTTTCATTTTTGAAGCCAACAACATTTCATAAAGGAATAAAGTTTTCTAGCATAATATTATATTATAAAATAGTGATAGCAGCTAACAAGCTAAAGCTTTTCATCAATTGCACACATGCCAGCCAGTTTACTACCTTGGATTGTTTATCCTTTACAGCAACCAGCATATCTTCCTCTTTCTTCAACATTTCCAGCAGATCCATTGCCTGAAGTGTAAAGATAAACATTAGCACAATAAGGTAGAAAAGCTTGAGCAATTAAAACTGTATAAATAAGAAGCAAACCTTGCAAATCGCCAATGATATGGTAGTATTCCAAGCCTGCCAAAGAAAAAAAAAATCAATAATAAGCAAATATTCTCCATAATTCAAAGCTATCAGGACTCCGCTCTATATATAGTGATACTATAGTCTATACATGTAATAGTGCCATTTTAAATGGATATGAGATGCTTTCTGCATTTAAAATGGCCAAAATCCATTTTATGTATTTCCAGTGAGTACTAAACACTAATGCTTAGCAGAAGCAGATTGAATTTAAAGCCTATCTAAACCAACTTAAATCAATCAGGTAAAAATCAGTGTTCACACAAGCATGCCCCATAGTATTTCCAAAATATAAGTACTAGATCAGAAACATACCTCCCTTTCTTCTTCCCCATCATCATCCAATACTTCTTCCTCTCCTGCCTCAACAGGGGTCGAAAGTGCAGCTGCTCTAGTAGAACGCCCCCGCCGTTCTTTTCGCTCTTTTATTTCCAGCAACTTTGACTCTGCAGCTCTCTGGCGCTTAAATCTAGCAATCTTCACAAAAGGAAACAAATTATTTACAAAATTAGTTGCAAACCCATATGATGCTCTTAACTCAAATTTGCATGTCCAATGTCCACTTCCCCTTAAAAGAAAATATCGAAAGAAAACCACACCTTCCTGGCCCTCTGATCAGCAACAGATTTTGGCACCCCTTGCGAATAAAATTCTAGCTCCTCTTTTGGAACCAGCTCCATTGCCTCACAAAAGGAAATGAATTCCTACAGAATGAAACAGAAAGCTTCAATTAAATTAAACATTACCAAAGGTTTAGCAAGAGTTATGCAAAATAAAGTGAAATTGGCTATTAATTTATATTTTCTGTACTTTTGGACAAGGTTATCAAACTCCATAGTTCACCAAACACATGGAGCATAAGTAAAATCGAATCAAATCTCAAATGGCTCTTACCTTAAGCTTTGCCTGTGAAGCCTTTATAACCTGTAACCTATCATCCTGCGTTATTCTTTCAGTCAGCTCAGCAAGATAAAATGGCACCTGAGGAAGCATCACGTCATGTGAATCATTCACAGGAAATTAATTTAAAAAAACAAAAACTGCCCTAAATATGAATTATTACATAACACACTAAAAAAGATCACGTACAAAAACTAAAACAACGACTCTCTCTCTCTCTCTCTCTATTTTTGATACTTTGAGTGGCATTCATCATCATCCATGAAATGAAACAGGAACAATTAACTAATGAATGAATTAATAAAATTAATTAAGAATAAGAGGAGAAAATGAGGGTTAGAACTTACGAGAAGATACTTGAGATTGTTTGTGGAGATATCGTCTTTGGTCTCGTTTGGGGAGAACAATCCCAGCTTGCTAACCATCTCCTCGCACTTCTCGAGTGCCTCGCAACCCTTCCTCACCGTCTCATCGTCGGCGCCACCGGACTCCGTCACGGTGGCGTGGATCTTGCGAGCTTTCTCGAACAACCCTGGCAGCGTCATCTCCTCCATTCTACTCTCACCCATCCTCAATCACTTTGCAACACTTTCGAACGCAGAGATCAAAATCATAATCTTAACGTAAGGTTCCAGAGAGATCCAGAATTGTTTTGCTTTCGATTTCTAATTTGATTTTAGTCGTAGAAAGTTAATTTTTTTTAGTTTTTCCCCTTGAAGAATGAAATGGGCTGATTGGTTGGGCCTTTCTAAGACCAAAAAATAAGTAGTATTCGTTTTTGGCTTCTAAGCAAGTATTCTCCTAACAAAAATGCCCAACAAAAGGACTCATAATGTTTGACCAAAAATCTATTTTCCATAATGTCAACTAGTTCATCCAGAAAAAAAAAGGGTCATCAATGAAGAAAAGTCAAAAGTACATAAAAGAAATCATGTCCCATTACCAAAAAAAAAAAAAGAGAAAATTTAACTCTCCTCGCGAGATGTTAAAATGACACTCCTTCTCCTCTATTTTATAAATGTACATTCTCCTCCCTTCTAATTTTTAAAAAATCTCCTCTTTAATCCATTTTAAACTTTTTGTGTTAACTAATGTTAACTTTATCCATTTTTTAAGAAATTTTTTTTTAAAGATATCCATTAGCAAAAATTTTATTTTTTATCATTAAATTTTGCTTACCAAAATACCCTTTAATAAATTATTCTTTTATTGATTAAATTATATTTTTAAAAAAATTTAATAATTATATTATTTTTTTTCTAAAATACCCTTCAATAATTTTTTAATTATTAAATTATAATTTTACCAAAATTTTCATTAACAATTTTTTTATATTTTACTATTAATTTTTTGATATCTATATATATTATTTTAACATTAAATAAAAAATTTTAGTAAAATTATTTTTCAATATCAATATATATTAATTGTTATACATATTAACAGTGGTAAGATTTTTTTATTTAATTTTAAAATAATATATATTGATATCAAAAAATTAATAATAAATATAAAAATAATTATTAACAAAAATTTTAGTAAAATCACAATTTAATAATTAAAAAATTATTGAAGGAAAAAAATAATTTAATTATTAATTTTTAAAAAAATATTTTAGTAAAAATATAATTTAATTAATAAAAGAATAATTTATTAAAGAGTATTTTAGTAAGCAAAATTTAATGATAAAAATAAAATTTTTGTTAATGGGTATTTTTTTAAAAAATAATTTATTTTTCTTAAAAAATGAATAAAATTAATATTAGTTAACACAAAAAAATTAAAATGGATTACAGATGAGGTTTTTTAAAAATTAAAAAGGAGGAGAATGTATATTTATAAAATAGAGGAAAGGAGAGTGTCATTTTAGCATCTCACAAGAGAGGAGAGTGAAATTTTCTCAAAAAAAAAAAAAAAAGAAATCATGTCCATCACCAAATTAAAAAAGAAATTATGTCCAAAAAAGGTAAAAAAGATAAATATTTGTACTAACATAGAATCTAGGTTTAAATGTGTGAAGAGATACTATGCAATTCCCATTTACAGATTTACTAGAATATATTTTAGATATTATATATAAAATATAGATAAAAATTTAAAATAGCCCCTGACAATTACCTCAAAAAACAACGAGGCCCTTGACAAAAAAAAATCTAACTCGACCCTTGACAATTACCTCGAAAGGATAACGAGGCCCCTGTGCCAAAAAAAAGTCAATGTTATTTTTTTTGGCACAGGGCTAATCAATCCAAAAAAAATATCAGAGGCCGAATTTAGTGTTTTTTTTCTTGGGAGCCTCATTGTCCTTTCGAAGTAATTGTTAGGAGTCGGGTAGGGTATTCACTCTATAATATAATATGATATTTAGTTATATGATTTTATGTTTATTTAGTTTGATAATAAGTTAACTTTGTTATTAGAACTAAATAATATTCTTAGCTGGTAAATAGACGTTCTTTAATCTTTATTTATATTTTTACGAGATTTTAATACTGATTGAATTCTAACTTGTTATCAATATCTTTATTAAACTACTCTTTCACCTTAGCTCATGACAACAATAAAGAAGTTTCATGGCGCGCAGTAAACAGGGGCCACGCGTACGCGTGAGTCATGCGTACGCGTGATCATGCGCATTAGCTTTTCACGCGCACGCATGGCTACTCGCGCATGCGTCGTCAAAGTGTCATGCCATGCGTACGCGTGGATGAGCGTTTTTCTAAAACGGCCAGAATGCCCAGAAAAGCTGCTGCAACCCTGTTTTTGGTACCTTGTAACACATATTCACATGCCAAACTTCCGTCGTCCATAACTTTCTCTACAAAATTCTATTTTTCACAAAACTGGTATCGTTTAAAGGCTTGTAAGATTATATTTCATTTGAAACAAACCACAATTCCATCCAAAATTTGGAGAGCAAGTTATGGACCTCCAAAGTTCACCAAAATCCACTTTTTTATCAATTGGCTTCCAAACCTCATTTTCATCAATCTCATGTTCCTTACCATCAAAACTTGCATGTCATTAACATATCATCCCATTTCATTAACAACCATTACCAAAATTGCCTTTAACCAATTCAACAATCCTTAACCCCCAATACATAAATTCAATTACAATTTTATTCTTTATTATCTTATCTTATCTTATATTTACTTTTATCTTTCGTAGGCAACACACTATATATATTTAGTTTTACCTTCATAATTTACAATTCAATTCACTCAATCAACAATCAATAAAAATTTCATCATCTTTTCTTTTCTTTTCTTATTCTTTCACAATTTTATCATGGTATTAGAGTCATGATATCCTCCTCGAATAGGATATATATGTTATCATCTTTTCGGTAAGAAATCACCATGCTCCTTTTTCAACTTCCTCCCATAATGAATAACCAATGTTCCAATTTAGTTCAAGATCCAACCAATCCTTATTACATGCATCTAAGTGAAAATTCTACCTCAGTTTTGGTTACCCCAGTTCTTTACCAGTAATTCTGTCTGCGCCTCTTTTTTTCAGGCTCTGCGCTTACTTCTGACAGTTTCGTCTGTATTCTGTTTCAGCAGTCATGTCTGCATTCTGTTTCAGCAGTTTAATCTGCACTATGTTTTAGCAGTTCTATCTGTACTTTTATTGCGCTCCACGCGCCCTTTTTTTATCGCGCTCTACGCGCTCTCTTTCATTGCATTCTACGCACCCTCTGAAGATCACTTTTATTACGCCATACGCGCCTTCTAAAGATCAATCTTATCGCGCTCTACGCGCTTTTTTTTTAAGATCGCTGCTTGCTCTCTCTCCCTCAAGCACATCATCTCCTTTTATATTTTTGCCGTCGGCAGCTCTAGCTCCGCCGCACGCATCTCCCTCTGTGTCACCGTGTCTTCCTCAACAATTTCATCAAAACTTATCCAAGCTGTGGATTATTGACATCTTCCATCCACCAGCTTTCGGGGGCGTATTAAACTACTCTTCCACCTTAGCCCATAACAACAATAAAGAAGTCCAAATTCAGCCTAACAGAATACATAAATTCAATTACAATTTATCTTTATTATCTTATCTTATCTTTTCTTTATTTTATCTTTAGTTGTTCTTATCTTATCTTTATTTGCTTTTATCTTTCATAGGACAATACTCTATATATATTTAGTTTTACCCTCATAGTTTACCATATACAATTCAATTCAATTCAATTCAATTCAATCAATCAAAAAATATAAAGTATAATATTCTTCCTGTTTTACTCAAATTTTTGTTCCATTGTTAACAACAAATAAATCAACAATTTTCGAGTTTTGTTTCACAATCTTAATTCAAAGAGCGGAAACGACTCCTTTTATGGGTGTCTCAAAGTCTCAATTGTAGTTCCAAAGTAAAATTAAAGATAAAAAGGAAAACATACAAGGTGCCGGAGGCAAAGTAAAATGCAGAAATTAAAACAAACAGGAAATTAAAAAGAAGATGAAAGAAGAAACATAAACGTAAAAGAGAAAAAGACATAAAAGTAAAGAAATTTTATTAATAAAAAACTGGAAAAAAGCAAAGTACAAGTGTTTGAGTTCAGAGGAATTACTTAAGATTCCCAATTTTACTCTGTGATGCCAAGGGGCTGAGAGCGTTTTGGGTCTCTAAGTGTTTTCCAAGAAGAACTGAACTGATTACAACGTGTTCCTAAAGCTCTATTTATAGACTAGCCTAATCTCAATGGGCAGTTACTCTTTGTACACCACTTGCAAAAAATTTGAATTTCTTGTAACTGTTCCCGCACTTATTGCTTGATGTTAATTTCAAAATTTAAATAAATAACCAACTATCAAATGATCTAATTTAATTTAAAATAGATATAAATATTATATATAGGAACATTACCAAATAACTAATTATTTCTTTTTATAATTTTCTTATAAAAATTATATTTTGTCTAACAAGATGCCCCCAAGATTTCTCACTTGAAGATATGCAATGATTGAAAGTGAGAAAACTTAGTTGTTTGTTGACATTTTTTTTTATTTTTGATATTGAGAGTCAATTGATATTTTAGACACATTCGCTTGACAGATTAAATGCCTACTAGTAATAGACTTAACAGAATTTCTAAGTCTATAAAATTTTTACATTAATAGTTGAACTGTCAATGGGGTCTATTCTTTTGTATGAAATTTTTAAGTGTGTCAAATGATATCTGTTCTAATTTCGACACATTAAATGTGTATTAATTGACCCTTATTTTGAACTTTAATATTTCAATTAAGAGTTTTTTTTTTTTACACACACTTTCATTGTTTTAATTGACACAATTTTCCTAACTTCAGAAGTAACAAAATCTTAACTTCGTGAAGTCATTTCTTTCATATATTAAACTCCAGGTGTCAATTAAATTTGATAAAATTTCTAATCCTATAAAATCTCCACACTAACATTCTAATAGTTTTGACTCCAAGTGCTAAGAGGCTCAACAGAATTTCTAAGTCAATTAGGCTTTTGTATTTATGAAGTACATACCCAAATGTCAATGAGAGATTATTTTTGTCCAAGATCTTAAACTTGATGCTTTTTTTTTTTAAATAAAACCATTCATATCTATTTTACACATCTCAATACTTTCAGGATTAAATGCCTTGGTGTCAACTGTCAATGGCTTGACTCCAAGATTATACATCCTGAACTCCACATGCATCTCATCATAGTAACATGTACTATTATTAGCAGGAACTTCTTCCACTCCTCCATCTTCGTTCCAAAAAATCAACTTTTGATGTAGAGTGGATGGGATAGCACCCATTCTATAAATCCAATCACGGCCCAAAAGCAAGTTAAAACCAGCCTTAGAAGGAACAACAACAAATAGAGTTGGCCCATTGACAGAATCAACCTCAATTGACAGCAGAACCACACCTCTAACAGAAGAAGTCCTTCCATTGAAATCAGTTACCCCAATGCTACTTTTAATCAGATCTTTTTTAGTCTTTCCAAGCCTTCCCATCATTCTTTCAGGCATGAGATTGACAGCTGCTCCCCCGTCAACTAAAATCCTATTAACTATCCTTCCATCTACACGAGCCTTGATATGCAATGGACGCAAATGTTCCTTGTCATTTTTAGTAGGTTTCTCAAACAATCCTCCACCACACATATTGTCATCTAGCAATAAGCATTCGCTTCCAGGGAAGACATCATAACAATCATCTTCTAATGACTCTACTTCCTGGACTTGACTATACTCCTCAGGCAGTATTGACACCACAGCTATAGGTTGCTTAACACCAAATATTGCTTCTAAGATGTCATCAAAACTAGTGTCAAAATTATCAGTAATTAAATCTTCATCCTTTTCTCCCTTGTTTTCAACCATTACCCTCTTCCCAGCAAGATTCTTCTTGACATTTTTATTGCATTTAGGGTGATTAGAAGAATTGCCTATTTTTGCAGACTTGGCCATGGTTGGCAAATGAGGAAAATCTACTCCGTGTCCCTTGTATGAATCCAAAGGAACATACTCAAGTATATTCTCTTTCTGCTCAAAAGTTGTAAAAGGAGAATATTTTAGAATATTTTGACAATTTGGCCAAGGAGAATAATTAGGAACCTGCTGCATGTTAGGATTATAACAAGCATAATTTGGCTTTGAGGGAACGGGCACATTTTTTGGAATATATATACTACCTCCGTCTTGTGCATGATTCATGTTCCATAACTGAGACTCATAGTACCTGGGCTTAAAAGGTCTAGGCTTCACCCATTTGTTTTTTCCTCTTGCAAAAGCAGTAGGTTGATTCTGCACATTTCTCACATTCTGGACCCATTTATTGTTTGAAATTTTGGTGGGAGGTACTCTTGTCTTTTGAGAAAATCCATCAGGTTTTCCACCAATCATGACCACAGTCTTCATCTTCTGGTTGACGGGTTGTACCCAGTGTTGTTGACACACTTGTTCAAAGGAGTTTGATTGCCCAACTTTTGTTTTCCCTCGGCTATCTTCCGCTTTAGCTCGTTAGTTTCATTTTCTTTTTCAGCAATCTTCTTTCTCAACTCAGTCTTTTCTTTCTCTTCAACTTTGTACTTTTCAAACTCTTTTGCAGCTTCCTTGTCAAAAACAACATTGCACTTTGGACACATGGCGATGGTGCTGTCAGATTCTTTAATTCTCAACAAAAAATCTAACAGATCCTCACCAGAATGAGGATAAACTGGCTTCTTATCTTGCTCAAAGATCCTCAGGTCTTTATTTTCATCTTTATCATTAACCATTGTGGCATCAACTTCTACCATGTTGACTGACAATTTGAATGGCTCAACATAATTTGAGTCAGCAGTAAAATGTTCAGTGTCCACCTTCATAGTAGTTTTATCTTCAAACTTCAACATTCCCTCCTCAATTATTTTTTGTATTAAATCCCTGAAACGGACGCAATTATTAGTGGTATGTGAGAACACCTGATGAAACTTACAATTTTTTTATTCTTTATTTCATCAGCTGAAGGTATCTTTTTTCCTTCTGGTAAAATAAGCTGCTTATCTTTTAATAAAACTTCAAATATTTAATCTGCCTTAGAAATATCAAAAGAATAAGTCTTATTTTCAGTTTTGGAATAGGAAGAAACCTTTTCTTTTTCTTTAACAGGCTTCAAAGATTTGCATACATAAGGAGGACCTCCACACAATTCAGCAATATAAACCTCTTTCTCATCTGAATCACTACTATTGGAAAAACAATCCACATATGCAACTTTTTTAGAACCTTTTTTGAAATTTTTTTTTTCTTTTTTAATTTGTTCTATTTGTCTTACTCTTTCAGCTAACTGGGAAAGATCTAAAGTATGTTGATTGACAAGTTTCTCCCTAACTCCAAATTCTAACCCATTAGTAGCCATTTTGACAACTTCAGTTTCCGGAATCGGAGTAAAACACTTATTTCTCATGTTTCTAAATCGCGCCAAATAAGTATCAATGGATTCTCCTTCTGCACGTTTGACAGAGAATAAATTCGTATGACTAACTTTCAATTCACCTCGAAAAAATTGATCATGAAAATTTCTTTCTAACTGTGCCCAAGAATGAATAGAATTTGGTCTCAAGTTGGAGAACCATGTAAATGCATTTTTTGTTAAAGAAGAAGGAAAGTATCTCATCTTGAGATATTCATTAGAAGCCGCTTCCCCAATTTCAACAGTATATCGAGCAATATGCTCTATTGTAGACTCATTTTCTTCTCCAGAAAATTTTGTAAGGGATTTTGGAATTTTCCAACCCCTTGGGAGCTCTGCTTGTTGGACACATTCAGGAAAAGAAGACACAAAATATGGCCTATTTAAGCAACCAACATTAAATCCCAAACGGTTTAAAACTTGTTCAACCTTTCTTGCTAGATTATAATGCCCCTCTAAGTTGTTTTGCCTAAATCTTTCTAACATATCGTCAACATTTTGACCATGTCTAGGCATGTGAACATCATAATTAGGAATTGCTCCACCGTTCTGATTGACATTATCAACTCTTAAACTCAAGTTGTCATTTTCTTCTAAATTTACCACAGTAGCAATCCTATTGACTTGCCTATTTAATTGTTCAATTCTAGTGTTTGTGTTTTCTAAAAGAGGATTTAAAACTGTCACCATTTGATGAGTTAACATGTTTACTAGATCATGGTGGCTTTCATCCATCTGTTGTCTAATATTTGCTAAAGATCCCACAGTTTGACTAGGTTGATTGACAGGCATTGCTCTTGACATGTCAGGAAATACAGGTCTGAAATTTTCTACCCTAGTGACAGTGGATGTAGTAGAATTAGATGCACTGTTATTTCCTGTATTAATAGAATGTGAAAAATTTTGTTGTGATACGTGTGAACCTGACGCCCCAGAAACAGGTACATTTGACATGCCATATGGATTTTGATAAATAGGATTTTGAAAAGTTGAGTAGAGAGGCACAGGCAATCCTTGTGACACCATGGAGGGGACATACCCCGGTGGCAAGCCATATGGCGGCCACCCCACGGTATTCATGTGAGTTGCATTTAACCCTGTATGGGCATGGCCAACGCCATCATGCCTCACTGACATCAAGGTAGGCTCTGCGTTTGAAACCACATGAGAATTTCCGGCTTCATTTCCTCTAATCTCATCACTAGAAGTAGAAGAAGATGCTGCAAAAGTATTTGACATGTCAACTGACGCTGATTTCCTTGGCTCTGGACGCACGAACTTACCACTGCGCAACCACATGCAAATTCAAAAGCTCTTACTTTTTCTTTTGACAAACTACAATCTATTGACAATGTCCCACCGGGCGTGCCAATTTGTTTTACTCAAATTTTTGTTCCATTGTTAACAACAAATAAATCAACAATTTTCGAGTTTTGTTTCACAATCTTAATTCAAGGAGCGGAAACGACTCCTTTTATGGGTGTCTCAAAGTCTCAATTGTAGTTCGAAAGTAAAATTAAAGATAAAAAGGAAAACATACAAGGTGCCGGAGGCAAAGTAAAATACAGAAATTAAAACAAACAGGAAATTAAAAAGAAGATGAAAGAAGAAACATGAACGTAAAAGAAAAAAAGACGTAAAAGTAAAGAAATTTTGTTAATAAAAAACTGGAAAAAAGCAAAGTACAAGTGTTTGAGTTCAGAGGAATTACTTAAGATTTCCAATTTTACTCTGTGATACCAAGGGGCTGAGAGCGTTTTGGGTCTCTAAGTGTTTTTCAAGAAGAACTGAACTGATTACAACGTGTTCCTAAAGCTCTATTTATAGACTAGCCTAATCTCAATGGGCAGTTACTCTTTGTACACCACTTGAAGAAAATTTGAATTTCTCGTAACTGTTCCGCACTTCTTGCTTGATGTTAATTTCAAAATTTAAATAAATAACCAACTATCAAATGATCTAATTTAATTTAAAATAGATATAAATATTATATATAGGAACATTACCAAATAACTAATTATTTCTTTTTATAATTTTCTTATAAAAATTATATTTTGTCTAACACTTCCTCTCTTCTTTTCTTATTCTTTCATAATTTTATTATGGTATCAGAGCCTTAGTATCCTCCTTGAAGATGATACACAAGCTATCATCTTTCCGGTTAAAAATCACCCAACTTCTTTTTCAACATCCTCCCATGATGAATAATCAATCTTTTAATTTAGCTCAAAATCCAACCAATCTCTATTATGTCCATCCAAGTAAAAATCTAACATCAGTCTTGGTTACACCAGTTCTAACAGGAAACAACTATCATTCATGGAATAGTTACTATGGCCTATCTATACCTTCTTCCGACCGTTTCATTTGCACCTTCTTCTGTGAGTTTTGTCTGCATTCTGTTTCAGCAGTCATGTTTCCATTCTGTTTCAGCAGTTGAATCTGCATCTGTTTTAGCAGTTCCATCTGCACTCTTATTGCACTCCACGCGCCCTTTTTTTTATCGCGCTCTATGCGCCCTTTGAAGACCACTCTTATTGCGTCATATGCGCAGTCTAAAGATTAATCTTATTGCGCTCTACGCACTTATTTTATTTATTTTAAGATTGATCTTTAGAGAGCACGTATGACGCGATAAGAGTGGTCTTCAAAGAGCGCATAGAGCGCGATGAAAAAAGAGGGCGCATGGAGCGTAATAAGAGTGCAGATGAAACTGCTAAAACAGATGCAGATTCAACTGCTGAAACAAAATGCAGACATGACCGCTGAAACAGAATGCAGACGAAACTCGCAGAAGAATGTGCAGATGAAACTGTCGGAAGAAGAAGGTGCAGACAGGTCATAGTAACTATTCCATGAATGATAGTTGTTTCCTGTTAGAACATGTGTAACCAAGACTGATGTTGGATTTTTACTTGGATGTACGTAATAGAGATTGGTTGGATTTTGAGTTAAATTAAAAGATTGATTATTCATCGTGGAAGGAGGTTGAAAAAGAAGTCAGGTGATTTTTCACCGGAAAGATGATAGCTTATGTATCCTCTTCAAGGAGGATACCAAAGCTCTGATACCATGATAAAATTGTGAAAGAATAAGAAAAGAATGGAGGAAGAATATTATACTTTATATTTCTTAATTGATTGAATTGAATTGAATTGTATATGATAAACAGGATAAAACTAAATATATATATTATCCTATAAAAGATAAAATCAAATAAAATAAAACAAGAACAACTAAAGATAAGATAAAGAAAAGATAAGATAAGATAATAAAGACAAAAATTGTAATGGAATTTATGTATTTTGTTGGGGTGAATTTGTGAGCCACAAAACTTTTTTATTGTTGTTATGGACTAAGGTGGAAGAGTAGTTTAATAATCTTGGTATCTACTTTAAATAATTTCTTCTTTCGTTCCTCTAATAGTTCATTATAAATACAAAATTGATCATGAATTATTCCAACTCCATTGGTTCGGAGGCTGAGTTATTATGTTCCTCTATCCATGTTTTTAATTTGCTATTATTGTAAGAGGCTAAGAAAATGATAGTCCATTCACATGATGTTACTTACCATCGTATATTTTGGACATTGATCTAGAAAAGAAAGTAACAGCAGATGAGAGTGATACTGATAATGGAAGAAAAGAAAGAAGCAAGCAAACTTGCATGTGACACTGTCGGTAACGCATGCTTGTTCTGATTTGTATTATTATTCTTCAATATTAAGCCACCTAGCCCCATTATTCATGATTATTCCATTTGATTTGGGTATAATATCATATGATGTGATTTGATTTGATTTAGGCATTAATTTAGTTATATTATTAACACCTGATGGCTGTGTTACGTTCCTGCAAGGCACCCCTGAACTTGAACTTGATTTGTCCACAAATTAAACAACATATTTGCATAAAATTAAAGGCTAAGCTTCTTCATACTTCATAGTATTGGGGACATCAAATATGTGGGCAATAAAAAGCATCCATATCGCCATTCTGTGTGTCCCCACTCCCCATCTCACCCTTCTCATCAATGCTTTTTATTCTGTGTGGACATGTTTCTATTTATTATCAGCTATTAGGCTATTAGCATCAGATGGAAAAAAAATCTACTTTAGAGACATTTATTTCTTTAAGTTAATATCTGGATTCAATTTTACCTGATAAAAGGCACATGTAATTTGCCTTCTTTTTAATCTATATTCTTAATTCATAGATAGTGGCATATTCTCCTCTGTCTAACCCAACTACATATACAATGAATAGTGAAACATGATTGCAGACATTTATGAAGAACAAGTTATGAATTTTGCTCCTATGTGTTCTTATGAGATTGATTAAATAAATAAAAATTACAAAAGTTGACACTTACACTATATACAATGCATTGATTCATTGAACACTCTAAAAGGTTTTATTATTTCTATTAAAAACTTTGTATTTATAATATCCCTAGACAAATGTACAAAATACAAAATGTATACATGTCGATATGCAAGGAAATTCTGAATGGGGGCAAACTTTTTTCAAAGTTATTGATTTAGGTTTTAGTAGCTGCGAACGTGTACTTCACTAAAGCCAAAGACAAGTCATATTTGCACTGGAAATTTAATCTTCTTATGTGTGTTTTATATGGTAAAATCATTAAGCAAGAAGAAAATAAAAGTAAAGATTATATAAACAAATTCCATAAATTGGGAGACAAAATACATTGAGCAGCAATTTTTCATTCTGCATATTCTCATGATGTTACTGTATCATTCATTGATGTACGGAAAAGAAGTGCATCAAACTACTTCTTCACCTGTTCAAATACAATCTAAAAGAATAGAATCCATGAACTTAACAAGAGAAAGCTCAATTATGCTTAACAAGTAGCAGAAAAACATATCATAGTCATAGTCAACATCTTTTTGGAATCTGTAACTTTGCACAATTGAGGAACAACTTGAATCAATGGGATCTTTTCTCCATATCTCAATTCCCATGGAAAAAAAAGGTAAATTTCCAAAAAGGAAATAAAAAACAAAAGCTCAAGAATCAAATTAAATCAAATAGAACCCACCCCACCACCACCAAAATCACCATATACATACCCAAAGGTTTGTTTTTCTTTTCTCCAATATACAACAGAGCATGTTCATGTGACTGTGATCAACCCCTCTATTTCTGCGAATAGAAACAAAGAAGCTAATAATCCCTTTCCCCAAATGAAGAAGGGACAAAAACCGAAAGAAATTAAAATCCCCTTTCCATTTCCTCCAAAAAAGTTCCAATTTTTATCTGAGTTTTTTTATGATCTTCAAAATTCAATAGGTCATGCACTTAAATCCGCTGCAAACCCATAACCAAATCACGAACAAAACCATGCAAACGGACAAATCAAGAAGCAGAACCACCCAAACGTGCTTCTTCCATATATGCTTCGCTTTCTGCCGATGATGATCGTTGGCCACGCAACCACCCTTCGCCGCCACCCCTAGCGAGAAGTCCCTTGTTCCGCCGCCGCCGTTTGCTTCGTCGGAACAAACGTCCACCTTGTTCTCCGGCGAGCCACCACCGTCTTTGACTTCTCCGTTGACGGCCTCCACCACCCTCTTCTTCTTTTTCAACAACATCCCCTCCTGTGGCTTCCCGAGGAGCGGCACCGTCGACGGCGACCTCCCTATCTTGTTGGCGGCGGTGGATGGAGATTCCACGATAGGGCTTCTCGAAACGGGGGCGGCGTCGGTCCCCCCTGATTCGAAATCGAGCGTTTCGCCGAATATGGAATCGAATTGGGACTGAAAGCAGAACGCTACAAAGTCATCATCTTTGGTTGGGGGTTGGGATCGGAGGAAGGCGGAGGAGGAGTCGCGGAGGCGGTGGAGGAAGCGGAGCTGGAAGGGCTTGATTAACCGGTGGTCAAAGATGGCGAAGAAGACGAAGGGAGGGTCTATGAGGAAGGTGTAAGAGCGGCGTTTTAGGGTTTGGGTGAAGAGAGAGTGGTTCGGAGGTGCCAGAGCGATGCATTTGGAAGCGAGGCACTCGACGTCGGGATCGGCGGTGGTGGCGCGGCGGTGGGCCAGGACGGTGGTGGCCCTTGCAATGCACACGTATTTGATCAGCTCCGGATCCGTCACCATTCTGGGAATCCGAATCAAAGGAGAAATTGGAAATTGGAAATTTGTGGGGTTTTGACTTTTGAATTTGATTCGGGTAAGAGTAGAATTGGCATTGAGAATTGTTGCCCAACCGAAATAGATCAAAAAGAAGAGATTGGTTTTATTCTTGATGTTGTGAAACTGATGTTGATCGTTGTTTTAGGGTTTTTGAAATTGGGAGGAAGAATTTTAGAAGAAAGGGAATGAAGTTTGTTTGAGAGAAAAGAAAATAAAAGAAAGGGAAAATGGAAAAAGAAAAAGGAAAAAAAAAAAAAAGAGCTTTGATCTGCGGAGCTTGGAGCCAAGCCAACTGTTATTGTCGTTACCTGTTGCATTCTGTGGTGGACACGCTCTTTGCTGACTACGGTGACTATGCACTATAAAATTCAACATTTGAGAAATTATGAAATGAAATTACTCTAGTGAAAGGATAAAGATGCATCCATTCCATTACAAAGTCCAAAGGCTTCAGGACACCCCCATATGGATGCACCTCCTAAAAGCCTAAAAGTAATTTCTATATTAAAAAAATAACAAGAAGAAGATCAAGACAAGAGGTTTCAGCTCAGCAATCTCCTTTGTTAAGGGTATCAAAAACATGCAGCTTGCAAATTGTGTCGGCGGCCATCCTCACATGGCCTAGTCACACTTGTATCAAAATTTATAATTCTCATTTTCCCATGTATCTCTTAAAATATCTCATAAATTAAATTAGTCTTAAAAAGGAGTTTTTTAATTTTTGAAAAAATGACAAATAGATCCTTGATTTTTTATAAAAATACTTTCTCAGGAACCTAAAAGTATTTTTCAATGGTAAGGGACAAAAATGTCTGCGGGACAAAAGATCAGGGACCTATTTATCCTTTTCTCTTAATTTTTATATGGAGGCGTTGATAGAGTATAGCGACGATATGGGGGTTTAGGGTGTTTCACCGAGATGTGACGGCGGTGTAGAAGAAATCGGTGGCACCGATTGGAGGACGGAAATCGAATGGACCGATATCAGGACGCGGAAGGTGCACAAATCGGTGGGTCCGATTTGAGACCCCCTGTCCACGCGTCACGCATGCATCTGGCTTCTTGGTTGGCCCGTGACTCTCTATCCCAAGGACAAGTGTTTCACCCCCTCCCAGCACTATCTCTTTCACTCTCACTCTCGTATCCTTTTCTTCTTGCTCCTAACCCCACCACTTTTCCCATTTTACCATTGTTGGACCACAACAATCCTGCTGAAAAATTTAAACAAAAATGTCAAGAAGACAAAAAATTAAGGAAGTAAATCAACCAGAGTTTTATATTGTTAATTATTTTGGACATCTAAATTATGTAAGTTTTTATTTTTTAATAATCTGATTTAATGATAATAATAGTGATAATATTAGATTTTATTAGCAATATATATTATAATGGCACTAAGTAGAGATTAAGCATGTATGTATGTAAGATTTTATTATTAGGTGGTTAGAAATAGAAATTAAAATAGGAATTAACTATGTATGTATGTATGATATGGTTATGGTTAGTAAATAAATTCTACCAGTGAAGTAGGTTTTTTTTTATGCATATTAGTTAAAATAAAATGAAAAAATGAATGAATGTGATGAATGTATGTAAAGAATGAATGAATAAAAGAAGAAGGAAAATGAGATCTGTACATATTAGATTGGAGTAGGTAGATATTGATATATTGTTGTTGTTATTATTAATATTAGTAATTGAGTTTAATTAATTATTATAATTAATAATAAAAATTTAATTAATTATTTTATTTATGATCATTAATAATTGAATTTTAATTCAGTAAAATTTAGACAATAAATTAATAATAACTAAACTTAGATTAAAAAATTAGTATGCTATGTTATGAATAATAATAATAATAATAATAATAATAATAATAATAATAATAATAATAATAATAATAATAATAATAATAATAATAATAATAATAATAATAATAATAATAATAATAATAATAGAGGCTGATTTATTGTGTAAGGTTAATTAATTTTTGTTATAAAGTAATGAATATGATTAAAGGATTTTTGTATAACAGATTTAATGTGTATGTTTGAAATGCAATTATGTTGGGAATTAGTCACCAAAAAAAAAATGTTGGAAATTAGTTATAATGGACATGTTAAGGATAATTGTGTTTTTGATAATATAGTTATATTATACTTGTCCTTATAACGGAAATGTGATATTGTAGGGTTCACGGATGTTGATGTGTGATCATTTAAAGCCGTCGGATCCATATAACCAAATTGTTGAGTCACAGTTACGCGAGACTGGATTTTATTATGTATCCCAAATTGGAGTTATCAAATGTCAGTCAGCAATGATTAATGCTCTGATTGAGAGATGGCGGCCCGAGACTCACACATTTTATTTCTGGTTGGTGAGTGTGTCGTGACCTTGGAGGATGTGGTGGTAATTCTCGGTCTACCGACAAATGGTCTTCCGGTTACAGGTCCGACCATGAGTAGCTTTGAGGCATTGGAAGCCGAGTGCTTGCACCAATTTGGAGTTGCACCGAGGAAGACGGACTGTAGAGGGAGTTTTATAAAATTAACGTGGTTTAGGGGTTTGAAAGATCCTATAGTGTGACTTCCATTGTACCTCCTTATCTCCCAACAGTACTTCTTTTGCATTTTGGTAACCCTGATCAACCAGTCACAACTATTCCCATATTCTGTACATTTGGCATAGAATGTCGTCGGTTCCGACTCATATACCCGATAGTCCACACCTCTCCGGATGGTATAATCTTTCATTGCCTTGATTACTGCCTCCCTTGAACTGAATTCCATCCCCACTGTGAACTCATCATCCGCCACAACAGGAGGCGCTGCATACATAAAAAGTAATAAATGCTTTATTATGTACTCAGTAATAAGTCTTTTATTACAACTCAATTAATAAACACACTTTACCATATAAGATCATTATAGTCTTATTTTTCACTATTCCATCTACGTAAAGAACAACTAAATATAATTCATAACAAAGAACTATTAATTAATAAAAAAATCAAACGCTATGGTCACAAATGCCTAGTCACATATCACATATATTACTCATCCGACTTATTGATCTGCTACTTCAGAGTTTCACATAGCAACCTAGGTTTACGCACTTGCATTCATATATTGCGAAAACTCCGGTGCGTGCATAGCCTCAAAATCCAACATCCGCATGAAAGAAGGCTCCTGAAACGGATGCGGGTTTGCTAGTGCATTTGCAACTTCCGCCACATCTGCGTTCATAGTGCCGCCAGCTTCATCTTCGTCTTCACCTGGACCGACGATCTCATAGTTACTTTCAAATTCATCTTCGCTTTCATTATTATAATCTTCCAATTCAATGTTACGGTTCGCTTCAGATTGCTCAAACTCAATATATAACTCGATGCACGGCATTCGGTGGCGATTTTCCATGTACATTGAAAACATTTCATGCATATTCGCTTCGTCCGTCACGTACTTGGTCTGAAATTGAACAAACCCACCAAACACAGATAAAGGATACCTGTACAAAATACACGATACTCTCCTACATCTTTGAAAATATATCTTCTCACAAATCACACCTTTCAATTCCTCAAATGACAATGTGAACGGAATAACATCTAATGGATTTTCACACACAAATTGAACTCCCTCATATGTTTGCAATAAGATCTGCCTGTAATAATAAATCTTCAATACAACTCTATCATCCATAACATACACGTATTTGACTATTCTCAACCTCACAGAAATTTATTTTACAAAAATGAAGGAGAAGAATCAGAAAAGAGAAGAGAAGAGGAAGAACATTAGCTGAGACCGGCGCTGAAGAAATGGGACTTCTGTGAGCTCTTTCCAGTTTATGTATACACTAACGGGCAAATCGGACGGACTGACCGCGTGCACTCCCAAATCAGTGGGTCCGATTGGTGCACGCCGGATTAAAATAAAATTTTTCACCACCAGTAATCGGTCCCACCAATTACTGCACTCTTCGGTTGAAAAACTTGGCCACCCAGAAATCGGTGGCACCACCCAGAAATCGGTGGCACCGATTTCATGCAACCTCAACGTCTCCCTCACACAAATCGGTGGGTCCGATTTGTGTTACTTCTTCTCTCTGCTTGAAATCGGTGGGTCCGATTTCTTCCCCCCAAATTTCCAAAAAGCAACGCCGTTATAATAGTGTAAATCACCCCTAATGATCATATCCCAGCATAACTCACACCACCAAATCATATCCAAAAAAATCAGCCTTTAAAAAGATCATCTATTTTTTAAATTAATTATTAAAAAAGATTTTTCTGTTAGTTAGATGATGGTGTCAGGTTAAGTGTCACATAATATAATGGTAGATTAATGTCACGTGTCATAAAATAATTAGTTGACATGTCAGGTCAATGGTTCTTAGTACGCCACATGTCACTTGACATGTAAAAAAGTTATTTATAATCAAAATAATTTCTGAAAATTCAAATGTAAGTCATTTTCATCTCTAAAATTTTAAAAATTAATCAAATTAGTTCTTATATAATTTTTTTTGCATAATATTAAATTTAAAATATTTTTTAATAGTACTAATTTTAATATTATTTTTAAATCTTAATAAACAAAATTCTCTTTATATAAAATAATAAAGACAATTAAATTATTATAAAATTATTTTATCATTTATATTTTAAAATTTTATATTTTCAAATTATAATTTTTTTACAGTAAAAATTTTTTATTTAAACAACTTTATCAAATTATTGTTGATTATATATTTAAAATTTAATATTTTAAATCTCACTAGATAATATAATAGTTATTTCAAAATTTAAATTTTTTAAATTTATAATTTTTGTTATTGTGTAATTTATATAATAGAACTCAATAATTAAAAAATCAATTTATAAAATTACTTGTTAAATTTTAATATTTTAATATAATTTTTTTTAAAATAACTATTATATTTATTTAGTAAAATCTAAAAGATTAAAACATTTAAAATAACTACTATATTATTTAGCAAAATCCAAAACGTTTGAAATCTTGTAGATAAACTCGCTAGTTTTTCAACATTATTTTTTTATATTAATAATCAAATGAGTACTTTTAGGACACTTAAAAGCTCTTTTTAAATTGTAGCAGTATACATGTGGATATTCAGAAGATATGGACAACTACTACTAATTTATAGTTCTTCATAAAAATAAATAATTTTGCGTATTCTTGTTTTTCCTAGACCATATATTATGCATAGTATACTTTAATGGTAACATACAAGTATTTCGTTAGTTTATACAACTATATCATCTCATCTCATCTCATCAATGGAAGCTTATAATTGAATATAGTAGTGAAAATACACCAAATTGATGGACTCAATGGGGAAAGAAAAAAAGAATCACGTATTGAATATACTCCTAAGAATATTTGCTGAGTTTATATGCTGATATGGCATCACCAATGAGAGCAAAACTGCGTGTAATTAAAATATAGTAGCAAAATTATACAGCAAATAGATGGAGTCCAAAATATTGATTCTAGTGAGTTGATATCATATTTGAAGTCTTCATCAGCAATAGGGTGGATCCATAAATGCCCATTCTATGACTTGTTCATACTGAGTAGCAGCATTTACCCAAGTATAGTCTCTTGTCATTCCTCTTCTCATCAATCCCTCCCAAGAAGACTTGTATTCTCTGTATGTTTGTATGGCATATCTCAGAGCCTATCAATCAAAATAAAAATAATTAGAACACGACGGCGACGGCGATGATGATAAGGTAGTTCTTTTAAAATAATGTTGACCAAAGAAGCCGCCCACATGGATTAAAGTTCAATATCTTTTTAGACAATTAAATTAAAAATTAAGGACGAGTAATTGTAATTGTTCTTGGTGTACACAATAAAGGTTTGTTCAAGTCCTATAACAGTGATGGAAAATGAAGCAATTAGTTATTGAATCCCTCCCCCAAATGGGTTTGTTTCCCTTAGTTTATCTTGTCTACTGGAGAATGATCTGTAAGTATCTCTATAAACATTTAATAACAAACCCCCAGACATGCCATGATTCTATATTGAGGTGAGTGTTTCCTTCAATCTAATCCTTATGAGGAAGAGAGAGATTTATCTAAGAAGAGAATTCTAAAATAGTGGTTGATACAAATTATGCTTACCATAGTATTAGTCCATAACTTTTGTTTTCTATTCAATGATGGGGACTCCTCTACGCACAAAAAAGAAGGAAAAGGAAAGTAGGACAAGCTATGCTAGGTCTCACATGTCACAACCACAAACTTATGTTGTAACCTTATTGGTTAACCAAAGTGGCATTGACTAGAAAATTCCACATCAATTTGCATTTTGCAAAGGCCAAACAACATAAAAAGGAATATTCTTGATTGAATAACAGGACACTGTCATAACATAACATATATATTAAAAAAAGAATGAATCTGAATGAATAGGAATCTTACCACTAACATGTTCTCCTTTGTTAGTGGAGAAAACGTCCACCTGTTAGTCAAGTTAAAAAGACAGTCATTCAATTTCCTATAGTTGTAAAGTTTATTAATGAAAATTGCATTTGAATTTTCAAATGAAACTATAAGTTGAAGAAACAATCCAAGCCATTGAAGAAAAGGAGTAACATACCCTGTGCCTTCATCATTTTTTACTTCAGCAAATGGGTTAAAATTTTGAACAGTATCCTGTTAAAAACAACCAAAAGTTAAAGGCGTCAATGGAAGGAAACCAAATCATATTGAACAAGTCAATGGCTAAAGTTTCCTCGACTAACTCTCAGCCCCCCGGTTTGATGAACCACTGGTATAGTTCCATATCTCATTGCATACAACTGATTTAGTCCGCAAGGCTCGAATGTCGATGGCATCAATAGTATATCACACCTGGTCATAATAGGAATGCAGCAGTAGTAAGAAGCATGACCAATGCAGAAACATTACAGCATAACCTGTTAATTGCTCTAGGAAGGATTCATAATCTTTGGGATTACCCTGCAGTTATTCTATGAGATATTGGAACATTAAATCCAACCCAACCCCGAAATTTATCTCTATAAGTAGCCTCTGTTGCTCTCATCCAATCTTCGTATGCAGGATTTCCAGACCCAAGCATTACCTGAAGATTGAAAAACAATTAGACAGGGTCAACCAGATATGAAGGCCACAAATACAGTACAGCAAATTCCTCTGAAATAATACTTACATATATCAATTAGTATTTGAGGGGCCTCAAACATATTCTCGAGTGTATAAATATTTAATATTTTATTTAGCAGGTAATCATAGCCTACAATTTCTAAATTTAAATTTTGTATGCTACTACATTATGGTTTCAAAGATATATGTGCCCAGAACTAATTTACAAAATCACTTACAAACTGAACATCATCTTCCATGAGTTCTGCAATTCCCATGCGAATCAGCTCAATTCCTTTTTGATAGTCTAGCCTTCCAATGAATCCAATCTACAATTTGCAGCTATAATCAATAAAAGAAATAGTGGATCAAAATTTTATGCAGCAAATTACAAAAAACTTACCACTGGGCAATCGGGTCTCTCTGGAAGACCCAATTCCTTCTGCAATTCTATCTTGCATTTGACCTTCCCAGAGAGGTCATCAGCAGAATATTTGAAAGGAATATATTGATCAGATGAAGGGTCCCATTCAGTAACATCAATTCCATTTGTGATCCCTAAAACAGTAACAGAGTCATTACAAGGTTGAGCTTTGAGGTGCATCATTTAATGAAAGATTAACAACATAGTTCCTTCATCCTTGGTTTGATTTTCCGTATTTCGACTCACCAAACGACATGTAATTCTTACTTTCTTAGTATTAGGCATGGACATAGGGTTGACAGAAAAGATAAACAAAAAAAGAAGCATCTTGACTCTGTAGTGATTATTACAAAATAATAAGTTCTCTGCTACTGCATTTATGAAACCACATCAGGGCTACAACAAAGAAAACAAGTTACAGTAACTCCAAAGTTCTACTTAGATAATTCAAACCAATACATTTATTACAAGTTCAACAGATTCTACAACAAGAAGTCCAGATTAGCATTAGCAAGCATCTTATTCTAAATAGACTATGGAGAAAATATGCATGCACTTTAGCTTTCTCTAAAACATGAAATTCCCTCAGGACTCAGGAGTTGTGCTAGAAAGCGTAACGCTACAAGAACAAAAAGAGTTTGAAGGAACATACCACTGAGAACACTTTTTCGATCTTTCAGTAGCTCATGTAGACCATATCCACCTTCACTGGTTGTGATTTCCCAGGAATAACCCTGGCAAAGAGATCCAGGTTTTACAGATTGCATGTGATCACAGTATCAAATACAAGACAATGATACAAAGCATGTTATTACATCATAGTAATTTCAACAAATTGATGAAGGCTTTAAAACCTCAAGGAAAACAGAAAATATTGAGCACCATACAACCAAATGTTTTGACTCAATAAACAGCAGCAACAAAAATATGTGATGTGCAGGATAATGACCTTGCTTACTGTAACTATCCGATCTGCTGTAACAATGGCACCTTTCAAAAAATTGACAGCTTCACCAGTGTCGAGAGCGTGCATCCTTGCCCAATTGGGGAACACCCACTCCAGTGCTCCACGCCACTCCAAAGGTAGCCCCAAGTTACCATATGTAACTATAGGTTCCACTCCCTGAAATATAGCATCATCAGCTTGTTTGCTGATATAAAAAGACTAATGACAAGAGATAAACTATCTAAGAATTAATTATAACCAAACCCTGCAAGTTTTTCCACACAGTTTCATAATATAAATTTGTATATTACATTTAGGTTTTAGCCAATCATGCATCCTAGATTTGCATTTGGGACTACAGATCAAAGACAATCAAGTGAGTCAACAACACAAATGAACCTATCATTGCCAAACAGATGTGTCTTTTTATGCATCTATAAACAGATGTGTGTGTATGAGATAGTCAAGAAACACCAGCATCCTCTTATCCAAGTAATCATGTAGTTAGGGTTGTATAAAAATTCAAAATAAGTCCCACCTAGTATGATTAGTGCTTGACCTGCTTGGTTGTTAGTATAAGGCTTAGTTTGGTAAAGTTTTTATTTTTTAAAAGTAGCTTATAAAAGCTAACTTTTAAAAGATGACTTTTTAAAAGTTGTAGCATTTATATTTGGTAAATTAAATTAAAGATTGCTTTTAATAATCACAAGCAACAACAATTGCATTTGGTAAAATAGCTTTTAAAATTTAAAAATACTATAATAGACATAAATACAAGCATTAAATTTGAAAATTAGTTAACATATGAGGTTATATTAGACTTTTAAATTTTGAAAAGCACAAGCCAACTTTGAAAAGTTCTATCTTAGGTGTTTTCAAAAGTACCCCGATTTTTTAAAAGCTACAAGCACAAGCACATCATCTTTTTTATTTACCAAACACAAAATGAGGAGTTTGAGCTTTTAAAAAGCACAAGCACCTCTTCGAAAAGTTTTACCAAACCAAGCCTAAACCTCAAATAAAAAGTATAAAACTTTCAACTTTTGGAAATGCAATTTACTATTTTAAGATCTTTCTGTCTAATTTCTAGGATATGACTTGGAAATTCTCAATTAAAAGAAGCCAAGAAGAAGGCAGAGAGTGAAAAAACATAATAAGAACTAATAGAGACCTCCTTTTTCTGCCTGAGAAGCTTGAAAGCCCAAGTTAAGAATGCATTGAGGTCAAAGGCTCAAAGCACAATGTTATTGATCCTATTCTTAGTAACATAAAAAAACGGAATTAGTTTACCTGGTGTGCAATGTTATGTATAACTAATACACTGCGTGCATCCTTATATACCCCATGTGGACGATACTTTGCTGCCAAAAGTCTGCACCAAAGTTGAAGCAACAGTACCAATTATCAGCAAGACTGTAATATCACCTCATATTATTATTGGAACTAAGATAGTTTTTGCAACAGTGGTTCCATTGGAAAAGAAACTTAAAAGAGTAGAGAAAGGTAGGCATGCATACACTGGAACAAGGCTGGCATGCCAATCATTAACTAGGAATAAACATCTTTCTCCATAAGTGTACCCTCCCAATGGAAGCACCAATGGGGCTTCACATGCAGCATGGCAAAGCAAAGTGTACCGAAACTGTAAAACCAAATGAGAAGGAAATTTATCATTATTTTGAAGTAGAATACACATCAAGATCTATAATGAAAGCTAGAATTGGACAGATTATACCTGATTGTCCCCAAAAGTGCCATACATGTCCCCATATGGACTCCCTGCTCTATGAAATGAAGGGTGATCCACAAATACCTAAACATTGTAGCAGTACTGAGCACCATCAATACAGAGTTGAAGTATATGCATGCTAGGATGGAAGAATTACAAAAGGTTTAAAGAATCCATCAAAATTAAATTCCATATGAAATGGCTATAAAAATCTCAGGAGCTCTTAGTTCTTACCCAATCAACACCTTTCCTATACTCATGGTAAAAGCCAACTTCTTGAGCAGCACCAAAGCAATATATTTGGATGTTGCAATCCATGTCAACTGCACCAGAATACCTAGCATCCTCAGAAGTACCATGCATATATCTTGGCGAGACGACCATAACACGGTGGCCACGAGATGCCAGTGCTATTGGCAAAGAACCACAAACATCTCCAAGGCCACCAGTCTTTGAATATGGAGCAGCTTCAGCAGTAACAAAGGTAATATTATAGGACACCTTAGTCTCAGCTTTCTCTTCTAACTCTTCTCCAACCTTAGCCTCAGCTTTCTCTTCTAACTCTTCTCCAACCTTAGCCTCAGGTTGTTCTTCTGTCGTGATCCCTATATGTCATTCATACTCTAGTCATCTCTACTAATCAAAATCATGGCATCCTCCAAAATTTGATGGATGCAGGATTACTCATATACAATGAATTAAGGGAATTCAAGATTCAACAGAAACAAGAAACACTTAAAAAAGAAATGATGAAAGGGAGAAAGAACAAACCGGAGCCAGGAATCAAACGGAAGCCAACAAGTGAGCCAAAATCATCTGTCTCTCTGGCCAACAAGAGACCCCTTTCTTGTTCTTGTGGTTGCTCGTCTTTTAAGGGAAAGGGGTTGTCTTCGTTATGGGAAGCAGGAGGACCAACCTCGCCGGAAAAGGATCTTGTGAGGCGCAGGTTAGCATTTCTTGAAGCTCTTGTAAGCAGAGAAGAAGGGAAATGGGAACCTAGTTGGAGATGCGAGTGCCTTACAAGAACAAAGGAATGGTGATGAATAGGAGTGAGTTGGAGAGACTCCATTGGAATGGTTCGATTTTGGAAGGAAAGGATCGTGAAGGAGGCTAAGAAAAAGAACAAGAATCACATGAAAGAGTGACGTGAGAGAAAGCAAGAAACTAACAAAAAGCGGCCTAGTGTGAAGTGTGGGGTAGGGTGTGTAAGATCCACAAAAACCGCCAAATTCCGGGAACAAACCACCGTGCCTTTTAAAGCTACTTAAACCTCTAACAATGGAGCCATCCAGATCCTCATCCTAAGTTGTTGTTCTTGTCTTCTTCTCATCTTCTGATTATAAAACCCTTCACCACCACAATTCTAGATTTCTTTTAGAATCTTTCCACAATGGACCAACTTCACTTAAATCACATTATTATTTTATAAAATATATGTTGTGCATGATAAGATAAACCATATAATATAACTTTACATTTTTAAATAGGGATTACAAAACGGAAAACATAAGACGGCCTCTCTTCCTGCATGTTACAATCTCCACTCTTTTCTCGAGTTACACACTGCTGCTAGTGACATCAAACACATTATTACACTACTAAGATAAATACGAATGCGTGTCAAATGACCAAAGTGCGGATCATAAAAAACATCATATCTAATTACATTTTCTTTTTCCTTCTCGGAATTGTAATAAAAAGGCAAGTCATGCCCAACCATGGGCTCCAAGGAGAAGACCAAAATCTTCCCCACTAACATGATCTGGGCTCCCGCCAGAAATTCGTCTAGACTGGAGCCGCACCCCATTTATCTTTGGGCTTGGGCACCTTGGAAACTGATAGGTTGCAGTGGGCCCACCAGAGCTAGATGAGTCAAAGCCCAACCCAACAGCAGGGGTTCTCCTTGCAGAAGTGTTCCAGTTGGGCCCAGGTGAAGGCCGTTGCTTAAGTTGGCCCTGACCCCTAACCTTGGCCTTTGCAGACTGGGTTGGGGCCATGTAGCTAGGCACAGTTGCACCTCCACTGTGCTGTCTCTGGTGTTGCAATTTTGAGATAGGGCTTGAATCAAGGTATTCTTGGGCCATCAGGCCCATATTTGCGTGAATTGGATCACGAGGCCCAAGCATGTCCATCTGAACCGTTTTCTCTTGGGACATGTCATCGGTGTGTTGTTGTGAGTGTTGTGATGACATCCAACGCTCCAACCAGTTCCAATCCAATTGTGCAGTCTCGCTCTTCTGGTAGTTGAAGGCGTAAGCAAGAGCTCTCTCCCTCTTCATTCTAGCCTCATGTTGTCTCTCCTCTTGCTTCTTTTTCTCATGACTTAACTGAATTCTACGAGCCCTTACTCTTGCCTGAACTCGAACCAATGCTTGCATGCACCGCATTGTCATCTGCGCTTGCTTCCGCACATTGTGTCCCCTCACAAGTGCCTGCAGCCTCACCAATCCCTTCAATGCACGCAGTGCACGTCGAGCCTACACCATTCAATATGTTATCTAGATTATTTTTCATTAGTAATAATTTTTTTGTTAGGTGGTTATACTTTATGTTCTTTTTTATTTACTCTTATTACAAAATTAATTATAATTGAGCCTATAGTAGAGTGGTTGGCTTATTTATGGAGTAGACCAAACCCTAGTCTTACAAGGTATCCTCTGTAGTACGATTGAATGAGTACTGCAGCCCTTTCCTCCTTGGAGTGGCGTCCATAACCCGCCATTCTCACAACTCTAGCGGCTGCCTGAGCAGCTGCCACAGCAGCTTCAGCAGCTACGGCAGTGGCAGCGGCAAAGGCAATGGCATGATTTCTGTCCTCAGCCACTGGAGTGGATGTGGTGCTACCCTCATTAGTTCCATCAGGAGAACTCTCTGCAGGAAAATGCTCAAAAGACACAACTTCTGCTGCTTCCTGCTGCCACTTGTCTTCATTATTCTCCTTCTGAAAGTGAAAATCATGGATGAAATCTTAATTATTTGGATCTAAGACAAGTTTTATGGTGATGGGGGATCTAACATAGGACGCACATGATGATGAAGGAGAAAGATGTGATGGGTTAGGTGGTGTGATAACTATGTGACACAAATATTTGATATCTGATCATATGATAGGGGACCATATGCACACATAATTACATGCACATATACTTGAAATGGGTTGATGGTCCTAATAACAAGGGCCAGAGCAGCTCATACTTTTAGGGGTTTCATAAAAGACAACAATAAGTAAAAATGACAGTTGCTATACTTATGACATATGAAGCAGAAACTAGTCTTAATTAATTGTGTAAGGTAAGATTGTGATGATGCCATTATTACTACTTATGCCGCAGTTTTGGTTGTTTGGTTTTGAAGAAAGTATCCTAATAACTAATTGAAGAAATTAAAATTCTGCATTAGTAGATAGTGATCAATGACATAATAAACATCCAATTCTTCTAGTGTAAATATTATTATATAAAATAGTCGAATTTAACCATGATAACATAGCATGTATAGTGAGAATTAAAATAAACATACATGATTCTCCAAGAAACAAAAAGAAGGACCAAGTTAATGGATTGATTGGTTACCTTGTTGTGTGGAAGGGGTGAGTTGGAGTCCTTAGGGAATGACTTGAAAACTTTCTTGACCGAAGAGAACCAGCTTCCCCTCTTCTTCCCCATCTGATCTTCTTCTGTATCACATGCAATCCAGCAGATACAGAAGATGGAACACCATCTGTAACTGCCAGAGAGAGAGAGAGAAAGAAAGAGAGTGAGTGTGTAACTATGTATGTAAAGGGCGCTGGATGGCGCGGTAGGAATTAAATAAGATCACGTTCACGGATGAATGCACACGTCAACTACCGCTACTATTATCTTGGGTATAGCTACATAGATAGAATATAAAGACAAAATTACTATAATTCATTGAGGTGAAAATAATATTCTTCTATTTTCCTTTTTCATCATGTGATCAATCACGAGCCTCAACCCTAAGTCACACGCCATGTACGCTGCTCACTCAATTCTTAGTTTCATTGACCCCACTGCCTTTAACATGGAATCTGCCAAACCACCACACAACTTGTCAATTATATATTAACATTAAGCTTAATTAAGCTGCATATCACATCTAATTTACTCTCTTCATTATTAGGAAACAAGTCACTCTTCTATCACTTAGATCATCATATAAAATTAGTCTCACATTGAGGAAAATAAAGAAGACTGAAAAGCTTATAGTAATTTATTATTTAGAATGATAACTAACTTTTTATTGATTGAACACTTATCTTAGTGAACTTTGTCGTTTGTAAGTACAATTATTGTTCACATGACAACAAAATCATGGATCAAACCTTAATTAATTACTATTACTTGAGATGTTACCTTGCTGGTTACATGCACTGATGCACACAACTTTCATCCAATGATTACAGCCAATATAATTTGACCCATCAGCAAGCATTATATAATTTCATTTCCTTGTGACGACATTGTCATGTGATATTTTTTCTTCTTCATCAAAAATACAAAAATGCCAAATTCCTTCTTGCCATCTTAAGCAAGAATAGACACACACACACACATCCCTCTTATCATCATTACCTTAACATTTTTCTCTGACGTGTCATGATCATAGAGCTTTGGCATACACTTTTGTCTTTTTTTCCTTTTCCTCTTTACTCTTGTAAGTTTCTAACAATTTTTTTAGATTTTTTTTCACATTTAATACCTGTTTTACGATTATTTACAGTTAATTATTTTTATTTATTGAAAATGCAAGAGTTGACATTAAAGATAAAACTAATCTCAACTTCGGAGCAAATTTATTATTATTCGGTTCTTAATCAAATGTGATAGCTTTAATTCTTACTGTAAATATAAAAGAAAATTAAAATTTTGGATAATTGTTTTAGGTTTTTATACATTAAAATATTTACAAATTAATAAAAAATTAGTCATATAATGTGAGTATTTGACGGTTAATACTCAGATTTCGGGGAAGCTCTAATGAATTCTTACACACACATGCATATGCATGCAGATTGAACATTATTGTTGGACCATTTTGGATACATATGAGAGTAACGTTACACGTTGAGCTTATGAAAACAGCTAAAAATTAAACGTAATTGAATGTATCTTTCTTCTTCTATTATTGTTGAGGTTGATGTGAACGTCTCTTTTGGGTGTTGTGAACCATGATGGGCTGAAAAAGATGAAAGAACTGAATTGAAGTCTTTTATTGACCATGATGAAATTAAAGAGAAAAAAAAAAAAAAAGCTTATGATATTTGCTTGTATTGAAAGAGAGACAGAAGAAGATATGTATAAGGTGAGCAAGGTAAGAAGGGTGCATTAGGATGGTGAGATGCTATTTTCAGCAATTTATTGTGTCACTTTACACATGCCTTGTTTTTTCCTCCTTATTAAAACCATGTTATATATCCTTGAATTGAATTAAAGACAGCTTTATTCGAAAAGTCTTTTTTATGTTATTCCTATAAAGAGTAGTGTAACTTTTTCAATACCTATACAACTCGAACATAAGCTATATTTGCCAACCCAACTAACCATGTGTTGATTAATTAGTAATTACTTTACATTGCTTCATTGATCACCATGATTGTAATGGAATACACACCTATGCTTCCCTTATATTTGCATGAAATAATCCCACCAGCTCCAATTCAAAACTATAATTTTATTTTTCTTTTAAAACAATGCATATATCCAAGTTGAACAGTATTTCTATTTCATTAGGCCAAGCGTGTTCGCATTGGAGACTTTGTGAACCTATAAATGAAAATTATAAAATTACTATGTGTTTGCCAATGTAAAAAACACCAGTTTCGTATTAAACGATGGAAAATGATTTTTTTTTTTTCAATTTAAATTTATTATTAATTATGTCGGTGTTGTGAATTTCATGATCAATTGGGTATTCAACTAACACAATCAATTCCAAAAATAGTAAATTATAGGTCACCTTTTTGTTTATAAGGGAAAAACAAAACTTTTTTATTTAATTCTTTTGTACTCTAAAAATACATATTAAAATTATAAATTAAAAAATTTAATAATAATTTTATTACGTATTTTTAAAATACATGTTAACTTAATTTTTTTTTAAGAAAAAAGACGTGTATATCCTATTTTGGTTGCAGCATAATGGGCGGTTTTTGGACAGCTGCAGAAACACAGAATAATATTTTAAATGTCTTGGGGACAAGAGAAGAAAACAAAAAGGAGGAGCCTATTGGATCAAAGAGAGAGCTATGGGGTTATAAAAAAGCCTAATGTGAAAACCCAAATGAGGAGTCTATAGGAGATGCTACCAATCAGGATAGCAATGGGCTTTACCAGCAAAAGATATTAATGGGTCCAATACGTTTTGAAAACAACAAGGCTAGGAGAATAGAAGAAAAGGAGACAGATCATCTAGTATTAAAGAATGTCACTTTAGGGGTGGCCTTAAAAAAACACACAGGTATGATTACAGCTATGAATAAAGACACATCAAGGAAACAAGAGAAGCCTGCTAAGGCGAAAGATACTACGTATACAGAGCAGTGGGGGACCAAGAAATATAGTATGCAAGAGGAGAAGGCAAAAAAGGAGAAGAATGCACAAGTTCTAAAATCGGTGGAAGGAGAACAGTATTTTGTGGAGCTGGCTAGTGATGAAGATGCAGAAGAGAATATGGAAGAGCAGGAACAAAAGGAGTCAACAAAATGGGAGATAGAATTAGCAAGATGTATAGAGATGGGATTGAACCTGAAAAGAAAAAGAGAAGACAAGGAAATGCTCCAGATTACTAATGTCGAATGGGATAAGATGCTAGCAGAGAGTGAGAAGCAAGCTCCCAAAAGGATGAAGAACGGAAAGGAAGGAGAATACAAGCTGGTAAACACTAGAAACATAGGAGGAGAACCTATGGCATGGGACAATGCTATGGCTGAGGAGGCGGGCCTAATCATGCCCCACCCTCAGCCATGAGTATTGTAAGTTGGAATTGTCGAGGACTTTTAGCCGCCTCGACAATTTCCGAACTTACTAATCTGTGTAAGCAGATTAAACCGGCCATAGTGTTCTTGATGGAAACGAGAGCTAATACAGTGAAGATTAATAGGATTAAGAAAAAAGCTTCTTTTTGATAAGTTCTTTTGTGTTGAACTCCGGGGATTGTCCAGAGGGCTATGTTTATTATGGAAATCTAATATAAATATTAATGTTTATTCGTGGTGTCATAACTTTATTAAATCTGACATTGACTTAGGAAATGAAAAATGTTGGAAAGGGTGTTTTGTTTATGGTAATCCGGTGTTTAAGCAAAGAAGGAAGCTATGGGAAGAGCTCTCTGTAAGTAATAACTGTCTGAATGGACCACAGGCGTATATAGGAGATTTTAACGATATATTAACACAAGAGGAAAAGATAGGGCTTAACCCTAAACCAAAAATACAGATAGAGGTGTTCAGGGGATTTGTAGATGCTAATAAACTCATGGACCTTGAATTGAAAGGCGGAAAATTTACGTGGTTCAGCAATCCTAGGAATGGGTTCATTACAAAAGAGAGATTAGACAGAGTACTAGTAAATTGGGAATGGAGAGAAGTGTTTTTAAATGCAGTTCTTACAGCTATTCCAGCAGTGAGCTCAGACCATAGTCTCCTAGTAGTGAATATGGAGCCTAAAACTAGAGGCAAAAGGGAGTTTAAGTTTGAAGCTTTTTGGACGGACCATGAGGAGTGTTTGGATCTTATAAAAAGAAGCTGGGATATGGAAGTAAATGAGTGTAGATCTTGGGATAGGTTTATAAAAAAGAGAAATAAGTGTAAAGAAGAGTTGAGCAGATGGAGTAAAAGGAAATTCAAGAGAGCTGATAAGGAGATTGAAAAGCTTAAAGAAAGATTGCATTTTTTACAAAGCTCTAACATGACGGATCGAGAACAGCAGAAAATTAATCATATTAAAGTGAAAATTTTACAGTTATGGAAGCAAGAAGAAAAGTTTTGGGGACAGAGGTCTAGATTAAAGTGGCTTAAGTGGGGCGATAAAAATACAAAATTTTTTCACGCCACAACATTACAAAGACGAGACAGAAACAGAATTGTGAAATTAAAAGATTCAGATGGAAGATGGGTTCAAGGGGAAAAAGAGATTCTTAAACTTATAGAGGACCATTTCAGAGATCTCTTTACTACATCAGGGAGTAGAAATTTGGAGAACTGTTTCAAAGAAGTACTTAGAAAAATTACTCAGGATACAAACATAAAACTTACTGAAGCAGTAAGTGAAAAAGAAATAAAGGAGGCAGTTTTTAGCATGGGGGTTTAAAAGCGCTAGGCCCAGATGGACTAAATGGGATGTTTTATCAGAAACACTGGGATATTCTGAAGGAGGATGTCTATGCGGTGGTGAAGAATTTTTTTGAAACAGGTATTTTACCACAAGAAATCAGTCAGACCACAGTGATTCTTATTCCAAAAGTCAATCAGCCAGAGAATTTGAACCAATTAAGACCCATCAGTTGTTGCAATTTTATTTACAAGATCATATCGAAAATCTTAGTGCAGAGAATGAAGGAAGTGTTAGTGGATTTAATTTCACCGATTCAAAGTACTTTTGTTGGAGGAAGGCTCATTCAGGATAATATTGTCATCGTTCAGGAAGCTTTCAATAAACTTGTTAAAAAGAGTAGAGAAGGATCTATGAAACTTGCTATTAAATTAGATATGAATAAAGCTTATGATAGGATGGAGTGGGACTTTTTGGAAAAGCTTCTGGAAGCTTTCGGATTTTGTGAAAAATGGGTGAAGATGGTAATGGCCTGCGTAAAAAGCGCGCGATATAAGTTTAAGGTGAACGGGGTCTATTCAAGTGAGGTGGAACCACAAAGAGGGTTAAGGCAAGGGGATCCCCTATCTCCATATTTATTCATTATAGCAGCTGAGGTTTTCACAATTTTAATGAAGAAAGCAGAAAGAGAAAATTTAATATCTGGGTTCAAGATGGCACCTACAGCTCCAGCCGTATCTCATTTGTTATTTGCAGATGATTGTATTATTTTTGCAGAAGCTAAAGAAGAAGAGATATATCAAATTATACATATTTTTAACCAATATACGGAAGCTTCAGAATAGAGAATTAATCTGGAAAAATCTGGTATCACCTTTGGAGATCAAATCCTCATACAAACTAGAGTGAATATCGAAGAAATCCTTGGAATAGCTTCTTGGGATAATCCGGGAAAGTATTTGGGTCTACCAGCAAAATGGGAAAGATCAAAGCAAAAGGCACTAGAATGGATAGAAGAAAAGGTGCAAAGAAAATTAGAAGGATGGAAAGAGAACTTGTTGAATCAGGCGGGTAAGGAAATTTTGATCAAAGAAGTAGTGCAGGCTATCCCATCATACGCATAAAGTTTCCTAAAAATTTTTGCAAAAAGTTGGGAGCCAGAATTGCCAAATTTTGGTGGGCTAGCCCGGGAAGAAATAAGGGCATTCATTGGAAAAGTTGGAATAAAATTACTTGGAGCAAGCAAAGTGGAGGGCTAGGGTTCAAAGATTTAGAATGCCAAAACTTAGCGCATCTAGCGAAGCAAGCGTGGAGAGTGGCAAATAACCCCGAAGCCATTTGGGTAAAGATCTTAAAAGCAATATATTTTTCGGAGAGTAGCTTTTGGGAGGCCAAAGACAATAAACATGCTTCATGGATATGGAAGAGTATTTTGGAGGGAAGAGATTTTCTAAGAAGACACGGGAGTTGGAGTATTGGAGATGGTTCAAAAATTAACATTTGGGAAGATAGATGGACTGTGAGAGGGAGTAAGCTTGCTAAATCAGGAGATGGGGAGCTCCACGCGATTAAGGATATTTTGTTAGAAGGGGTAGGTTGGAACAAGGAAAAGATACAGCAATATTTCCCACCTCAAGTAAGGGATATGATTCTTAGAACCCCAATAAGCACAATTAACAAAGAGGATAGGCTTATTTGGCCAAAAAGGATGGATGGTGTTTATACCATTAAAACTGGATATCAATGTGCCAAAAAAGAAAAAGAATTTGCTAACATGAACCAAGCATCTTCAAGTGTTAAGTATGGGAAGCTGTGGAAAAAAGTATGGGGGATGCAAGTTCCCCAAAAAATAAAGATGTTTTCATGGAAGGCTTGCCATAATATAATTGCTGTTAATGCAAATCTCTATAAAAAGAAACTAACTAAGTGTCCTTTGTGCAGGATTTGTGAAGAAAAAGAAGAGACAGTGGAGCATGCTATTTTGTTATGCAATTGGACAAGAGCAGCTTGGTTCGGGGCCCAGGTACAATGTTTACCCACATATGACTCAGTAAAATCTTTTGCAGAATGGTTAAAGAAAAGCATTCAAAAAATTAGGGAAGAGGGTAAAGAGATGCAGGACGAGTTAATAAGTAGGCTGGGATTTCTATGTTGGTCAATGTGGAAGAGTAGAAATCAATATGTGTTCCAAAATATAGGAATTAATCCAAAATCAACAATTATCAGAGCAGCTATCTCAGAATCAGAATACAAGAGGGCTATAGATAAAGTTCAGAGTATACAGAATAATAGAACAAGAGAGAGAGGCAGAAGAGTAACCTGGATAGCGCCTCCCAAGGATTGGTTGAAAATTAACATTGATGCATCTTTTTGCAGCCAAACGGGAAGAGCAGTAACCACAGCTGTTGTAAGGAATTGGAAGGGGTCAGTGATAACTGGTTCAGCAACAAAAATCATAACCAATTCCAGTTTGTCAGCCGAGGCCTATGCTTTCAGGGAGGCATTAATTATGGCACAAAATCTGCAATTTGACAAATCAATAATTGAAACAGATTGTCAAGCTCTTGCTCAAGCTTTAAAATCGAAAGGTTCAATAGGGGAAATTGATGCAATTATCAGAGATATCCAGAATTTGATAACAGAAATTTCGCAAATAAGGATAACATGGGTTCCAAGAGAAGGAAACAAATTAGCACATACAGTGGCTAAATTGGCAGATGGAGATGGACTTAATCGATCGTGGACTTGTGATCCTCCGCAACAATTAAAGAATATCATCCGAGAAGATCGGCAAAAGCAACCATCTTAGTGTTTGAGGGAACTGGTTGTTGAGTTTCTTGCTAGAGACCCCAGGTTTCAATACTACCTAATCGGATGTGGTTGGGTAGTCAAGGAAACCAGGGATGGAGCGTTGTACCGAGGAAGCAAGAATCTTCATAGTAGAGGTGTGCATCAGGGTACCATAGGATGAGGAAGGGAGGGAGGCGAGTCCTGCGTTGTCGTTGGCGTTGGAGGCGCTGAGACTGATCCATGGAGAGAGGCAGAGTCGGACAGTTCGTTGCGGTAGGGAGTGGTGCTTTAAGTATGTATTTGTAGGGAGGCTAATTATCGTTCACCAACGGAAATCATGCTCAGGTGCTGCGGGGGGAGGGAAGTGCCGTTTTTTTGTCAGTGGGAGGGAAGTACTGTTTGAACGCAGCCTGAAGCCGGGTCGGGTGAAGCTTTTGTGGTAGTTGAGACTGGGCCAGGTTGTTGGTCTATATCCCTAAAGAAAAAGAAAAAAGAATAAATAAATAAATAAATAAATATAAGTGAAAGCTCGAACTGTTGGGAAGCTTTGAAAGATATATGCAGCAGTCTCGAAGGCAGCGCAGGAGTTTGAAGTGGAAGCTTTGGTAATTAGTTTTTTGGTAATTAACTTGAAACAGCTTTGTTTTGCCGTCTCCCATTTTTCTTTTTTCTATGTGCCCAGCTATTTCTTTGTATTGTGGGTTGGACAGGGCCTAACCCATGACATTGACCAAAAAAAAAAAAGTTCCAAACTCTGCTCATAAATCTCTCTCAAACTGGCAGCGGCCTAGCAGAACAATTTGTACAGAACTATGAAATTGTCAAGGCCTCAAGGGTTACAAAAGCGGAAAGCAAGGTTGTGAGAAGCGAATCCGTCATTAAACTGGTCAAGTGACATATTCAATGGTTTAATAGTTTAATCAAGGTTAAATTGTGGTTGAATCGATTTAATAAAATACTTAAAAATTTAATTATTTTTAAATAAAATTTAAAATAATTTTTTTAATTAACTTCTAATAAGTTCTTACGAGATAATGAGCAACAATTTCTAAAATAAATACTCAGAATCCAAAGTTCTTACGAGATAATGAGCAACAATTTCTAAAATAAATACTCAGAATCCAAACTCAGCAAACTAATTATGCAGAAACAAGTTTCTAGAGTTTCAAAAAACAAAGAAATGAAAAGTACTTGAAAAAAATTAGAAACGAATTAATTGTGACTAATATTGATAACCAAAGAACCAAGTGCAAACAATATTTAATAAATTTAACATACAAAATAAGTAATTTAAGTCATCATCTAAGACAATAAGCATAATAGTGCAAATACTTTTTTATTTATTAGTAGTAAAAAAATATGTAAATAGGATAAATTGATATTTTTTAGTATAAAAGCAATAATAAAAGTTAATTACATAATTAAAAAATTATGAAGAATTTTTTAAATAATAATAAAAAATAATATCACTATTTTCATATATTACAAAGTTTATGAAAAAAATTTTGGATAATAAATCAATTTTCAATAAATTATACATTAATTCTGTAAAAAAATAAATAAATATCAATACATTGGATATTATTATTTACGTACTAATATAATATATATTATCGATTATTAAGTTTAAAATTAATTTTTAACCTAATTTTTGGTAATTAAAATTTAAATGATTGAAATTATTAAATGTTAAATATTTTGTATCTAACCAATTTATTTTTTTATTGAAATTTAAAAAGGATGAGTTGTTAATCAATTTTAAATTTAAATTTAAATTTGAGTAAGAAAATAAAAAAATATTTTAAATTTTATCTCGCTAACTAGAATTAATTTCAAGATAAGAAATTACTTTGTACATCGTATATATTGTAGGATAGTATGGTCATTTACTATTTTTTAATAGTAAATAATAGTGTAAGAAATTAGAAAAAAATGTATTTACAAGTTTAGAAAATATTAATTTATTTTTCAATAGAATAAATTATATATTGAATAAGAAAAGTTATTATTGGTTTTTCTTCACACTAACTAATACTCAACGATGATGTTTCGGTACACCATGTTATCAAGAAATATTAATCGATCTAATAACCTTTGTAATGATATAAGTTTATGAATTTGAAAATTTAAAAATTATTTCATAAAATGTGAAGTTTTAACGAGTAACAATGTTGATTATATTGTTTTGACTTTAAAAATGAATATGATACCAACGAATAAAATTGTCCCAAGTAAATTTTAACAAAGACAAAAGTCCATAAGTATTGCTATTAATGAAAAATTAGTCTATTTTAAAGACAAATATAATTTTTTCTACGAATTCCTAACTCAGCAAGTCGAGGACGACTAATCCACCACATATTGATGCTCTATTTATTAAGGGTCTGTCGCTAACTAATGGATTATTTATACACACAAGACGAGATTCGAACTCCAAATACTTGCTTAACCGGACAAATAAGATGATCATTCAACCAATCCAAATTGATAAAAATAAATATTAATTATTTTTAATACTTTTAAGTTGTAAAATATTTATAACAATAATTAGGGTTAAGTACTGTTTTGGTCCCTAAAGTTGAGCGTGAAAATCGATACCGTCCCTCATCTAATTTTCGATTTAGAAGCGTTCTTAACGTTTTTTTCGTATTAAAATCGTCCTTTTAAAAATTTCTGGACAAAAATACCCTTCATCACTACTGGCACCTTTACCTCCACCACCGGCACCGGCACCAACACCAACACTAACACCGCCACCAACACCAACACCAACACCTCCACCTCCACCTCCAAGAATAACAGCATCAACAGAGATGCAGAAAATCAACAAATCAAGACAAATTTAACACAAGCAAAAACAGAAAGCAACAAATCAACAATGGAGAAGCAGAAGAAGAAACTCAACAATGGAGAAGCAAAAGCAGAAACTCAAGCACAAAGCAGAAAATTCAACAAGAAAGAGAAGCAGAAGCAGAAAATTCAAGCACAAAGCCAAATCAACAGAGAAGCACAAAGCCAAATCAGAAATACAAAGCACAAAGAAGCAGATGCAGAAGGCGAAGCAGGACCACCGGCAGCTCGTGGACGACGGAGCGACGGCGGCTGGGTAGATCGGCGGTGGCAGGAGCATGCATGAACGGCGGCGACACACTCCACGGCAGGGTAGATCGGCAGCTCGGGCTCCCCTTCCCGGCGACGCACTCCACGGTGGCGGCAAAAGCATGCATGAAGGGAAGGCGGCAACGTCTTCCTCTGGTCGTGGTTCTGGCGGCGGCTCGTCGGCGGACCGGCGACGATGCAGGTGTCAGATGGTGGCGGCGGCTATGGCGATGGACTCCTCCCCTCCCTCCCGCGTTTCCTTTCCCCCCACCCCCACCCCCAACACGTTTTCTTTCCCCCCCCCCACCCCCAACGTGTTTCCTTTGCCCCCCTCCCCCAAAACGCTTTTTTTTTATTAAAATAGGGGTAGTTTAGGAATTAAATTAAAAATTTTATTAAAAATGACGATTTTAATATGAAAAAAACGTTAAGGACGATTCTAAATCGAAAATTAGATGAGGGACGGTTTCGATTTTCACGCTCAACTTTAAGGACTAAAACAGTACTATATATATTTTTTTTATTTAAATTTTAATAAAAAAATTTATATAATTTTATGTATTATCCCGTACAGGGTACGGGAACATACACTAGTTGATAACCAAAGAACCAAGTGCAAACAAATTAAGTTGTATTATTTCAAGATTAACTTGTTTTTCCGTCACTGTACATAATCACTTAAATTCTACATAAGTCACACACATAAAGCAAATAAGGATCAAATTTTGCTATTTCCACTTCTACAAAGTTGATAAGTCACTTGGAAGAAAGAACTGCTTGTGGACCAAAAGGAGTATACGCTGTTTCTCTCTCAGCTGTAAGACATTGTGCCTTCTAAAATTTTTTTAGCACGGCCTTAAAATCTTTTGCGGGTTTGGCATTTGCCATCTTCTTGCTCTCCTGCAAAACAAAAATTTTGAAATTAAAGGCGTTGAAGTTCATGGCTTGATCACGGGCTAGATAGGGTTCGGGTTCTTCGGAAGGGGATTTTGAATTTGAGACAGAAAGAAAGAGGGAGGGGTTCTGTGTGTAACAGCGACGACGTCAGCGATTGCAAGGCTTCTGACAGGGAGGAGTCGACGGGAGGGTAACATCCACGACGACGTCTATAAAGTGGCTAGAAGGCGACGATTGTGATGGAAACGAGGTGAGCGAGAAAAGCGAAATGGACGAACTTGCGCAGGTGAAGGGAAGGGGACGACGGCAGAGAGGGGGAATGCGGTGGCTGGGTAGGAGGACCAAGGTTGGGAGACGGCTGGGAGAGGAAGAAAGATGATTTCTGAAGGGAGAGGGTTATGCGTTTAGGTTGGATTTGGGAATTGGGACTGGGATAGTGGGCTTTCTCTTTTTTTTTTTGTTTTAGGCGTTAAACGACGCCGTTTCTGAAACAAATGATAAAATCGGACCTTTAAAAAACCCGGCCGGTTTGGCTAGTTCATTGGTTAACCGCCGGTTTGGCCATTTTTTTAACTGATTTTTTGCAAAACAGTTTTAGGAGACAACCAGATTGGTCAGATGCCGATTCTCGGTTAACCCAGTCGAACCAGCCAGTCCGGTCCAGTTTTCAGAACCTTGGCGGAAAGTTATAATCTTTGGAGAAAATGGGGACTGCTATTATTGTTAAGGTGAGTGGTGCACAAAATTGGAAATCACAATTCTTCACAACTTCGCACAACTAACCAGCAAGTGCACTGGGTCGTCCAAGTAATACCTTACGTGAGTAAGGGTCGAATCCCACGGAGATTGTTAGCTTGAAGCAATCTATGGTTATCTTGTGACTCTTAGTCAGGAAAACAATTCACTTATCAAATTTAATTGCAAAGAGTAAAAGAGTCTAAAATAAATACTGATTATGCAGTAATGGAGAATATGTTGGAGTTTTGGAGATGCTTTGTCTTCTGAATCTCTGCTTTCCTCCTGTCTTCTTGTTCATGCACGCACGTTCCTCCTATGGCAAGCTGTATGTTGGTGGATCACCTTCGTCAATGGCTACCATCCGTCCTCTCAGTGAAAATAATCCAGGTGCGCTGTCACCGCACGGCTAATCATCTATCGGTTCTCGATCATACCGGAATAGGAATTGCTATCCTTTTGAGTCTATCACTACGCCCAGCACTCGCGAGTTTGAAGCTCGTCACAGCCATCCAATCCCAGAATCCTACTCAGAATACCACAGACAAGGTTTAGACTTTCCGGATTTTCATGAACGCTGCCATCAATCTAGCTTATACCACAAGGATTCTGATTAAGGAATCTAAGAGATACTTATTCAATCTAATGTAGAACGGAGGTGGTTGTCAGACACACGTTCATGGATTGAGGAAGGTGATGAGTGTCACGGATCATCAGCTTCTCTATAATTAAGTGCGAATGAATATCTTAGATAGGAACACGCATGTTTGAATGAAAAACAGAAATAGTTGCATTAATTCATCAAAACACAGCAGAGCTCCTCACCCTCAACAATGAAGTTTAGAGACTCATGCCGTCAAATAGTACAAAGTTCAGATCTAAAATGTCATGAGATACAAAATAAATCTCTAAAAGTTGTTTAAATACTAAACTAGTAACCTAGGTTTACAGAAAATGAGTAAACTATGATAGATAGTGCAGAAATCCACTTCTGGGGCCCACTTGGTGTGTGCTGGGGCTGAGACTAAAGCTTCTCACGTGCCTGGGCTGTTTTGGGTGTTCAACGCCAGGCTGTAACCTGTTTCTGGCGTTGAACTCCAACTTGTAACCTGTTTCTGGCGCTGGACGCCAGACTGCAACATGGAACTGGAATTGAACGCCAGTTTACGTCATCTATCCTTAAGCAAAGTATGGACTATTATATATTTCTGGAAAGCCCTGGATGTCTACTTTCCAACGCAATTGGAAGCGCGCCAATTGGACTCCTGTAGCTCCAGAAAATCCATTCCGAGTGCAGAGAGGTCAGAATCCAACAGCATCAGCAATCCTTTTTCAGCCCGAATCAGATTTTTGCTCAACTCCCTCAATTTCAGCCAGAAAATACCTGAAATTACAGAAAAGCACACAAACTCATAGTAAAGTCCAGAAATATGAATTTTTCCTAGAAACTAATGAAAATATACTAAAAATTTAACTAAAACATCCTAAAAACTACATGAAATTAACCCCAAAAAGCGTATAAAATATCCGCTCATCAGTGAGCCTGAAGAGTTGCTTCATATTTTTAGAAATTATCCCAACTCCAAGAGAAAAAAAAACAAGAGGGAAATGGATCCTCTCAATTTTTTTTTAACACTTGAGAGAATAAAATATGATTTCTCACCATTAATTTTATAAGTGGCACAAAAAATAAATATGAGAGAGAGCAATGAAGAGTGAGATTAAACAATTGACACCATCTAATTTTTTTCTACTGGAGAGGATCCACTCCCAAAAAATTGCTCCAAAGTTTTAATAGTTTGGGTGCAATTTACGATGGAATTACAAAATTTCTTTCACCTGGAAAGATTGGATCGAACTAAAACTATAAATAACAAATATATCTAAAACAAGTACAATAACTTTGTGCGTATTAAATGTGCTATATTTATATAAATCATTAGATTTTATATAAATCAAAAACTAATATAAAAAAAGTGTATTGATGAACTCTAATCTATTTTATCTATTCTATTTTATAAAAATTGAGTTTTTACACTTAATGATAAAGCTGACGTGACATGCTTTTGAGAGTATTTTCTGATCTATTTCTTTTAACTCATTAAATACAATTCATTACGTGGATTAATTATATCAACTAATTGATTTGATTAGATATTTAAGTATCACATAATTTAATATTATGCATATCAATTAATTGAATATAATTATTAGAGTATAATTAGGATTAATTATATCAATTAGTATTATTCAACATATATGAATATTTACTATAAGATATTACGTCTTTATTATTTTGATTCTCTTATCACCTATAAATACCCTTCTATATTGTATCATTTTACACAACTTAAATACTCACAAACCTTTTTCCTATTGCTCCCTCTTTCCTTTCTAACATGGTATCAAAGTCATGGTATCCTCCATAAGGAGGATAAAATGATTTTCTTCTAGTGAAATCACTATACTTTTCAAACTTTTCTTTCATGCCATTTTTTTCTTTCTCTTTGGCCAATGCTTTGATACTTTTCTGACCTTACCAATTAGCTCATCCACTACTTACTTATTCTTATAGATAAATCATATGCTTTTCGTCACCTTCCGATAATTTGTCATCTCTTCTCACTTTGTCACTTTTCAACAGTTTTTCGGCAGTTCGCCATCTTTTCAGCAATTTTTCGACAGTTGGTCACTCTTGCGGCAGTTCTGTCTACGTTTTCTTCCGTCAGTTTCATATGAGTTCTCTTCCAGTAGTTTCGTCTGCGTTCCCTTATGGCAGTTCCATCTGCGCTTTCTTTCTACAGTTCCGTCTGCGCTTTCTTTCGATAGTTCCGTCTGCGTTTTCTTGTGGCAGTTCCGTCGTCTGCGCTTCCTTCCAGTAGTTCTATCTGTGCTTCTTTCCAACAGTTCCGTCTGCACTTTCTTCTGAAAGTTCCGTCTACGCTTTCTTTCAACAATTTTGTCCGTACTTTCTTCAGGCAGTTCCGTCTGCACCTGTTCTATCGATTTATGTATTTTTTTTATTTAGTTATTTCAAATAAGTTTCAAACTCAAGTTGCCACTGGAGTTTGAGGGGAAATGTTAGAGTATAATTAGGATTAATTAGCATTATTTAACATATCTGAATATTTATTATAGGATATTACATATTTATTATTTCGATTCTTTTAGCACCTATAAATACCCTTCTATATTGTATCATTCTACACAACTTGAATACAGGCAAACCTTTTCTCTACTACTCTCTCTTACCCTTTCTAACAATAATAAATACAATTTAATTTAGTTAGAAGTTCATTATTTTATAGTCTTCTAGAAATATATAAACATGACAGAATAAAATTGTAAAAAAAAAAATCTTTTTACCATTTTGGATATTTTAACTCTTTTTTCTTTTCTTTTTTCTCTTTACATGTAATTTTGTTTTGCGCTAACTTTGTTTATTTAATGATAAAATATACTCATGTTAATTCTATCATATAATAGTTTGTTTTTCTCCTATGTATTTTGATTTGTATAGTTACTATTGATATTGTTGTTTTTGTTTTCTTGAATTGTTATTTATTTTTCATGACTTGATAATTTAAATAAAAAATCAAAGAAAGAAAAAAAAACGATGGCCAAAGGAGAAGGCTAGAAGACTAAAACAGCAACATCATTCCTCAGCGTTATTATTATTAATATGAACTTTATTATTTCTTTTCTAACATTCTTTAATAAGAGTTTCATTTCTTTTTCTTTATTATTATTAATATTTTTATTATTTTTCTCTAATTATAAATCTCTTTATAATAATTCTTTGATAGAATATTTTTTTGTCTAATAGAATTTTTTTCTATTTTTTATCAAAAACAATTTATATTAGGAGAAAAAAAGAAGATACAAATTAAATTTTAAAATTTAAATTTAAATAAGATGTGCAAAGGGTAACTATTGAATTTATTTAATAGATTTAAACTCTTTGTATTATAGTCATTGAAAATTTTAAATACTATTATAAAATTTTAGATATTGTTTTATCTTATTGTTCTTAAATTATACATTATACCGTGTATTTAAAGAATTTCATCTTTTTTGAAATAAGTGTGACATTATATACTTTTTTAATTTGGATACAAAGGAATAATGAAGTTGAAGTGAGTAACAAAATTGATTATACAATAAGATACAATTTTTTTGAATTTTTAGCATAATTGACAAATTTATAATTTCAAAATAAATTTTTACTCGATTTTTTATCTTTTATTTGATTTTTTTATGATTTATTTTATTTTTTAATTAATTATCATTGTAATAATTCAACATACATTTGTGTTTTGTAGAGAAAATTTATTAATCATAAAATACAGAAGACTTAACTAAAAAATTTAAAAAATGTTGATTAATCACAAAATAAAAAATTATAAATTGTGCTTTAATTAGGTTGTAAAATACAAATTGAGACTATTTAAAATTATTTTTTTATCATTAATATTAACTTAAATTATAATAAGGTAAAAATTAAAAATTGTATATAATAATTTAATTTAATTATTTATATAACCGAAATGATTCTTTATTATATCGCATTTATTTCTACGATTAGATTAGATATATTTATATTCAATTTATTTGATTACTTAATTAGAATTAATTATATTAAAAGATTAGATTAAGATTACGGTAGACTAATTATATTGTTATTAATTAATTATATTAAAAGAATAAGATTATAATGGATTATTATTATTTTATTATTTTTATTTTAATATTAATTCAGATATTTAATTTCTTTTTATTATTTTTTTATTCTCTTATTCTATGTATTTATTCCCATAAATTTTACTAAATTAAACAAAATACTATATATCTTCTTTTTATTCCTCTTTTATATACACATAAAATTTATTAAATCCTTTCTCTTTTGTCTAATAATTGTATTTCTCTTCTATTTATATTTCTTTTCTTTAATATTTTATTAGTTCTTATTTTTCTAAATTTTACTTTAATTTATGTATTTGTTCTTATTACACCTAATATTTTTTATTTATGTGTAATATACATTCTTATATATGTTATAGAAATATGATTTGATTCCATTAACTTGCCAATTTTTTTTAAAAAAATCTAAAGCTAAAGCACAAAAATATATTTATAGATATTTTATTTTTTAATTAAAAAATATAATATTTTTTGTCATATTTGTTGAAATCCTAAGTTAAATATGAATATTGATTTTTGAAATAGAATAATATATTTTAATTTTTTTGCATCTGCAAACAATATTCTATCAATGTAAGAATTATTTAGATGGATAAGTAATAGTGATATAGAATTATTTAGAATAGATAGAACTAAGTATATCTTTTTATTAAAAATACGAATTTAAAAATATTATATTCAATTCTCAATAGTCAATCTCTCATTGAACTATTGTATGTTCAAGAGATTTTTGAAGAAATGAAATAATTTTAGATATATAATTTTTTGTAAAAATTTAATTAATTCAAGATATTTATTGTCGTTGATTAAAAAAGTAAATTGAAATGACAATTTAATATTTTTATACTCTTAAAATATTATTTATTTATTTTACTAGCATCCTTTATCATTCAATGATCATATTAATATAATTTACTTCAATAAATTTATTTATCATCATTTGATTGAATAAAAATTCTATTTTATCTGAAAATTTTAGGATTTCTCAACCTCAAGATCATCTATGTTAAATCATTAAGAAATATAACTGAGAGCACAGAAGCGTCCCTTCATTCGAGAGCATGATTGAGATTTTAGATCACAGATCTTGGCTCTTGTGGTTCTTTGGTCTTTGTCAACCAAAATCTTCTGTATCCCTAATAGGGTTGAATCACAACTCCACTGTGAAAAAAGAGCTACGGAGGCGAGTTTGATGTGTTGGAGACAAAAATCCTGAAGTCATTATTTATATTTGAGTGTGACACTCATTAAACCCTATAACTCAAATAAAATAGTATCTATGATTTTAATCTCATTTATCCAAATCAAAAGTAATAATGACTTATTTAATCTAATATTTGTGACAATAAATGAGATCACCATTATATAAGTTGAAATTACTTAATTTGCTATTATAATTAATATATGTATTTTTCATAAATATATTAAGAAATAATAATTTCCTAACAATCTTCCACTTGGCCTATATATATATATATAATCTTGAAATAACCACATCTTTTAAATTTTATGCGCATGTCTGAATGTTATTTTCCTTATAATTTTAATAATCTGGTCTGTCTCATATACTAGTTATGAAATTACCATAACTTTTATCACATTAGTGTCGCAACGAAACCACGATGATCGCCATACTAAAATACTCAACCACATAGATCAAATTTGGATGAGAAAATTCAGAAATTACATGAAAAATGATCTCATGCATGCCTATTTCCAACTGATCTAACTTGAATAAAAAATTATTTTATTCGGTGACAGACTCAGATAAAACTGCAATGGCAAAGTTTGGACTCATAGCGACGACGACTAAATGATGACTCTGTGCAAGAAGAAGAGAAGAACTTAATAGACTCAGAGAGAGAGAGAGAGAGATAAGCAGCGATGGCGACATGAGCTGTGAAGGAAGATGGGAGTTGTGAATGGGTAGGTGGCGATGGGCTCAGCAACAACGATGACGGGAGTTATGAGGTTGTTTGTGAGGAAGCCGAGAAGAATAAGACTTTGGGTGAGGATGACTGGGTTTCTCTTGCATGGTTATAGAGTATGGACTGAAACTGTGAATCACTGAATCTGTGATGTGAGGCAAATCCTAATTCCTAAAAAGTGATTATATGTATATATTTAGAGCGGATACACCCTAAACTCGACCATGTCCTGTCCTAAGCAAAATTTGCCTCGACTCGAGTCAAGTTATTACCCTCCCCAACCGGGTATGGATGAGTCGGATACCCACGTATTCGGGTACTCCTGCCAAGTCTAACCACGTATTGATGCTCCATTTATTAAGAGTTTACCACTAGCATTGGATTGCTACACACACAAGGTGAGATTCTAACTCCTAATAGTTGTTTAAGCGGACGAGTGAGATGATCACTCAACAAATTTAAATTGATTAAGACAAATACTAATTATTTTTAATATTTTAATATTAAAAAATCTGAAAGTTTGATTTTAATTATAACTTTGTAAAGTATTTATAAAAATAATTATTATATATTTTATTTAATTTTTTAATAATTTTTTATATAATTTTATGTATTATCCCGTACAGGATACAGGAACATACACTAATAAATACATAATATTCTAGTACATAAATAAATATCTTTTAATATACAATATTTTAAATGATAACATAATCTTTTATTTTAAATAAATAAATATAAAACACATAAATACAAAAGATATGAGTATTTTTTATTCATTAGGATTAATTATTATGCAATAAAATTTTTATAATACTAAAAAATTATATTAAAAGTATATTTTAAATTATAATATAAAAATATAAAATAATTAAATTTTATTTTATATTACTCGACAAATAATTAAATTATTATATTCATAATTTATTAACTAACTATTTTTGTTAAAAATATTATTATATAATCTAACTTTTTATTAAAATATTTGTAAAATTTAAAATATTCACAATTTTTCTAAAAATTATTCTTTTATCCTTTTGTACTTCTTTTTTTTTTTTGTGATTAGAAATAATAAAGGTGCTTGGATAAAAGATTATTTGGGGAGGATTTCAATTTGGAGCATCAAAAGATTCTAACTCTTTACAATATAGACAAGAATGGTTTTAGCATAGAAGTGTGGCTTTAAGAAGATTATGTGCAAAACAGATTCAAGAGAAGCATTCATTGCTGTTCAGAGTAAGTCTGCTTCAGAAGACAGCAAAGATGAGGATCTGGTGTTGCTTATTCATAAAATATTTGGCAGGAAGTGGGAGGTTCATTTTAACCTAGTGCTTTGAATGAGAAATAGTGTGGTCGATCTGATGACAAAACTCAGAATTTGGAGTCAGAACGAGTATGTTAAGTGGTTAGATCCTCCTGATAACAAGATTTTGTTGAAACTCTTCTTCAAGATCGAGATGTTATTTGAGTTATAGAGGTCTCCTGTGTGTCTTTCCTTTGTTTTTTTAGTTTCTTTAATTTTTGTTCAAACACCAAAAAAAATAGTATTAACTACCCACACTGATCATCCATTACTTTTGATAATCTTAAATTCTAAATTTTAAATTTTAAATTCTCAATTCTCAATTCGAACTCAAAATTTAAAATTCTAACCCTACATTTTTTATTCTAAATTTTAAATTGTAAATCTTAAATATTAAATTATATATGTTAAATTAATTTTATTTTATTTTCAAATTTTTTCACTTAAATTTTGGATATTTTTATTATTTTTAATTTTAAATATTTTTTAATGTTTAATTATGGTTAGTTAATTCATTTACCAAAACAGTGTTAGATTCCAAAATCTTTTTCAACGAAATATTAGTTTCTATAGTTACATTAGTTGTCACACCATAGCAGTATTATGCATAAAAGTTATTTTTTTTTATGATAAACTAATATATGAAAAAAAATCAACAAATAAGATAAATTTATAAAAAGAAACTTGTTATGTGTAATCTATATTATACATATTAAATAAAATAAAAAATTAAATTAACAAATATTTTAAGAAAAATTATATTATATAATGATAACAAAAGTAATAATTAGTTAATAAGTTTTGAAGATAATAATCTAATTATTTGTCAAGTAATATAAAATAAAATATAATTATTTTATATTTTATATTAGAGTTTAAAATATTATTTTAATATTATAAAATTTTATTGCATAATAATTAATTTTAATAAATAAAAAATACTTATATTTTTGTATTAATATGTCTTATATTTATTTATTTAAAATAAAAAATTATATTATTATTTAAAATATTATATATAAAAATATATCTACTTAATATACTAAAATTGGATTTTTTTCCAACTAATGAAAGTGAGGTGTCAATTCCTCATGAATCTATTTTTCTGCCAAAATGAATGCACTATTTTATCTTCTAAGTTTATTTTATAAAAATATCTTTATTATAATTATACTATAATTAATATTTAAGTAATAATGATAATTATACTAATTTAGAAAAATATCTTTATTATAATTATATAAAATCGATATTTAATGCATTATTAAATTACTTATCAATTATCAATCGAAAATATTTTTAATAATAATAATAATAATAATAATAATAATAATAATAATAATAATAATAATAATAATAATAATATGATATGATAATTATATGATAATGGCATCGATTATTAATAACCAAATTATATTTCTCTAAATAAATTTATTTTAAAAAATATATTTATTATAATTATATTACAATAGTATAATTAGTATTCAATGAATAATGCATAATTATATTAATTTAAGAAAATATATTTATTGTAATTATATAAAATCAATATTTAATGCATTATTAAGCTAATTATCACTTGAAAATATTTTTAATCATTTTAATTATATTGATACAATTTTAATTCTTATTCATTATCCAATGATTTTATTAACGGCAAGTTGTTACCTTAATGGTGATCCATTTATGTTGATAATAATAATAATAATAATAATAATAATAATAATAATAATAATAATAATAATAATAATAATAATAATAATAATAATAATATGGTATGATAATGATATGAAGTTAGCCCCGGTTATTCTATTCATGATAAAAAAATAATGATTCTAATCATGATATGATATGATAAAATCATATAATTTTAATAAAACAAATCTATGAAGTATAACTAACATAAATAATAAAAAATTACCTTAATAATAACTAATTTACATATTTATTTTTTTTAATAAAGCCTATATATAGAGTTTTTTATGGTACATGAGCCTAGATTTGAGAGTCAAGTTATTTTCTTTAAATTTATTATTCTTCTTTTACTACTTCATAGAATGTATTCTTCGTTTTTCATCGAAGTTGATCCTTTTAAGATACAATTTATAATTTTGTATAGTATTTTTTATATACTCATTTTATTATATTATGCTTTTGATAATTTAATGATTATTCTTACTCCAACTTATTCTTTTCGTCTAATATTCCAGTGCAATTGTCTTTTGTCGCAATCGTTTACAATGCATCACATCCATGAAATACCTCATCGAGTTGTATTCACTGATTCTAGTTCTAACTACATAGATGTAAGCGTCCAAAGAAGAGGCAGTAAATTCTATTTTACCGAAGGATGGTTGGATCTACTCACATATTATGACCAACCTAATAAAATATGGGTAAAATTAGTTTTCTTGGGAGGAGCTCGATTTTTTATTGAGGAATTGTTTCCACGGAACTTTGTGGGCCAAGTTCAAGTTTCATCCCTCCATGCTTTCTACGTCTGCCCGGATATCTTCGAAGTGGAGCATATAATGAGATTGAATTCCCTCAATTTAAGTTCATATTTGCTAAATTCGTGTCAAATTCGGATATGCAATTTCAACGATTGGTAATATATTTAAATTTTCTTATTTTAAACTTTTCATTATTAAAATAATTTTATAACATTCTGATTTTTTTCAGAAATTACCGGCCTTCTTTTGCATCAATGCAATACCATTGAGGAAAATAAGGGTCAGTTTAGTTTCTCGGTGTGACAATTCTATACCTTGTCGTATTGCATGAATAGCAGATGATGAAGCTTATTTAACAAGAGGATGGTCTGAATTTGCACGAATTTTAAATGTCCAAACTTATGATGTTTCAGTTGATTGTCGTTACGAAAATTACTCTAATCTATATGTGTCTAAGGACTAGAATAGATTAAATATTATTTAAGTAATTTAGTTCTAATATTAGTATTTGATTAAATTCGTTTTACATAAATTTAAATTTAAATTATTGCCTCAACTTATATATTACGACTATTTTTATTGGATATGTTATTTTTAAATGTTTTAATAATATAAAATTTCTTTTTTCTGATATTTAAGTTTATTTTTTTCTTGGATATACGTATCATTTTTTTTTCTTTTTATATTTTAGATTAGTAATGCAATTCTTAATAAAAGTGTACTTAAAACAAAAATAAAAAATTAATATCACTATTTAAAAGAAAAAGAAAATGTACCTGAAAGAAAATAAAATGAAAAATTAAAATTACTCTATTAAAAAAAATTGTATACAATTTGCGTATGAATAGAGTTGGAATTGGAGACTATATATAATTATATATAGATATCAAACATAAAAGTTTATTGCACGCATTGTGGAATAATATATATATATATATATAAACAATTATAACAAAAAAATATTTAATATATATGATTTAAATATTTTTATGTATAAATAAAAAAATATTTAGAATTATTTAACAAAATTAATATATACGTCTACATAAATAAAAAATTACTGTAATTTATGAAGATTACACATGAATTTTTTTTCTTTCAAATGAATTTATTCTAATTATATTACAATTAGCTCGTGAATAATGTATAATTATATTATTTTAGAAAAATATTTTTATTATAATTATATCAAATTAATATTCAATGTATTATTAAACTAATTATCAACAATCACTAATATTTTTAGTCATTCTAATTATATTAATTGATATAATTCTAATTCTTATTCATGTGCAATAATTTTATTAGTAGATAGTTGTATCTATAATAATTAGTTCTATCCATAATTTTATTAGTATAGTTGTATTCAGAATAATTCATACTATAATTGTCAGCCATCCTAATAATGGTTCGTTAATTATATGGTTCTTTATCTTCTGCTTTAATTAGTGGACAACAACAACAACAACAACAACAACAACAACAACAACAACAATAACAACAACAACAACAACAACAATATTGTATGTACACAAGATTAATTAGTTAACAAATTGAATTTTAATTATTATGTTTTATTGTTTACTCATATTTTTATTCATCAGTTATTTTATTTTTTATATTTACAGTAAATATTGAATGTAAAAAGAAAAAATAATATTAATTATTATTTATTTTATTTATTTAGAGTCATAATTAAATTTGATACAATTATAGCAAGTATATATAATTAATAGTAATGTGATACTATAACTTTAAGTTGTATAATATAATAAAAAAGAACGTAGCAATTTATATCTGCTTCCTATAGAGCAACAATATTATATATATTTATATATCTCTTCTTTTAGTTCTTTTCTAAAAATATTGGCACATAATTAATGTAGATAACATATATACTGAGCAAATATCTCCATTGAATTAATCATAAAGGTTAATAAAAGATAATGGCATAATTTTTATCTAATTGTAGCAAGTATCTCCATTAAAAATATTGATTAATTATTACCGTGTACAATGAGTGTGTTTGTGTCTATATATATAAGGAGTAATAGTAAATTGTAATAATTATTTATCATCTAGAAAATTCATCTGACAGGGGCGAAGCTAAAAAAGTTTTTGGGAGGGGCCAACATAAAAATATAAGTTTAGAAAAAAGAAAAATTAAAAATTAAAGGAAGGTTAAACTAAAAAATTAGAGACTTATACATACAAATTATTAATTTGGAATAATTTGGGGGGCCATTGCCCCTTCCTTATAACGTGGCTCTGCCACTGACTTCGGACATAGTTCGTTTTCTGTTTATTATTTTTCATACCTAATGACTACCGGATTTTTTATTTTAATAAATAAAATAAATGTAATATTTACCGAAATAAATATTTTTATGAGAATTTACCGATTTAAATTCTCTTGCCATATTTCGTTTACAGTGTAAACGAGATGATTTTTCACGTATCTCGTTTACAATTTAGTGCAAAATTCATATTTTTTTATTCTACTTTGAGTTTGTGTGTTTTATGACGATTTCAGGTATTTTCTAGCTGAAATTGAGGAGGTTGAGCAGAAGTCCAATTCAGAGACAGAGAAAAGATTGCGGATGCTGTCAGGATCTGACCTCCATGCACTCAAAGGAGCATTTCTGGAGCTACAGAAGTCTAAATTACGCGCTCTCAATGTCTATGGAAAGCTAACATCTAGGACTTTCCAGAAATATATAATAGTTTATACTTTGCTCTGGAAATGAAAGCCCAAAACTGGCGTTCAACGCCAGCTACCTACCTTATTCATGGCGTTGTACGCCCAAAAAGGAGCAGCTGGTGTCCAATGCCCAAAAGGGAGTCCCAAGCCAGCATTCAATGCCCCTAAGGAGTCCTATCACGTGGAGACACTCAAGCTCAGCCCAAACACTCACCAAGTGGGTCCAAAAAGTGGATTTTCATACTGCAAGACTAGTTTATCTTATTTCTGTAATTCTTAGTTAGCAGATTAGTATATATAGACAAGAGTTCACCCTTGTTAAAAAACTCTTGCCCATTCAAACCTTTTACTTTTATTTTATGTACAGCATGAGTCACTAACCTCCTAAGGTTAAGGTTAGGAGTTCTGCTAATTCTTATGAATTAATAATATCCAAGGTTCTAAGAATTGGACCGGTCATCGAACTGCGCTAGTCACTGGTTTACTGGTTTATTGGTCCAACCGGTCTAACCAGTGATTCAACCGAAAAAACCGTTTTAGAATAAAATAATAAATAAATTATAATTAAACACCCTAAAATATAATTATAGTCTAATATAAATCTTAAAAGATCAAAAGTACATCAGCAACCCTAAAAGAGAACCAATATATTATCAAACAGCAACACATTATAAAATACTAAAACAGCAATACCAGTACATTATCAAAACACTAAAACAGCAACACCAGTATATTAGCAACATCATTCAGCAAGGCAATGATGACACTCAACTAAACACTAAAAACAACAAAATTAGTACATTATATTACATATCAAAAGTTCAAAACAGAGCATTCAGTAACAAAGGATTAGCATTAGCAAGGAAGTAATGACACTAAATTAAAAAGAGCATTAGCAAGGCAGTGATGAGTGATGACACTAAATTAAACACTAAAAATAGCAAAATCAGTACATTATACAACATATCAAAAGTTCAAAATTCAGTAACCAAGCATTAGCATTAGCAAGGCAGTGATGACACTAAATTAAATAGGCAAATTATTTTTTCAATGAATAAAAAGAGCAACTAATTATGGAAGAAAAAAAGAACATGAATATATGATTACATGAAATGAAATGAGGAAACAATTGAACTGATAAGAAGAAATTGTGATAGATGAATGATTTTTGAAAGAGAAAAGAGTGGATAGCAGCAGATCAGGATGCATTGATTTGTAGTGCATAAGTTAAAATCTTAAAATATTTTTCAAATTTAAAATCAGAGATATCCATAGACTCAAGTCTGCAGGTCCCATTAATAAAAATTGAACATATATTATTTGTTGGTAAAGCTCCTTCTATGGTTGGCTCATAACTATCAGGTTCTGGAAACATTACTTCCTGCTTCAAGATTTCAGGATGCCAACAATCAACTTCTTCAGAGATATTAAACATATAGGAACCAGAAATCAAATAGTCATTAAAAAATAACATGAAAAAAAGCAAAAACATGAAAAATAGCAACTCAGAAAACAAATAGCACAAGAAAAAAATAGCAACAATCAAGAACAATAAGAATAAATACAGCAGTGAACAAACATCACCAATCAAAACCATCAAGAACAAACAGCAACAATCAGCAACAACAATAAAAACAACACTGAACAATTAAATAAAAAATACATCTGAACAACAAAAACAGTTCCATAATTACTGTAAAATAAAATAATCTAAATTGCTCATAACAGATAAGCAAGAAATTACTTAAAAAAAACCATGAACAATACAGAGATTCAGCATTTCAGATGAGGGAGAGGGAGCCCAGATCAGGGCTGAGCACTGGCGTAAGCTCAGCCAAAACAGAGGCCGAAGCGTGGTGATAACAACAGGCTGGAACAAAAACAAGGGCTTGAGGCAAGCTTGACCAAGCGACGAAGAGGGAGCACCACGGCGGAAGCACGGCGATACAGAGGCGGTGAAAGCTCAGAACAGACGCGGAAGCTCAAAACTGATGGGAAAGCGAGGCGAGCAGACGTATTTCGACGACCATGGGTGCAGTACGGACGGCGACGGCGTAGATCGCGACGGCGGCGGTAGTGCAGTGGCGATGACAACTTGAAGAAGAAAGTGGCATTGGAGGCTAGGTTTTGTTGAGAGAAGGAAGCAGATGCGGTGAGTGAGAGAGACAGAGAGGGAGTCAGGGAGGCGTCTTTTATTTATTTATTTAGAGTAAACTACCATTTCTACCCATAAAAGTTGAAAACGCTGACATATATACCCGTAGAAAAAGGAAATTACCATTTTTACCCATGAAATATAGGTTCCACACAACAAAATTATCCAAATACTAAAAAATTACCTAAAATCCCTAAATTACCCTTATCTTCACCACCACACCACTTCCTTCACCCAATCACCTTTCTAACCCTAACCCTCTTCACCCAGCCACCACCCCTCTTTCCCTTTCTAATCTCATATCCCACCACCACCCCTTCCTGATTAGATCACCCCCTATGTCAAACTGCGCACCTCTTAACATTAGCTTCGCCCTCGTTTCAAGCACAGTTGCTCTACACAGAGCCAGCTCTTGCCAAAGGCATGGATTCAAACTGAGCTTTCATCTGGATGGATCTCCAGCACAGTGATTTGTCCAGCCATTTGTCAACCGGTGTGACAAATGCCTGGTCTGCACCTTCCAAAGCCATGGTGCAAAGCTGCAGAAGCTCGATTGCAGCCGTGCACCTAGAGTATGTAATGAAAGTCTGAATTGCAAGCGGCAGAACCACTTTCTTCACAAGATATAAGAGCTCAGAAACCTCGAGCTCAACGAAGGGAGAAGTATGGCCAAATCCAAATATTAGAAAACATGCATCCCATAAATGCTCTAGATCTTGAGATATTGATCCTTGACTAATAACAGCTTGAACCATTGCTTCTGGAGCTCCAGTAAGTTCCCTTTTTCGTGCATATTGCCTTATGAGCTCATTGAATTGGACATATCCTTCTTTGGTACTACTCCTTGCAAGGTTGAATCTTAGTAACAGAGTAGATGCTTCTATTTCGGATTTTTTGGTGTGTGAGGAGGCAAATCCACATGTTAAGGATTGCAGTAATTTTCTCCAAGAACATGTTCCCTTTTGCTTTTCTAGTAGATTCTGAGCAGTATGTGCCAATAAGGAAACCGGAATTGCAGCGGGCGCAAACCATCCACTTACCAGCACCATTCTGGTTGCCAAGCTCCTGGGGCCATCTGCATGATCGAATATTGAGAAACAAACATCGAGGAGCTGCAGAAGGAAACTGTTGTGCCTTAATGACTGTGACATGTCCTTCAAGGGAATTCTTTTTATGGTGTCTAAGAGCCTGCTTGGAGGAACCAGCTGGATTCGTCGGTAAATCGTGAACAAGGGCAAGGGTTCCGGTGACGGTTGCGGGGGTAGCGGGAGCCACCATTGAGTGAAGAGCTTGAGGGGTGGTGGTGGGTGAAGGGGGTAGTGGTGGGATTTGAGATTAGAAAGGGAAAGAGGGGTGGTAGCTGGGTGAAGAGGGTTAGGGTTAGAAAGGTGATTTGGATGAAGAAGGTGGTGTGGTGGTGAAGATCACGGTAATTTAGGGATTTTAGGTAATTTTTTAGTGTTTGGATAATTTTGTTGTGCGGAACCCATATTTCATGGGTACAAATGGTAATTTTTTTTCTATGGGTAGATATGTTAGCGTTTTCAACTTTCGTGGGTAGAAATGGTAGTTTACTCATTTATTTATTTTTTTTGTTGAAAAGTGAAAACTGGCCGGGTCTCGGTTCGGTCTGACCGGCTGGTTCTCGGCCGGTTCAGCGGTTCATTGACGGTTTTTAAATTAGCGATTTTAAGATACTAACCGAACCGTAATTATTTATGGTTCACGGTTAGACTGGTCAGATCGGCCGGTCCAGTCCAGTTTTCAGAACCTTGATAATATCACTATTCTGCTTCAGCCTATGCTTGATTATATTCTAAGATGTATCTTCGTTCTTCAACCTTATGAATCGGATGACCTGTGACAATCATCCTCATTCTACATGGGTTCTTGTGAGTCCTTGACGGGATAGTACTGAACCACAAGCTTGATTATACATATCTTAGACGGCTAATCCACGGCTTCGTTGGGGATTTCTCGAGACATCAGTTCAGCTGAGGTGCAGGGTGATTAGGGCCTTTGTGGTATAGGCTAGAATCCAAAGAAGCAACATTCTCTAATTCGGAAGACCCGACCTTGTCTGTGGCACTTTGAGTAGGATCACCAAGGGAATGGACTACTAGAGCTTCACCCCCGTTCAGATTGGATGACCGCTGACCCGGCATTTGATCTAAAGCAGAGGAGTTTAATGACCGCTGACCCGGCGTTAATCATATACAGCCTGCCATGGAATGAATCAATCAGAACTTGGAGTAGATGGTGAGAAAAGTTGATCCAAAAGAAAGAAGCATCTCTGAAGCCTCAACCGTTCTCATACCATAGATTTCACACCTATCTAGTAACGTTTTATTTATTTATCCATTTTATGCATTTTCTTGTGACAACTATCTTTTCTATCAGCCTGACTAAGATCTGCAAGGTATCCACTACTTGCTCAAACCAACAATCTCCATGGAATCGACCCTCACTCACCTGAGGTATTACTTGGATGATCCGGTATATTTGCTGGTCTATCTGTGTGAAACGTGCAGAGCCAGTTTTGTGCACCACTAGTCGACCTTCTCTGACCAATTTTTCTATGACATTCTTTAAGTCATAACAATCCTTAGTTGAATTCCCATAGAGTTTGTGGTACTCACAGTATTCTGTCAGACTTTCTGATTTTTTGTGCTTAATCAGACGAGGAGGTGGAAGCTTCTCTATATGGCATATCTCTCTGTAAACATCTACAAGAGAGATCCAGAGGAGAGTATAGTTGTGATACCTTTGAGGTTTCTCCAGTTTATATTCTTCCTCCTTCTTAGCTTCTTTCTCTTTTTCCCGAGGTGGATAGGGGAGGCTGGGTCTCGGGAGTAGCTCTCTTAGTCGGTAATTCTCCTCCATGTTGATGTATTTTTCTGCCCGCTATTGTACTTTGTACAAGGAGGCCGGGTGTTGCTTGGATATGAATTGAGAGAATGACCCTTCTTTAAGGCCATTAACTAATCTCATTATTACTGCTTCAGTGGGTGGGTTTTGTATTTCCAAGCATGCTTTATTGAATCTTTCCATATAATTTCGAAGCGTCTTACCAACTTCTTGTTTAACTCCTAATAGGCTTGGGCGTGCTTTACCTTATCCTTCTGATTGGAGAATCTAGTAAGAAACTTTCTTGCCAGATCGTCAAAACAAGTTACCGATCTGGGCGGTAAGTTATCAAACCACTTCATTGCAGCTTTGGTCAAAGTTGTCGGGAATGCCTTACAACGAGTAGCGTCAGAGGCGTCATTTAGGTACATCCGACTCTTGAAGTTGCTGAGATGGTGTCTCGGGTCGGTCTTTCCATCGTAGAGATCCATGTCGAGGGTTTTGAAATTCCTTGAAACTTTGACCCGCATGATTTCTTCTACAAACAGATCTTCTCCTCCTAGTGGGATTTCTTCCTGATTTGTCTGGTTACTTCGTCTTCGGAGATCAGCTTCCAATCTTAAGAGTTTTTTTTCCAGTTCCTTCGTCATCGTACTTCCCTTCGCAGTTCCCGTTCTGCTTTTCGTTGACACTCAGCTTCTTGCTCAAGCTGTTTTAGTCATCCACGGTGACCATGGACTAGACCTAGTATCTCTGTTGGATGGGGAGGTTCTTCATCTACTGGTGGGTGCACCTCTGATTGAATCCGTCTTGGCTGAGGATTTCCCGATGTCCCTTCTCCATGGAAAACGTGTGTTCTTTCCCGTGGTGGAAGTATTGCAAGTGTAAGATCGTCACAGTGAGGCTCTGGTTCTGATTCAGATGCCGTGTGACCGTCTTCGTAGTAATCGTCCGCCATTGTCAAGGGTTGAATTTTAGGTCCCCGGTAACAGTGCCAATGTTTTGAGGGTTATCTAAAACGTTGATTTGGGCCTGGACGTGAGGTCTAGATTCCTTGTGAGGTAGCGTCCGACTTGTTCTCGTGCCAAGGTGCCGTTGTCCGAGTTTCTCGTGAGGAGGTGGGGGGTGATACCTGCAAGTAGGGGTGTTCGCCTGGAATATGACAGAGAATATGTCCCAAAAATGTATTTCGACGAGGCGAGCTAATTAAGCTTATATAGCGGAGGTGGCTTAGCCGGTTCAACCAGCGATAACAATTGCAGTTAGGGGAGGTAGGCCAGTTCTTCTATCCGCTCCATTTATTTATCTCTCCGGTTGTTGGGATTCATTTCAAGGCAAGGCAGCTGCTGCTCGGCAGCGCCGACATGGGAAAAGAAAGATGCACAAAAGAAAGGATTGAAGAGCTTAGTGTGAAACTAAGTGCTTTCGAGCTGTCGAGTGAGGATTGGCTGAACGTACTTTGTCTCCTAGTAGATTAGTAGTCTGACAGATTATCATCGGTGTCGAGCCACGTTTTGATACCCGCAAAAAACAGGGGTCGGTTCGTCGTCATAAACAAGATAACACACCACTATATATAATATATAAAAAGAAAGAATTTCAAATAATAAGAAAAGAAAAAGTCGGTGTGGTTTGGTTCGGTTTTTGAGGGAAAAGCCATCCGATCCGATCGTTTAATTAAACTGCGGTTCAGTTTGGTTCAATTTTTTTGTCAAGGCCATCCAAACCAAACCAAACCAATTAAAATCGGTTTGGTTTGGTTCGGTTTGTTCAGTTTTTTTAATCAAATAAAAAAAAATTCTATCATACTATTATGCAAAGTCATAACATTGAAATTGACAAACCGAAATATACAATAGCTAACAAAGTCTTGATATAATGAAATTTAACTATAACAGAATTCAAATACGATAATTAAAGAAGTTTAATAGTTCAACAGTCAACACAACTGAAAATAAAAATAAATTGTCATTAAACTGATAGCAAAGTTATGGTGTCTTCTCCAACAAAATAGCTAAACTTCTTAATACAAACCAACCTGAAATAAAAAAAAAACAGTTACATAATAAGAACAACAACAACAACAACAATAATATAAGGAGAACAATTCCTACCATAACAAGATGTACTCAATCAGACTCAATACCAGAATCTTCTTCATTGGGATCATGTGTAGGTGCAACTTCTACAAAAATATATAAAACAAAAAACAATCATAACAAATAATATATATTAATAAAAACTAGATTAAAATAAAGAAAATTATAAGTAGAAACTTAAGCATACCTAATTCCAACTTCTCCAATTCCTCGATGAGTTCCTCAAGGACAAGTTTTGGAGAGTTTCGGAGCCAATTTTGTATACAAATTAACGCTTCAGCTGTCATCGGAGTTAGAGAACTCCTATAATTATTCAACTCCCTTTCTCTAGTACTAAATGCCAATTCTGAAGCAACTATGGAAACTGGCATGGCTAAGACGTCTCTTGCAATCTGCCCAAGAATTGGATATTTAGTGGAATTCACTTTCCACCAATTTAGAATGTCGAATTGCACACCACTCTTCTCTAATGCCTCCATAAGATATAACTCCACCTCATTCTTGTTAACACTCTCATTGAATTGCATTTCCTTTTCAAATTCCATAGCAAAAGAAGTTTCATGTGCCTCAAGCTCTTGTGTGCTAATTTCAGGAAGATCTTGCCGAGTAGATCTTTGATAGTTACCATCAAACAGCCTATAGCTATCAAACACCTTGAAAAGCGTCTCCTTCACTTTTGAAGTTAAGAATTCAGCATCTTCTTTTTCATACAACTTTTCAAAACTCCACTTAATCAATTGAAGCTTATACCTAGGATCAAGAACAACTGCAATGAAAATCATCATGTTTGTGTTCTTTATATTTCCCCATTACTTATCATACTTGGACTTCATTTTCTCAGCCATGCCTGAAAGTACCGTATCTAAGCTTCCCATACAATGCTTAAGTGTAGACAATATTTTACAAAAGTCATTAAAGTGTTGAGAAGATGTCACAAACGTTGAACCAGAAACCTTGTTAGTAACCTTATAAAATATTTTTAAAAACTTGACAAAATGCCTTGCATTCTCCAAATCCTCAGACCTAGGAATCCCACCAGCCATCATAGCATATTCAGAATCTCTCTCCCCCAATCGTTTAAATGCCTTTTGAAACTTCAAAGCACTTTCAAGCATTAAAAAGGTAGAGTTCCACCTGGTAGGAACATCTAAATGGACAATGCCTTTTTCCAGAATTTTAGCTTCCTTAATCATAGTTTTAAACCTCTGAGTACGACCTGGTGATGCACGCACATGCTGAACTACATTTCTAATCTTTAAAATTGACTCATGCATTTCTCTCAACCCATCATTCACAACAAGATTTAAAATATGAGCACAACATCTAACATGTAAAAACTCCCCCCTTAATGGATGTGAGTTTCAATCCTCCATTCTATTTTTCAAGTAAGAAAGTGCAACATCATTTGAACTAGCATTATCAACAGTGATAAAAAAAACCCAGGATATCCCCCAGCTCAACAAACATCTCTCAATCTTCCTACCAATTATTTCCCCATTGTGATTCTTGATAGCACAAAAATTCAAGATTCTTTTTTGCATTTTCCAATTAGCATCAATATAATGAGCAGTAAGGAAAAGATAGTTCAAGTTTTGCACAGATGACCAACAATCAGTTGTCAAACAAACATTTTAATTTGGTTGAGAGAAAACAGACTTCAACTTAATTTTTCATTCAAATAAAGCTTCCAACAATCCCTAGCAACTGTGAGCCTTCCAGGAATTGGAAACTTGGGTTGCAAACAACTCGTATAATAATGAAAATCCTCCCCCTCAACTTGCAAAAAAGACAATTCATCCACAATAATCATTCTAGCAAGCGTTTGTCTACAATGATCAACATCAAATGACATGGTAGAAAGTAAACTACCTATCCCTTTCCTATCATCTTTTATCACATCTTGAAAACAAAGAATCTTTTGGGTAGGATCTAATGCTTCCTTTGGAAATTTTTTGCATTGCGACAACAAGTGATTTTTCATGTTACTAGTGCCATTTTTATGTGTATCACAAGCATAACTAGCCCCACACCAATTACATTTAGCTCTAGGATACTGTGGATTACTAGTTTCATCTTTAGTAAAGTGATCCCATGTCCAAGACCTAGGTCTACAAGGTTTTCTCTTACCTTCGTCGGCCTCAGTTTCAGCGGAGTCATCAACGGGAGCTTCTTCAACAGCCCGCCTTTTCCCTCGGCCTCTACTAGCAAGCTTCCTTGTGTTTCGATGAGGAGCTGGGACAGGAGGCAATGCAGTCGGAGATCTGATGCTTGTTGATTCATTCGGAAGAGGAACTAGCGGCAATCCAGATTCGCCCATATTCTCACTTGAACTGACATCAAACTACATAAGTAAATACAATAAATCAAGGCCAGAAACACAACAACAAATAAATTAATAACCAGTAATAAACTGCACAACAAATCAATAACCAACAATCTAACAATAATTCAATAACCAATAATACCAAATTACCAACAATAAAATGAACCATTAAACACCAACTAGCAAGGTAGAAAGCAGGAGATTTTCAATATAATGAACCATTAAACAACAATAAAATGAAGTAATGAACCATTAAACAGCAACCAGCAAGGCAGCAAGCAGGACATTTCCATTTTCCAATATAATGAACCATTAAACAACAATAAAATGAACCATTAAACAGCAACGTAGCAAGCAGCCAAGCAGGACATTTCCAATATATTGAACCATTAAACAACAATAAAATGAACCACTAAACAGCAACCACCAAGGCAACAAGCAGGACATTTCTAATATATTGAACCATTAAACAACAATAAAATGAACCATTAAACAGCAAGCCACTGAGCCAGCAACAGCAAGTAGCAACAAATCAACAATGCATTTGTCTGTAAGTATTAACGTGGAAAAAAGGCTATAAATCAACAAAACTTTGCAACAAATCAACAAATTAACAAATCAACAGCAAGTGCCAAGTAGCAACAAATCAACACTAATGAACAGAATTACCAGTAAACAGCAAATGGTAAACATTACCTGAATCAGTGGCTCGGGATCCATATTGACCTGGGAGGAAGGCTGAGTGGGAGACTGAGAGGTGCTGCCGTTATGGGATGAACTGATGGGTTAGGGTGGTGGCATCTCAACGGCGACGGCGTGGTGCTGTGCTGCCATGTCGAGTCAGTCGGTGGTGGTGTGTTGCTGGCCTTCTGGGTCAGTGGGTAGCGTGCTGGCCTGATGTGCGACGGCTTCGTGTTGGACTGTTGGGATCTCTGCTCTGTCCGCGTCTCCGCGAAGAGGAAGGCTTCGTATTGGCCTGATGTGCGACGGGCCGAAGGCTTCACAGGTGTGGCTGGGTGCGCAGGTATGGAGATTTGGAGAAGAGATAGCGATGAGCACTGAGGTAGGTTAGGGATTGGGGATTTGGGGGTTAGGGTCAGACGCTCACACTCGCGCAATTTCATTTGGGGGGTGGGGGTCTGCGGGGGTAGGGTTAGTAATGTTTAGGGTTTTTTTCTAACCAGTTAGGTTTGGTTCAGTTAGGGTTTTCAAAGTCAAAATCAAAAACCAAACCGAACCGCACAAAAAACATCAAAACAAGTTTTATTTTGTTTTTTTGGTTTTCGGTTAATTCGGTTTTTGGTTTTTTCGGTTCGGTTCGTCAGTTTAGTTTGTTCCGGATCGGTTTTGAACACCCCTACCTACAAGAGACTCCGATACTTAAGTTAGCAAGGACTTTAGGTGGGAGCTCTCGATCAACGGGGAGATTTCAGGGAGGAACCAAGTGAGAGAACAAAAGATGAGAAGATACCACATCCAACTCAAAACCTTAAGGCACTAAGTTAATAGACCTCTCATCTTATAAACTCCTCAAAAAATTGTAGCATAGATGAAAGAAAATGAATTGTACCCGACAACTTATTATCCTTGGGGTGGTTGAGTTTTAATCTAATTAGCCTGGTTATTTTTGAAAAAGACTTAGGCAACACACCCGTGAGATTGTTGTCAGAGAGATAAAAAGTTTGCAATACAGAAAAAGAATCAAAGATATCCGGCAAGGAGCCAATGAGGTTTGTAGTCTCGAGTATGATGACGGTAAGGCGTGAGTTGCTATTCAAGTTGGTGGGAAAGGTCCAGGGTGAGAGGTTGGTATTGTAACTCAATTCAAGGAGCTCCAACTTTTCTAAACCCTAAAAGCAATCGTGAGGAATGGAGGTGAATTTGTTCTGGGATAAGTACATAGATTGGAAGTAGGAGAGGCTCGAAAAGGAAGGCAAAGGGTCACTGAGAAAGTTGTTTCCAAGATCGAGAAAGCATAAATTGACGAGAGATTTGTTAATATTTAAAGGGATTGTTCTGTTGAGCTGCCTTGAATTGAGCTCGATCTTTTCTAAATATCGAGATTTAGTGGCTGGAAAGTAACAGCATACCACACCAACCCATTTGCACATAATAGTATTATTGTCGAACCAATTAGAGGGAAGATTGTGTATGGCTTTTCTAAACTTCAACAAGTACACAGCTAATTTATGACTAATCTCATTATCATTATTATTAGATAATACACGCGTACACATGATAAAAAAAAGAATGATGCAATCATTTTGAGATGAGCCATCTATGCAATAGTTTTGATATGAACTCCCTGTGCTTTTTTTGTTCTCTCGCATCACGAAAGAAGAAGAATGTTGCTCTCCTTTTATTTTTGTTTAGCTTTCCATAATAGAAAAAACATGCCTTTCAATGTTAATAGTTTGTTTTGCTTAAAGTAAACTATCAAAAAAATTCTTGGCCTTTCAATTATCTGACATTGACAAACATGAATTCTCAGTAAAATTATAGAGCTTGTACTTAGAGTGAGGAGTTTATAAGATGAGAGATCCATTAACTTAGTACCTTAAGGTTTTGAGTTGGATGTAGTGTCTTCTCATCTTATGTTCTCTCACTTGGTTCCTCCCCGAAGTCTTCCCGTTGGTCGAGAGCTCCCTACGGTGGCCCAACAAGTGGTATCAGAGCCGATGATTAATCAGTCTGGTTAAGGAGCATGTTGGTCCACCGTTGGGAACTCTTGACCACCAGGGAGACTTCGGGAAGGAATCAAGCAAGAGAACATAAGATGAGATGACACCACCATCGGCTCTGATACCACTCGTTGGACCACAATGGGGAGTTTTCGATCAACGGGGAGATTTCGGAGAGGAACCAAGTGAGAGAATATGAGATGAGAAGACACCACATCCAACTCAAAACCTTAAGGCACTAAGTTAATAGACCTCTCATCTTATAAGCTCCTCAAACAATTGTGGCATATATGAAAGAAATTGAATTGTACCCGACAACTTATTATCCTTGGAGTGATTGAGTTTCAATTTAATTAGCCTGGTTAGTTTTGAAAAAGACTTTGGCAACACTCGCGTGAGATTGTTTTTAGAGAGATAAAAAGTTTGCAATACAGAAAAAGAATCAAAGATATCCGACAAGGAGTCTATGAGGTTTGTAGTCTCGAGTATGATGACGGTTAGGCGTGAGTTGGTATTCAAGTTGGTGGGAAAGGTCTAGGGTATTGTAACTCAAGTCAAGGAGCTCCAAATTTTCTAAACCCCGGAAGCAATCGTGAGGAATGGAGGTGAAGTTGTTCTGGGACAAGTACAGAGATTGGAGGTAGGAGAGGCCCGAAAAGGAAGGCAAAGGGCCACTAAGAAAGTTGTTTCCAAGATTGAGAAAGCGTAAATTGACGAGAGATTTGTAAATATTTAAAGGGATTGTTCCATTGAGCCGCCTTGAATTGAGCTCGATCTTTTCTAAATATCGAGAATTAGTGGCTGGAAAGTAACAGCATACCACACCAACCCGTTTGCACATAATAGTATTATTGTCGAACCAATTAGAGGGAAGATTGTGTATGGCTTTTCTAAACTTCAACAAGTACACAGCTTCTTTATGACTAATATCATTATCATTATTATTAGATAATACACGCGCACACATGATAAAAAAAAGAATCACGCAATCATTTTGAGATGAGCCATCTATGCAATAGTTTTGGTATGAACTCTCTGTGCTTTTTTTGTTCTCTCGCATCATGAAAGAAGAAGAATGTTGCTCTCCTTTTATTTTTGTTTAGCTTTCCATAATAGAAAAAAACATGCCTTTCAATGTTGATAGTTTGTTTTGCTTAAAGTAAACTATCATACAAATTCTTATCCTTTCAATTATCTGACATTGACAAGCATGCATTTTCAGTAAAATTATAGAGCTAGTACTTAGAGTGAGGAGTTTATAAGATGAGAGTCCCATTAACTTAGTACCTTAAGGTTTTGAGTTGGATGTGGTGTCTTCTCATCTTATGTTCTCTCACTTGGTTCCTCCCCGAAGTCTCCCCGTTGGTCGAGAGCTCCCCACGGTGGCCCAACAAGTGGTATCAGAGCCGATGGTTGATCGGTCTAGCTTAAGGAGCTTGTTGGGCCATCGTGGGGAGCTCTCGACCACCAGAGAGACATCAAGGAGGAATCAAGCAAGATAACATAAGATGAGATGACACCACCATCGGCTCTGATACCACTTGTTGGGCCACCATGGGGAGCTCTCGATCAATGGGGAGATTTCGGGGAGGAACCAAGTGAGAGAACATAAGATGAGAAGACACCACATCCAACTCAAAACCTTAAGGCACTAAGTTAATGGACCTTTTATCTTATAAACTCCTCAAACAATTGTTGCATAGATGAAAGAAATTGAATTGTACCCGACAACTTATTATCCTTGGGGTGGTTGAGTATCAATCTAATTAGCCTGGTTAGTTTTGAAAAAGACTTAGGCAACACTCCTTTGAGATTGTTTTCAGAGAGATAAAAAGTTTTCAATACAGGAAAAGAATCAAAGATATCCAGCAAGGAGCCAATGAGGTTTGTAGTCTCGAGTATGATGACGGTAAGGCGTGAGTTGCTATTCAAGTTGTTGGAAAAGGTCCAGGGTGAGAGCTTGGTATTGTAACTCAATTCAAGGAGCTCCAAATTTTCTAAACCCCGAAAGCAATCATGAGGAATGGAGGTGAAGTTGTTGTAGGACAAGTACAGAGATTAGAGGTAGGAGAGGCCCGAAAAGGAAGGCAAAGGGCCACTGAAAAAGTTGTTTCCAACACCGAGAAAGCATAAATTGACGGGAGAATTGTTAATATTTAAAGGGATTATTCCGTTGAGCCGCCTTGAATTGAGCTCGATCTTTTCTAGATATCGAGAATTAGTGGCTGGAAAATAACAGCATACCACACCAATCCATTCACACATAATAGTATTATTGTCGAACCAATTAGAGGGAAGATTGTGTATGGCTTTTCTAAACTTCAACAAGTACACAGCTTCTTTATGACTAATCTCATTATCATTATTATTAGATATTATACGCACACACTTGATAAAAAAAGAATAATGCAATCATTTTGAGATGAACCATCTGTGCAATAGTTTTGGTATGAACTCTCTATGCTTTTTTTTTCTTCTCTCGCATCACGAAAGAAGAAGAATGTTGCTCACCTTTTATTTTTTTAGCTTTGCGTAATAAAAAAAACATGCCTTTCAATGTTGATAGTTTGTTTTGCTTAAAGTAAACTATCATACAAATTCTTGTCCTTTCAATTATCTAACATTGACAAGCATGAATTATCAGTAAAATTATAGAGCTAGTACTTAGAGTGAGGAGTTTATAAGATTAGGGGTCCATTAACTTAGTACCTTAAGGTTTTGAGTTGGATGTGGTGTTTTCTCATCTTATGTTCTCTCACATGGTTCCTCCCCGAAGACTCCCTTTGGTCGAGAGCTCCCCACGGTTGCCCAAGAAGTGGTATCAGAGCCGATGGTTAATCGGTCTGGTTTAAGGAACTTGTTGGGCCACTGTTGGAAACTCTCGACCAACAGGGAGACTTCAGGAAGGAATCAAGCGAGAGAACATAAGATGAGATGACACCACATCCAACTCAAAACCTTAAGGCACTAAGTTAATGGACCTTTCATCTTATAAACTCCTCAAACAATTGTGGCATAGATGAAAGAAATTGAATTGTACCCGACAACTTATTATCCTTGTGGTGGTTGAGTTTCAATCTAATTAGCATGGTTAGTTTTAAAAAAGACTTAGGCAACACTCCAGTGAGATTGTTTTCAGAGAGATAAAAAGTTTGCAATACAGGAAAAGAATCAAAGATCGGCAAGGAGCCTATGAGGTTTGTAGTCTCGAGTATGATGACGGTAAGGCGTGAGTTAGTATTCAAGTTGGTGGAAAAGGTCCATGGTATTGTAACTCAAGTCAAGGAGCTCCAAATTTTCTAAACCTCGAAAGCAATCGTGAGGAATAGAGGTGAAGTTGTTATGGGAAAAGTATAGAGATTGGAGGTAGGAGAGGCCTAAAAAGGAAGGCAAAGGGCCACTGAAAAAGTTGTTTCCAAGATCGAGAAAGCGTAAATTGACGAGAGATTTGTTAATATTTAAAGGGATTGTTCCGTTGAGCCGTCTTGAATTGAGCTCGAACTTTTCTAGATATCGAAAATTAGTGGCTGGAAAGTAACAGCATACCACACTGACCCATTCGCACATAATAGTATTATTGTCGAACCAATTAGAGGGAAGATTATGTATGGCTTTTATAAACTCCAACAAATACACAGCTTCTTTATGACTATTCTCATTATCATTATTATTAGATACTACACGCGCACACATGAAAAAAAAAAGAATGATGCAATCATTTTGAGACGAGGCATCTATGCAATAGTTTTGGTATGAACTCTTTGTGCTTTTTTTGTTCTCTCGCATCATGAAAGAAGAAGAATGTTGCTCTCCTTTTATTTTTGTTTAGCTTTCCATAATAGAAAAAATATGCCTTTCAATGTTGATAGTTTGTTTTGCTTAAAGTAAATTATCATACAAATTCTTGTCCTTTCAATTATCTGACATTGACAAGTATGAATTCTCAGTAAAATTATAGAGCTAGTACTTAGAGTGAGGAGTTTATAAGATGAGAGGTCCATTAACTTAGTACTTTAAGGTTTTGAGTTGGATGTGGTGTCTTCTCATCTTATGTTCTCTCACTTGGTTCCTCCCTGAAGTCTCCCCATTGGTCGAGAGCTTCCCACGGTGGCCAAACAAGTGGTATCAGAGCTGATGGTTAATCGGTCTGGTTTAAGGAGCTTGTTAGGCCACCGTTGGGAGCTCTCGACCACCAGGGAGACTTCAGCGAGGAATCAAGCAAGATAACATAAGATGAGATGACACCAACATCGTCTCTGATACCACTTGTTGGGCCACCATGGGGAGCTCTCGATCAACAGAGAGATTTCGGGGAGGAACCAAGTGAGAGAATATGAGATGAGAAGACACCACATCCAACTCAAAACCTTAAGGCACTAACTTAATCGACCTCTCATCTTATAAACTCGTCAAACAATTGTAGCATAGATGAAAGAAATTGAATTGTACCCGACAACTTATTATCTTTGGGGTGGTTGAGTTTCAATCTAATTAGCCTGGTTAGTTTTGAAAAAGACTTAGGCAACACTCGCGTGTGATTGTTTTTAGAGAGATAAAAATTTTGCAATACAGGAAAAGAATCAAAGATATCCGGCAAGGAGCCTATGAGGTTTGTAGTCTCGTGTATGATGACGGTTAGGCCTGACTTGGTACTCAAGTTGGTGGGAAAGGTCCAGGGTATTGTAACTCAAGTCAAGGAGCTCCAAATTTTCTAAACCCGAAAACAATCGTGAGGAATGGAGGTGAAGTTGTTCTGGGACAAGTATATAGATTGGAGGTAGGAGAGGCTCGAAAAGGAAGGCAAATGGCAACTAAGAAAGTTGTTTCCAAGATCGAGAAAGCGTAAATTGACGAGAGATTTGTTAATATTTAAAGGGATTGTTCCGTTGAGCCACCTTGAATTGAGCTTGATCTTTTCTAGATATCGAGAATTAGTGGATGGAAAGTAACAGCATACCACACAAACCCATTTGCACATAATAGTATTATTGTCGAACCAATTAGAGAGAAGATTGTGTATGGCTTTTCTAAACTTCAACAAGTACACAGCTTCTTTATGACTAATATCATTATCATTATTATTAGATAATACAGGCGCACACATGATAAAAAAAAGAATCACGCAATCCTTTTGAGATGAGCCATCTATGCAATAGTTTTGGTATTAACTCTCTGTGCTTTTTTTGTTCTCTCGCATCAGGACAGAAGAAGAATGTTGCTCTCCTTTTATTTTTGTTTAGCTTTCCATAATAGAAAAAATATGCCTTTCAATGTTGATAGTTTGTTTTGCTTAAAGTAAACTATCATACAAATTCTTGTCCTATCAATTATCTGACATTGACAAGCATGCATTCTCAGTAAAATTATAGAGCTAGTACTTAGAGTGAGAAGGAGTTTATAAGATGAGAGTCCCATTAACTTAGTGCCTTAAGATTTTGTGTTGGATGTGGTGTCTTCTCATCTTATGTTCTCACACTTGGTTCCTCCCCGAAGTCTTTCCGTTGGTCGAGAGCTCCCCACGGTGGCCCAACATATGGTATCAGAGTCGATGGTTGATTGGTCTGGCTTAAGAAGCTTGTTGGGCCACCGTGAAGAGCTCTCACCCACCAGGGAGACTTCGGGGAGGAATCAAGCAAGATAACATAAGATGAGATGACACCACCATCGGCTCTGATACCACTTGTTGGGCCACCATGGGGAGCTCTCGATCAATGGGGAGATTTCGGGGAGGAACCAAGTGAGAGAACATAAGATAAGAAGACACCACATCTAACTCAAAACCTTAAGGCACTAAGTTAATGCACCTTTCATCTTATAAACTCCTCAAACAATTGTGGCATAGATGAAAGAAATTGAATTGTACCCGACAACTTATTATCCTTGGGGTGGTTGAGTTTCAATCTAATTAGCTTGGTTAGTTTTGAAAAAAAACTTAGGCAACACTCCCGTGAAATTTTTTTAGAGTGATAAAAAGTTTGCAATACAGAAAAAGAATCAATGATGTCCGGCAAAGAGCCAATGAGGTTTGTAGTCTCGAGTATGATGACGGTAAGGCGTGAGTTGCTATTCAAGTTGGTGGGGATGGTCCAAGGTGAGAGCTTGGTATTATAACTCAATTCAAGGAGCTCAAAATTTTCTAAACCCCGAAAGCAATCGTGAGGAATGGAGGTGAAGTTGTTGTAGGACAAGTACAGAGATTGGAGGTAGGAGAGGCCCGAAAAGGAAGGCAAAGGGCCACTGAGAAAGTTGTTTCCAAGATCGAGAAAGCATAAATTGATGGGAGATTTGTTAATATTTAAAGGGATTGTTCCATTGAGACGCCTTGAATTGAGCTCGATCATTTCTAGATATCGAGAATTAGTGGCTGGAAAATAATAGCATACCACACCAACTCATTCGCACATAATAGTATTATTGTCGAACCAATTAGAGTGAAGATTGTGTATGGGTTTTCTAAACTTCAACAAGTACACAGTTTCTTTATGACTAATCTTATTATCATTATTATTAGATAATACACGCGCATACTTGATAAAAAAAGAATGATGCAATCATTTTGAGATGAGCCATCTATGCAATAGTTTTGGTATGAACTCTCTGTACTTTTTTTGTTCTCTCGCATCACGAAAGAAGAGGAATGTTGCTCACCTTTTATTTTTTTTAGCTTTCCATAATAGAAAAAAACATGCCTTTCAATGTTGATAGTTTGTTTTGCTTAAAGTAAACTAACTTACAAATTCTTGTCCTTTCAATTATCTGACATTGACAAGCATGAATTCTCAGTAAAATTATAGAGCTAGTACTTAGAGTGAGGAGTTTATAAGATGAGGGGTCCATTAACTTAGTACCTTAAGGTTTTGAGTAGGATGTGGTGTCTTCTCATCTTATGTTCTCTCACATGGTTTCTCCCTGAAGTCTCTCCGTTGGTCGAGAGCTTCCCACGGTTGCCCAACAAGTGGTATCAGAGCCGATTGTTAATTGGTCTGGTTTAAGAAGCTTGTTGGGCCACTGTTGGAACCTCTTGACCACCAGGGAGACTTCGGGAAGGAATCAAGCGAGAGAATATAAGATGAGATGACACCACCATCAGCTCTGATACCACTTGTTGGGCCACCATGGGGAGCTCTCGATCAATGGAGAGATTTCGAGGAGGAACCAAGTGAGAGAATATAAGATGAGAAGACACCACATCCAACTCAAAACCTTAAGGCACTAACTTAATCGACCTCTCATCTTATAAACTCCTCAAACAATTGTAGCACAGATGAAAGAAATTGAATTGTACTCGACAACTTATTATCCTTGGGGTGGTTGGGTTTCAATCTAATTAGCCTGGTTAGTTCTGAAAAAGACTGAGGCAACACTCCCGTGAGATTGTTTTCAGAGAGATAAAAAGTTTGCAATACGGGAAAAGAATCAAAGATATCCGTCAAGGAGCCAATGAGGTTTGTAGTCTCGAGTATGATAATGTTAAGGCGTGAGTTGCTATTCAAGTTGGTGGGAAGGTCCAGGGTGATATGCTGGTATTGTAACTAAATTCAAAGAACTCCAAATTTTCTAAACCCTGAAAGCAATCATGAGGAATTGAGGTGAAATTGTTCTGGGACAAGTACAGAGATTGGAGGTAGGAGAGGCCCGAAAAGGAAGGCAAAGGGCCACTAAAAAAGTTGTTTCCAAGATCGAGAAAGCGTAAATTGATGAGAGATTTGTTAATATTTAAAGGGATTGTTCCGTTGAGCCACGTTAAATTGAGCTCAATTTTTTCTAGATATCGAGAATTAGTGGCTGGAAAGTAACAGCATACCACACCAACCCATTCACACATAATAGTATTATCAAACCAATTAGAGGGAAGATTGTGCATGATTTTTCTAAACTTCAACAAGTACATAGCTTCTTTATGACTAATCTCATTATCATTATTATTAGATAATACATGCGCACACATGATAAAAAAAAAGAATGATGCAATCATTTTGAGATGAGCCATCTATGCAATAGTTTTGGTATGAACTCTCTGTGCTTTTTTTGTTCTCTCGCATCACGAAAGAAGAAGAATGTTGCTCATCTTTTATTTTTGTTTAGCTTTCCATAATAGAAAAAACATGCCTTTCAATGTTGATAGTTTGTTTTGCTTAAAGTAAACTATCATATAAATTCTTGTCGTTTTAATTATCTGACATTGACAAGCATGAATTCTAAGTAAAATTATAGAGCTAGTACTTAGAGTGAGGAGTTTATAAGATGAGAGGTTCATTAACTTAGTACCTTAAGATTTTGAGTTGAATGTGGTGTCTTCTCATCTTATGTTCACACTTGGTTCTTCCCCGTTGGTCGAGAACTCCCCACGATGGCCCAACAAGTGGTATCAGAGCCGATGGCTAATTGGTCTGTTTTAAGGAGCTTGTTGGGCCACCGTTAGAAACTCTCGACCACCAGGGAGACTTCGGGAAGGAATTAAGCGAGAGAACATAAGATGAGATGTCACCACCATCGGTTCTGATACCACTTGTTGGGCCACCATGGGGAGCTCTCGATCAACAGAGAGATTTCGGGGAGGAACCAAGTGTGAGAATATAAGATAAGAAGACATCACATCCAACTCAAAACCTTAAGGCACTAAGTTAATGGACCTCTCATCTTATAAACTTCTCAAATAATTGAGGCATAGATGGAAGAAATTGAATTGTACTCGACAACTTATTATCCTTGTGGTGGTTGAGTTTCAATCTAATTAGCCTGGTTAGTTTCAAAAAAGACTTAGGCAACACTCCCGTGAGATTATTTTCAGAGTGATAAAAAGCTTGCAATACAGGAAAAGAATCAAAGATATCCGGCAAGGAGCCTATGAGGTTTGTAGTCTCGAGTATGACGACGGTAAGGCGTGAGTTGGAATTCAAGTTGGTGGGAAAGGTTCAGGGTATTGTAACTCAAGTCAAGGAGCTCTAAATTTTCTAAACCCCGAAAGTAATCGTGAGGAATGGAGGTGAAATTGTTCTGGGACAAGTATAGAGATTGGAGGTAGGAGAGGCCCGAAAAGAAAGGCAAAGGGCCATTGAGAAAGTTGTTTCCAACATCGAAAAAGCGTAAATTGACGAGAGATTTCTTAATATTTAAAGGGATTGTTCCATTGAGCCGCCTTGAATTGAGCTCGATCTTTTCTAGATATCAAGAATTACTGGCTGGAAAGTAACAGCATACCACACCAACCCATTCGCACATAATAGTAATATTGTTGAACCAATTAGAGGAAGATTGTGTATGGCTTTTCTAAACTTCAACAAGTACACAGCTTCTTTATGACTAATCTCATTATCATTATTATTAGATAATACACGCGCACACATGATAAAAAAAAAGAATGATGCAATTATTTTGAGATGAGCCATCTATGCAATAGTTTTGGTATGAACTCTTTGTGCTTTTTTTGTTCTCTCGCATCACGAAAGAAGAAGAATGTTGATCTCCTTTTATTTTTGTTTAGCTTTCCATAATAGAAAAAACATGCCTTTCAATGTTGATAGTTTGTTTTGCTTAAAGTAAACTATCATACAAATTCTTGTCCTTTCAATTATCTGACATTGACAAGCATCAATTCTCAGTAAAATTATGGAGCTAGTACTTAGAGTGAGGAGTTTATAAGATGAGAGGTCCAATAACTTAGTACCTTAAGGTTTTGAGTTGGATGTGGTATCTTCTCATCATATATTCTCTCACTTGGTTCCTCCCCGAAGTCTCCCCCTTGGTCGAGAGCTTCCCACGGTGGTCCATCAAGTGGTATCAGAGCTCATGGTTAATCGGTCTGGTTTCAGGAGCTTGTTTGGCCACCGCTGGGAGCTCTCGACCACCAAGGAAACTTCGGAGATGAATCAAGTGAGAGAACATAAGATGAGATGACACCACCATCAGCTCTGATACCAGTTGTTGGGCCACCATGGGGAGCTCTCGATCAACGGGGAGATTTCGGGGAGGAACCAAGTGAGATAACCTAAGATGAGAAGACACTACATCCAACTCAAAACCTTAAGGCACTAAGTTAATGGACCTCTCATCTTATAAACTCCTCAAACAATTGTGGCATAGATGAAAGAAATTGAATTGTACCCGACAACTTATTATCCTTGGGGTGGTTGAGTTTCAATCTAATTAGCCTGGTTAGTTTTAAAAAAGTTTGCAATACAAGAAAACAATAAAAAATATCCGGTAAGGAGCTAATGAGGTTTTTAGTCTCGAGTATGATGACGGTAAGGCGTGAGTTGGTGGGAAAGGTCCAAGGTGAGAGGTTAGTATTATAACTCAAGTTAAGGAGCTCAAAATTTTCTAAACCCCGAAAACAATCGTGAGGAATGGAGGTGAAGTTGTTCTGGGGCAAGTACAGAGAGTGGAGGTAGGAGAGGCCCGAAAAAAAAGGCAAAGGGCTACTGAGAAAGTTGTTTCCAAGATCGAGAAAGCGTAAATTGATGAGAGATTTGTTAATATTTAAAGGGATTCTTCCGTTTAGTTGCCTTGAATTGAGCTCGATCTTTTCTAGATATCGAGAATTAGTGGCTGAAAAGTAACAGCAAACCACACCAACCCATTCGCACATAATAGTATTATTATCAAACCAATTAGATGGAAGATTGTGTATGGCTTTTCTAAACTTCAACAAGTACACAGCTTCTTTATGACTAATCTCATTATCATTATTATTAGATAATACATGCGCACACATGATAAAAAAAGAATGATGCAATCATTTTAAGATGAGCCATCTATGCAATAGTTTTGGTATGAACTCTCTGTGCTTTTTTTGTTCTCTCGCATCAGGAAAGAAGAAGAATGTTGCTCTCCTTTTATTTTTGTTAAGCTTTCCGTAATAGAAAAAATATGCCTTTCAATGTTGATAGTTTGTTTTGCTTAAAGTAAACTATATTACAAATTCTTGTCCTTTCAATTATCTGACATTTACAAGCATGAATTCTTAGTAAAATTATAGAGCTAGTACTTAGAGTGAGGAGTTTATAAGATGAGAGGTCCATTAACTTAGTGCCTTAAGGTTTTGAGTTGAATGTGGTGTCTTCTCATCTTATGTTCTCTCACTTAGTTCCTCTCCGAAGTCTCCATGTTGGTCGAAAGCTCTCCACGGTGGACCAACAAGTGGTATCAGAGCCGATGGTTAATCCGCCTAGTTTAAGGAGATTGTTGGGCCACCGTGGGAAGCTCTCGACCACCAGGGAGACTTCGGAAAGGAATCAAGCGAGAGAACATAAGTTGAGATGACACTACCATCGGCTCTGATACCACTTGTTGGGCCACCATGGGGAGCTCTCGATCAACGGAAAGATTTCAGGGAGGAACCAAGAGAGAGAACATAAGAAGAGAAGACACCACATCCAACTCAAAACCTTAAGGCACTAAGTTAATGGACCTCTCATCTTATAAACTGCTCAAAAAATTGTGGCATAGATGAAAGAAATTGAATTGTACCCGACAACTTATTATCCTTGGGGTGGTTGAGTTTCAATCTAATTAACTTGGTTTGTTTTGAAAAAGACATAGGCAACACTCCCGTGAGATTTTTTTCAGAGAGATAAAAAGTTTGCAATACAGGAAAAGAATCAAAGATATCCGACAAAGAGCCAGTGGGGTTTGTAGTCTCGAGTATAATGACAGTAAGGCGTGAGTTACTATTCAAGTTGGTGGGAAAGGTCCAGGGTGAGAGGTTGGTATTGTTGCTCAATTCCAGGAGCTCCAAATTTTCTAAACCCCAAAAGCAATCGTGAGGAATGGAGGTGAAGTTGTTATGAGACAAGTACAGAGATTAGAGGAAGGAGATGCCCAAAAAGGAAGGCAAATGGCCACTGAGAAAGTTGTGTCCAAGATCAAGAAAGCATAAATTGCCGAGAAATTTATTAATATTTAAAGGGATTATTCCGTTGAGCCGCCTTGAATTGAGCTCAATTTTTTCTAGATATCGAGAATTAGTGGCTGGAAAGTAACAACATACCACACCAACCCATTCGCACATAATAGTATTATTGTCGAACCAATTAGAGGGAAGATTGCGTATGGCTTTTCTAAACTTCAACAAGTACACAACTTCTTTATGACTAATCTCATTATCATTATTATTAGATAATACACACGCACACATGATAAAAAAAAGAATGATGCAATCATTTTGAGATGAGCCATCTATGCAATAGTTTTGGTATGAACTATCTGTGCTTTTTTTGTTCTCTCACATCATGAAAGAAGAAGAATATTGATCTCCTTTTATTTTTGTTTAGCTTTTCATAATAGAAAAAACATGCCTTTCAATGTTGATAGTTTGTTTTGCTTAAAATAAACTATCTTACAAATTCTTGTCCTTTCAATTATCTGAGATTTACAAGCATGAATTCTCAATAAAATTATAGAGCTAGTACTTAGAGTGAGGAGTTTATAAGTTAAGAGGTCCAATAACTTAGTACCTTAAAGTTTTGAGTTGGATGTGGTGTCTTCTCCTCTTATGTTCTCTCACTTGGTTCCTCCCCGAAGTCTTCCCGTTGGTCGAGAGCTCCCCACAGTGGCCTAACAAGTGGTATCAGAACTCATGGTTAATCGGTCTGGTTTAAGGAGCTTGTTTGGCCACCGTTGGGAGCTCTCGACCATCAGAGAAACTTCGGAGAGAAATCAAGTGAGAGAAGATAAGATTAGATGACACTACCATCGTCTCTGATACCACTTGTTGGGCCACCATGGGGAGCTCTCGATCAACGGAAAGATTTTGGGGAGGAACCAAGTGAGAGAACATAAGATGAGAAGACACCACATCCAACTCAAAACCTTAAGGCACTAAGTTAATGGAACTGTCATCTTATAAACTCCTCAAATAATTGTGGCATAGATGAGAGAAATTGAATTGTACCCGACAACTTATTATCCTTGGGGTGATTGAGTTTTAATCTAATTAGCTTGGTTAGGTTTGAAAAAGACTTAGGCAACACTCCCGTGAGATTGTTTTCGGAGAGATAAAAATTTGCAATATAGGAAAAGAATCAAAGATATCAGGCAAGGAGCCTATGAGGTTTGTAGTCTCGAGTATGATGACAGTAAGGCGTGAGTTGCTATTCAAGTTGGTGGGAAAGGTCCAGGATAAGAGGTTGGTATTGTAACTCAATTCAAGGAGCTCCAAATTTTCTAAACCCCGAAAGCAATCATGAATAATGGAGATGAAGTTGTTCTGGGACAAGTACAGAGATTGGAGGTAAGAGAGGCCCGAAAAGGAAGGCAAAGGGCCACTGAGAAAGTTGTTTCCAAGATCGAAAAAGCATAAATCGATGAGAGAATTGTTAATATTTAAAGGGATTGTTCCGTTGAGCCGCCTTGAATTGAGCTCGATCTTTTCTAGATATCGAGAATTAGTGGCTGGAAAGTAACAGCATACCACACCAACCCATTCGCACATAATAGTATTATTGTCGAACTAATTAGAGGGAAGATTGCGTATGGCTTTTCTAAACTTCGACAAGTACACAGCTTCTTTATGACTAATCTCATTATCATTATTATTAGATAATACACGCGCACGCATGATAAAAAAAAAAGAATGATGCAATCATTTTGAGATGAGCCATCTATGCAATAGTTTTAGTATTAACTCTCTGTGCTTTTTTTGTTCTCTCGCAACAGGAAAGAAGAAGAATGTTGCTCTCCTTTTATTTTTGTTTAGCTTTCCATAATAGAAAAAGCATGCCTTTCAATGTTGATAGTTTGTTTTGCTTAAAGTAAACTATCATACAAATTCTTGTCTTTTAAATTATCTGACATTGACAAGCATGAATTATCAGTAAAATTATAGAGCTAGTACTTAGAGTGAAGAGTTTATAAGTTGAGAGGTCTAATAACTTAGTACCTTAAGGTTTTGAATTGGATGTAGTGTCTTCTCATCTTATGTTCTCTCACTTGGTTCCTCCCCGAAGTCTCCCCGTTGGTCGAGAGCTCCCCACGGTGAACAAAACCAAAGTTCACATTAGACATCTGAAAAGTAGCACCATCAAGTTGTTCAATCATCATGATGGAAATATAACTTCTAGATATATTTTGTTAACAATTGAGTTTAGTTATCAATTCCCAATGGTTCAACAAAACAGATTAACAGTGAAAGAAATAAATAAAAGTGCCAACTAGCTAAAGATGAAAAGATAACTCACGTTCCGACTTAAGGAATAACTTCGAAACAACCTCTACTCTCATGTTTTTTGGAATAAGAAACCAAGAAGTTGCTTTATCAATTGCTCATCCCAAGTCTGGTCGACATAGTCACCATATGTGACATGCTCTGGCAGATGAAAGAGTAAATTTTCTGCACAAAAAAAAATTCAAATAAGCCAAAAAGATATAACAAATCTGCATAGGAAGTATCTAAAATTTTAAAATATATTGTAATTGGGTTGAGAGCATAACAAATAAATGTTCAGTTTTTGCTATACACAAACTGACAACAATTTATCGGGGAGTGCTACGGTGATGAAAGAAAAAATTTTCCTTTCATGCTGAAGCAATGTGGAGTACATGGTTGTTAGACATATGTAAAGGTATTCCCCATGAAAACTACAAGTCTGACCGAAGCAGGAACAACAGGCTTTAACATGTAAAAGTGATTAATAAGATAAGTACTACATTATGTTAATTAATGTGGTTAAATATTTGGGCCATTTTTATTTCAAACCCAATTAAAGTTTTTGAAGCTGGGTTATTCATTCAACAAGAATAAATTGGGATGCTGTATCCTTCTCTGGACTTAGTCCCAATAATAATAATAATAATAATAATAATAATAATAATAATAATAATAATAATAAATCTTAAACCTTTCTATTATTTTATCCTTTATTATTACAAATTCATTAAATCTTAAACACAATTTTCTAATTAAGAAATTATCTTTATTTTAAGAAATAAATCACATAAGCATATATATAAAAGTCTAAAATAAAATAAATAAAGTTAATCAATAAAAAATAATGAACAAATTAAAAAAATGTGTTCGAAAATCTCTAAACCCTACCTGCTAAATCCTAAACCCTAAATTCTCAACAACAAACTCTAAATCTTAACCCCGAATTCAAAATTCTTAAATCCTAACTCAAATCTTATACCATAAACTCTAAATTACAAACGTAAATAAAAAATACTAAATAAATAATCCTTAACCATAAATACTAATTCATAAATTCTAAATCATACATCACACTTTCGAATGTATCAACAATAAATACTAATTTCTTAACACTAAATTCTAAATAATATCATACACAGTAAAATATTAATAAAAATATTTCATATCACTTTTTTAATTAAAATATTAAAATTTTAACATTTTTTTTTTTACCAAAGATAGGAGACTCGAACCTGCAACCTCTTAATTGAGTATGGGGAGACTATGCCATTTGAGCTATTACTCATTGGCATTAAAACTTTAACATTCATTGTATACAATCCTTTAAATTAAATTTTTTTTTACCAAAACCTAATATTTTAAAATGTCAAATCTAATATTGTAATAAGTAAACGAGTTTCTATTTTTTATGCAAAGATAATTTTATTTCAAAGGGTTTATTAAATAATTTGAAGTTAACCCAAACTCTTTTTCTATTGTTTAGTACTCATAAGACCATTTATAAATGCACATCTATAATTTTTACAAAATTTCACTCTTTTTTTTTTTTACTATGCAAATTGAATTATGTGATAGACTGTGACCCGTTAACAAAGAATAGACTTCCGTTAACAAAAAACGACAATCACAATATTTTTTTCCTCTTTTATCAAACCAAAAACAAGAGAATCCCATGAAACCTTCATACCAAAAAGCCCAAAATCATAATGACTTTCATTAACACATAATTTCTATCTAATTTTTTATATAACTTCCAACACCTGCTACAACTTCTGCGAAAAGAGCAGGACTCTTCCAGATGTTGTTTGCGCATGTGAAAACACTACTACCACACGTCACCCATCAAATTGGTCCACGCAATTTCATCACCTGCTGAAAAATAATCGTTTCATCACAGTAGCAGCCCTTTTTTTTTTATCTCTATCATATGTTGCATTTTCTTCATATCCTATTGATTAACAAATGACTTAAAAAAACAACTCCAAACAGATAAATTAGAAACATGAGAGTTCAGCAGCATAATCATCTTGCCGTTGCTCTTCTGCAAATCTAAAATCCATTTTTCCGATGCTTTGAAGTTCTCTGAATATCTATTCTTGTGGAGAAATTTGATACAATAACTTCAGGTATCAATAGACAAAGCCAATGATATCAAAGATCTGGGAAGTGAAATCAAAGTTAAGCCATATTGAAGAGAAGTAATTTGTAGAAATTGGAAAGCATAAGCTGATCTGAATGATCACACAAGTTAATTTAGGCATCAACTGGTCAATACTGTTTTCACACTTGTCTATTGACTGAAAAATTTTAATCCAATATAATAATAACAATAAAGCTGAAATTGAAATAAATCTTATGTTTGAGGGCCCACTAAACACACTACTTGCTCTTACTCTCTTCTATCTGAAAGGCCATACAAGTGAAGAGATTATGATGACCTTTTCAACACAAATTTCCCTCCAAAAGTTTCCTTCCTTTCTTTCACAATTCACACACTCGAAAGAGGGTTCCCACTTCTGAAGAAGCTTCTAGAATCTTCTGATGGCTTCATCCTCGCACGGCGACCAAATGAGGATCGTGGCGACCCAGTTCTGTTCTGATGATCAGACTCTCATTGCTGTAATTTTCAAACCCCCCTCTTTCCCTTCACTTGTCTCGCTTCAATTTATTTTCTGATTGTTTTCTAGGGCACGCTTTTTTATTTCGTGCCCTGCTTTCTTCCTTGCTTCCTCAAAAGGAGTAAGGTTGCAACTTGCTATTGGAATTTTTGTACTTCGTTAGCTCATTTTATGATATATATCTGCAGATTAGTTATGAATTTTGATTAGTTTACTTGCTTCCTTTCTACTGGGTTTGTTTTAGCATATACGAAAGACTATGACTATAATGAAGGAGATTGCAGTTGAATTCGAGAAACACAACGAATCTGATAAGGTATTTCAATTCATTCATTTTCTTATATATATATATATATATATTGGAGTGTGAAATTTTGATAATATGGTAAGTGCAAAATAGTAACCATTCACTTCAGGTGAAGGAGTTGTAAGATGCTGTTTTGGAGTTAGCTGATCTCTCTGAGGATAGTGTGCATCTTTCATCAGCAGTTCAAGCTATTGCAAACAGATACCAGCCAAAAGAAGAGGTTGTGAGTTCTGGATTCCATGCTTAGAACCTTTTTTTGGGTACTAAGTATGAGCTATTATCTGTTACTATCATCTAACCCTACCATTGTCTCTGAATTCTAACTTGCTTAAAAATACAGGTGAATAATTTTCGTAAGTTACTTGAGGATGAAGTGTCAAAATTGAAGGGCCAGTCTACTACTTCAGATCCTAATAGTAATCCTTTGGTTCGCCAATTTAAGGAAGCTGTATGGGTATTGTCTTCTGACTTGTAACTTTTGAAGATCGCCTCTGGCGGCATGTTTTGGTTTACTTTAGATGGAAATGTTTGTCTTTATATCAGAGGTCAATGCACCTCCCTATTTTCTTAGTTTGGAAATAGTTAACTATTATTTCTCTCAAGATATTTTATTCATAAGATGAGTAATGGTAATTAAGTTCGAAGATTTGGGAAACCCTACCACTAATTTTATGTGTTTTCTTTACTGTTTAATGATTTTAACTTCTGGCCAAGGTGGATAGGTGACTTGTGTCTGTCTGGTAAGAACAGTTTCCTGCAATGATATGAGCTCTCATCCTTGTCTTACAAGAGTTTGACACCTGTGAATAGAAGGATACCTTCCCGCCATTGGATAAATATTAGTGTCAACATTCTTTTGATTATATAATCTCATACTTGTCCACATTCTAACCTGCATTATGCTTTGTAATATTCTGTTTCCATGGTCTTTTTTGTTAGAAATTTTTTTTATTTAATAAATGCTATAGCATTTTACTATGACATACCTACACTTATTTGAGTTTTTCTTCTTGCTTCCTAATAATCTAATGTGCTTGCTATTTATCTTTTGTCTTCAGAAAGTTCATCATGAAGGGCAGCCAATGCCAGGAGAAGAGCAGGAGGGGACATTGTAATGACAAGTACCCAATCCAGTATTTTGAATATGACTTGCCCATTGACTGGAAAACCTGTTACTGAGCTTGAAGAACCAGTTCGCAGGTACCACATATACCCCTTTGATATAATGCCGCGTTGGTTTCCAATTTTTTATCTTTTTCTGTTAGTATTTGAAGTTACATATTTTAATTGAATAAACTATGATTGATGATTCCTCCTCAATGTTTATTTCATGACATATATGTAAATTTGGTCAATTTGCAATCAATGCATGTTTAGTTTTCTCACTTGCTAGACAGATGAGTAAATGTAAAAATTGGCAGGGTATTGAGTTAGAAAATTGTTTTGAAACAAGACAAGTGCAACATTCACTAATTCTTAGTTGGAACTGTGTGATCTGTATTTGGTTGAAACTGTTGTTTCAAATGAAAAAAAAAATGCTCGTCAAAATGGTCATTAACGGATATTGAGCATGTTAAGCCAGTTTCTGGTGGAGTGTGGGATTGGCTTAGATTCTACCCTGCTGAATTATCTAGGACATGGGATACAGCCTGCCCATTTGTTTTATTATCCTTCACCTCTCCTATTTTAGATTGGGCTGGCTTTCAGTCAAAGGCTAAAACCTTTATATGAAACTCCAAATGAGAAAGACATGCCTATATATGTTCCTGTATCCATTGGCCTGTTTTTTTCTCACTTGTGCTCCCATTTGCTTGGTAAAATTGTGGTAGAAATGTTCTGCCTTATCCTGCTCAAAAATCCTGCTTATAGGATTTCAAACCATGATCTCCGGGGCATAAGGGAAAAGCTTTGTTGATGAGCTGTAGACCTGCAGTTACAATCTTTAGTGATTTTTGTAAGAACAACAATTTGTCCCTTAATACTGATTCATATTTTAGTAAAATACAGTCTTCCCCTATATCAGCAACTGTGCAACTTTTTATACTGACACCTGATTTTACTAGCTAGGTTAATAGGTCGGGTAGAGTGGTGACCTTGGCCATTCACATTTTAAGTTGTAGATGCACCTTTCGTTTTCCCCCATAGTTTCTATTTAGTCTGTGCTTTCAGTTATCCACAAAGGTGGATGCCAAATCTCTTATACTTAGGAAGTTCGTCACAGCTCCTGGATTTTGGAGAACATATCATAGTAAATTCAGAATTTAGCAGGCCAAGGTTTTCTCGTTGTATTTGATGGTGAATTTAGTGTTACTAAATTCCTGAGATAGCTGATTAACTATATTTTGGATGCACTTTGAGTAAGCACCGAGGTAAGCCAAAGATACAACATCTAGATACAACAAACAATTGGAAAGTGACTCGAAGAAAAGATTAACTAAAATTTTGAATGTTTGCACTAAAAAGTAATCGTGTTTAGTGTTCACTCTTTAGGATGAGTTTTGCTTTCTATCAAGATGGGATAAAAGATTACGAAAAATCTCTCTGATTACACCAACAAGGGTGAGTTTGGCATGTGAATTGAAACGTGGGAGAAAATTTCAACTAACAGTGAAATGCATGCTTTCTAGCATGTAGAAGAGCTTGTTAATAGGTTTCGTTATTATGCATGTTACTCATTTCTATTTCATTGTTGCAGTGTGGAATGCAAGCATATTTATGAAAAGAGAATAATAATGCAACATATAAAGTCATCCAATCGATGTCCAATATCAGGTGGATCATTGACGTCTGATAAGCTTCACATTCCTTCTGCATCGTTGCGTTGCTCTTTGACTAGATCTTTCATCTTTGTGTGTTAGGTTGCCCAAAGAAATTGCGCGCAGATAGGGTGGTGCAGGATGCCTTGTTACTGATTGAGATTGAGGAATTGCGCAAAATGAACAAAAAGAAACTGAAGTGGAAGACTTTACTCTCCTTAATGAAGACGATTGATGATTGATTGAGTAAAGCAAGAGTAGGGACTATAGCAAAGCTGAGTCACAATCTAAAAAAGTTCACCCAGTAAAATGTCTGTGGTATTATTGTATCCGGTGGTAATACTGGAAAACAAGATGCTTAGGGTCACGGCCAAGACTCTAAAAAGCTGTGTTCAAGAATAAAAAAGAATTGAACTAAGAGAGTCAATAATATCATCTGGATTCTAAGTTCCTAAAGATGCCAACCATTCTGAGTTTCAATGGATAGTGAGATGCCAAAACTATTCAGAAACAAAAAGCTACTAAGTTTCGCTCTTCTAAATTATAAATAAGCTTTCATTGGAAACTTAGAAATTTATTGTATCTTAATTTTCTTTTTTATCCTACTGTGTTTTTGGTTGCTTGGGGACAAGTAACAGTTTAAGTTTGGTGTTGTGATAAGCGGATATTTTATACGCTTTTTGACATCATTTTCATATAGTTTTTAGCATATTTTATTTAGTTTTTATTAAGTTTTTATAGGTTTTAGTGTTAAATTCACATTTTTGGATTCTACTGAGTTTGTGTTTTTGTAAAATTTCAGGTAATTTCTGACTGAAATTGAGGAGATGGAGCAGAAGTCTGATTCAGAAATAGAGAAAGCATCGTAGATGTTGTCCGGATTTGACCTCCTTGCATTCAGAAGAGCTTTTATAGAGCTACAGAAGTCTAAATAGAGTGCTCTCAACGGCTCTGGAAAGCTGACTTCTAGAACTTTCCAGCAATATATAATAGTCTATACTTTGCTTCGAATTAGAAGGCCCAAAACTGGCGTCCAACGCCAGCTACCTGCCCCTTCCAGGCGTCCAGCGCCCACAGAGCAGAGACAAGCGTCTAAACGCCCAGAGATGACCCCCTAGCCAGCGTTCAATGCCCTAGGAGCCTCATAGCACATGGATCTCATCAAAACTCAGCCCAAACACTCACCAAGTGGACCTCAGAAGTGGATTTTAGCACTAAAAAGACTGTTTTACCTTTATTAGTCATTGTTTAGTATTTAAGGGGATTTTAGTCATGTTATTCGAATACTTTTACATCACTTTTACCATCATACACGTTTTACTTTGTGTTTCACATCAGTATGAGTTTCTAAACCTCTTAGATTGAAGGGAGGAGCCCTGTTGGGTCCTATGAATTAATAAAAGTATTACTGTTTCTTCTTCGATTCGTGTTTGATTTATTTCTAAGATGTATACTCGATCTTTAACATGGTGAATAGGATAATCAGTGACAATCAACTCTATTCATCATACTAAGACGAACGTGCCTCATAAACACTTGTGTCTACTTGGGTTCGTGTGAATACGTGGTCGGAAAGCACGAACCAACAGCTATGTTTATACATCTCTCAGAAGGCTAATCCATGACTTCGTTGGGAACTTCTCGAGACACCAGTTCAGCCGATTTTCGGGGAGATTAGGGTTTCCGTGGTATAGGCTACAATTCATAGAAGCAGCATTCTCTGATCTGGAAGATTCGACCTTGTTTGTGGCGTTTTGAGTATGATCGCCAAGAGAATGAACTACTAGCGCTTCACCCTCCGTCAGATTGAATGATCACGGGCAATGGCGTTTGATTTGGAGTAGAGGAGATCAATGGCCACGGGTAATGGTTTTGATCACATACAGCCTGTCATAGAAGACATCATTCACAAGCAAAGAAGATAGTAGTTTCAGAGTTAATTTAGAAAGGTAAAGCAATTCCAACTCTCAACTATATCCTTAAAGTATCAGCACCTTATTATAATAATCCAAATACAAACTCCATATATGACATAAAATCAACAACCTTTTGATCTGCATCACTAAGACCTGCAAGATAACCCTAACTTGCTTTAAACCACAATCCTCGTTGGATCGACCTTGACTCGCTCAGGTATTACTTGGACGACCCAGTGCACTTGCTGGTATAACAGTACGAAGGTGTGGGGATTCGTGCTACCACAGAACTGCCACAAGAAAGTGCAGACGAAACTGCTACAAGGAAACACAGACAGAACTGCCACAAGGAAACACAGACAAAACGCAAACGAAACTGTCACGAGGGAACGTAGATGGAACTGCCATGAAGGAACGTAGATGAAACTGCTACGAGAAAAGCAAAAACTATATGATTTTTTCCATTAGAATAGGTAAGCAGCGGATAACCATGGTGTTTGATTCATTCAACTCAGAAAGACACTAGACGGACAGGATAGGCTAGTCGGTGAGGTGAAAAAGTATCAAAGAAGTGACAAAAGATAAGGAAAAATGGCATAGAGAAAAAGTGTGAAAAAAATACGATGATTTCACTAGAAGAAAAATAATCTATCCTCTTCAAGGAGCATACCATGGCTCTGATACCATGTTAGAAACAAGAAAGTAATCTGAAGAAAGTGTTTTATGTATTATTCAAGTTGTGTAGAATGATACAATATAAAAGGGTATTTATAGGTACTAAAAGAATCGAAATAATAAAGACGTAATACCTATAATAAATATCCAGATATGCTAAATAATTCTAATGAATGCTAATTGATCCTAATAGATTCTAACATCCCCCGAAACTTATTTAAAACAACGAAATAAAGAAAGAAAGAAAATTGTATAAACTGAAGGAACGGGTGCAGATGAAACTGTCGGAAGGAAGCGCAAATGAAATTTCTGAAAGGAAGAGCAGATACAACTGGGACAAAAAAGTGCAAACGAAACTGTCACAAGGAAATGCAGATGGAACTGCCGCAAGAAAACGCAGACGAAACTACCATAAGAAAGCACAGACAAAACACAGATGGAATTGCCATGAGGGAACGCAGACAAAACTGTCACGAGGGAACGCAGACGGAACTACCACAAGGGAAAGTGAGAGCTATATGATTTCTCCATGAGAATAGGTAAGCAGCGGATAACAATGGTGTTTGATTCATTCCACTCGGAAAGACACAAGACGGAGAGGATAGGCTAGTCGGTGAGGTGAAAAAGCATAAAAAAAAGTGACAAAAGACAAGGAAAATTGGCATAGAGAAAAAGCGTGAAAAAAAACACGGTGATTTCACTAGAAGAAAAATAACCTATCTTTTTCAAGGAGAATATCATGACTCTGATACCATGTTAAAAACAAGAAAGTAATTTAAAGAATGTGTTTTATGTATTATTCAAGTTGTATAGAATGACACAATATAAAAAGATATTTATAGATGCTAAAAGAATCGAAATAATAAAAATATAATATCGTATAATAAATATCCATATATGCTAAATAATTCTAATAAATACTAATTAATTTTAATATATTCTAATAATTTCAAGATCCAACTCAATTTTGAAAAAGCGGAAGAAAGGAAAAGGGCATTTTTTAAGGGTGTAAACAAAAACAAGAAAAAAAGAAACTATTAAGGAAAGTTAAGTTAGTTTTAAAAAAGATTGGCTAGAATGCAAAATCACTTCAGCTGTGAATGTAGTGCAGCATATAGTATATATAAGTTCAGCTAGCTTATAATTGTAAATGATGATTCTGATTTTCAATTAAACATAAGTCTAGTAATTCATTTTAATTCATTCTTTCTTTTTTTTTTTTATTCTCTCTTCATTTATCATACTCTAATAGTTCAAAATTTCTCACACAACCATAATGATTTTTTCAATCCATAACTTAGTTTACTTATAATGCAAGCAAGTGATAATTCCTTTAATATTAGTTAATACTTTAGGTTAATTTTTTTATATTATTAGAATTTAAATTTTAAAAATTTAAGATTTAGAATTTAATATAAAAATATATTTATTGATCAAAGATCGATAAAAAATAATAAATTTTATTAATCATATACCATTACTTTTATATTCAACTTATGGGACATGTTCGACTAAGTTTTACTTTTTTTTCAAGTTTTTTTTTTTGTTTTAAATGTTTGGAGATATAAATTGTAATTTAACAAATTAAATTAGAAATGCATGAAAGGAAAATCTTCGTTTTGACGAAAGTGCTGATGAGGCCATAAAAGTATATATGAACTCTCAAATGCTTTAAAAAAAATAAATAAAAGAATACAAGGTCCCCACTCACATCTCATAAAAAATCTCCACGTGGTAATATCCATAGGCATTGACGTTTACGTCTTCAAATATTTTTTTGAAAGATACGTCCTCAAATATTACCAACCACATGCACACTAAAGTAAGGTTCCATATTACGTTAGTTTTTTGTGCTTTCTCATCGTGCGTGGTAACAACTCAATTCCATTGTTAATTTTTTACTTCATTCATGTCATCATGTGTATTTATAGAAGTACACAAAAAGAACATGGTTACCTTCTCAATAATTGTATATAAGCTAAGGTCGTGAGAATCGAACCGGTCAATAAATCAGTAGAGTGACTGATTCATTGGTTTAGTAATTTGGTTGGAATTCAATTGAGGTTTAATCGGTTTATATTTAAATATTAAATAAAATTATTAAAAATTAAATATATAATTTTAAATATTTAAAAAATATCATCAATCATCAATAAAATTATTTTAGAAAATTTAACAAAACACTATCAACTATCATCCATCAAAATTTAACAAAACCATTCACCACAAGTTCCATACTAATTGGACCAGGACAAACCACAAATATTTTAGTCCATGTCAACAACGTTCCAAGTAGGTACTTCATGGCCGCAAGAGTCTTCATGGATGCTCCAATTTCAGTTGACAACAAAACCACCATAACTACATTCCAATACAAAGGCATCTCAAACATTGTGAGCCCTTCTCTTCCTCAACTTCCTGCTAGAAATGACTCAGCTTTTACACTGAGTCTCAACAAAAAATTCAGAAGCCTAAACTCTTATCAATACCCAGTTCTTGTTCCTCACAAAGTTGATAAAAACCCTTCTACACTATTAGTTTAGGCATGAATCCTTGCCTCACGTGTGTTAATGGAACAAGACTAGTTACTTCATTGAACAATGTCTCATTTGTGATGCCATAAACTGCACTTCTTCAAGTTCACTATTTAAACCTCAAGTTCGTTTTCAAAATTGCTTTTCCTGATAGACCTTCAAAACCTTTCAACTATACCAGTGCGCTGCTAACGGCAAATCTTGCCACCTTAACAAGGACACGGCTTAGATTTTAGATTTCAGTAACTCAATAAAATTAACTAAATAAGCAATTATAAATTGAAGCAGACATATATTTGAATCATTAAAAAATAAAAACTCAAAATCATGAAAATTAACAAAAGAAAAAAGATGAAGCAAAGATACCGACAATAGAGGAACCAAACTGAATCATTAAAAAACAGAAACTCAAAATCATAGAAATTAACAAAAGAAAAAAGTTGAAGCAAAGCTACCAATGATATGGGAACCAAACTGACGTCGACGGAGGAACGAAACAGGCGGATAGGAAGGAATGAAACTCAACTACCGGCAAGGAATCCAACCGACCGCGCTTCGATTTGCAACTCCACGACGATAAAGATGAAGACAATGTAGAGAAGACGGCCACGAGCGTCGACCTACATGTCCAAAGGTAACTACGTGGAGGAGAAAATGATGGACGGCTAAGAGCTTCAAGCTGACCCTCTGTCTGTTACTGCCGGCAGTGAAGCACCCTCTGGCTGACGACAAGAGTTTGGCGACGGCGGAAGGGGTAGCTGCTGAGAGAGAGGGGGAACCGGAAAAATACTATTTATATGATCCATATTCTTTTTTTTAAATTATAATTTTAAAAACAGTTAAAAAACCGGTCAGTTCTACCGGTTCGCCAATTTACTACCAGTTCAATCGATTTTTTCACCGATTTTTTGTCAGTCGGTTTTTCACATCAACCGGATCGGCTAAAAGATCGGTTCCTAATTAATCCGATCAAACTGGAGTGTAAACGAGATATGGCAAGTCAAATTGACACGTGTATATCTCGTTTACAGTGTAAACGAGATACATGTATTTTTTTAAAAAAATTGAAAATAATAAAAAATATTAATAATATCAATAATCCAAACTTTTGGCATCTAATTAGTACATAAAAAGATTGATAGGAGAGATTAAAATGAATATGTTTGATCAATTTTAGTCCATTTTAAATGGTAGGGATTAACACGTTTAATTGAAACCATTAAATTTTCCACTGTTAATACGGTTCTAACTAGCCACTGTTTGAAAATTTAAAATATAATTTAAATACAAGTGATTTAAACTCTATTGGTATATAATATAAAATCTTTTTTATTTAAGGTTTAATTACTCTGCTGATCCATATAGTTTCGCAAAATTTTCAATTAGATCCCTGTACTTTTTTTTTCTTTTAATTGAGTCCTTGCACCAAATTTTTTTTAATTGGGTCCCTACACTTTTTTTTTCTTTTATTTAGGTCTATGTACCAATTCTTTTTTTTAGTTAGATCCCTATAAAATTAAGCCAATTACTACTAAGAGGGACTTAATTGGAAAAAAAATTTAGTGCAGGGACCCAATTAAAAAGAAAAAAGTATAGGGACCTAATTAAAAATTTTACGAAACTATAGGGACCAACAGAGTAATTAAACCTTATTTAAATTATATTTTAAATTTTTATATACTCCCATGCAACAAATAAAATTTATATATACTTCCATACAAAAAAAAAGCAGGTGAATATGGAAGAAAACAAATGTGCTACCCACTATTAATAATGAGTAGTTACAAATATATTTACAGCACACTATTAATAATGGACAGTTACAAATATATTTTTAATTATACATTATTAATATATTTATTTCTTCCATATTCTCGTACTCATTTATTATACGGGAGTACATATAAATTTTATTTGTTGCATGAAAGTACATAAAAATTTAAAATATAATTTTTTATGGCTCATTCCTTCGTAATAAAATAGCAGATATTCACCAACGCAAGTTGGCACAGATGGATGAGGGTCTGTGTCCCTTAACCATCTCTCCCGGGTTCGATACTCACTGGAGGATGGGAATGGAGCTTGCTTGCTTGGGAGGGTCGCCCACTTTGTGTGCCTCTGCAGTACCCGAGGGATTAGTCATTGGGCTTCCGGCCTGATGGATACCCTGGTGTAAACCCAAAAAAAAAAAAAATAGCAGATATTCTACCTATTTTTTATGATCAACTTTATTAAATAGAATTTTTAAATTAATTATATAATTATTTTTACTTTTAAACCATGAATGTTTTAAAATATATTACAAAATATTTGAATGAATTTATTTTTAATATACTAATAATATAAAAATAATTATACAGTTATCTAAAAATTAGAAGTTATCTCTCACGTTATCTCTCACTATTCACGTGAGAGATAAATGTTTCAATTTTTTTTTCACTATCTCATCAATCTCTCTTAACAATTGGCAAACGGTTATTTTTATTTTTCAAATTTAAATAAATCTAATTGGATTATAATTTAATTTAAAATTTTTAAAAATGAATATGTTTGATCAATTAGTAATAAAAAAGAGTACATAAAAAATTTTAGTTTAAATTATGATCCAATTGGATTTATTTAAATTTTAGTTTAATATTATTGATAATATTTTTTATTATTTTCAATTTTTTTTAATAAAAATACATGTATCTCGTGTATACTGAGTGTAAACGAGATATACACGTGTCAATTTGACTTGTCATATCTCGTTTACACTGTAAACAAGATATGACAAGAGAATTTAAATTGATAAATTCTCGTAAAAATATTTATTTCGGTAAATATTACATTTATTTTATTTATTAAAATAAAAAATTCAATGGCTACTAGTACTAGCTACGATTCTATCAACAGTATTATTTATGGTAGATTATTTAATAAAAAAATTTGAAAAATAATGACAAGAGTAACAAGTAAAGATGGTTTGCGAGTGCTGTTGCAAGATCACAGACACTTGGACGATAACTGCGAAGGTAGTATATATAGAGAAGTTTTTGAGAGTTTATAATGAAAAGATAATAACGAAATCTCTTAATGAAATTTATTAATTTATTAAAATTTATTACTATCAGTTTAAAAAATTGACAAATTCTAGGTACTAATGGGTAATGCATTCTTATTGTACATTTATAACTTGAAAATATTAGAATTATCATAAAAATTCGTATTATTTTAATCTCCTGATAAATAATTTTATAATTACGTTAATCATATACTTTTGTATACTAATATTGATATAGTATTGTTTCAAGTATATATTTTGTAGACATCAAAGAATAGTGTTGAGTTGTTATTTAGTGGGTTTAAACTATTTATTGTTTATTGGGGAACTTTCTGCATTAAAATTCTCTAATAATTTGTTGTTCGTTTTTAGCTAATTTTGATATATTCTTACACATATAATAATTTGTTGGTGGATTTAGATATTACTAGATTATTTATGGTCATATATATATATATATATATATGATTTATTGAAGAAAGTAGATTACTAAAACCGGTTAATAACTATTTTAGAGTTAATACAATTAATACTAAATTAAGAAAAAACAAATAATACATAACTCATTACTTTTTTATTAGTCAAATTATTATAATACAAATTAATTTTAATAAAACAACTTAAAATTATAATTTCAATTTTATGATGTGTATGGTATGGGTAATTACACTTATTTATTTATGTATTCAGATATTCTGTATTTATTAGAATTCATTAATACTCTTCTTTTATATTAATATTTTTTTTGGTGACTGAAATAAATTAAACAAAGAAAAATAAAACAAACAAAACAAGGAACTGCTTAAATAGAATGACAGTTCCGTTTAAGACTACTCTTAAATTCCTCCCAAGGTGAAAGAAGCTCCACATGTGAAAGTTGTAACTTCATTGCCATCTTTGCCATAGTATCTGCCATCGTGTTTGCATCTCTCATAATCAAACAAAAGTCAACACGCCAATTCCAATGTATGATATCTCTTATTTTGAGCACCAATGGATCAATAAGTCCAAAACCATCTTGAGTAACAAGATTAAATGCTTCCACACAATCTGTCTCACAAATAACATCTCGTTGACCCACATCCCAAGCTAAGAGATATCCTCTCCAAATGGCAAATAATTCTCCTTGAAGAATACTATTACTCTCAATCATTTCCAAACACCCCATTTGCCAACTCCCATTACAATCTCTAATAACACAAGCAAAACTAACACTATCACCCGAACCAAAATAACTAGCATCACAATTAATCTTAAAAGTACCAATGGATGGGGGATTCCAAAAACCCATTTAGAGTAGAGGGAAGGGACATACGTTGTAATTCAAAAATATTCCTAAGCTCCTTTTCTGAAGATAATGCCAGACAAATCACTTTTTTCGGAGGCCAAGTTTTATGAGGATTAAAGATGTCATTATTCCTTGCTCGCCATATCCACCAAAGTCCCGAAAAGAACTTGAACGGATGCTCTCTGCTATGATACAAGAACCAGTTCTTCAAATCCAAAGGATGACAAGAAATATCCAACCTATGTCAGACAAGCTGAGCTTTTGGACAATCCCGAATACAATGTAAAACCGATTCCTGGCTAGAAAGATATCTTGGACACCTATCTGATGACAACATCCCTCTTCTAAAGCGAAAACTTGCAGTAGAAAGAGCTTCCTTAAGACACAACCAAGCCAAAAACTTATGCTTTTTCGGAACAAGCGGACGCCAAAGCCAAAGCCAATTCTCCCGCTCCTTCCAACCAAATAGCTGCTTACACAATCACAAGTAACCATTGCGTGAGTCATAGACTTTGGCAGCAGACCCACACCAATACTAACCCACTTTCGGACCTGCTTGTTCATCTGGATTGTAAGAGAAAATATTACCTTTTAGATTTTGAGATAAAGAAGAATAAAGTGTATCCAAATGCCACCTACCAACCGACCAAATATCCTGTATCCGGAGATTCGAATTAGAAATGTGAACATAATCCATCTCATTAGATAACCGTCCTTCTCTCCTCCAGCTAGAAAACCAAAAATTCTGGTTCAAATCTCTAATACACCAAGCAAATCCATCCTTCAACACTTTCCAAGCCTTGCAAAGACACCTCCAAATGGGAGAGTCCTTGTTCTTAGGATAACTAAAACAGTCATATAGAGATGATCAGTATTTGGCATCCAACAATTGGACCTATAGCTTGTTTGGCTGCTGGAAAAAAGTCCAAACTAGCTTTCCAAGAAGAGCAATATTTACACAATAAGGATCTCTAACCCCCAAACCTCCATATTTTTTTAGAGTAACCAGTATCTTCCAACTAACGAGATTCAATCCTCTTCCATCAACTTGTCCTTTCCAAAGAAAATTGCTCATCATAGACTCCAATTTACTAATGATTCCTTTGGAAAAAATAGAGACTTGCATCTGGTATGTGGGAATAGCGGCTGCAACAGAATTAACCAAGCAGAGTCTACCAGCTCGATTGAGTAAATTCCCTTTCCAGCTTGCTAGCCTACTCCGAATCTTATCCAGGACACTATTGAAAGCTGAACGAGTAACCCTAGAATGGCTAAGGGAACTCCAAGATACCTGCCCAAATCCTGGACAAATCTGATAGAGGATACCCCAGTGAAAACTTCTTTCCTTGTTGCAGAGACATTCTTGGAGCAAAACGCTTTAGACTTCTCCACATTAATCTTCATCACAGATGCTTTGCAAAAAGTCTCTAAAACTAACATCACATTTTGCACTTGTCTCTTTGTAGCTTTACAGAATAGAAGCAAGTCATCCGCAAATATTAAGTGGGATATTCTTGGTCCCCCTCTAGAAATAGCAACTGGCTCCCACAAGCCCAAATCAACCTGATGACTAATAAAGCATGCCAATCACTCTATACACAGCACAAAAAGATAGGGTGACATAGGGTCTCCTTGTCTAAGACCTCGACTAGGAGTAAAGTCATTCAGACGATTTCCATTCCAAAGAATAGATAAGGAAGAAGCAGTGACACAATTCATAATCAAATTAATTGTAGGAATAGGAAAACCAAAGCTCTTTAGGGTATGAGCTAAAAATCTCCAATCAACTCTGTCATAAGCTTTTTTCAGATCAATCTTGAAGGCCAGTGTGCCTTTCTTTGATTTAGTCTTCTTCATAAAGTAGAGAACTTCTTGAGCAATAATGATATTGTCAGGAGTTTCTCGTCCCAGAATAAATCCTCCTTGAAGCGGGTCAATAATCTCCGCAAGATGAGGACGAAGCCTATTAACAAGGACCTTCGTGATGATCTTGTAAACTACATTGCAGAGACTAATTGGTCTGAAATCTTTCATAGATACCGGTGATTCAACCTTTGGAATAAGAACCAGTAAAGTCTCCAACATTCTCGGATCAAGAGTAACACCGGAGAATGCCTGCTTAACCATCTTCCAAACATCAAGACCAATGATCTCCCAATATTCTTTGAAGAAGAAAGCTTGAAACCCATCAGGACCCGGAGCTTTAAAAGAATTCATGTAGCTGTTCTGACTTCCTCCATAGTAACTGGTGCCGTAAGATTATTGCAAGCTTCCACATTCAGAGAAGGAAGAGGCACATCACCAAGGCAACCCAAATCAACCTCATCCAAATGACAGAATAAGCTTTTATAGAAAGACTCTGCTTCTTGACTCAGAACCTCTGGATCAGTTTTCCACACTCCATCCTTGAGAAAAAGGCCATGAATCTTATTATGCTTCCTTCGCGCAAGAGTTTGAATATGAAAGAATCTTGTATTCCTATCCCCGAACCTTACCCACTGCTCTCTGGACTTTTGGAACCAGAGGAGCTCTTCTTGCACTAGAGTATTATTATAATCATCAAGTAACTGTTGTTCTTTCTGACGCAAATAAATACTATCCACCATTTCCAACCGCTTTTGTAAATAATTAATCTGCTGCTCTAAAGAGTTAAACTCTAGTGAATTCTTCTGTACTTCCGAAAGCTTGCCATGAATCCCTCTATTACCAGACCACCATGACTGATTCACAATATCCCTATACTCAGGATGAGTAGCCTAAGCAGCAACAAATCAGAAAGGTCGATTCCCTTTAGGCTGAGGACGACCTTTACAACGCACCAAAATAGGGCAATGATTAGATTGAAGCCTATTTAAAACTTCTGCATAAGCCTCTGGAAAGATAGATAACCAACTACTATTTATACAGACTCGATCAAGTTTTTTTGCCATGTCAACATAATTTTTTACCCTTCTGTACCAAGAAAATTGCCTCCCAATAGTCTTCAGATCAAACAAACCACTATCCCCTAATGAAGTAGCAAACATGTCTGCTCTTTGATGAGAAAATTGACAGCCCTTAGATTCATGAAAAAATTTGACTTCATTAAAATCACCAAGAACAATCCAAGGTCCTTGAAAACCCATGGATTGTGCAATAAGATAATCCCAAAGGAGGACCCTTTTATTAAATTGAGGACTGCCATAAATACCACTACACCTCCAAATTAAATTATCAAATTGAACCTCAACAGTAACACCCTGATCAAAAGCATCAATGAACTTACAACAAACACCCTTCATAGAGGATAGAAACCAAATACCTCCCTTATGCTCCTCTGCTTCTACTATACCAACAGAGTGATACCCCAACCTTTCCCAAAACAATTTTAAATGCTGAAAAGGGGAGTGAGTTTCAACCACAATAAAGAAAACAGGTCTAAATTTTCTAACAAGTTCCTTACAATGCACCCGGGCTAACTTATTAGAAGCACCCATAATATTCCAAACAATCATATTTAAACTATCCATAAATAATAGGGACAGAATAAATAAGAACATAAACTCTAAACAGATTACCAACCTCAATAGGTGATTTGTCCTGCGGTACTGGCACACTCTGATCCTCAATAATTACCACCTTCGGACCCCGTAACACTGCACCTGCCATACTTCCATCTACTAAGGTTTTCTCCGTTGTACCACCATTTTTATCAACTGGCGAGTTCTGCAGGGAGGAAGGCCGATGACGCTTCCGTAGAGAAATTCCATGACGTGCAGGAGTTTTGCGCGATGGAGATGGCACAATTTCATGTTTTTCTCACTTTCCCATCCTAATGCCAATTGATTTACCTCCATCACCATGCAAATTGGGCCTTGGAACCCTTCTCGAACCATACTTGTGCTGCTTTCCATTTTGGTCCTTCAAACCTAATGACTGGCCATTGTGAATTTTCCCTTACGCAGCACTTGTTGTCAGCCCTCTCCATCATCCATGCATGCCTCATTAACATGACCATCAGGCACGTGAGGAGCCAATGATTCTGTAACCACATCCTTCCCTTTAACAACTCCTAATTTCTCACCCAAATTACGAGAATTCTCACCCAAATCACGAGCTTCTAATCCAGCCTCTTTATGAAGCTCATGATTGCTGAGTGGCACTAGTGTCGGAGCTTCATTATTTTTCCATCACCAAAGGAATTTATGTTTCCTTCCAAGGACTCCTTCTCCATGCACAACGATTTATCATGCCCATACCGTGCACAAGTAGCACAAATCAACTCTAAACTCGTACTCCACTTCATGAGTCACACCCTCCACTATAATATATTTGATTACAGGCAACCCAAGATTAATTTGAACACAAGCTCGGGCATATTTTCCTCTTTCTGCAAGCTTAGTAGCCAAATCTACTTTCACCAGAACCCCTATTGCAGAAGCAATTCGCAGCATTGCTTGTTCCTGGTAGCACCAAATTGGAAGTCTCGAGACTCGAATCCATACCAGCGTTGATCCAAAGGATTTTTCGCATGGCCTAAAATCCACATCCCATGGCTTTACTGCAACATAGTGACCGTCTATCAACCACGGACCACCAAGAATGACTTTCTCACGATCCGCAGCAACATCAAATTTAACCAAAAAATACCCAAACCCCACATCCAACAAATCAAACCCTCCTTTAATGCGTCATACTATCCGAAGCTTATGCATGAGAGCCGTATAGCAATAATTCTTATCCAGCACCTTGATCACGATGGCTTCCTATTTATATAAAATCTAATAGTTTATATAAATATGACATATTTAATACACACAAAATTATTATGCTCGTTTTAGATATACTTATAAATAACAACTTGGATAGATCCAATAATTTAATTGTAATCTACATAACTACTTGCCAACACCATAAAGAAATCTTAAAGCAAATTAAGAAATTAGAGAAGCTTTTGACAACACTAATTTGATGATGAACTCTGGCGATTGGCGAGACTATATGGCTAATGGCAAATATGTAAGTCTCATAAATCATATTTTGGGGTTCGAATTTTAATGGAGACCGTGATTTAAGAAGTTTTATATAGAATGTGTGAGTGGTATGACAAAAAAAATTATTTTAACTGTTAATGAAACAGTAAAAAAAAAATTAAATATTTTTATGAATATTTTCTTAATTCATTTTTAACTAGTATTAAATCCGTATAATATTATGTTTTATATTTTAATTAGAGATGTTAAATCAAAAATAATATTTTATAATTATAAATTTTTTAAGTTTAGTATAACACTATCATCGTCATTATATAATAAACATACTGAATATATTTTATCTTTATTAAAGTAAAATGCAAATATAATAGTTTGAAATTTATAATATTCTTGAACCATAAGAAAAAAGACCTGAAAATATAAGAACATATATAATTGTAATATTAGCATGTCACTTTTATACTAAACTTTATATCAAAAGGCTAATGAAAATTTATCGACAAGACAACAACCTAGTATTTTACTAACCTCATTAGAAAAGCAATTGGCATATGATGTTGTGCTCCCTGTTACACATTTCATTTCAAGTCTGAAAGTATAGTTATAGATAGATTAGTTATATCTATAGTAAATATTTGTACAAAAGTGTTATTAAAATGAATATACTAATTTTTTTTACCTAAATATTATTAAAAACTTATTTGAACACGATATTTGTTGTTAATGACTTTGGATTGCCGTCTTTGTCCAAAACTAGAACCTTGAGGCCACTACGACTCTTAACTCTTAACAAAGCAACGTAAAGTTGTCTATGGGTGAACACTGATTTTAGCAAGTAAATCCCTACATGTGATAATGATTGACCTTGACTCTTGTTGATGATCATTGCAAAGCACACTCTTAATGGAAATTATCTCTGTTGAAACTTAAATGGCAATCCTAAATCTGAAGGGATCAATTTCATTCTTGAAATGTACACTTTGTCGCCAATATTTCTATCGGTCACTGTCGTCGCTCCAATTACGTTGTTGCCAAGTTTGTTAACTATTAACTTTGTCCTGTTGCATAAACTTAAAGTCTCGTTTATGTTTTGCAGTAGTATTATAACGACTCTTAGTTTCAAAGTAAACTTGTGGTTGGGTAGTCTCGAATATTTGATATTATTTAGGAACTCTGATGTGAACCATTCTTGTTATACATTTTCATTCTCATCAGATTGACATGTTGTGTCAGAACTTAAATACTCCTTTTCCATCTCTGGGAAGATTGTTAAGATGAAATCATTTACCTTCTCGACACTTTCAAGTGTGGGTGCAAGAATTATCCTACTCTAAAAATACTTGTAATTTGACATTGATGAGCGGATATTTTATACGCTTTTTGGGGTTAATTTCATATAGTTTTTAGTGTGTTTTAGTTAGTTTTTAGTTTATTTTCAGTAGTTTCTAGGCAAAATTCATATTTCTGGACTTTACTATGAGTTTGTATGTTTTTCTGTAATTTCAGGTATTTTCTGGCTGAAATTGAGGGAGCTGAGCAGAAATCTGATTCAGGCTAAAAAAGGACTGCTGATGCTGTTGGATTCTGACCTCCCTGCACTCGGAATAGATTTTCTAGAGCTACAGGACTCCAAATGGCGCGCTTTCAATTGCGTTGGAAAGTAGACATCCAGGGCTTTCCATCAATATATAATAGTTCATACTTTTCTCAAGGATAGATGACGTAAACTGGCGTTCAATGCCAGTTCCATGTTGCAGTCTGGCGTCCAGCGCCAGAAACAAGTTACAAGTTAGAGTTCAACGCCAGAAAAGGATCCAAAGCTGGCGTTGAACGCCCAAAACAGCCCTATGCACGTGATTAGCTTAAGTCTCAGCCCAGCACACACCAAGTGGGCCCCAGAAGTAGATTTCTGCACCATCCATCTTAGTTTACTCATTTTCTGTAAACCTAGTTTACTAGTCTAGTATTTAAACAACTTTTAGAGACTTGTCTTGTATCTCTAATGACATTTTTAGATCTGAACTTTGTACCTTTTGACGGCATGAGTCTCTAAACTCCATTGTTGGGGGTGAGGAGCTCTGCTGTGTCTCAATGAATTAATGCAAGTATTTCTATTTTCCATTCAAACATGCGTGTTCCTATCTAAGATATCCATTCGCACTTTAATATGAATGTGATGAACGTGACAATCATCATCATTCCTCCACGAACGTGTGCCTGACAACCACTTACGTTCCACCGTAGAATGAATGAATATCTCTTAGATCTCTTAATCAGAATCTTCGTGGTATAAGCTAGATTGATGACAGCATTCAAGAGAATCCGGAAAGTCTAAACCTTGTCTGTGGTATTCCGAGTAGGATTCAGGGATTGAATGACTGTGATGAGCTTCAAACTCGTGAGTGCTGGGCGTAGTGACAGACGCAAAAGGATAGTAAATCCTATTCCGGTACGATTGAGAACCTGCAGATGATTAGCCGTGCGGTGACAGCGCATCTGGACCCTTTTCACTGGAAGGATGGATGGTAGCCATTGACAACGGTGATCCACCAACACACAGCTTGCCATAGGAGGACGTGCGTGCGTGAATCAGAAAACAGAGGAAAGCAGAATTTCAGAAGACAAAGCATCTCCAAAACTCCAACATATTCTCCATCATTGCATACAAGTATAATTTGTGTTCTGCCCTTTTATTCCTTGCAATCAAATTTGATAAGTGAATTATTTTATTGTTTTCCTGACTAAGAGTTACAAGATAACCATAGATTGCTTCAAGCCAACAATCTCCGTGGGATCGACCCTTACTCACGTAAGGTATTACTTGGATGACCCAGTGCACTTGCTGGTTAGTGGTACGAGTTGTAAAAAGTGTGATTTACAATTCGTGCACCAATTTTTTGGCACCATTGCCGGGGATTGTTTGAGTTTGAACAACTGACGGTGAATCTTGTTGCTTAGATTAGGAAATTTTTGTCTTTTGGGTCAGAGTCTTTTATTTTCTTTTCAAAAATTTTTCAAAAAAATAATTTTTCTATTAAATCTAGTGCCAAACCTTAAGTTTGGTGTTTTCTTGTTGATTTTCCTTTGTTTTTCGAAAATTTTATTTTGGTTTTCTAAAAATTTTAAGTTTGGTGTTCTTTCTTCATGTTCTTGTGTTCTTGTGAGTCTTCAAAGTGTTCTTGAGTTTTCCTTGTGTCTTGATCTTAAAATTTTTAAGTTTGGTGTTCCTTGGTGTTTTCCCTCCAAAATTTTCGAAAACAAGGAGCATTAGATCTAAAACTTTTAAATCTTGGGCTATCTCATTGTTTCTCTCTTTCCTCTTTAAATTCAAAAATATCTTTTCTCTCTATTTTTAAAACAAATTTTCGAAATTTATTTTTAAAATTCAGATCTTTTTTCAAAATTTAAAATCTTTTTCAAATCATATCTTTTTCAAAACTTCTTGACCACTTTCTCTCTCCTTATTTTTTTGAAAATCTTCACCTATTTTTATTTATTTTATTTTAATTTATTTTATTTTCGAAATAATTAAATAAATAAATAAATAAATAAATAAATAAAAATTTTTTATTTTACATCATCTCCCTTTCTCCATCATGGATCTAAGTGGAAATGAACAGTCCAGGAGGACTCTAGGGTCATATGCTAACCCCTCTACTGTTTCATATGGGAGTAGTATCTGCATACCCTCCATTGGAGTCAGTAGCTTTGAGTTGAATCCTCAGCTCATTATCATAGTGCAGCAAAGCTGCCAGTATTCCGGTCTTCCACAGGAAGAACCTACAGAGTTTCTGGCACGGTTTTTACAAATTGCTGACACAGTACATGATAAGGAAGTAGATCAGGATGTCTACAGATTATTATTGTTTCCATTTGCTGTAAAAGACCAAGCCAAGAGGTGGTTAAATAACCAACCTAAGGCTAGCATAAGGACATGGAAACAGCTGACAGAAAAATTTCTGAATCAATACTTTCCTCCAAAACGGATGACACAGCTAAGGCTAAACATCCAAGGCTTTAAACAAGGAGATAATGAATCTCTTTATGATGCCTGGGAGAGATACAGAGAGATGCTACGAAAATGCCCCTCTAAAATATTTTCAGAGTGGGTTTAGTTAGACATCTTCTATTATGGGCTTACAGAAAGAGCTCAGATCTCTCTAGATTACTCAGCTGGTGGATCTATCCACATGAGAAAGACAATTGAAGAAGCTCAAGAGCTCATTGATACAGTTGCTAGAAATCAGCATCTGTACCTAAGCAGTGACCCTTCCATGAAAGAAGAGGCTAAAACAGTAACTGCTGAACTCAGTCCTGCAGAGCAAGCTGTTGAATTCAATCAGCAATTGGATTTTCTAACAAAGCAGTTAGCTGAATTCAAGGATAAACTACAAGAGACAAGGATGGCTAATATAAACATGGAAGTACAATTAAAGCAGACAAAGCAGTAGCTGTCAAAACAAATAACAGAAGAATGCCAAGTAGTTCAATTAAGAAGTGGGAAAGCACTAAAGCAGCAGGAAACCAAGAAATGAGCAAACCACCCAAAATCCATCTGAGGACAGTAAGAACCCAGGGAAAAATAATTCTGGCGCTAAAACGCCAGAAGTTGGGTGGAAGGCTGGCGCTGAACGCCCAGACCATGCTCAGGACTGGCGTTCAACGCCAAAAACAAGCAAGGATCTGGCGTTGAACACCCAAAAGAAGCACAGTTCTGGCGTTCAAACGCCAGGAACAGATGAGGAGCTGGCGTCTAACGTCACTCCAGCTTCTAACTCTGGCACTCAATTGCCAGTGAGGGATCAGACACACACAAGTGCTGATAACAACCCATCTAAAAAGGCTTCTTCAACCACTTCTGTAGGAAATAAACTTACAGCAACTAAGGTTGAGGAATATAAAGCCAAGATACCTTATCCTCAAAAACTCCGCCAAGAGGAGCAGGATAAGCAATTTGCTCGCTTTGCAGATTATCTCAGGACTCTTGAAATAAAGATTCCATTTGCAGATGCACTTGAGCAAATACCTTCTTATGCCAAGTTCATGAAAGAGATCTTGAGTCATAAGAAGGATTGGAGAGAAACTGAAAGAGTTCTCCTCACTGAAGAATGCAGTGCAGTCATTCTGAAACGCTTTCCTGAAAAGCTTAAAGACCCTGGGAGTTTTCTGATACCATGCACATTAGAAGGTAATTGCACCAAGACAGCTTTATGTGATCTTGGGGCAAGCATCAACCTAATACCTGCATCCACTATCAGAAAGCTTGGTTTAACTGAAGAAGTTAAACCAACCCGGATATGTCTCCAACTTGCTGATGGCTCCATTAAATACCCATCAGGAGTGATTGAAGACATGATTGTCAAAGTTGGGTCATTCGCCTTTCCCATTGACTTTGTAGTGCTGGAAATGGAGGAGCACAAGAGTGCCACTCTCATTCTAGGAAGACCCTTCCTAGCAACTGGACGAACTCTCATTGATGTCCAACAGGGGGAAATAACCCTGAGAGTCAATGATGATGAGTTTAAGTTGAATGCTGTCAAAGCCATGCAGCATCCAGACACATCAAAAGACTGCATGAAAATTGATCTTATTGACTCTTTGGTAGAAGAGATCAACATGGCTGTGAGTCTCGAATCAGAGTTGGAAGACATCTTTAAAGATGTTCAGCCTGATTTGGAGGATTCAGAGGAAATGAAAGAGCCTCTGAAATTTTCTCTGGAAGAGGAAAAACCTCCTAAACCTGAGCTCAAACCATTACCACCATCCCTGAAATATGCATTTCTGGGAGAAGGTGACACTTTTCCAGTGATCATAAGCTCTGCTTTAAATCCACAGGAAGAGGAAGCACTTATTCAAGTGCTAAGGACACACAAGACAGCTCTTGGGTGGTCCATAGGTGACCTTAAGGGCATAAGCCCAGCTAGATGCATGCACAAAATCTTATTGGAGGATAATGCTAAACCAGTGGTTCAACCACAGAGGCGGCTAAATCCAGCCATGAAGGAAGTGGTGCAGAAAGAGGTCACCAAATTACTGGAGGCTGGGATTATTTATCCTATTTCTGATAGCCCCTGGGTGAGCCCTGTTCAAGTTGTCCCCAAAAAGGGAGGCATGACAGTGGTTCATAATGAAAAGAATGAACTGGTTCCTACAAGAACAGTTACAGGGTGGCGCATGTGTATTGACTACAGAAGGCTTAATACAGCCACCAGAAAGGATCATTTTCCTTTACCATTCATAGACCAGATGCTAGAAAGATTGGCAGGTCATGATTATTATTGCTTTTTGGATGGCTACTCAGGCTATAACCAGATTGCAGTAGATCCCCAGGATCAAGAGAAAACAGCATTCACATGTCCATCTGGAGTGTTTGCTTATAGAAGGATGCCATTTGGGCTGTGTAATGCGCCTGCAACCTTCCAGAGATGCATGCTCTCTATTTTCTATGATATGGTGGAAAATTTTCTGGAAGTCTTCATGGATGACTTCTCAGTATATGGAGACTCATTCAGCTCCTGTCTTGATCACCTGAAACTAGTTCTGAAAAGATACCAAGAGACCAACCTGGTTTTAAACTGGGAAAAATGTCACTTTATGGTTACTGAAGGGATTGTCCTTGGGCATAAAATTTCAAACAAGGAAATAGAGATGGATCAAGCAAAAATAGAGGTAATTGAAAAATTACCACCACTTGCCAATGTTAAGGCAATCAGAAGCTTTCTAGGGCATGCAGGATTCTATAGGAGGTTTATAAAGGATTTTTCAAAAATCGCAAAACCTCTGAGCAATCTGCTAGCTGCTGACACGCCATTTGTGTTTGACACAGAGTGTCTGCAGGCGTTTGAAACGCTGAAAGCCAAGCTGGTCACAGCACCAGTTATTTTTGCACCAGACTGGACATTACCATTTGAGCTAATGTGTGATGCCAGTGATCACGCCATTGGTGCAGTACTGGGGCAGAGGCATGACAAGCTTCTGCATGTCATTTATTATGCTAGCCGCATTTTAAATGATGCCCAGAAAAATTACACAACCACAGAAAAAGAATTACTTGCAGTGGTTTATGCCATTGACAAGTTTATATCATACTTGGTAGGATCAAAGGTGATTGTGTATACTGACCATGCTGCTCTTAAATATCTACTCACAAAGCAGGATTCAAAACCCAGGCTCATAAGATGGGTGTTACTTCTGCAAGAGTTTGATATAGAAATAAGAGACAGAAAAGGGACAGAAAACCAAGTGGCTGATCATCTGTCCCGGATAGAGCCAATAGAAGGGACGTCATTCCCCTCTCTTGAAATCTCTGAGACCTTTCCGGATGAGCATTTGTTTGCCATTCAGGAAACACCATGGTTTGCAGACATTGCAAACTACAAAGCTGCAAGGTTCATTCCCAAGGAGTACAGCAGGCAACAAAAGAAAAAATTAATTACTGATGCAAAGTACTACTTGTGGGATGAACCCTATCTCTTTAAGAGATGTGCAGATGGCATAATCCGTAGGTGTGTGCATAAAGAAGAAGCACAAAGGATCTTATGGCATTGCCATGGGTCACAATATGGAGGTCATTTCGGAGGTGAGCGAACAACCACCAAGGTCCTCCAATGTGGCTTCTACTGGCCTACACTCTACAGAGATTTCCGAGAGTTCGTACGTAACTGTGACAGTTGCCAGAGAGCTGGTAATTTGCCTCACAGTTACGCCATGCCTCAACAAGGAATCTTGGAGATTGAGTTGTTTGATGTATGGGGTATTGATTTCATGTGGCCCTTCCCACCATCATACTCAAACACTTATATTCTGGTAGCAGTTGACTATGTATCAAAATGGGTTGAGGCCATTGCCACACCCACCAATGATACTAAAACAGTGCTGAAATTTCTCCAGAAACATATATTCAGTAGGTTTGGTGTCCCCAGGGTACTAATCAGTGATGGGGGCACTCACTTCTGCAACAAATAGCTTTACTCTGCCATGGTCCGGTATGAGATTCACCACAAGGTGGCGACTCCATATCATCCACAGACAAATGGGCAAGCTGAAGTCTCTAACAGAGAACTAAAAAGAATCCTGGAACGGACTGTAAGTACTCGTAGAAAGGATTGGGCACGAAGCTTGGATGATGCTCTGTGGGCTTACAGAACAGCATTCAAGACTCCTATAGGGACCTCTCCATACCAACTTGTGTATGGTAAGGCATGCCACCTGCCCGTGGAACTGGAACATAAAGCCTACTGGGCAACCAGATTCCTAAACTTTGATGCCAAATTAGCTGGAGAAAAAAGATTGCTCCAGCTAAATGAGCTAGAGGAATTCAGATTCACTGCTTTCGAAAATGTCAAGCTTTATAAAGAAAAATAAAAAAAGTGGCATGACAGAAAGCTGTCATCTAGAATCTTTGAACCAGGACAAAAGGTTCTGTTGTTTAACTCTAGGCTCAGACTATTCCCCGGGAAACTGAAGTCCCGGTGGAGGGGACCATATGTGATTACAAGTGTATCACCATATGGTTATGTGGAGCTTCAAGATATTGATTCTGACAAGAAGTTCATTGTTAATGGACAGAGAATCAAGCACTATCTTGAAGGCAATGTTGAGCAAGAGTGCTCAAGGCTGAAGCTAGATTAAAAGCTCAGCAAGGTCCAGCTAAAGACAATAAAGAAGCGCTTGCTGGGAGGCAACCCAGCCATGGGGCATCACTTCCTCTAAGCATTTTGCCCTATTCTTGATTTTATTTGTTTATATAAAGTTCACTAATACTAAGGTAAAGAGTCAATTGTATAAGTTCATAGGGTTACAGAAGGATTCTGCACACAAAACAGAGAAAAAGAGCTCACTGGCAAGAAAACGCCAGTAAAAGTCTGTTTTGGGCATTCAACGCCCAAAAGAAGCATCCATTGGGCGTTAAACGCCAGTAAGGATAGCCATCTGGGCGTTAAACGCCAGAAAGAAGCTCCTTCTGGGCGTTTAATGCCAAATTTACAGCGTCCTGGGCGTTCAGAAAAACGCCCAGTGACAAAGGAGTTCCTGGCGTTCAACACCAGAAAGAAGCAACAGCTGGGCGTTGAACGCCCAGGAGAAGCAGCAGTTGGGCGTTGAACGCCCAAAACATGCAGCGTTTGGGCGTTCAAACGCCAGGATGGTGGGGAGGAGGTAAATTCGTTTTTTTCTTCATATTTTTCTTTTTAATCTTAATTTTCATGCTTCAATTCATGATTTCTTGCATAAACATGTTACAAACCCTGATTTCCAAAATCCCTAATTTCTAAAAACCCTTCTTTAAAAATATTAAATGTATCTTAATACATAAGCACAAATCCTTTTTTTCCAATCCAATTCAACTCTTTTTCAAAATTTTCAAAACAAATCTATCTCTTTTTATTCAAAAATCTTTTCAACTAATCAATATCTTTTTCAAATCTCCATATTATCTTTTTCAAAAAAAAAATCCAATTTTATCTTTTTCAAATATCTTTCATATCTTTTCAATTTTAAATAATATCTTTTCTTATCATACTTATTTTATTTTAAATCATATCTTCTATCTTATCTTTCTCCCTATTTTCGAAAACCCCCCTCCCTTTTAAAAACCCATTCGGCCTCATTCCTCTCATCCACCATCCTACACTAGCTCTCCTTTTATCCCTCTCCTTTCTTTTCTTTTGCTTGAGGACAAGCAAACCTCTAAGTTTGGTATGTTTATTCGTGATCACTAAACCATACCCACTAAGATCATGGCTCCTAAAGAAAAACAACCTACTCCAAGAGGCAAGAAAGAGAGTATTCCAAAACCACTTTGGAATCAAGGGAAGTTCTTAACTAAAGAACATTCAGACCATTATTACAAAATAATGGGTCTAAGATCAGTGATCCCGGAAGTTAGATTCGATCTGAAAGAAGACGAATATTCGGAGATCCAAGAGCAAATTCAAATCAGGAACTGGGAGATCCTAGCTAATCCTGAAACGAAAGTGGGAAGGAATATGGTCCAGGAGTTCTATGCTAATATGTGGCAAACAGACAAGCAAAGACTATCTGGATCTGCTCTCTATGACTATCGGACCTTGGTCAGAGGAAAGATTGTTCATACCCACCCTGACAAGATCAGGGAGATCTTAAAGCTACCTCAGCTGAAAGATGATACAGACTCCTTCAATAGGAGAATGATGAGAACAGACAAGGGCCTGGATAAGATTCTAGAGGATATATGTATCCTTGGAGCCAGGTGGACCACCAGCACGAAGGGTGTCCCAAATCAACTCAAAAGAGAAGATCTCAAACCAGTCGCCAGAGGATGACTGGACTTCATTGGGCATTCTCTGTTGCCCACTAGCAACCGTTCTGAAGTCACTATTAGAAGAGCAGTGATGATCCATTGCGTCATTATGGGAAAAGAAGTGGAAGTTCATCAACTGATTTCAACTGAATTTTACAAAATTACAAACAAAAATTCCAAAGATGCCAAGTTGGCTTATCCAAGCTTGATTTCTATGCTCTGCAAGGACGCTGGAGTAAGGATGGGAATAACTGAGTATATCTCAGTTGAGCGGCCAATCACCAAAGCATCAATGGAAAAACAACAAGCACAGGATGACCCCATCAAGAAGAGAACACAGGAAATTCTCCCAGAAATCCCTCAATCTGAATACTGGGAGTATCTTGAAACATCTATTACCAAGATGCAAGAAGCTATGGAACAAATAAAGAAAGAACAGAAGGAACAAAGTAGCATTCTTTGCTATTTGCTTAAAGAACACGAGGAGCAAGGGCGTGATTTAAGGGAATTGAAGCGCTAGAAATTATCTCTTGAAGGACCAAGCACCCCGCAGATTCGAGGAACATCCACTTCCCAGAACACAGGTTGTTAAATTTCAATCTTTGCTTTAACTCTGTGATAACTGTTCCTATTTTAGTTTTACCTTAGGAGTCATATAGTAGTAATTAGTATCTATATTTTTGATTTTATCTCCAATTAAGCTATAATTTAATTTTATCATCATCATTAAACATGAATAAAATAGAAGAATTTCTTTAGAATAAGAGGCAATATTTTTCGAGCTTTTAATAAGATAAATTCTAATTATTTACATGTGGTGGCAATGCTTTCTGTCTTCTGAATGAATGCTTGAACAGTGCATATGTCTTTTGAATTTGATGTTTAAGACTGTTAAATATGTTGGCTCTTGAAAGAATGATGAACATGAGACATGTTATTGATAATCTGAAAAATCATAAAAATGATTCTTGAAGCAAGAAAAAGTAGTGAATACAAAAGCTTGCAGAAAAAAAATAGAGAAAGAAAAAGAAAAAGCAAGCAGAAAAAGCTAATAGCCCTTAAAACCAAAAGGCAAGGGTAATAAAAAGGACCCCAAGGCTTTGAGCATCAGTGGATAGGAGGGCCTAAAGGAATAAAATCCTGGCCTAAGCGACTAAACCAAGCTGTCCCTAACCATGTGCTTGTGGCGTGAAGGTGTCAAGTGAAAACTTGAGACTGAGCGGTTAAAGTCAAGGTCCAAAGCAAAAAGAAGAGTGTGCTTAAGAACCCTGGACACCTCTAATTGGGGACTTTAGCAAAGCTGAGTCACAATCTGAAAAGGTTCACCCAATTATGTGTCTGTGGCATTTATGTATCCGGTGGTAATATTGGAAAATAAAGTGCTTAGGGCCACGGCCAAGACTCATAAAGTAGCTGTGTTCAAGAATCAACATACTGAACTAGGAGAATCAATATCACTATCTGAATTCTGAGTTCCTATAGATGCCAATCACTCTGAGTTTCAATGGATAAAGTGAGATGCCAAAACTGTTCAGAAGCAAAAAGCTACTAGTCCCGCTCATCTAATTAGAATCTGAGCTTCACTCAAAAACTCTGAGATATTATTGCTTCTTAAATTATTTGTATTTTATTTTATTTATCTAGTTGCTTGAGGACAAGCAACAATTTAAGTTTGGTGTTGTGATGAGCGGATATTTTATACGCTTTTTGGGGTTAATTTCATATAGTTTTTAGTGTGTTTTAGTTAGTTTTTAGTTTATTTTTAGTAGTTTCTAGGCAAAATTCATATTTTTGGACTTTACTATGAGTTTGTGTGTTTTTCTGTAATTTCAGATATTTTTTGGCTGAAATTGAGGGAGCTAAGCAGAAATCTGATTCAGGCTAAAAAAGGACTGCTGATGTTGTTGGATTCTGACCTCCCTGCACTCGGAATGGATTTTCTGGAGCTACATAACTCCAAATGGCGCACTTCCAATTGCGTTGGAAAGTAGACATCCAGGGCTTTCCAGCAATATATAATAGTCCATACTTTTCTCAAGGATAGATGACGTAAACTGGCGTTCAATGCCAGTTCCATGTTGCAGTCTGGCGTCCAGCGCCAGAAACAAGTTACAAGTTGGAGTTCAACGCCAGAAAAGGATCCAAAGCTGGCATTGAACGCCCAAAACAGCCCTATGCACGTGATTAGCTTAAGTCTCAGCCCCAGCACACACCAAGTGGGCCCCAGAAGTGGATTTCTGCACCATCCATCTTAGTTTACTCATTTTCTGTAAACCTAGTTTACTAGTCTAGTATTTAAACAACTTTTAGAGACTTGTCTTGTATCTCTGATGACATTTTTAGATCTGAACTTTGTACCTTTTGACGGCATGAGTCTCTAAACTCCATTGTTGGGGGTGAGGAGCTCTGCTGTGTCTCAATGAATTAATGCAAGTATTTCTGTTTTTCATTCAAACATGCGTGTTCCTATCTAAGATATCCATTCGCACTTCAATATGAATGTGATGAACGTGACAATCATCATCATTCCTCCACGAACGCGTGCCTGACAACCACTTACGTTCCACCGTAGAATAAATGAATATCTCTTAGATCTCTTAATCAGAATCTTCGTGGTATAAGCTAGATTGATGGCAGCATTCAAGAGAATCCGGAAAGTCTAAACCTTGTCTGTGGTATTCCGAGTAGGATTCAGGGATTGAATGACTGTGACGAGCTTCAAACTCGCGAGTGCTGGGCGTAGTGACAGACGCAAAAGGATAGTAAATCCTATTCCGGTATGATTGAGAACCTACAGATGATTAGCCGTGCGGTGACAGCGCATCTGGACCCTTTTCACTGGAAGGATGGATGGTAGCCATTGACAACGGTGATCCACCAACACACAGCTTGCCATAGGAGGACGTGCGTGCGTGAATCAGAAAACAGAAGAAAGCAGAATTTCAGAAGACAAAGCATCTCCAAAACTCTAACATATTCTCCATCATTGCATACAAGTATAATTTGTGTTCTGCCCTTTTATTCCTTGCAATCAAATTTGATAAGTGAATTATTTTATTATTTACCTGACTAAGAGTTACAAGATAACCATAGATTGCTTCAAGCCAACAATCTCTGTGGGATCGACCCTTACTCACGTAAGGTATTACTTGGACGACCCAGTGCACTTGCTGGTTAGTGGTACGAGTTGTAAAAAGTGTGATTTACAATTCGTGCACCAGACATGTTTTGCAACAAATTTAGATATGCAAAGTTTATCAAATGAGAAGGAGGATCGTCAGTAGTTATAATCAGTAGATTATTTGAAATTTCAACTTCTAACTCATACCAATAGAAGAACCAATATTTTTATTTTCAATATCAAGTATTCAATTAGTAAATCTCTTTATTTCACCATCATGTTAACCCCAAGAAGACATTAGAAGCCTCATGTTCGTATGTAGCTTAAAAACTTTACAGAACAACTACAAATAGGATGAGTTAATTGTAACACCCTACCACACAGAGCTTTACACCTAGGATGTAAAGCAGAGATGGTGAGGCGCTATGACTTCTAAAAATAAAAACTTATATATATATATATATATATATATATATATATATATATATATATATATATATATATAGTTGAAGAAGATTTATTCTAGGAGTCTTTGAAGAAAATTTAAAATCGAAAACGGTAAAACGAAAAGTGCAATACCCATGACACATAAACGATAAACGGAAAGAGATAAGAGAAGCTAACATTGATATAACCGAAAGAGAGTTCCAAGGTACAAATATCAAAGCTCAAGTCTCGGCTCGCAAAGATAAACCGGCCTATATATATATATATATATATATAAGAAAACCCAAAATAAGCCCAAAATACAGAGTTACAGAACCTATTTCTCCAAAATAACCTCTAAGAGGAAGTTAATACATCAAATACATAAGAAATGGAGATAAAAGTATCTACATATATACATATATCCAAAATAAATTTCTAAAGACAAAGATCTCCACTATTAGAAGCTTCCAGCATGCCTCAGCGAGGTGCCTCACGTCCTGCATCTAAAAACCACAAAATATGTGTGGGATAAGAATCGGAGGTTCTCAGCATGGTAACGGTGCCCACATAACTAACATATAAGGTCCCGAAAAAGCCGAAGGCGATCCTAGAACTTCTGACAATATATTCAAACTTAAAACTAACATTTTAAACCATAAACAAGGTGAGGTATCTAAAGCTTCTTGGTTCTATCTCAATTCCAAACTTAACCCGTAAGCTCATCACCTTTTCTCAAGGTTTTGAAAATTAGACCGGACCGACTGGTTCGACCGGGTTAATAAAAAACCGGTCAATAAGCCGGTCTGGTTAACGTCTAAAATCGACCTACAAAAAACCAGCGAAAAAATCGGCCAAACCGGTGGTTAACCGGTAAACCTGCTGAATTGGTCGGGTTTTTTGAAGGCCATTTTGGTTAAAAAAAAAAAGAGAAACGCGTAGAAGACCCCAATCCCCTCTCCCTCCTATCTCACTCTCAGTATTCACCAAAATGGCGAAATTTCTATCCCTATCAGAGCAAACAGCTGCCGCTACTCTGTGCTCACCGTGAAGCCAGCCTCTGTCCACGCCGTCGTCGGCCGCCTCTTTCTCATCATCGAAATGCCTCTGTCTCCGAGCCATCTCTCTCTCTCTGTGTGTGTGTGTGTGTGTGCGCACCACTCTCAATGCGTAGTGCGAACATACCCGTGCCGCCGTGGACTCTTTGCTGTCGCCGTGAGTACTTCAATCTTTACTATTCTTCAACATCTTCTTCGTGCTCTTTTTTATTTTCACTGATTTCCTCCCTTTTCACTTTAGTTTTTATTTGTTTCCTCTGTTGTGGGTGAAACAAGTTATTGATTTTTCATTTTTTGTTAATTTTATTTATTCTGATTTCCTCCCTTTTTCACTACATTGTTTATGTTGAAGATGGCCAATCTGTCACTCACTTAAAAATCCCAGATCTTATCGCCGTCACTTCCTTTCTCCCTCGATGTAGGTACGTCAATTTATTTTTGCTTGTTTTCAATTATTTTTAATAATACTGTTTCAGGGATTCTGAGTTGTTGGGTTTACTATTTTGAATTACTGAGTTAGTATAATATTGATTTTGTGATTCTGGGTGCGTGAGATTAATATTCTAAATTGCTGCTGCTTGTTTGAGTTAATTTTGTTGATGGTTAATTTTGTTAGTTTCTGGTTTTCTAATTTGGAAGATGCAATCACAAAATGATTTTTCGAGTTAAATTCGTTTCATACAATAAAAATATATGTTAATGTTATTTTTTGTTGTAGAACATTATGTTATTTTTATGTATTTTGATTTTGTTTATTGATAAATGTTGTTAATATATGTTTGTTATTTTCTGAGACTAATTGATTATGGAGGTTGATTTGTTTGAATTTGTGTAAATTGTGTTGTTTTGTTTTGTTTTGTTTGGATGGTGTAGGATGAAATTGAAGGAGCATATGCAATACTGCATTGATCACCCTGACGAGATAAGTAAGCTTGCCAAGGTTCAGAAAAAGGTCTCTGAAACTAAGGGTGTCATGATCAAGAATATTGAAAAGGCTGTAGAAACGTGAAAACTTTGTTTCAGTTAGATATGCAGTTTTATTTTTCCCATAGTATCTGTTGATTTGGTTTTGAAACTTTAATCAAAATAAAACAGGAAACTTTAGTTTTGCATGTAGCTTAGCCAACTAATTTAGTAAAAAGGAAGCCTTTGGAGGAATAGGGCTAGGTGGAGCAAGGAAAATTTGGTATATTTAAAATTATATATTGAATTTTATATAATTTTAGTGTATATTTAATTAAACCGGCTTGACCACGGTTCGACTCCGGTTGAACTATTAAACCATTGAACCAGTTGCTTGACCGGTTCAATAATCGGTCCGGTTTTTACAACCTTGCCTTTTCTCCAATCCTCCGAAATACCGATGTACAGACAAACAAAGCAGACAAGGCAAACACAAGTGGATATTTTAATATAGCAAATATAGCAAATAAGCATAGATATTTAAGTAAGCAAACCCAAGTAATGCAAAACCAAACAAGTCATATAAATGCATATGATGCATGTCTTTCCTACTGGCCGTGAGCTCACGCATCGGTTACTTTGCCAGAACCCGACACATCCGATAGCTAACTTGGATATCGCCCTCTTGAAAACCGGTGGGAGGTACACCACCATGAACCCCACCTGGCGGGCGGTACACCACCACGAACCCCACCATTGCGAGTGGTACACCACCCCAAACCTCGCAAGATCTTCAATTGGAAAATAACACACACATGTGGTCGTTAAACCACCACGAACCCCACATAACATTTTCTTTAAAAACATGTGGGCGGTACACCACCACGAATCTCACAAAGCATTCTCATTTAAAAACATGTGGGCAGTGCACTACCACGAACCCCACATACGTCTCGACACTGGGCAAGCGGTAAACCACCACGAACCTTGCCAGGTCAAGCTTAAAACAATTTCATTTTCAAATTCATTTTAAATCATTCATTCATATCCATTCATAATCATTCACTAAGGCCAGATTCATCATATACATAACACATTTACACATTTCTCATTCATAATTTACCATCGCTCAAATTTTTTTCATCTCCAAGTTACTACTCCTCCCTACCTTCTTCTCACTACTCAACATACAACTAAGGTTTAAGGGCTAAAAGAATGAAAATAGAGGTTTAGAGGTTCAAAATTACATTTTAAAACACAAAACATACTTTGCTAATTTCAGGGGTCACGCGTACGCGTGGGAGTGCAATTTATCAATCACGCGTATGCATTATCTCGTCCGTGTACACATGCATGCCAAACAGAAAATGCCCATCCGCATATGGAGGGGTTTGCGTACACATGCATTGCAGATTAGTAAAAAATGGTTAAGTCTGCAGAATTTCAATTTTACACACCAAACTTCCAACGCGCATAACTTTCTCGTTTTAAATCATTTTTCATCTGTTCTTCAAACGGCGTAAACTTCACGGTCCCAATTTTAATATGGAACAAGTTTAAAAAAGATTGGGAGTCCGAAAGCCGAGTTATGGTTTGCCAAAATTCGGCCAAAAATCTGATTTTCACAAAGTTTATCAAACCTCTATTCTCACCAATCTCATATCTCAATACCAAAACTCTAAGCCTTTTTTGCCAACATCTAAACACACTAATTCACATATCAATGCTCAATTCATTTCATAATACCCCAATACACAACTCAAATAAACTTACCATCTCCAACACACAATTAACCAACTCAACTTCATAGTTCATACAAGATTCACAATCATACATTCACTATCATCATCATGGTTCATCATTATTAACAATTCACAAATTTTCAACACTATCAACCCATTCTCAACTATTCCACATTCAATTCAACACAATAATTACAACAATAGAGATAATCATCATTCAATTATATCTATAAAAAACAATACCAACACCACAACTAGGGATGGCAACGGGGCGGGTTTTTGCTCTACCCGACCCCGTCCCGCCCTACAAAAAACCCGCATGAAACCCGCCCCGCCCTACCCGCGGGTAGTAAAATGTTAAACCCTAACCTGCCCTGCCCCTACCCGCCCCTATAATTATTAAATCCAACAATAAAATAAAATTTTAAAAATTATATAACCACCATTTACATACATAACATAAATTAAAGTAAAAATTTATATATGATATAATATTATTAATTATTTTACTAATTATTTTATATATGTTATATATATTATATATTAAAAATATATATATTTATATATATATTATATATACCGGGGCGGGTAGGGGCGGGGTGGGTACCCGCAGGTTCGGGTAGTGTTGCCACCCCTAACCACAACCAATATGGCACCACCAACAACCTCAAACTCACAAATCCTTATGCATATCAATCCATCACAATCACAGCAACAACAACATTTCAATCATATCTTACGATTAACTAGCCTAAGTTTTCACGACACATTATATTTTAGTTACGAGAAACTAAAACCATACCTTGGTTGATTCCCCGATAAACCCGGAACACCACGATTAGCACCGTTCCGTAAAGGCCCAAGCTTTTAAAGTCACACCAGACGGATCATCAGCTCCCCAAAGTCCAACATCAAGTCTCCAACACCACCAATGACCACTAACATGCCCCAAAACAACTCACAACTAACTCTAATACAAATAATCATCACTAAATCAATATAGATTCCACTTAATCACATATTTTACAAGGGTTTGGAGGTCCTTATCTTTTTCAATGGAGCAAAACCCAATTTTCTCGAGTTAGTTCAAGCATATAACATCAAAGAATAAAAAATCTCAACACCCACACATTGAATTTTTGAAATTGGAGGGAGAAAATTCAAAATTAAAAATGAAATATTCTTACCAAATTGATTATTAAGCTTAGTAGAGCTCGTCACTGTGGATGCGTGGCCGCAAACGGCTCATCAATCGGAGTTCCGAATCGAAAGTTACGATGAATTGAAAATTGAAAAGGAGTTAAGTTTTGGTGACTTCTTCAATCTCTCTTCTCATTGCTGGAAAGGGAACAATGAATGAAAAATTTGGTGGAAGTGAAGTTATATATATTGGGTCTTAGGCCTGATTTGGGTCTGGTCCAACCAATTTTTCTCGTTCGGTCTAATTTTAGGCCAAATTCTTTAAAATTAGTGTTAAAATTCTTATTTTAATTAACTCTATCTCATTAAACTGTAAACTTTTATTTTCTAATTTCTTCCATTAATAATTAATTTATTGACTAATTATTCACTAATTTTGCGAGTTTTACATTAATAGCTGATGACAATATATCGTGTCTACTCTTTTTTGGAATCACCAGAAGTATCTGTCTGAAATCACCTCCTAGAACCACAACCTTACCACCAAATAGTTGATGTGTCTTATGTTGATCAGTAATTAACATAAGATCTCTGAGCGTCCGATCAAGTGCTTCAAAGCACATTTTATTGAGCATTGGAACTTCATCCTAAATTATTAAACTACTTTGGATGAGCAGCTCAGCCTTCAAACTATCATGCTTGGTATTGCAAGTAGATTCATCAGTAATTGTAATGGGTATTGAAAATTTAGAATGAGCCATTCTGCCACCAAGTAAGAATAAAACAATCTTTTCTCTAGACCGAATAGCAGAAGAAAATTCATTCTAAATAAATGTCTTACCACACTCACCATGCTTATAAACGAAGTAAAAAACCACCAAAGTATGCAATAACAACATTAAGTATCTCATCAAATACTAATATTTTTTTACTCATGAGTCATCTTTTGTTTCGTATATAAGTTTGTGTGAATCAACTCATTTGTGTCATTTGCTAACTCTTTCTCTATCAGCTTATTCTAAAAAAATCAAACATCAGACATCTTAAGATATAATATTGATTGATAGTCTCTTAAAAATCATGTATTGCTATTGAGTATCTTCTCAATCTCAATAAGGCAGAAATTTTTTTCATTCGTCATCAGTCATGTCCTAATAAAAGCACATGATGGTTTTGTGATATTTAATAAGTAATTTCAAAATAAAATTTATTAATATTATTAATAAAAATAAAAGTAATAACAAAATACAATCTTGATATAAAAAAAGACATAGTGAAATATCTTGATTTTTTAATGCTTTTCTCTTCTCATATAGTATCCTGTCAACTAATAATGTCCAAATTGCATTCTAAATATGATCTAATTTGCTAACGCTATTAGATATCAGTAGCATCACAAATAGTTTTTTTAATTGATGACCAAATGCAGGTTTAGCTACCTCATTAATAGCTGCAATAAATTTTCTATCATCACACAGTAGTTCCATAGAATAGTAAACATCTTGAAAGTTAGAATATGTAATCTCATTAATTGTCATAATAGACTCATATGTTGTGCAACCTCTCTGAACAGTTAACAAAATTCTCATATAGTAGATATCACATGTACTATTAACTGTCCTAATACACGATATATCCGATCAGTCTTCAACCTTTAAGTTTATTGGATTGTTAATTCTGCCAATCTCTTGCCAACTCGAGTTACATGTTATTGTGATGAAGAGGTCTGGATATCCATATTTCTTACAAATTGTCATAGCATATTGACAATTATTAAACATGTATCTCATGCCACCAGTGAAAGACTCGGATAGCATCTTAAATTCCCTTGTATATATCACTCTTCACCTTATCTTGGTTATTTTGATAATAGTTCAGCCTTTGTGCTTCATTCATGGAAAAGCAATCAACCAAAAACTGCTGAAATAGTCTTCCACCATTGACAATAATTGCATACTCGACCCTTCTTTCTTGTATTCTTTGGTCTGCTCCAGATATTAAATTTTGTAAGAGTTGAGGTGGACGTTGCAAAAACGGCAGTTGTACCTTTCCTCACATACAACATATTAAGAACTCAATATTGGATTCAGTTTTGGACTTCTCTGATCTCTCTTTATACCATATCATAGCATTACAATGTTGATAAAAAAATTCTAGGTCACTAATGTCTATTACATTTAATAATCAGCAAGATAGTAAATTTTGTTTCAGTGTAACAAATACTTTATATAAAAATATACCTTTTTTCATCATGTGAAGTATAAAAATAATATCTACACAAAATTATCGATAATTACAATTTATGGATTAAAACATGAGATCATATAATATGGTTTTATTGTACCAAGATCAAAGTTTAAGTTTTATATACATAATAATCAAATAATGATAGTTACAATAGATCAATGTTCAAATACAAAAAATATAATATATAACCATATCTTTGTCAAAATTTTAAAAATTTGTACACCAATCGATAATTTTTTTGTTTACAAAAACTATAACAATAGTAAATAATAAAGTGTTGATATTGATACTTCTTATCTGTATTCTCAGCAACATCGAATATGACTAGATATTCAATTTGCACAAAATTATTTACTACACTCGTATTTTTCAGTAATATTCTCAACTTCTTAAAAAATTCTTGCAAGATTTATAGGCAATTCTTTTAACAATGATTTTTTTTTTTGTCTTAGGTGTCTTCTCTTTTCAGCTATGTATACTGTTTCTAATTCTTTGGTTAATAAATTCGAATTAGATGTAGTTATAATAAAAAAATTAATGTATCCTTAAATTCAAGAAGAAACTACGTTATATTACCACTGTTATTGTCTATGTTGGTAATGTTGATACATATCATCATCATGTCTGTAAGATGCCTTTGAGTATGGTAATAGGAAATTTTCACAACTCGATAGTGTCCGTAACCTTATCACTCGTATATGTACACACAAATTATCATTTGTAAGATTGATCTCAACAATTTTGTGAATACGAACCGCCATGATTAAAAGATAGAAAAATTTTAAAAGGAGTAATTAATTGTACTAAGTAAGAAAAGTGTGTTGCTATACATCTCTAATTCCTACTTTTATAATTGACTCATAGTTAAGATTTTTTAAACCTAATTGACTTTGATTTGAATTTAAAATAAAAATCCTAACAACTAAAAGATGATATAATGTAAACAAAATTATTATATTAGACAAAAAACTAATTGAATAATTATTAATAATGATCATTATTAGCTTATTTGAATTAATTCGAGTTGACTCATACAATAATTACGTGAACTTATTAGTTTAAGAATAAATTTGAATTAAAATAAATTTAAATTAATTTTTTCAAAAATTTTAATTTATGAACAAATAACTTAAAATTTAAAAAATAACCACCTAAGTAAAACAACTTTAAATTTAAAAAACAACCATCTAAGCAGATAACTTAAATTTAAAAAGTAACCATTGAAGCAAATAATAATTTATACTTTATAAATAAAATTTTAAAAATTCAAAAGAGTAGTATGCAAATAACTTAAGATTTAAAAGATAACAACCTAAACAAATAATTTAAAATTTTAAAAATAATAATCTATGCAAATAATAATTTATAATTTATAAATAAAATTTTAAAAATTTTTAATAACGACACCTAACTAAATAAATTTACAAACTCAATATATAAGTGTCATATTATCATAAGAGCTCTCCATTTATATTACTGTAAAGATTACTGTAAAGATAAAGATAAAGATAAGAGCTCCCTATTTGTATTACTAAAAAAATTTATATTATTATAAAGATAAAAATAAAGATTACTATAAAAATAAAGATAAAAATAAAAATAAAAATAAAAATAAAAATATATATTTTATATTTTAATATATATTTTAAATTAATAATTAATTTGATGACTAATTTTTCATCTATTTCTGATATGATTTTTTATTTTTAGAGACACTAACATAGTTTTTTGTGAGAATTGATTTCTTAGTATTACTTTAAAAAGAAAGGATGAGAATAAAAAATTTACAAAACAAAATAAAAGAGAGCGATTTTTTAAAGTAAGAAAAATATTAAAATAAAAAATAAAGATTTATTTTCAACTATTAGGAATTTAATAATAATTTATTTTTTATTATTTTATGAATTGAAAAAATTGAATCTAGAATAAGTGTTTATTTGGATATTATTATTTTAATAAAAAAGATTTTTTTTTAATGAAAAAATTTTTTTTTTATTTTTTAGCGTGTTTGGCAAATTTTGAGTAGTAAAAGTAAAAAATACTAAAAAAAATCAGAAAAAAATATATTTTTTTAGAAGTTATAATTTATTTTTTTTAAAAGATATTTTTTTCTTAAAAAAAGATATTTTTCATGTAATAAATAAACAAAAAGTACTTTTATATTATTATATCTAAACATAATTAATAAATAAAAAGATCTTTTTAAATAAAATACCTAAACATAAAATTATTTTTACTTTTTCATAAAATCTTTTAAAAAAAGATAACTCGAAAAAGATATTTTATTTTTACTTTTTTTTATAAGATCTTTTAAAAAAGATAACTTAAAAATCTTTTCTTAAAAGCTCACGCAAACGAACCTAAAACCCAAAACAAAACCCTGGAGTGTAGAACTGCGCAAGTGGCATTTGTTCCTTATTTGGTAAACAAAAGTACTATAAACGAAGCAAAGTCTCTCTCTTTAATCCACTCACTGGTTAGATATTAAGATATTCTCTCTTCTTCGGTTCTTCTGCTTCTTCTTCTTCTTATTCTCAAAAAAATAATAATAAGAAGAAAAAAAATCAACGTCTTCTTCCACCAAAAAATATCTGACAACACCCCCATATGAGTTAGCACCACTGATTCACACCGCCATAACCAAAAATCTTAACTTTCCAATCCCACCTTTGACCACACCTAACTAATTTCCCTTCTTCCATGGCTGCCGCAGCAGCAGCAGCGTTTCGATCGAAGAATCCTCACATTTACAGGGAAGCCACAACCCACCTTAGGCAGCTCCTCCTCTTCAGCCACCACATGCACGGTGGCCGCACCACCCCAATCTCCCTCCCTCCGGCCACCACCAAGTGGGACCACCCTTTCTCCAACACTCCTTACCACTTCACCTCCTTCAAGCCCCTTTCTCTCCGCGGCAATTTCCCAAACCCTTCTCCAACCAGATACGAGGTTCTCGACTCTTATGGGGACCCTCCCGAGCTCTGGAATGGCGGCGGGATTGTAGTCAGGAGTTCTAATAACAGTTTTGATGCCGGTGGTGGCGGTGGCAGTGGCGGCGGAGGTGGCGCTGGTGGTGCGGCCGGTTCCGGCGATTCGGGGCCTTTTGATTCAAAGGATGGGTGCTGGGATGGAACCACTATTGGGAATAGTTTTCCAACGCCAAAGGAGATTTGCAAGGGGCTTGACAAGTTTGTGATTGGCCAAGAGAGGGCCAAGAAGGTTGAATTCTTCTTTTGAATTGTTTTTTGAATGATTGAGTGATGAAAGAGATTGAATGCTTATTGATTTTTTTTTTTGGCTTTTTTTTTTCCAGGTGCTTTCTGTGGCAGTTTATAACCACTATAAGAGGATATTTCATGAATCTTCACCCAAGTGGTTGGTATATTATACTTAATACTTCATTGTGAAGTAGTTTCTAGTTAGTTTGCCTTCTGTTTTTAACTATTTCGTTAGTTGTTGGTTGATGATGCTGCTGCTTTTTCTCTTGTTCTTACTATTGGGAATGCTAGGCCTGCAGGAGGTTACAGCAGCAATGGTGAAGCTGATGCATCTGATGATGATAGAGTTGAACTTGAGAAAAGCAATATCCTTCTCATGGGGCCAACAGGATCAGGTAAACCAGTTTACTTATTTTAACCTTTACCTTCTGTTCTAGTATTTGTATCTGCATAGAACTCGTAGTTTTGTGTTATTGTTTTTCATGGTATTTTGGCATAATTTATCATCCTTCAGCTGTTGGAATTACAAGAAGTTATTGTTTCGTTTTTAGTTGCACTGGTGCATTTATTTGTGCCAAATCCCTTGGTTAGAAATTTGACTGTGGAATCATTTATAATATAAATGAAAGTGGCAGCCAAGTATAGGACTCCCTTTTTCACTTCAACTTTATTTATCATGGATGACATGTTTCTAGTCTAACTTGTTATTTTTTGATGCCATTTCAAGGACAGGGAAGACATTACTAGCCAAAACTTTGGCACGGTTTGTAAATGTTCCCTTTGTTATTGCAGATGCTACTACACTAACTCAGGCAAGTTAATATGATTTTCTTACCGCTAAGAAATTTGAGTGTTATATACCAGATGCATTTCTGCTTGTCCAATTTGAAAATGCCCCAGTACCAACTTTGTGCAGGCTGGTTATGTTGGAGAAGATGTGGAGTCCATATTATACAAGCTACTCACCGTAAGCACCTGTCATTTTCATACACCATAGCAATTTGAGATTTGTCATTAAGCCCAAACAAAACTAGTTTTTGCAGGAATATAGACCAGGTTTAAACGGTGTGATTCAATATTGGGAATAAAATAGGTTTTTTTGTCTAGCTTTTGTAGCATAGAGTGTTGGAGGAAGATTACAGTGTCTTGAATATTTAAAATGGCTACATGTATATTGACACAAATATACGACAATAACTTAAAAAATCATACCACTGCTAAACAAACTTTATTACTGGCTTGAATATTTAAAATGGCTACATGTATATTGAAATAAACGGACGGAAATAACATAATAACCCATACTTAAGTCTTACTTCTGAGTTTATGTAGCCATGGACTAGCTGCAGTTTAATGAAATACTCAAGTCAACAATCATAGCATCTGAATCAACATTTCATACATATATTTCCAGGTTGCAGATTATAATCTGGAAGCTGCACAGCGAGGCATTGTTTACATTGACGAAGTTGACAAGATCACCAAGAAGGTTCCCCTTTTCTTACGTCCCCCCTTCTTTTCTTTCTTCAAAATCCCAAAACTTTTTTCCCACTGTCTTCTAAGTCTGATCTTCGTATTTCAGGCTGAGAGCCTTAACATCAGCAGAGATGTCTCTGGTGAAGGCGTTCAGCAGGCATTATTGAAGATGCTTGAGGGAACGGTTAGTTCTTCTCGTGAATCTTTTAGCTATTTGATACTGCTGCAAACATGATGTTGAAACAGTAAAAAGTCAAAGCTAGTTATATTACTTTTTGTTTCGGTATCTTTATCAATTCATTGTAATATTGATCTGTTGCATTCTTTCCATTCAAGGTTGTCAATCTTCCTGAGAAGGGAGCTCGAAAGCATCCAAGAGGTGACAGTATTCAGGTATGCTATACTACAAGTTGACGTACTTGTGTATACTTAAAGAGACCAGCAGCCTATGGTGAATGAGCCTATTATTTACAACTGCTGTGCCATCTATTTCTCTTAACAGATTGACACAAAGAACATACTTTTCATTTGTGGAGGAGCCTTTGTTGACTTAGAGAAAACTATCTCAGAAAGGTTGGACAAATGCTGTAAATTGAATACCAATGATATCAATAATGTTGGGTGTGCAACACTTTGTGACTAGTAATTCCCTTGATTCCATTTCAGGCGTCACGATTCTTCAATTGGATTCGGGGCACCTGTACGTTCAAACATGAGAACAGGTGGTGTAACAGATGCTGCTGTTACATCAACTTTATTAGGAACTGTAAGTCACATGTTATGTCACTTTTAAGTACACCAGCTTCTATGAATCTACTAGTTTCAGGTTGGACATTTGTATCACTGAAAATAATTATATTTGGCAGGTTGAAAGTAGTGATCTTATTGCATATGGTTTAATACCTGAATTCGTTGGGCGGTTTCCTATCCTTGTCAGTTTGTCAGCTTTAACTGAAAAGCAACTCATTCAGGTAGGCTATATTCGAGTAACCATTCAACTTGGTCATTGAATCCTTGTGTGAAATTGTGAATGCTTCTCCCATTTAGCTGAGTTCTCAAATGAATGAGGTAGTAAATCAAGTACCTGTTGTCTGTTGATGACTACAAAATTGAACAACAGATAGTTAGAAAGAATGTGATTGACCAATGTGATTGACCCTGGCAGCCTGGCTTGTGTGGTGGCAGAAATTTTCTCTTAAGACATGCTCTGTTCTTTTTTTTTTTTTTTTTTTTTTTTGTCAACTTTAATAGTCATTTTGGGTGCCACCGATGCCTCTAACTTCACTATTTTTCAATATGTTCTATAGGTCCTCACAGAGCCTAAGAATGCTCTAGGGAAGCAGTACAAGAAGATGTTCCACATGAATGGAGTAAGCTTTTATGAACCTTCTCATCTTTATCTAGGGAAACAGATAATATGTCATGGTAGTTATAAGGGAAAAAGGGATTTGGTTTCTCATGTAGATTTTGATACTTTCTCATAGGCTTTTTGGCTGGAAATTGTTTGTTTCGACAACCATTAACATTATTTTGTTTTCAGGTAAAGCTGCATTTTACAGAAGGTGCTCTGAGATCAATTGCTAGAAAAGCAATATCTAAAAACACCGGTGCTCGGGGCTTACGATCAATATTGGAGAGCGTGCTGGTAGATGCCATGTATGAGGTATGCTAGTTTTCTTTGAATGAATAATTTGTATGTAATGTATGACATCGAGTGCGTGTGTTGACTGTTAATATCACTCATGTATTTTGATCTCTCTATTTTTATTTAGAAAAGCATAGTCAGAATAGATGGCTTTTGTAAACTAGTAACTTCCTGACGAAAAAGTTTTAGATGGGGTGTGCATTGGTCTACAAACCTATGCTCTTCACTAGGAATTTAGCAAATTGGAATGTGTTTTTCATGAACTGTATTATTGTATTGCTTAGTTTGTTAAATGTTTGTGCAGATCCCCGATACAAGAACAGGAGATGATATTATAGAGGCTGTTGTTGTTGATGAAGGGGCTGTTGGTGGTGAGGAGCGTGGGAAAGGGGCCAAGATCCTTTATGGCAAAGGTGCATTGGAGCGTTATCTTCTAGCTCAAAAGAATGTTTCAGAGGTATGCATAATTTGAAATGGCATCAAAGTTTCCTTGATGGTTCTTTTTAATTAAATCCCTAATCATGCTTATTCTGCATGTAGGCCACAGAGGCACCGGCCGGAGAGCACGAAGCAGAGGCGGAACTTCCTTCCATTGTTGCAAGCATGTAATCATTGCTGATGTTTCCTGTATTTATCTTTGTACATAAGTTGATACATTTCTTGAATAATATAGAAGGGTCCAAGTCACATAATGTAATATTTTATAGTAACTTTCTAGCTTCTCTGGTCATTCCAACAAATTACAGCAAGGTAAACTAATTGTTCCATACCACTTTTTTAGTGTACAATACCTGATTCATTTACACAAGTTTTGTGCAGAATTGATGGAGCAAAGTGAATCACTTAGATTTTGCCCCACCAATGCCTTTTACATAATTTATTGAATACTGAAACAAGGGGTGAGTTGTTTCTTGTTTGGGGAATTTTATTTAGAGTGTGCTCTAGAAAAGTTCATAATTCCTTCACAAGGGTACATCATCTGCTGCATAATGAATTAGTGGGCAAAAATTATAAGTGAAGTTTGGTGGCTATGTTTTAATGATTCATTGAACAATACTTAAGCCGTCGGGTTCAATGTACTTTTTTAATCCTTGATGTTAAATTTTATACAATGTTGATAGTGAAATAATAAAATCAACTCATAATTAATGAACAAACAATTCATACGTTTAAAATTTGAAAGTTGATTTTAATATTTACCTAGATGTATCCAAAAAAATATTATCCAATTTTTTAGAAATAGAAAGAGATTTCGTTAGATCACTATGATGGAGATATCTTCATGATTCTTCGTTCTTATTTATTATGAGGATCCAAAAATACTATTCATAAACCAAAATCAGTCACTAATGTATTTGTATATAAATATATGTGTAGTTTAATTTATTTTTAATGTATATTTGTATTCTAATATGTATTTTGTGCTGGTGGCTGACTTTGACGATTGATTTTGTTGAATACTTAACATAGTCGTATTAGGAATAGTCGTATTAGGAATTGGTGTTATTGCAATATCAATTAACAAATATGGTACCTAAGCAAGGCCAATCCACGCGTACATAGTACATACCTAAAAGAGAAGCGGTGAAAAAAGTGAAAATGGAATCAAAACAACATAGGTCTTTGTCTGTGATGATGTTAGTAAGTAATATTTAAATTTAATACGACATTGCTAATAGGTTTTAAAAGAAGCAATAATAAAAGAAGAGGGCTCATTTTCTTTGGGTCAGTTTCTATATGGTGGATTGAGTTGGAGTTTCCATCTATGTGATAAAGATATTTTTTAACATGAATTGGACGGTTTGTTACTTTTCAAAATCAATTAATAAATATCAACAAAATAAAATCATTATTGACACTTGTTCTATTATTAATTATGATTTAGCACAGTATCACTTTATTTAGATGTAAGTTAACGATACACGGCACATGAATATCGATGCCTAGATGAATAACTTGCTGTTGGTTTTCAGATTATGATCATCAAGCGGCCAATGAGAAGAATTAGGAGGCTTGAGCAAAACAATTAGCTCTATAAGCACCCCTCTCTTGTGATGATGCCATTACCTCTTCTTCTCTGATTAATGACCAATTTTATGGATCCAGCATCTCTTATTAGTAATACATAAACTCACACACATGAAATGCATTATAATGCAGGTTTCAAACTCAAATCTTAACGAAATAGTAACAACAATTTTCTTTAGATTATTAATCAAATATGAAGTCAACCAGTAAGTGACGAATGAAACGGTCAACGGAACAAAGATACAGAATGATCTAGTTTGATATGATGACAGCAAAGCGAGAATTCAACAAAAAGAAGAATTAAGTTTCAATAAATAATAGCTATCAATTTATACTCACATTATGTAGTAAGGAGAAACAAAGGAAATAATATATAGGCAATGCAGGAGTAATAAGAGAAACTTTTTGGTGGCTACTACAATAGAACAATTTGTTGTATCTTGCTAAAATAATCATTTAACTAAATTCTTTTGTTATTGAAAATTATCATAGTGGAATTTGTTGTTAAAAATTACTAATGAAATGAATTTGCTGCGGTAAGAATATATTTGAATTTTATTTTTAATTTGTTAATCATTAATTTATTAATTTATTTTTTATTCATTTAAATTGAAAAAATATTTTATACTAATAACTAATTTATTATCTATTTTTGTCATTTTTTAATTTTTGATATTGGAATAATAGTGGTGTTTTTTTGAAATGTAGATTATTGGAGTATTATTCTAAAATGTGGAACCGTTTAATTAGAGAAGTAGAAATCGGATTGTCTGATTTGTATAAGTACATAAATCGGACCGTCTGATTTGTGTTAAAAAAAAATTAAAAAATTTGAAGTACACAAATCGGACTCGGTCCGATTTGTGTACCCCAAATTTTTTTAATTTTTTAAACACAAATCGGACAGTCCAATTTGTGTACCTCTCACAGTTTTAAAAAACACCAAAAATTACCATGTTAAGGTATATCACTCTTACTATTTCTGTATCTAAATTTTTTAGCCTATTTTTGTATCATTAGTTATGTGTTAGAATTGATATTTGATTATTATTAGATGAAAATTTATGTGCGCTTAATTTCATGTGAAGTTGATAATTGACAATTGTTCAGGTTTAACTAAATTGTCATTTAATGACTCTCAACTATCAAATTTTTTCTATCTTGTTATTAATATATTTGTGAAGATATATATTTTAATTTTTTTTATAATTTTATATTTTTATTTAATTATGAACAGATAAAAATTCATTAACCTATCCATTAAATCATTGATTGAATTGTATGACCAAATCCATTATCCATTCAATTTTGATAGCTATGTTTTTCTCACAAAAGAGTGAAAGACCATGCTTTTCAAGGGTAATCTAATTTTGGAAAAATAATCATTTGTACGTATAAACTTTATGAACGCTGACAAAAGTATCAATTAAACAAGGAAACTAACGTTGTATCCATCAAAGATGGATTCCCTACGACAAAAATGCCCAAATCCTAAATTTATGTTGACTTTTTAATAAAATTCCAAAATTACCCTATCATTTATCTTCAACCCCTCCCTCTTCTTTTCCAAATCTCAAACACCTCCATTGCCACTACCTTAACCACCTTCTATTCTCTACTACTCTACTAACCACCACTGCCCCTATCTTTTCACGCTGATGATGACAAAGACGACAACAAGGCAACCAGGCAATCCATCCATTCCCACGCAACGCTAGATGGAGAAGTTCCGGAAGTGAGACTGAACCGAGATCCAGCGCGCAAGGTCCTGTGGTGTGATTCAACTCCTCCTAGATCCACTTCAAGCTCATGGACTCCATGGAAAAATGTCCTATATTTACAACAGTACAAATTACAAATTTATTATATAATTAACGAAGTTGAATTTTCTCACTCTCCCAAATCACCACCAAAACGATCTTATCAAAGTTTCAATTTTTAGCATCCAAAGGTTTTTCTTTCGACATTGTATTGAAAGTGATGGAGGAAGGGTGGTGATGGTAATGGCGGTAATAAAGTGTTGATAGGATTTGAGATTGGAGAAGTGATGATGAGAAGTAAAATTAAAAGTTAGAGTAAAGTTGTTGCTGTTTATGGCTGTGACAGTGGAGAAGGAGGAAAATGAGGCTGACGGTTGGTGACGGTGGTGGTGATGATGGTGTTGGTGGAAGAGATGATAAAATTGATGAAAAAAATAAAGAAAGGGTTGAAATTTGCTGAAAGGAATATTGAGATTAGGGAAAAAATGGTAGTTTAGGATTTTTAGGTATTGAGATTAGGGTTTTTAGGCAACCAAGGTGTTTGAGATTTAGAAAAAAAGAGAAAAGAGGTTGAAAATAATGGTGGAATAATTCTAAAATTTTATTAAAAAGTCAACATAAATTTAATATTTAGACACTTTTATGGTATAAAATTTATCTTTTAATAGATACAATATTAATTTTCTTTTTTGATGGGTACAAATGGTTATTTTTCCTCTAATTTTTATGTTTTGGGTGCTTTTCTAATGAATTTGTTCTTCGTTTTCGCGGTAAACCGCCTTCTCCTTCGTTCACAAGGGTTTTCTTTCGTTTTCGCGCTAAACCGACTGGATGTTTTGAGGGTTACTGGTTCGGTAGTATACCCTCAAAACGGCGTAGTTCTCTCTTTCTCTCTCAACGCTGAAGAATGAAGATTGAAGAACCCTAGTCCCCGAACCTCCTTCGAAGTTCGAACGCAGCCTGCAGCCACCATCCATGTTCAAAGTCATCGCCGAACTCTTCTCCTCCGATAGAGGGTGCTGTCGACGCCGGCAGGGACAGACCATGGGTGCCGCGTCGCGTGTGGAAGCTCTGCTCGGCCCGCTTCTCATCGTTCCTCCTCTCCTCGTCGTCGCAGGAAGGTTTGCGTGAGCTCGTGGCGTCGCCGTCGCCAAGGGTTGGTCGGTCGTCGTCTCTTCGAGCTCTCTCTCTCCTGTCTTTGTCCGAGCTCAACGTCCCTCTTCGAGCTCTCTCTCGCTCTCTGTCCGAGCTCACTTCGGTTCCTCCTTAGCTGTCACTTCCCTTCCTCCCTCGCCGCTGGTAAGCACTGCTGCTTGAAATTATTTTTGCTTGTTGTGTACTTTTGTTAATAATACTGAGTTGCTGATTTTGTTAATACCTTTGTTAATAATACTGGGTTTACTGATGGTCTGATTCTGAGTTGCTGAGTTAATAATAGTTAATACTGATTTTGTTAATTTTTGCTTGTTGTGAGTTGCTGATTTTCTGAAATAATGGTTTGAATGATTCTGTTGAACTTTTCTTGATACTCGACTGATACACAACGATTGAGAATTTGAGATTGTTGTTTAACTTTGTTGAACTTGTGATTCACCGAGATGAAATTTTATTTGTATTCCTTTTTTTTTTCTGAAGCACAACAAATCTTTCATTTTAAGGCTCCATCATTTTGACTTTGTAAACAACTATCATGGAATATTAGGTGTTGGAAGTTAGCTTTTGCTCTTTCATATTAGTTGAGGCTAATATTAATATATTATCCTTCTAAATGTTTATTCCATTTCTGAATTGCCACAATGCATACATGATATATCTTTTGTTTATTAAATCTACAGGTCCTGTAGGCTGTAGCAGAAGATATGTTTTATTTAATTGAATGTGAATGTGCCTTGATGAAGATATTTATGCTAGTGATAGAATAGAAGTGTTTTCATTTCTGAACTCACTCTTTTGATTGGGTTGTTTAACACCTCAAACCTCAGATATAGTTGTTCAGTTCTAGACTCTAGCTTCCTTAAGCTTTTCTGTTACTGGAACAATGAAGAGAGTTTTTCAAAATGCATGCATTTGTATAATTGTATCACTATATGTAACTATTGGAAAAAAACCAGGGGTTGATTGTTGATTGTTGTTTTTGTTCTGCTCCAATTATTGTTGATTGTTCTTAACTTTCTTAGTTAATTTTGTACTATTGCTCTGATCCTGAGTTAATTTCTTAGTTGTTGGCTTGTTGATTCGAAACTAATTAGAAATTTTTTATTTTGAAGATGGAAACATTATGCATTTCGAAATTATATATTGAATTTTTAATAATTGTATTTTATATATAATTAAACCGGTTCAACTACGATTTGACTTTGGTTGGACCATTGAACCAGTCACCTGACCGGTTCATTGACCGGTTCGGTTCTCGCAACCTTGATTGTTTCTGATTTTAAGGTTATAGGTTCTGCCACACCATTAAAACCCTGCATTCTCCACCGCTGCATTTAGCACCACCAAAAATAGATTAGTCTCTAATTCTTTTTAACAATTTTAGTCTAGATTTTTATTATTTAAATCTTTTTGAGACAGATTGGTCGCATGAAACTAATTTGTCAAATATGCATGTTAAAATTCAGTGTTTATTCCAACTATTATTGTAGCAACGGTGAAAGTGATAGATTTTTCCATGCATTTTCCCTTGTTCTCGGACTGTAAAGAAAAGGAGGTTTAAGATTTCATAATGGTCTTTGACAAATTAAGCGTTGTGTATTAGTGTTTCATAATGAAGGAATTATATTGATTTATTGAACGAGCTAAGCTTTATCTAGCTGTGGTCTATAGAAATATGAGTTATATCAGTCATTGATTCACATACACAGACATGGCTGCTGGTTTCACCCTGCATGTTTTATGCTGTCTCATTTTTGTCTATTGTTATGCCATAATACAAGCTGCAAGGCTTTGCTTTCTGCTATATATTATTATAAAAGAAAAGAGATCAGAGAGAGATAGAGAGGGGGCAGATAAATCAGAATATACATAATAGTTCTCTATCTATTTACATGTCACTAGAAGAGAAACAATTGCTAAGCATAGAATATATATTATTCAATACCTGTCTCCTATGGATGGATGATTGACCATTCTTTTAGTTTATTAAATAAATTAAAACAGTATGTATACATAACTATTAATCAATGAGGATAAAATCCACTTAGAGTTTTCAAGTAAGAAATATTATGCCAAATGTGTCCTGTAACTTGGTTGGCTATATCTTTAATTGCTTGGATCAGATTTCTTTCTTGTTTTGTAACTTGAAAATCTATATAAATGATTGAAGCATTTAGCAAAAATCTAAATTTTGAATTGTATGGTTGTTTCAGTATCATAAAGTTCTCATGTTTATTTCAACTACCAAGAGTGAAGGTGCAGCAGTTTTGACCGGAGGGTCTCTTCTTGAGGTATGATATCATTAGTTCATTACCCTCTGATGCTTGCAATTAGGAATATCTTTAATGAATTTCCTTTATTTGAATTAATTGATGGCATTGGCAGCACTTAAAGAACATTTCAAAGTCACACTAAATGTTATGGTGTTATCTGGATTGAGGTTTGAGTTAAGCTTAAATTAAAGAGGTGTGTTTTAATGTTATTTTTTAAGGGGTCAATAATGAATCTTTGAGTAGTGTAGGTCTTGACTCTTGATTGATGCTGTATAACTTTGAGGGAAAACTTTATTGAATAGTTATGAATTTTTTAAATAAATAACCGTGTGAAAAAAGTAACAATATTTACTTAAATGTGAGACTTAATAAAGGAAAAAATGGAATGTTCTTACTGATGCTTCTAAATTGAAGAAGTAACTTGTACATGTATGTTGGAATTTCAAAACAGCACACAAATTGTTCACCAAAGTTGTACTAACCTGCCTAGTACTTTGTCACTCCTCTCTGTTTTTTTTTTTTTTTTTTTTTTTTTTTTTTTTTTTTTAAGGTGTTAAGTTTAGTTTTCTGAAATGCACTTAGTAGACTAAATGAATCATATAGCTTGAGGCAAAATCTATTTATAGTTTAAGATTGTTCATTTTTATTTTATTATAGCAATTAGAATGCGTTGTTTTGTCCGTTCATTACTATTTTTCCTTGTGGGAGTGTGGGACCATTCATTATTTTTTTGCCTTTAAATATTTCAGTTCAATGCTCCAAATAAGACATTTTCATTATCCATCTTTTAATGATTGATTCACTGTTAAATTGAATTTCGTAATATGAAACAAATTTCAATTACAAATGAGTGTCAAAAAGAAGCTAATAATTATATGATTGTTATTATAATTGCTTTCTTTCAAATTTTATTTTCTTTTTTTATGATAGCTAAATCAACTTACTAGATAGAATATTGGTGCATTTGGTCTAACCTCTTGGAAATTTACCCAGCAACAAACAGATTGTAGCTATTGCTGTCGCCTCCCACCTCGTCCACTGCTCTGTGCTCTACCTTGCCGTCGTGTCTCCCCACCGCGTCAGATCAAAAGAAGTCGCCGTCTGCCGTCGACAGCATCGCCGCCGCAGCCACCAGTTGCCCCTCCTCCTCCTCCTCAACTTTCACTTGACTTCAGGTTTGATACTCTCTTCCTCTCTGTAATCTGTTGCACTTAGCGTTTATCCTACATTTTTGTGCTTGTTTGCTCTGAATCTTGGTGATTTTGAGGTGATTATATCTGGGATAAGCAACATCCAAGATTAATACCGTTTGGTGTAGGTGTTATCCATAGATCCCTCATCATATCGGTTCTTAATGTGGAAAATAATGAAAAGTATCTGGCCACTGAGTTTAATCTTTTCATTTATCTTTTTGTGGTTAGATAAATATTTTATAATCATTGATGGTTGATAACAAAAAGCTAACTGTAAATAGTACTGTTTACAAAAATGTCTATAATCCAGTTCTATATATTGTGTTGGTACTTGGTACATCTTCCAACTGTGAATGCTTCTCCCATTTAGCTGAGTTCTCAAATGAATGAGGTAGTAAATCAAGTACCTGTTGTCTGTTGATGACTACAAAATTGAACAACAGATGGTGAGAAAGAATGTAATTGACCCTGGCAGCCTGGCTTGTGTGGTGGCAGAAATTTTCTCTTAAGACATGCTTTTTTTTTTGTCAACTTTAATAGTCGTTTTGGGTGCCACCGATGCCTCTAACTTCACTATTTTTCAATATGTTCTATAGGTCCTCACAGAGCCTAAGAATGCTTTAGGGAAGCAGTACAAGAAGATGTTCCACATGAATGGAGTAAGCTTTTATGAACCTTCTCATCTTTATCTAGGGAAACAGATAATATGTCATGATAGTTACAAGGGAAAAAGGGATTTGGTTTCTCATGTAGATTTTGATACTTTCTCATGGGCTTTTTGGCTGGAAATTGTTTGTTTCGACAACAATTAACATTTTGTTTTCAGGTAAAGCTGCATTTTACAGAAAGCGCTCTGAGATCAATTGCTAGAAAAGCAATATCTAAAAACACCGGTGCTCGGGGCTTACGATCAATATTGGAGAGTGTGCTGGTAGATGCCATGTACGAGGTATGCTAGTTTTCTTTGACTGAATAATTTGTATGTAATGTATGACATCGAGTACGTGTGTTGACTGTTAATATCACTCATGTATTTTGATCTCTCTCTATTTTATTTAGAAAAGCATAGTCAGAATAGATGGCTTTTGGTAAACTAGTAACTTCCTGACCAAAAAAATTTAGATGGGGTGTGCATTGGTCTACAAACCTATGCTCTTCACTAGGAATTTAGCAAATTGGAATGTGTTTTTCATGAACTGTATTATTGTATTGCTTAGTTTGTTAAATGTTTGTGCAGATCCCCGATACAAGAACAGGAGATGATATTATAGAGGCTGTTGTTGTTGATGAAGGGGCTGTTGGTGGTGAGGAGCGTGGGAAAGGGGCCAAGATCCTTTATGGCAAAGGTGCATTGGAGCGTTATCTTTTAGCTCAAAAGAATATTTCAGAGGTATGCATCAGTTGAAATGGCATCAAAGTTTCCACGTTGGTTCTTTTTAATTAAATCCCTAATCATGCTTATTGTGCATGTAGACCACAGAGGCACCAGCCGGAGAGCATGAAGCAGAGGCGGAACTTCCTTCCATTGTTGCAAGCATGTAATCCATTGCTGAAGTTTACTGTATTTATCTTTGTACATAGCAAGTTGATACATTTCTTGAATAATATAGAAGGGTCCAAGTCACATAATGTAATAATATCTTATAGTAACTTTCTAGCTTCTATGGTCATTCCAACAAATTACAGCAAGGTAAACTAATTGTCCCATACCACTTTTTTAGTGTACAATACCTGATTCATGTACACAAGTTCTGTGCAGAATTGATGGAGCAATGTGCATCACTTAGATTTTGCCCCACCAATGCCTTTTACATAATTTATTGAATACTGAAACAATGGGCGAGTTGTTTCTTGTTTGGGGAATTTTATTTAGTGTGTGCTTTAGAAAAGTTCATAATTCCTTTACACGGGTAACATCATCTGCTGCATAATGAATTAGTGGGCAAAAATTATAAGTGAAGTTTGGTGGCTATGTTTTGATGATTCATTGAACAATTCTTAAGCCGTCGGGTTCAATGCACCCTTTTAAACCTTGATGTTAAATTTTATACAATGTTTGATAGTGAAATAATAAAATCAATTCATAATTAATGAACAAACGATTCGTACATTTTAAAATTTGAAAGATGATTTTAATATTTACCTGGATGTAGCCCAAAAATAGTATCCAATATTTTAGAAAAAGAAAGAGATTTCGATAGAATACTATGATGGAGATATCTTCATGATTCTTCGTTTCTATATCAAAAATGCTATTTGCAAATTAAAATTAGCACTAATGTATTTGTGTGTAATTTAATTTATTTTTAATATGTATTTATATTTTAACATGTATTTTATAAAGATGTGTAAAAAAAAAAATCTAAATTTTAGATTTTAAACTAAATCCAAATCAAACTATTAAAAAAACCAGTTTTAAATAAAAAAATTCAAACCAAATTAAATTGATTTTATAATTTAATTTTTTAATCCAAATTATTTAAACAGCTTTAAATCCAGATGTAGATCCAGGTCCAAATTAATATCCGAATTAAAAAAAAACACTCTAAATCTGATTCGGTGAACTCCAGAACCAGTTCACAGTTCACACTTCACACGCACAAATCCAGTCCTCTTCTCCTTCGGTTCTTCTCCTTCAACCGTGCAGTCTCCTCCGCAGCCGGCACCGGAGCAGGCATCTGGCACCGGCGCCGTGTTGTCTCCTTCAACGGCCTCACCTCTGTTTCTCTTCTTCTGCCTTTGGTCTTCTCCTTTCTAGTTTGCCGTCATCATCCTTTGGTTTCACCGTCTCTGACTCGTCGTCACAGGTGCGGGCTTCCGGTTCTTTTGCTTTCCTGCTCGTGCTTCTTGCCTTGAGTCACAAGGTTAGTACCATTTGCCTCTGCTCGTGCTTCTTTCGTATTTACCATTAGTTGATAATTGCTTTAAAATTAGTTGATATTACTTAATAAGTTGATTGGTGCTGGTAAATAATCTCATACATATTTGATTGATTGATTCTCACAGGAAAGAATCTGACGTAAAAGAAGCCATTTGGCGATAATTAATCTTTGATGATACGTAACTATCCAACAAATGAGCTTCAATTCACGCATTCACTGTTAATATGAACTTGATTTGTGAAACTAGAATGCACATTGATTTTTTCCTTTTGATGAATTCTATAAATCTAGAATGCAATGCACTTTGAAATTTTCCCTGTAACTCTGTGGTATTTGAGATTGAAATTACCCAAATGCAGCAAGGTTTTTGGAGATTTGTATTGGCTTTTGTTTCTGTTCTGCTGTTAATAGTATTGCTGTTTCTAGTTTTTTACTTTGAATGATTTCTGTTCTACTGTTCATAGCATTGGCTGCTGTTTCTAGTTTATTTCATAGCAATTAGCACAAAATTTTAGTATGTGAGATAGATAAGGCTGTTTTGGTAGGGTAGTTTATGATATTTTGTGGTAAAATGAGAGTATGGTGGGTTAAGATTTTAGGATTCGGTTAGAAAGGTGATGGTTCTATATAAGTGTCATTTACGGTTTGTAGGGGATCTTGGGTATGATATAGGTTAAATACATGTTTTTAAGGTTGTTGAGATTGTGTTTTGACAGTGAGGAGTACTAACGTTGTCACAATCTTCTCTTGGAGACCCATCTTTGACTTGCAACATCCCCTTCAAATGTAATCAATCATCAAGCAATCATATCTCACAATAAAGATCTCAACTTCTTTTCTTAATTACTTTATTTGGGCACCCACCTTTTTTGGCTTTTTCCTTTTTAATTTAATTTTTTTCACCCCAGAGCATTGCTGATACCCTTTTATGTCCTTGGGAGTGTTTCATAGTTCACAAATTTTTGGCTTTCCACATAGCAAATTGACAAAGATGTTGGGGTCATAGTCATGCATTAACTTTGTTTTATTAACTTTGTTTCTCCGAAATAAGTGATGCCTTGTTTGTGTTCCTTGGCTTTGGATCTTTGTTAGTTTGTTCATTTGACTGAATTCGGATTACATTTGAGTCTACCAAGTACTTGGAGTAATATGAAGCTGCAATTATTTTTTAGCATTACTTTTCTTGCATTTTTTCCCATCTTTTTTCGGTTATGTTTTTCATTTTTAATCTTGTTTTCTATTTTTTGTGATGCAGAGTGCCTCATATAGAAGACTATGTTTGAGTGATGTACCTTGCTTTATATGCAGATATATTTTCCTCAAAGCTTGTGGTTGTTTGATGATTTTGTTGGCATCTTTTGATATTTTGGGGTGGTTGTTTTTGGGAGATTTTTCAGTGGTATTCTTTTGATGTTTTAAGAATGATTAAATGTTTTATAGATTAGCTATTGTCATTAGATTTATAAAGAACCAAATCCTAGTTGTAATGAACCTATATAGTTTAAAAAGACTTTAGTATTAATTTTACTTTTAAAAAAATTATGGTTTGAAAATTAGATTTCTAAAAACTGGTTTTAAAACTTGATTTTTGGTTAAAAAGTCTGGTTTTTGGAAATTGGATTTCTATAAACTGGTTTTAAAACTGGATTTTCAAAAAGAAATGGATTTTAAATTTGGATATTAAAAAATTGAATTTAAAATCGGTTTATATATAAAACTGGATTTAAATATTAAAACCGGTTTGAAACCGGTTTTTATTTTTCCAAATCGGTTTAGAATCCATTTCTCTTTTTAATCCTGTTCTAGTTTGGTTTTATGAACCATAAAACTGGTCTTAAAGTCGATACAGTTTGGATTTTTGAAAATCCAAACTATGCCCACCCCTAGAAGTGACAATACAGTGTGTGAGTAAGCTTCATTAAATTCAGGGAGAGCTCTTTAATAGCCGTAGTTTGCTTGTGTATGATTAAACCTTGTTACTTTATGAAAAAATGAACCAATTATCATTTTGGACCGCTAATTTGCTTTTGTTTTGCTTGTGATTTGAATTTAATTAAAGACAAAAGGAAGGAGATAGGACTTAGTTTGCTTCTGTTTTGCTTGGCATTTAGGTTCACTAATCCATCCTCATCAAACACAATGTAGTAAGTGCCTTGCATATGATTGTTCAAAGTTAAATTGCAATGACTAACATCACCTACTGCTACTAGGAATTCAAACCAAGAAATGAATTAGAGTAATTCCAGGCCCATGAAAGCATGGATTAGGGAATTTGAAATTAATGCGAGTTGAATTTTCTGATAAAGAATAATGAGAGTTGAAATTGTTAACAGCATAGCTACTATCGATTAATTGCAGGCACATGAAAGCATGGATTAGGGAGCATGATTGAGTTCGATGTTCTAGATGAATTCAAACCATAAAGTCTGGAACTTATATTTTGCAAACCTCAACTTCCTATGGATGAGCTTGAGGTTTTTTTTCCTTTTTCATCACTGACATATACGATGGAGCTTATATCATGATGAACTTGATGACTTAACATTTGGTTTGTGCAGGAAAAATAAAGTTTGGTAACTGCATGAGAAAAGACTAGCCAAATGAAATAGTAAGGCGTGTTTAAAGTTGTCTCTGCAGACAGACCCTAAGGTAAATTATATAATTTCTAATAATATGTGTGCGCTCATTGAATTTGCTGTAGTTGGAACGGTAATAATTGGTTCATATGGAGCTCCCTTCTCTGTTATAGACACATTTTAGTTCCCTAAACTAATTCTTAGCATTGCTTTAAGCCTTTAGATAGTAATGCTATTGGCTTTGGATATTGTTATTACATTTTTTCTGAGTTATCCTTGTTGAAAATTTTGACACAATCTTTGAAGTTAGTGGTTCCTTTGACATTCATGGCTTTTTTCGAAAAATAAACAAATAACAAATAAATAAAGGAAAAGAAGGGAATGTGCTGCATTGTTGTTTTGGGTCGGCTTGTTCTGTTTTAGTCATGCTTGTCCAACCCAAGTAAGAAAAACATATATCAAAGGGTATGCATGCTCTTGGTTTTAGTTTAAGTCACATATATATCACCAACAACTTGGGGAGAGAGAGTTTGATAATGAAACAAATGAGGGCTTCTCACACAAAGAGGGAGAGCGAAGGGAGATGGAGAGAGGAGACTGGGGAGAGAGAGGAAAGGTGGCTCCATGAAGACTTGCCACCACCATGGTTCGTTCATTTAGATCTTTCGGCAACTCACCAATGATGGAAGACAGCAACCTCATGTCCGGTGGCGGCTCAGATGAAGTAGCCATTGGTGAAGCTGTGCCCCCTTCTCTTCCCTTCTCTTTGCTCCTATTCTCTTCCACTGTTTTTTCAGTTTTCTTCTTCTTTCTTTATTCTTGTTTTTAAGATGATGTGATATTGTGCAAGTCACACAGAATCGGTTTTCAATTCTCTCATATTGTATTTATTTTTTGTAATGTTTGTGAATTGAAATGTTGCAGAGACGACTTTGTGTATACCCAATATATGTTGTGACCGTGTGAATGACAATGGAGTGTTTGTGTGTGATAATTGTGATGGTTGGGTAAATGGAAGTGTGTAAATGACAATGAAGTGTTTGCATGTGATAATGGTGATGCTTGGGTACATGTAAAATATTCGATGTAGAAAAAAAATAGGTAACAGTAAAGGAGTGAATTGGATTCTTTTCCTCAAAAGAAAGTTTTGCTCTTTTGTTGAGTGATCACTGTTTTATATAGGTAAAGTTTGCATCAATGATGCATATGTAGGAGAGAAGATTTTCAACAATAGATTGTCCAAATTTCAAACACACTTCTGGATTCTTTGAATTTACATTTATTCTCTTTGAACTAACAAGTGTTTTAATTAACTTTTGAAATTTCCATGTCACCAGCATGTGGTAAGACTTTGGGGACTTCCACCTTTTATCACATTCGGTGACTTTCCAAAGCCAATATTTGAAGCACGTGCAGAGAAATGAGACCAATTCCTATAGCTATAGGAAAGCAAACAAAAGCATCAGGAAGGATATAGTGACATGTGGAGCTATATGTTGGATTTAAATGAAAAAAAATTGATAAAAAAAAGAAAAGAAAAGTGAAACTAGATGGCTCACCGGAGATCTCATCACAACTCCATCTCTCAGCCTTGAGCAATTGAGCCTTCAGGTCTTCACCATTGCTGTTGTCATTAGTTCTGCAGGTGGCATTCGTTCCTCAGCCATCACAGCCTCACTTTCTTTGTGTATATTTTATTTTATTTTGTTTTTGGCAGTATGAGGCTTAGTTGCCTAGTTCTAATTGTGTATAAGAATAATGGATTATGTAATTGTTGCATCTAAAATTGTTATTTATTTAATTGATAATATCTCTTTTATTTTGTAACTTCTTACTCTCTTGGGACTGCAGTTGTGTATGCGTCAAGCTCATTAGATACAGGCATCCTGGAATGGTTCTTCCTTTCACAAGATACATTCCATTGCACAACCGTTTGGTCAGAAAGGCTTCAACTTTGCAGAGATTTTTCCCTAGGCATTTCAATCCCATTTTGCAAAAAAATTCCACTTCTAGTAGTAGTGACGGTGAAAGATTACCATGGGAACGTTCTACCCAAGCAATTCTACTAGAGAAGCTCAAAACTGCTTTGAGAAACCATCAGATGCATGAAGGATGGGAATCCTTTCAGGATTTTAGGACACTGTATGGGTACCCTGAGGTTCAGTTGCTAAACCAGCTTATTGTTCAACTGTCTTATTCATCTAATTATTCTTGGACGAGAAAAGCTTTTGATTTGGTTTTGCAGGTGGTTAAAGAGGAGAATAATTCTAGTTTGGTTCATGTTGATACGTTAACCAAACTTGCACTTTCTTTGGCAAGGTTGCAAATGTCAACCTCTGCAGCGGTGATTCTTAGATTGATGCTGGATAAGGGGTGTGTGCCTCCTATGCATTTGTTGTGCTTGGTCTTCTTGCACCTTGTGAAAACAGAGATTGGAGCATATATTACATGTAATTATTTGTCTCAAGTTTGTGACTTTTACATTTGCTTGAAGGATAAAAAGACTCAATCTGCGGATGTGGTTAAGCCAGATGCATCGATCTTTTGCCTTGTTCTTGATGCTTGTGTGAGGTTTAATTTACCCTTGAAGGGCTTGTTGCTGATTGAATTAATGGCACTAACTGGGACAGTGGTTGATGCACACACAGTTGTAATAGTTTCACAGATTCTAGAGATGAATGGTTTAAGAGATGAAATAAGGGAACTAAAAGATCACATTGATAGTGTGTCAGCTGCTTTCATTCGCCTCTATCGACAATTCTATGATAGTTTGTTGAGCTTGCACTTCAAATTTAATGACATTGATGCTGCTGCTAAGCTTGTTTTTGATATGAATAGGTCACATAATCGTCATGGTAATAAAGAAAGTAGGAAAGATCTTCAAAAGCCTTGCTCTATTACAATTGGATCGCGTAACCTTAGGGCTGGGTTAAAGATACATATTGAGTATGAGCTGCTGCAGAACGATTCTGTCGTTAAACCTGAAGATAGACAAGACCTGATCTTTTATAGAGGTAAAAAACTTGTTCTCAGCAACAGAGCACTGGCAAAATTCATTACTGGTTACAAGAAAGATGGGAGGATTAGTGAACTTTCAAAGCTTTTACTTAGCGTTCAAGATGAACTATATTCAGTAGCTGGATCTAGTTTGTGTTCTGATGCAATTGGTGCTTGCATTCACTTTGGATGGCTTGAATCTGCTCATGACATTTTGGATGATGCAGAGGCTACTGGATCTCCAATGGACTGGGATACATATATGTTACTCTTGTCAGCATATTGTAGGCGTAGAATGCATAGAGTAGCAAATGCACTACTAAAACAAATGACAAGGATTCATTTGGATAATGAATTGGATGATGATACTATCGACAAACACTTTCACTGTGTGGAAACATCAGATTCACTTGGTAAATCGAATTTGGTCGTAACCTTGGTTCAAATATTGAAAGATGAAGATCAGATTTTTCCTTTGGTGTATGAGTTTAATTCTTCCATCCACTTCTTTTGCATGGCGAGAATGATGGAAGATGCACTAAAGGTATATAGAAGAATGGTTGAAATGAACATTCAGCCCACTATTCAGACTTTTGCTTATCTGCTACGTGGATATTCATCTCTTGGTATGTATCGCGAGATCACAATCTTGTGGGGAGAGATTAAGAGATTCATGAAGGGTTGTGGTTTTCTGGCAAATAGAGATCTATACGAGTTACTACTAATAAACTTTCTTCGCGGTGGATACTTTGAGCTAGTGATGGATGTCATTGGCCATATGAGAGATCAAAACATGTATGCTGATAAGTTGATGTACAAAGTTGAGTTCTTAAGGCTTCACAAAAATCTTTATAAGAGTTTAAAAGCGTCAGATGCAAGAACAGAAGCACAACTCAAAAGGCTTGAGCATGTTCAGGAGTTCAGGAAATGGGTGGGTATAGTTTGAGTTTTCCAATAACTATCCATTTGTCATGGTGTACTTTTTGTAGTATTATTCATAAATCCTATCAACATGAAATGGATCCATCATTCGATCTTTGCTCATTGATCATAGAATCATAGCTGCTGTTCGTTGCCCAGAAATGTAATTATGTTGCCAATTTCAACCTTTGTAGATGAAATTATTTTTATGGATGATGATGTTCGAACTATTATTGCACTACCATTGGGGATTTTCCTTGACAGTAAAGCTTATATCGAAGAGATTTATGAACACATGCATTAGAACTTTACTAATTTAATGCAAGTAAATTGATTTAATTATGTAACTACATCATGGGAGTAATGGAAATTTTTCAGTGGCCTTTATTTGCTAACCCGAATCCAAAGCTTCTTTTGTCACGGTGGATTAGACAGCACTCAACCTTAGGAATTACAATATCTAGGAATTACAATATCAGAACACTTGTCATAATGCCTATCACACCTATCACACAAATAACATTAAGTGCTTCCACCCATTGGCCTCAGCTATGTCTTAGATCAAGTGCACATATTGCAAGATAAGGAATTTCTGTTGAGAAATTCTGGAGGATCATCAATTTTTAGTATATTTAATTATTATTTGATAGTATAAATATTAAATTGTCTTTTACAAATAAATCTTATTAATTTATATGTATAAATTTTAAAAAATATAAGTGTAAACTGTATTAATGTATGTATGCAAAATTTTAGTAAATATAGATGCAAATTATATGCTTTTGTGTGCACAATCTCTAATAATGTGTGTGAAATTCCTAATAATATTTAAAAAGCCTTAGACTCATATAAAAGCATTAATATGTTAATAGACCAAGTTCAGATTCACTAATAGTAATTAGTTTTATTATCCTGTCATGTTTGTCTGAGCTTATTAACACATAATTACATATATAAATAATTTTTTATTATTAATAAAATTATAAAATATTTTAAATTTATTATATTTAATTACAAAGACTTTTGTATATTTTAAATACTTTAAAAGTCTAAAATTTTTTATAAATATTAAATATGATATATTACATGTGCGAATCCAAAGCTTATTTGCATAGATAACTTAAAAATAAGGAGTTTAACGTAAAGCTAGTTTTTAAGAGTCCAAAGTATCCTTTTTTGGGGTCATGAAGACCGAAGTATCTTCAATCCAACCTAGGTACATGAGGAAGTCCATTAACATAAAGATAAGAGTGTATAAGACCCAAAAAAGGAAAAGAAAGTGTATGTGAGAGGCCAAGTTAAGGTGGCCCATGAGCATGAGAAGATGGCAGATACAACAAACAGGCAGCTGAGCCCTAGCTCAACTGATTAATTCATATGCTTCTTAATACGCTGCATCCAAGTTTAAATTTTGGTGAGTCTATCAAGTGTTGAATATGAACCCTTAAGTGTTGTATGGGTGAGTGCCTAGTGTGAGTATATTGTGATACCTAGAATTGGGGATTGTACAATTCACTTGACAAACAAAAAAAAAAACAAACATCCAGTTCCATGGCCAAACAACGAGACAGAGAGAAGAGAAAGAGAGATGGAAAGAGAAGAAGCAGGTGATGAGTTCGGAAGCGATGGAGAAAATATCGGAGAGGCTATCGTGTTTGGAGAACCTGTACTTCCCACGCGCCCTCCAATCCACCGCCACTCTCCCTGCCCAGCGCAAGCAAATCTCTCCAGAGACGTTCCTCTCTTCTTAGGTATCTAATTCTAAACCCTTACTCTTCTCCATCAACGAAGTTCAGCATCAAAGGTGTTGTAATGTCTTGTTATTTATCTATTTTGATTGGACACTTTCTTGCAACTTTTGGTATATATCGAGAGTGAATATAGAAATTAATTCAAAGTTGATTATGCTTACTGTTGAGAAAACAATGGAGTTAAGTTAGGGTTTTGTTGTTAACTTATTACTGTATCCTTAATAAGGTTATAATCTGTGTTTGTACTAGAAAGATAGGGTTCTGAGCTTATTAGCGATGAGCTGGGAGAGTTTGATTCCATGAAAGACGACTATGAGGTTAATTGGCATCTAAAGGGGATTAGGAGCATAATGAGCCCAACTTCGGAGGAGTTGAGGATGCGGTCAGTGACCGTGAAGAACCGAAGGCAGGCTTACCTGGATAAATTGGTGTGTGATGGGCATTACTTCTCCGAAGACGCCATGAGGGAAAGGGAGCCTTATATGCACCATGAATATGTTGGGAAGTTTCAGGACCAGAGCAGCAGGGGCATGGCTAGGCCCGGGGAGCGCTGGTCTGAGACTTAATGAGACGATGTGAGGAAGCTAAGCTGGTTGCCAAGATTAGAGGGGAGCAGCAGAGGATGGGTGTTCCTGAAAGGGACTGGGTCGGTAATGAGGGGTTTCAAGAAGAGGAAGAGGAAGAGGAAGAGGAAGAGGAAGAGGAGGAGGAGCAGAATGAAGAAAGGGAAAAAGATGGAAGCAACACACAGTCTGCTGAGGTACTTTTCTTTAAACTTTCTTAATCTGTTTCAATGCAAGTTTGCTTTGTTTAATTCTATTTTTGGTGTTGTCTATCAGGATAATCTTGCAACACCTTGCTTATGATATAGTTAGGTTTTAATTTGTAAGCTTATTATATAGTCTTTATGCTCAGCTCGGTTAAGGAGTTATGTGTTGTATTTGATCTAGAAGCATGAGCATTCTGGTACTTTGGTTACAATGTTTCTTAATGTGTACTTTACTTGTATTTGGATATTCTGCTAAATAAATGTATTTGAATTGGGACATTGCATCATCTTTATTCATGGTCATGGGTTCAGGACAGTCTTTGTTTGGCTGTTCTCTCTAAATAAGAGGGATATGATATGTATTAATATGTATGCCTGTGGCAAGCAGCAATCACATATGCATTATATATTTGTATGCTGAGATTTAATTGATCAAGAACAAGAAAATTCTGTGGAGCAAAGAAATGGCAAATTAAATTTTAGGATACCATCTAGTTCAACTATGTTCTCCAGCTTCTTCAAGTTGCTTTTTGGTCATGTATGTTGATGAATTAGATTCTACAGATGAGTTTGAAGTGATTAGTTGCATAATCTTATCCAATTCTTATACGCAATCTCAACTGCACACCACCATTTATAATTGAGTCTATGAACTTTCTACTAAATTTGACTAACTTTGTCTTGCATAATCTACTCTTGTAGCTTACACATGCAAAATCACTGTGGGGGGTGAAATTTTGTTTGATTTGATTCATTTGAATTGTGTGTTGCGCTAATCTTTGTTTTTGGACTTAAAACAATTTTATTTGTTTTTGCTCTAGCAGAGACACTTAAATCAACCCGATATAAGTGATGATGGTGGTGCTTCCGATCCAGCCAGAGAGAGAGTCAGGAATCATCTCTATCCGCAGAAGAGCTGGAAGACCGCATGAACCAATTTACGTACATTATGCAGCAGAAGTTCTTATTAGGGGAAGATCATGAACATCTAGATTACACTAAGATAGATAATGATGAGACCCTTGATGATCACTGGATGAGGGAAGCCAATATTGATGCAGAGGAGAGATACTTTTCTGATGATTAAACACTAAGCATCTTAACTTTGTCTCAGGGAATCAGATGTGTAGATATTGCATAATCTTTGGTAGAGATTCTGTTTTATGGTAAGAACATCTCACCTTGGTGTCTATGTGTATATTTAACTAGATGTGTGTTTTCAATATTATAGCCGAGACAGTTCTACACATATCAAAGTTCCTTTGCTGTTTTAATGCAAGGATTTTGTAGTTTACTCGTGGAGTATGAAATCATCTGCAACATGTTTTGGCCATTGTGTTGAATCATCGTGGAGTTTTTAAATTATATTTGTTATTTGTCAATCATTAATCACAGTATAAGATATGGAGTTAACAGTGACATCTGTCACTTCATATCAACAATGAATTCTTCGAAAAACATTTTGAATATTGAACTACATTCTTAACAAACTATTGTGTCTATTCCAAAACATTATGGATAAGATATTGTGCTTGTTTGGACGTTATTAAATCAATAAAAAAATTTTTAAATGAAAAAGATTTTTTTTTTTATTTTTTAGTGTGTTTGGCAAATTTTTAATAGTAAAAATAAAAGTACTAGAAAAATAAAAAAGTATTTTTTTTTTGGAAAATTATAATTGACATTTTTTTAAAAGATTTTTTTCTTAGAAAAAGATGTTTTTTACATAATAAATGAATAAAAAAGTATTTTTATCTTAATTTATTCAAACATAATTAATAGATAAATTTTTTTTACATGAGATATCTAAATATAAAATTATTTTTATTTTTATAAAAATTTTTTAAAAAAATATCATTTAAAAAAAGATCTTTTTGAGAATGGTGCCCAAACAAGCCGTTATATATTTAACAAATTAATGTGATTTGTAGTTGTGAAAAATGATATTTTAATTTGGTTTAATTACTCAATTGGTCCTTATAGTTTTATTAAATTTTCAATTAGGTTTCTATTTTTTTTTTTCAATTGGATTCCTATACTACTTTATTTTGTAATTAAGTTCTTTTTATATCAAAAATGTTAAAATTAACAAAATTTTTCTCTTAAAATACATGCGGTCAAAAATCTAGTGAGGTTTTTAACTATGAATATTATCAATTTGCAAAGAAATATTCAGTTAATTTTAATATTTTTTACATTATGAAAGACTTAATTACAAAATTAAAAGCAATGTAGGGATCTAATTGACAACAACAACAATAACAATGAAGCCTTGTCCCACTAGGTGGAGTGGTCGACTACATGGATCAAACGATGTCATTGAGCTCTATCATGTATCATGTCTACAGAGAGACTGTTTACATGTAGATCTCGTTTAACCATCTCATGGATAGTTTTCCTATGTCTTCCCTGCCTTTCATCCCTTCTCCATCTTCCATTTCATCCACCTTTTTGACTGAGTGCTCTGTCGGTCTTCTTCTCACATGTCCGAACCACCTGAGACGCGATTCTACCATCTTTTCCACAATAGGTGCTACTCCAACTCTCTCTCTCTCTTATATCTTCGTTTCTTATCCTATCCAATCGCGTATGACCACTCATCTACCTCAACATCTTCATCTCTAACACACTTAACTTATGTTCGTGCTCCCTTTTGGCCGCCTAACACTCTGTACCTTAAAGCATAGCCGGTCTGATAGCAGTGTGATAGAATTTACCTTTAAGTTTTAAAGGCACTTTTTGTCACATATAAAACCAGACGCACTCTGCCATTTTGACCAACCTGCTTGGATCCTATGATTTACATTCTGATTAATCTCTCCATTATCCTGTATGATGCATCCAAGATACTTAAAACTTTTAGCTTTTCATAGGATGTTTTCTCCAATCTTCATCTCTGTAATAGAGTTTTTCCTTCGGCAACTAAACTTACATTCCATATATTCCGTCTTACTTTGGCTTATGCATAGACCAAACACTTCTAGAGCTTCTCTCCATAAATCCAACTTCTTATTTAGGTTTTTCCTTGACCCTCCTAAGGACAATATCATCGGAAAAAAGCATGCACCATGACACAAGCACTTGGATATGCTTTGTGAGTACTTCCAAGATTAATGTGAAAAGATACGGACTTAAAGATAATCCCTGGTGTAATCCTATACCAACAGAAAATTCCTCTGTCACACCACCTTGAGTCTTCACACTAGTTGTAACCCTATCATACATGTCTTTAATTGCACGAATATATGTGATTCTTACTCTTTCTTTCCAAAATCTTCCATAAGACCTCATTTGGCACCCTATCGTACGCTTTTTCTAAATCAATAAACAACATATGTAGATCTATTTTATTACTATGATACCTCTCCATCATCCTTCTTAACAGTTATGTAACTTCAGTGATGGATCTGCTTTGCATAAAACCAAATTGGTTTTCTGTTACTTTTGTCTCTTGTCTCAACCTCCGTTCTATCACCCTTTTTCATAACTTCATGGTATGACTCATGAGTTTGATCCCTCTATAGTTTTCACAACTCTGTGTATCTCTCTTATTCTTATAGCTAGGTACCAATGTGTTCTTTCTCAACTCATCTGACGTATTCTTTAACCTTAACATCTCATTAAAAATCTTGGTTAACCAACTAATACCTTTCTCTCCAAGGCCATTCCAAACTTCAATCTGAATATTATCGGATCCTACTGCCCTATCATTTTTCATCTGCTTTAGAGCCTCTTTTACCTCGAAGTCTCGAATTCTTCGATAGTAGTTGAAACTTTGATCTTCTTCCCTCATGCATAATCGACCAAGGCTCGAACGAGTCTTCTGTCCTTCATTAAATAACTCGTAGAAGTAGCTCTTACACCTTTCACTGATCTTCTCATCTTGAGCCAAAACTTCTCCGTCTTTATCCTTTATGCACTTAACTTGATCCAAGTTTATCGTTCTTCTTTCATAACTCTTTGCAATTCTATATATACCTTTTTCTCTTCCTTCATGCCTAAAGACTGGTAGAAACCCTCTTTAAGTAGAATGAAATATACTTATATATATTGATGTGAATTGGTAATGTGGTACAATAAGTATTCAAAATCCTCAGTCAATGTAACAGTAACATATAATTGAGAAGTAATTGGAGGAAGAAACAGAACAAGGAAAACATATTGACAGGAATTATAGAATTAAGGAAATAGTTGTGAAGTCAAGCCATTGAGTTGATTGGGAGTGCTGGATACCTGAAGGGAAAGAAAAGAAGGAATTAAGAAGAAGATAAGGCGTTGAGAGAGAGAAAAGCAATTTAGAAATATCAGGGGGAGAAGGAGTACCACATCATGCTGCCCTCTCGTAGCATTCCAAGCGAGTATTTGTAATTCTAATTCTCTCACTTGTTCTTGGTCCTTGATGCAGCGGTTCATTCTCCACGTGTCTTTTTTCCGTAACAAACTTTTTTCCAATTGAAATGCTTGCATTCACCATTCCATCATGCTTCTGTTTTACGTGGCCTACTATGGGTGCTGCTCCTTTATTCATACATGTAACATTACCCTTCCCATAAAGAACAACCTTGTCCTCAAGGTTGAATTGAGAAAAAACTCTGGCAAAAGTGTCAACATTCTCCCAAGTTGAAACACCCATCTTCCCTTCACCCCATTGGACCAAGATCTCAGAGTTCTCATGACCATCCTTGATTATTGTTTGCGCCTCAAGTATTGCATGTGGCTACAGTATGGGACCAACTTCATTGGACCGAAGCGGTAGTGGCAAGTATGAAGGGCTCGGCTCTCCACAAAACTTCTTTAATGCAGAGATGCGAAAAGCATCATGAATTTTTGCCGCCGGTAGCAAGTCTAACTTATATGCGACAGCACTTAGCTTCTTCTTGATCGGAAAAGGCCCAAAGTAGCACATTCCCAATTTCTGGTTCTTTCGTAAGGCCAACGAGTGTTGCTGATAAGGTTGCAACTTGACCAGCATCAAATCGCCTTCAACAAACTCTTCATGACGACGATGACAATTAGCGAATTGCTGCATAAAATGTTGTGCACGCGACAGGTGCATCTTGAGAGAATCTAAAAGCTTGTCCTGCTGTAATAACAACTCCTGTAGTGAAGGTTCATCATCGATAAAGAATTCATAGCGCACAAGAGATGGGGGGTCACGGCTAAACAAGGCTTTAAATGGAGTCATCTTTATGTTACTATGGAAGGATGTATTATACCAATATTAGGCCCAAGGAAGCATCTCTAGCCATCTTCGAGGCTAATCGGAACAGAGGCAATGCAAATACATATCAAGGGATTTGTTGAGAACTTTATTTTGGCCATCAGACTGAGGGTTGTAGGCTGAGCTCATTGCCAGTGTTGTCTCTTGGAGTTTGAATAGTTGCTGTCAAAAGTTACTCAAGAAAACCTCGTTCCTGTCTGATACAATTGACTTTGGAAGCACATGAATCTTCACTATATTCTTGATAAATGCTTCAGCCACTGTTCTGCTAGAGAAATCATGCTTAAGTTGAATAAAATGGGAGAATTTTGTCAAACAGTCAATGATTACCATGATAACCGAGTAGCCATTAGCCGGAGGCAGAGCCATAATAAAGTCCATGGCTATATCCTCCCAAACTTGTGACGGAATTGGTAGTGGTTGTAGCATCCCAACAGGCAACTTGGTATCCACCTTAGCTCGCTGACAAATGGAGCAGGAGAGAACATAACGGCGTATATCGCGCTGCATATTTGGCCAATAAAAGGAAGAACAAATACGCTCAACTGTCTTAGCTATCCCAGCATGATCTCCTAGTGCATCGTCATGCTATTCCTTGAGAATTACTTGAATTAAATTGCTGTTGGCAGGTACCACTACCCGGGCACGCCAAAGAAGTACCCCATTCTTCAAAGAATAATTATGATCACTCAAGGAATTAGTATGGCATTGTCACAGAATCTCTTATAGTGTGGCATCTACTTCAACCTCTTGCTTTAAAATCTTTAACCAATCAGACTTAGGTGTAGACTAAGCCCCAAAATAGCAACATGAAAGAGCGTCAGCAGGGATATTCTCTGGACCTGATTTATACTGAATTTCAAAATCAAAACCCAACAGCTTATGGAGCCACTTGTGTTGCTCAGGTGTATGCAGATCTTCTTCTAGCAAAGACTTGAGACTCTTCTGATAAGTTCAGATCACAAATTTCTTACCAAGCAAATAGTGGCAAAATTTTTCCACGGCTTCAGCAATTGCATAAAACTCCCTGACATATGCTGACTGCCTTTGCATCAACGAGGACAGCTTCTTAGAGAAAAAAACAACGAGGTGTTTACCTTGTGAGAGTACTGCACTTATTCCCATACCCGAAGCATCAGTTTCCAGTTCAAAGGGCAAGTCAAAGTTTTAATACCAAAACAGGTCTTGAAGAGATAGCCACTTTGGGTTTCTCAAAGGCTTGAGCTGCAAGAGAAGTCCATTCAAATGCATCTTTCTTTAATAAATCAGTTAAAGGGCTGCTAAAGAAGCATATCCTTGAATAAATCGGCGATAATATCCAGTCAACCCCAAAAATTCTCGAAGCTGTTTAGGATTAGAAGGTGTTGGCCACTTCGTACTGCATGAACCTTATCCAGGTCCATGTGAACTCCATTCCCTGAGATTGTGTGACCCAAGTAATGCACCGTAGACACCCCAAAAAGACACTTTGAAAATTTTGCAAACAAGCATTCTTGCTGAAGAAGCTACAACACCAGCTTCAAATGATGCAAATGAGCCTCCCATGTTGAGCTATATATTAAAATATCATAAAAAAAACTAGCATGGATTTTCTCAAGTAAGGACGAAAAACATCATTTATAAGGCTTTGAAATGTAGCCGGAGTGTTTGTTAGACCGAAGGGCATGACCAACCATTCGTAGAGGCCTTGGTGGGTCTGGAAAGCCGTCTTAAAGCGATCTTCTGGTTTAACCCAAATTTGATGATATCCAGAACACAAATCCAGCTTTGAAAACACAGTAGCTCCAAACAATTTGTCAAGTAATTCATCTATTGTTGGGATAGGGAAGCTGTCCCTGATTATGATGTTGTTCAAAGCGCGATGATCGGTACAAAAGCGCCATGATCCATCTTTCTTTTTCACCAATAGAATAGAAGATGAAAATGGAGTCTTGCTAGGATGTATAATGCCTTCCTTCAACATATCCTGCACCATAAGTTCAATTTGTGCCTTGTGATTGTGGGGATATCTATAGGTTCTTGCCTTGACAGGTTCAGCACCCTTAACCAACGGAATGACATGATCATGGGTCTTGGAGGAGGTAGGCCCAAAGGTGTATCAAATACAGCAGCATGTGAACATAGTAAGGCTGCCAAGTCAGGTTGCATGCCACTAGGCAATTTCAAGCCACCCTTATCCTCTTGATTAGCATGTTGGACCTGTAATGTAAAGCATTCTGCTATAGCATCAGTATTCACGAATCGTCTAATGTGATGATATTGTGCTTGTATAAGTGTGGGATTTTTGTCACCATAAACTGTGAGAAACTTCCCTTCATGCAATTTGCTATTCGAGGTTGAATAAAGCTATCAGATCTTTCCCTATCTAAAAGAACTTGAATTGGCATTCCATTAATTGAAGTTGTCATTCTAATAGTAGCAGGCCCAGTAGTGTTGTGCATAGCATTATAGGAAAGATGATGCTCCAATACTTGTTCCAATTGTGCCATTGTATCGTCGGAATTTGGAACCTTTACAAGCACGTTCGCAGTTGGAGGATCCTCATCCTGCTCAAATTTCAAAATCATGAGTTGACGATTTGAGCAATGATGAGAAGCCAAAAACCTTTCATCGCACCAGTAACATAACCCTTTGTCATGCCTACTCTGCATTTCTGTGGGATTTAGACGACGAATAAGGGATTTGGTAGGTGGTTGTATTGGATGCTGTGGCGGAGATGGTAACAGGGGTGGCAAGGCACTACACACTGGATCTCGAGGCAGAGCCAGATTTGGAGTTGTAATAGGTGCGCGATAGTCGGTAGGTCTCGTATTGGCTCTCGACACTTAGCAAACTTATCCTCGTAGAGGCGGGCTAAGGTGAGTGCGCACATCAGTGATGGGGGGAACTGAGCCTTAACCTCACGGCGAATCTCTATCGTAATCCACTAATGAAACAATTGCACAAGGCCTCAAGTGGCTCCGTACTAGTATGATTGGCCAGAGACACAAATTCGGCATAATACTCACCTACCGTGGCCGTTTGTTGTAATTTGAATAAGAGTTCCTTGGGTGATTCAAAGAGAGAAGGCCCAAATTCCAGCTCCAGAGCTCTCTTCAATTGGTTCCATAAACGAAACTGAGCTGTGCGCTGAGACATTTGGAACCAAGGGATTGCTGGTCTCGCCATGTGAATTGCAACAATGCCAATTTGCTCTTCCTTTGGTATCCTGAAAAATTGAAGTACTAATCCATAGAAAAGATCCACCCCAATGCATCTGAGCCATCGAATTTGGGAAGATCAAAATTCACCCTCTGATTCAACCCCACATGAGGTTGTTAGTCATCCCCCGAGTTAGAACCATGGGTGTGCTCTTGTGAAGGGGAACGACTGCGAGCCCAATCTTGTAAAAGCTGAGTCAATGATAACTGGCTCTCATCAAATTTGATTTTTGCCGCCTTATTAGCGCGAGCATATTCGACTCTTTTCTCATCGCGTATCGCTTCGATCATATGAAACAAATTCTTGACCTCAACCTCCAAACTTTTCATGGAGTGTTATCGGCGACAGCCATGGCAGAATGAAAGCACCAATTGTAAGGAGGATGAAATATGCGTATATATATATTGATGTGAATTGGTAAGGTGGTACACTGAGTATTCAAAATTCTCAATCAATGTAACAGTAACATATAATTGAGAAGTAATTGGAGGAAGAAATAGAACAAGAAAAATATATTGACAGAAATTATAGAATTAAGGGAATAGTTGTGAAGTCAAGCCATAGAGTCAATTGGGAGTTCTGGATACCTGAAGGGAATGAAAAGAAAGAATTAAGAAGAAAATAAGGAGTTGAGAGAGAGGAAAGCAATTCAGAAATATCGGGGGGGGGGGAGGAGTACCAAGGAGTACCACATCACGCTGCCCTCTCGTAGCCTTCCAAGCGAGTATTTGTAATTCTAATTCTCTCACTTCTTCTTGTTCCTTGATGCAACAGTTCATTCTCTACGTGTCTTTTTGCCGTAACTAACTTTTTCCCAATTAAAATTCTTACATTCACCATTCCATCATTCTACATGTAACACCCTCATATGCTCTTGTTTTTGCTTCACTTACAGCCACTTTTGTCTCTTTCTTAGCCGCCTTATATTTTTTTCAATTATCTACATTGCAGCACAAAGACCACTCTTACTCTCTTTTTGCCTTTATCTTTTCTTATACACCCGCATTCCATCACCAGGACTCCTTGTCTCTTAGTACTATCCCTCTAGATTTACCAAAACTTTCTTTTGTTGTTCTTCTAATAACTTCTGCCATCTCGCTCCGCATCTCCTCTGCGCTTCCATCCCCTTCCCACTTTTCCTCTTATCTTACCCGTCTTAGGAAGCTTCTTTGTTCCTCACCTTTCATCCGCTACCACCTCGTCCTTGGGTTCTCCGTATGATGTCTTTTCCTTAACTTTTACTCAATGCAAAAATCCATGATGAGCATTCTATATTGTGTTGTTAAACTCTCTCCTGAAATAATTTTACAATTAATGCAAAATTTTTGGTCGACTCTCCTCAACAAGAAAAAGTCGATTTGAGAGCTTGTCAGGCCACTCCTATACGTTATAAGACGTTCTTCCCTCTTTTTAAAACATGTATCTGAGATGAAAAAGTCAAAGGTTGAGAAAAAGTCCGAAATAGTTTTATCCTCAGTATTAACCACCCCGAAACCATGGCCTTCGTGAATTCTTCCATACCCAGTCACTTCTCTTCCAACTTGGCCATTTAAATCTCCTCCTAAAAATCTTTTCTCTTAAAGGTATACCTTGGAACAAACTCTCTAAATCCTTCCCAAAGCTTATCTTGTGTTGCTTGTCCGAACCCACATGTGGTGTATAAGCACTAATTACATAAAAAGTACCTCCTTCCACCACAAGTTTAATAGAGATGATCCGATCACCCACCCTCTTGACATCCACTACGTCCTTCTTCTACTGCTTATCCACGATAACACCTACCCCATTCTTATTCTTTACCCTTCCTGTATACCAAAGTTTGAAGCCGGAGGTATCCAACTCCATAGCCTTCGTGCCGACCCATTTTGTTTCTTGTAAGCACATGATGTTAATCTTCTTCCTAGTCATGGTATCCACCACCTTCATGGATTTTTCTGTTAGAGTGCCTATGTTCCATATCCAAATCTCAACGTTTTGTTACTCTGACATTTACCTTTACCTTTTTTCTTTGTGAACTAGCTTATTTACCATCGTCCGTTCACAAAGATGCGGTAACCCTTACTCATTTAACACTACACCCGGACACTGATGCAGCGACTCATGCTCATTTAACACTGTACGCGAGCCATACAACGCATTGCTTCCGATTACCTAACCTTAGCACAATAACGTCTTTGATCCATGTCATGAAGATTCGACTAAGTTTTTATGTTGGCTGTCGAAGGCTTAACACAACTCTCCTCCTTTATCTGGGCTCAGAACCGGCTATGTACCGCAGGTGTAGCATAGTTAGGGTTGGATCTAATTGAAAGAAAAAAAATATAGAAACTTAATTGAAAACTTAGTAAAATTATAAAGACCAAGAAAGCAATTAATCCTTTTAATTTCAATATAATCTCTCGTGTAAGATATGGAGAATAAGGCTAGTTTATACTATAAAAATGAGACTACTGTAATAAGTTTAAATAATGTATATATAATTTGAAAAAAAAAACTTTTTTGGCATTACATACTCATAAACCTTAATTTCTTTCCAATTCATTATGTTTATCTTAGGTTAATAATTTTAGAGAATTATATACTTACATTTTTGTTCACCTTTTTGGGTAACGTTAAACCAAGAAAGGAATACTAAAATCATTTTCTGTATCTGAATTCTTGAACAAGGAAAAAAAATTTTCGATTTACTCTCTACACTTGGCCATTACATTTCTCCTAAAGATCATATTAAGGCAATCTGTGAGAACTTTTTCGAATGAGTTTTCTTCTGTTACTACAACAGTTCGAGCAAAACTAGAAATTTACATAGTTGGAGAAGTTGAAGCTCTTCTCTTACTATACCACATGAGGATATTCTTGAAAAGTTTAAAAACACCTTGCTTGGTGTAGCTCAAATACATTATGTCCCGTAGAATTCGATGCAATCTTCTTTTTCAAATCGTGGATTCAATGGTAGAAGAGATCGTGGAGCAAGATTTGGCCGTGGAGGTAGAAGTTCATGGCAACTGAATTCAAGATAACAGTGGCAGTTGTATAACTGCCTTGAGCATAGATAAAAACTTTCAAGGTTCTTCCTATATTGCTTTTTCTCAAACATACAATTCTGCCTCAGCCCAAAATCCGCCCACCACCATTTTCATTTTTTCATCTATCCAAAGTGATTGTAATCAATTAATAGTCGTCACCACCATTATCATCTACAATTCATAGAATTATGATAATTATTATAAAGTTAAATATTAGAAAAATTGTAGCTGGCTAAATAAATATAAATAATGAAACATGAATATATTTAAGATAATGAACTTGAACCTAGCACCATGATAACTAGATAATATTGGTTCAAATGACACACTACAATTTCTTAAAAGTTTGGTATTATAAGAAACAGAAAGAAATAAGGTCTAAATAATCAGAAATTATTTATTATATTGATTTATTATTAGTGATGAACATATAGTACAGTTAAGGGTGTTCATGGATCGGATCTGATCTGCATATCCGCGGTGTTTATCCAAATTCGATCCGAAAATTACGGATATGGATCCGATCCGCAAGGCTATCGGATCGGATCGGATCTGGTCCGCATACTAATAGGATCGGATTGCGGATTTTGGGTAGGTATTCGCATATCCGCGTATTCGCAAAAATAAAGAAATAAATAAATATTCTTTTTATGTTTTATTTCAACTAATAATTATCATATATGTTGTATTATTTTAATTTATTGTTTAAGAAAAGTATGTTTAATATTATTTTAAGAGTAAACATATTTATAAGAATGAAAAAGATCAATTTTATTGATATTTTTTAAATAAAAATAAGCTTTTAAAAATATTTGTGTTTTGCGGATATATCCGATATCCAATTTGATCCGCAAATGTTCAGATCGGATCGGATCCAAGCTTAAAAACTGCGGATATTGGATCCGATATGATAATTTTAGTGCGGATCGGATCGAAAATTTGGCCATATCTGATCCGATCCGATCCGATCCGCATTCACCCCTAAGTACAATGGAGAGTTGAACATGGGTATGGTAAGCTGTACTTTTCACAGCTGGTCGTAGGGGTGGGCATGGTTTGGATTTTCAAAAAATGAAACTGTAACCACTTTAGAACCAGTTTTGTGGTTCATAAAACCAAACTGGAACCAGATTAAAAAGAGAAAACGGTTTTAAACCGGTTTGAAAAAAAATCAGTTTCAAACCGATTTTAATATTTAACTCCAGTTTTATATATAAACCGGTTTTAAATTCAGTTTTTTAATATCCAAATTTAAAGTTCGGTTGTTTTTTAGAAAATTCAGTTTTAAAACCAGTTTTTAGAAATCTAATTTCCAAAAAACATAATTTTTTAAAAGTAAAATTAATACTAAAGTCTTTTTAAACTATATAGGTTCATTACAACAAAGATTTGGTTCTTTATAAATCTACTAATAATAGCTAATCTATATAACATTTAATCATTCTTAAAACATCAAAAGAATACCATTGAAAAATCTCCCTAAAACAACCACCCCAAAATATCAAAAGATACCAACAAAATCATCAAACAACCACAACCTTTGAAAAAAATATATCTGCATATAAAGCAAGGTACATCACTCAAACATAATCTTCTATATGAGGTACTCCGCATCACAAAAAATAGAAAACAAGATTAAAAATGAAAAACATAACCGAAAAAAGAAGGGAAAAAATGCAAGAAAAGTAATGCTTAAAGATAATTGCAGCTTAATATTACTCCAAGTACTTGGTAGACTCAAATGTAATCCGAATTCAGTCAAATGAACAAACTAATAAAGATCCAAAGCCAGGGAACACAAACAAGGCATCACTTATTTCGGAGAAACAAAGTTAATAAAACAAAGTTAATGTATGACTATGACCCAACACCTTTGTCATTTTGTTAAGTGCAAAGCCAAAAATTTGTGAACTATAAAACACTCCCAAGGATATAAAAGGGTCTCAGCAATGCAAATAAATCTGGGGTTGAGAAAAAAATAAATTAAAAAGGAAAAAGCCAAAAAAGGCGGGTGCCCAAATAAAGTAATTAAGAAAAGAAGTTGAGATCTTTATTGTGAGATATGATTGCTTGATGATTGATTACATTTGAAGGGGATATTGCAAGTCAAAGATGGGTCTCCAAGAGAAGATTGTGACAACGTTAGTACTCTTTACTGTCAAAACACAACCTCAACAACCTTAAAAATATGTATTTAACCTATATCATACCCAAGATCCCCTACAAACCGTAAATGACACTTATATAGAACCATCACCTTTCTAACCGAATCCTAAAATCTTAACCCACTATACTCTCATTTTACCACAAAATATCATAAACTACCCTACCAAAACAGCCTTATCTATCTCACATACTAAAATTTTGTGCTAATTGCTATGAAATAAACTAGAAACAGCAGCCAATGCTATTAACAGTAGAACAAAAATAATTCAAAGTAAAATACTAGAAACAGCAATGCTACTAATAGCAGAACAGAAACAAAAGCCAATACAAATCTCCAAAAACCTTGCTGCATTTGGGTAATTTCAATCTCAAATACCACAGAGTTACAAGGAAAATTTCAAAGTGCATTGCATTCTAGTTTTACAAATCAAGTTCATATTAATAGTGAATGCGTGAATTGAAGCTCATTTGTTTGATAGTTACGTATCATCAAAGATTAATTATTGCCAAATGGCTTCTTTTACATCAGATTCTTTCCTGTGAGAATCAATCAATCAAATATGTATGAGGTTATTTGCCAGCACCAAACAACTTATTACGTAATTATCAACTGATTAAAAAAATTAAATACGAAAGAAGCAAGAGCAGAGGCCAATGGAAAGTAAAAGAACCAGAAGCCCACACTTGTAACGACGAGTCAGCGACGGTGAAACCAAAGGATGACGACGGCAAACGAGAAAGAAGAAGACCAAAGGCAGAAGAAGAGAAACAGAGGTGAGGCTGTTGAACGGTTGAAGGAGACAACACGGCGCCGGTGCCAGATGCCTGCTCTAGTGCCGGCTGTGGCGGAGACTACATGGTTGAGGGAGAAGAACCGAAGGAGAAGATGACTGGATTTGTGTGTGTGAAGTGTAAACTGTGAACTAGTTTTGTGGTTCACCGAATCGATTTAGAGGTCGAGTTCGACACATTTTATTTTTAATATTGGGTTAAAAATGGTGATTTTCTAAATTGTGATCTACTGTGGTATTTTTCTAAAATGTGGGATGATTTAATTTACGGAGTACAAATCGGACCGTCTGATTTTTAAGAGATACAGAAATCGGACCGTTCGATTTTTAGGTACAAAAATCAGACCGTCCGATTTGTGTACTCCAAATTTTTTAATTTTTTAAACACAAATCGGTGGGTCCGATTTGTGTACCCCAAATTTTTAAAATTTTTAAACACAAATCGGAGGGTCCGATTTGTGTACCTCCTATAGTTTAAAAAAACACCAAAAATGATCACGTTATGATATAACACTCATCCTACTTCCATATCCAAATTTTTTAGCCCGAGTTCGAGTCTCACTCTTAACTTTGGTAAAAAAAAATACTTTGTATAAAAGTGTGATTTATTTATTTGGCCACACTCTAAATAAAAATAGTATTTTTATGATTTATAAAAATCTAACTATATAATTCATCATCCACGGATTAAAAAAATAATTTTCACATGAAGACAATTATAAAATCTTCATTTGGAGAACCATCTATAAAATAATTACTAATGAAATTTTTATCATACAAATATTTCTAGTGCACAAGAGCCGAACAATCGTTTCTGGAATCGGACTACTATAACAAAATCTATATTTCTTTGGTCCTAGTTCTAACTAGCAAGCCGGCCCAAACCTTAAATAAGGTGGATTGGTTCCTGTATCCGTGTCGCCGTTGTTGCTCATGGCCCTAATATACTCCAACAGTCCAATCCCAGTCTCACTATCAAATACATTTCTTTCTCCAGCATCACTCCTATCTCTTCATTGCAACTGCTATTATGTCTTCTTTCAATCGCCGCCTTTGTCAGTTCTCTCCACCTATTTGCTCTCTCCATATCATGCTTTCTTATTCAATACTGATGACTTGATCTCTTAAGAATATGCATTAGTTCAAGTTTTTATATTTTTATTTTATTAGATTGATTATGGTTTTTCCTCTTTATGAGGTGACAATACAGTGTGTGAGTAAGCTTCATTAAATTTAGGGAGAGCTCTTTAATAGTCGTAATTTGCTTGTGTATAATTAAATCTTGTTATTTTTTGAAAAAATGAACCAATTAACATTCTGGACCGCTAATTTGCTTTTGTTTTGCTTGTGATTTGAATTTAATTAAAGACAAATGGAAGGAGATAGGACTTAGTTTACTTCTGTTTTACTTGCCATTTAGGTTCACTAATCCATCCTCATCAAACACAATGTAGTAAGTGCCATGCACATGATTGTTCAAAGTTAAATTGCAATGACTAACACCACCTACTGCTACTAGAAATCCAAACCAAGAAAGGAATTCGAGTAATTCCAGGCCCATGAAAGCATGGATTAGGAAACTTGGAATTAATGTGAGTCAAATTTTATGATAAAGGATAATGAGAGTTGAAATTGTTAACAGTAGAGCTACGGTAGATTAATTGCAAGCACATGAAAGCATGGATTAGGGAGTATGGTTGAATTCAATGTTCTAGATGAATTCAAACCATAAAGTATGGAACTTATTTTTTGCAAACATCAACTTCCTATGGATGAGCTTGAGGTTTTCATGCTTTTTTCATCATTGACATATATGATGGAAGATAGCAACCTCATGTCCGGTGGCGGCTCAGATGAAGTAGCCATTGGTGAAGCTCTGCCCCCTTTTCTTCCCTTCTCTTTGCTCCTAGTCTCTTATTCCACTGTTTTTCAATTTTCTTCTTCCGTCTTTATTCTTGTTTTTAAGCTGATGTGATATTGTGCAAGTCACACAGAATCGGTTTTCGATTCTCTCATATTGTATTCATTTTCTGTAATGTTTGTGAATTGAAACGTTGCAGAGATGACTTTGTGTATACCCAATATATGTTGTGATTGTGTGAATGGCAATGGAGTGTTTGTGTGTGATAATTGTGATGGTTGAGTAAATAGAAGTGTGTAAATGACAATGAAGTGTTTGCTTGTGATAATGTTGATGCTTGGGTACATGTAAAATGTTCGATGTAGAAAAAATAGGTAACAATAAAGAAGGAGTGAATTGGATTCTTTTCCTCAAAAGAAAGTTTTCCTCTTCTGTTGAGTGATTACTATTTTTTGTAGGTAAAGTTTGAATCAATGATACATATGTAGCAGCGAAGATTTTCAACAATAGATTGTCCAAATTTCAAACACACTTCTTGATTCTTTGAATTTACATTTATTCTCTTTGAATTAACAGGTGCTTTAATTAACTTTTGAAATTACCATATGTCATCAGCACATGGTAAGTAACGCCTATATTTGAAGCACATGCAAACAAGTGAGACCAATTCCTATAGCTACAGGAAAGCAAACAAAAGCATCAGAAAGAAGGATATTGTGACACGTGGAGCAATATGCTGGATTTAAAGGAAAATAAAAATGATAAAAAAGAAAAGAGAAACTAGATGGCCTTTATGTAAGAACCGAGCTTAATTACTCATTTAATTAAGTAAATAATATTGCCCAAATTAGGCCCCGAAAAGTTAGAGTGAGAATTTGAGGATTTAAATGTGATTTTTGGACTCAGTAAGTCTTTCTGAGTCAGAAAATGTATTTTCTGCGAAAAACCGTAAAAAATTATGAACCGGCAGTTAAACCGGTTGAATCGGTTCAAGTCTGCCCGGTACTGCGCGAGAAAAAGTGAGAACAGTCAAGAACCTTAGAAAAATATTAGAAGTCAAAAACCGGGCGTTAGTTTTAAAGGTTTGGCTCAAAGTTGGGCCAAACGGGATAAAAACGCTAACGGGTTGGACCGGGTCCAAGTTGGCCCAAGCCTAACATATAAATAGGTTCATAAGTGAACCCATTTCAGCATAACACACAAACAAACACACTCACACAGCTGAAAAAGGGGAAGAGGAGAAACCCCCATAGTTACTATTCATTGTTAACTTCACAAGCTCATATCTTGAGCTACGGAGCTCCGATCGCCGCACCGTTTGCGGCTACGCGTTTCTTGTGAAGAGCTCTACAAGACCCATACAATAAAATGGTAAGGAAAGCTCGAATCCCTCGTAGTTATTCTCTTCAAAATTTCGAGTTTAGGGCTTTTGATTAAGTAAGATTTTGTGATTTTTGGGTGTTTAAGTTCACTCTAATCCTTGCTTAGCATTGGGTTTTGGCTACCAAAACTATTGGACAAGGTAAGATGCAGTGAACCATTGTGAGATTATGTTTATTTTGAGCCCTAGGTTGATTTTTGTGGTGGTTTATGCATATATAGCTTGATTATTATGAGTTTGGAGGCCTTTGGTGATTGTTGGTGGCTTTGATTGTGTTGGAAAGCTTGTTGGTGATCAATGTTGTGCTTATTTTGGGTGAAGGACATATAGAAAATCGGCCAATGTATGGTTTCGGATTTCTCTATGTAGTATATAATATTCATGGACACTTAGGCTAGTGACCTATAGAATAGGTTTGAATTTAAAATGGTTGATGAGTTGTTGAATGTTGATGTATGATGATTTATGTTGGGTTGATGGATTTTGAGTTCAATTATGATGATTTATCATGATATGATGATGATGAATAATTGTGTGGATTTGAAAAGTGGGTTGGTATGATAGATGTAATGTTGAGGTTGATGAAATGATAAATTTGAATGTGGATTGTTCGGGAGTGTTATATAATTGATGTTGAGATTGAGAATGATGAAATGTGAAGGGATATGTGGTAAGATTGGGGTAATATGACACAAAGAGTAGATTTTGATGAAAAATGGAGTTGGAATGGTTTGGTATGGTTTGGGTTGTGGTTTACAAGAAATTGTGAAAGTTGTGGATTTTGGTAAAAGTTAATTTTTGGTGAACTTTGTCTGATCATAATTTATGCCTCAGTTTTCAAAATCTGTTGAAACTGGTTTAGAATTAAAGTTTATTGAAAACTCTTCAATTCGATATAAAGTTTGTAAAATTTGAAATTTTGTGGAGGAAGTTATGATCATTCAAAGATTGGTGTAAAAATCTGAAATTCTACAAAGTTGCAGAATTTTGTGATTTCTGGTATGTGCGCACGCACACCCCTGTGAAAATTTAAATCTATGCACATGCACAGACCTGTGCGTACGCACACGCAGAGGGAGGCTTCCTGTTTGCAGCGCTAGCACAGCTTGTGCGTGCACATACCCAATAAGGAATTACAACCTGTGCGTACGCATAGCCCTATGCGCACGCACACGTTGGGAAGGTCAGCCTGTTGAAGGTGCTAGCACAGGTTGTGCGAGCGAACAGACAATGTGAATTTTGGCACCTGTGCATACGCACACATTTTAAAACTTCTTCAGAGCGTGCGTGCGCACACCCCTGTGCATACGCACACGCCCTGTTTCTCAAATTTTAACTTTGTTTTCAACTATTCCACCTTTCCAACAAAATTGTAAGCTTCTGTGACACCAATTTAAGACTATTGGGCCTAGTTTTGGGCATTTTTAAAAATGGGAAATAATTTAAGGGTTTTAATTGATATTCTTATGAGAAATTAGAAAACGGAGGATTAGGTTTCGGGTATACTGAGGATGGTTTGATGGCATGTGAAGAATGATTGATATATGAGATGAGAACTAATGAACTAATGTGTTCGGAACTGAAATGTTGATTTGACAGTGGTGACGAGTCGAGGACTCAAATGTGCAATGATGAGTCGTCAATGAATTGAAAATGTTTTCTGAAAAACCATTGAACTATTGTTTTATATTGAGAATATGAGACGCTATGCGCCTGGCAGGGACGGCGGTTGGATCCCGCCTGTCGAGGTAGCGGCGGCGGCGTAAGGGTGGTAGTTCGTCTCGCTTGCGTTGAGATGTGAGGTCTGTGGCAAGAGTATCCCGCTCGCATCCGTTCGGATGAATAGAGCGTGCAGGCACAAAACCACGGGACAGTGATCCGAGCACTATATTTCGGGGGTTCCCAATGATGATTCTGAAGAGCGACATCTCCATGGAGATATGTCGGGTTGGCAGTTGAACCGACAATGTGATATCACATCCAATTGGACAGGCATTCATCATGTGCATTTTCTATCTGTTTGTCTGCTTTGTCGACTTGTAATTGTATGCCTAATTGAATAACATGCCTATTTGCTTACTTGAACTACTTGCCTTATATGCTTCTACTTGTGTTTTACTTGCATTGTATATAATTGTGATTTCTACTGGGATTGAGGAGGTTCAGAAAGCGGTGGCGATGGGATCGCATGGAGGATAGGTTGGTGAAGACTGTGGGACAGCGGTATTTGGGTAGAATAGAAATCCCCTAAGATAGATTACCCTGTTTATTTATGTTAAGATTTGTATATATGCTTTACTATTTTAGTATGCCTTAAGATGGAATCTTATAATGGATATGGAGTCTAGGATTGCCTTTGGCATCCCGGTGCCTTATATCCTATATCACTGGGTACTGTTACCAAACTAAGTACCTCCGGTCCTCATACCATATTTTTGTTGTGTTTTTCAGATGCAGGTCGTAACCCATCTCGGTGAGTTGCTTTGGATGGTGATAGAAGCAGAGGATCCTGTTACTCTTGGAGTCTTTTTGAGTTATTTTGTTTACACATCTCTCACTTTTGTATTTTGTTTTGCCAAGAGGTATGTATTGAGAGAGCAAAACTTGTATAAGTCTTTTTAAACTTCTGATTTGGTTTTATTTGTATATACAGCTAACTGGCTTAAACTCCGCAAGTCGTGGCTAGATTTTTATGATATTATACTATTATCTCTTGTTATATATATACCTTGTGCTTTAAGTTAGTAGCTTCGTTAGCACGTTTTGCGCTTTTTAAATCCTGTTTTTGAGCTATATCATTCATCAGGGTTCTAGGTTATATTAATTCTTTCTATATATTATATGTATGAGCTTAGAACTGTCGTAACCTTTGATTAACCTTTGCTTTATGACGCGAGGTAAAGCTTAAGCTAATTAGGGTGTTACACTTTATAGCGGGAACTTTTGGGCCCAGATACTATTAGTTTTCTAATCCAACTCTGCTTCCACTTGTTTTCTGTCTCACCCCACCATAGATCTCATCACAACTCCATCTCTCAACCTTGAGCAATTGAGCCTTCAAGCCTTCACCATTGCTGTTGTCGTTAGTTCTGCAGGTGGCATTTGTCCCTCAGCCATCACAACCTCACTTCCTTCCTGTATATTTTATTTTATTTTATTTTTTGATAGTATGAGGCTTAATTTCCTAATTCTAATTGTGTATAATGAGAATAATAGATTATGTAATTGTTGCTTCTAAAATTGTTATTTATTTATTTGATAATATCTCTTTTATTTTGTAACTTCTTACTCTCTTGGGACTACAGTCGTGTATGCGTCAAGCTCATTAGGTATAGACATCCTGGAATGGTTCTTCCTTTCACAAGATACATTCCATTGCACAACCGTTTGGTCAGAAAGGCTTTAACTTTGTCGAGATTTTTTCCTGGGCATTTCAATCCCATTTTGCAAAAAAATTCCACTTCTAGTAGTAGTGACTGTGAAAGATTACCATGGAAATGTTCTACCCAAGCAATTCTACTAGGGAAGCTCAAAACTACTTTGAGAGAGCATCAGATGCTTGAAGGATGGGAATCTTCAAGATTTTAGGACACTGTATGGGTACCCTGAGGTTTGGTTTCTAAACCAACTCATTGTTCAGTTGTCTTATTCCTCTAATTATTCTTGGACGAGAAAAGCTTTTGATTTGGTTTTGCAGGTCGTTAAAGAGGAGAATAATTCTGGTTTGGTTCATGTTGATACGTTAACCAAACTTGCACTTTTTTTGGCAAGGTTGCAAATTTCAACCTCTCAGCGGTAGTTCTTAGATTGATGTTGGATAAGGGGTGTGTGCCCCCTATACATTTGTTGTGCTCGGTCTTCTTGCACCTTGTGAAGAAAAAGATTGGAGCATATATTGTATGGAATTATTTGTCTCAGGTTTGTGACTTTTACATTTGTTCTTGATGCTTGTGTGAGGTTTAATTTACACTTGAAGGGCTTGTTGCTCATTGAATTAATGGCACTAACTGGGACAGTAGTTGATGCACACATCGTTGTAATAGTTTCACAGATTCTAGAGATGAATGGTTTAAAAGATAAAATGAGGGAACTAAAAGATCATATTGACAGTGTACCAGCTGCTTTCATTCACCTCTATCGACAATTCTGTGATAGTTTATTGAGCTTGCACTTCAAATTTAATGACATTGATGATGTTGCTAAGCTTGTTTTTTATATGAATAGTTTATAGAATTGTCATGATAATAAAGAAAAATAGGTAAGATCTTCAAAAGCCTTGCTCTACTGCAATTGGATCACGTAACCTTAGGGATGGATTAAAGATACATATTGAGCCTGAGCTGCTGTAGAATGATTCTGTTGTTAAACCTGAAGGTAGACAAGACCTGATCTTTTATACCGGTCAAAAACTTGGTCTCAGCAACAGAGCACTGGCGAAATTCATTACCGGTTACAAGAAAGATGGGAGGATTAGTGAACTTTCAAAGCTCTTACTTGGCGTTCAATTGGAACTATATTCAGTAGTAGGATCTAGTTTGTGTTCTGATGTAATTGGTGCTTGCATTCACTTTAGATGGCTTTAATCTGCTCATGATATTTTGGATGATGCAGAGGCTACTGGATATGGACTGGGATACATATATGTTACTCTTGTCAGCATATTGTAGGCCCAAAATGCAAAAAATTGCAAATGCATTGCTAAAACAAATGACAAGGGTTCATTTGGATAATGAATTGGCTGATGATACTATCGACAAACACTTTCACTATGTGGAAACATCAGATTCACTTGGTAAATCAAATTTGGTCGTCACTTTGGTTCAAATATTGAAAGATAAAGATCGGATTTATCCTTTGGTGTATGAGTTTAATTCTTCCATCCACTTCTTTTGCATGGCGAGAATGATGGAAGATGCACTAAAGGTGTATAGAAGAATGGTTGAAATGAACATTCAGCCCACTATTCAGACTTTTGCTTATCTGCTACGTGGATATTCATCTCTTGGTATGTATTGCGAAATCACAATCTTGTGGGGAGAGATTAAGAGATTCACAAAGGGTTGTGGTTTTTCGGCAAATAGAGATGTATACTAGTTACTACTAATAAACTTTCTTCGCGGTGGATACTTTGAGCAATTGATTGAAGTCATTGGCCATATGAGAGACCAAAACATGTATGCTGATAAGTTGATGTACAAAGTTCAGTTCTTAAGACTTCACAAAAATCTTTATAAAGATTTTAAAAGCATCAGATGCAAGAACAGAAGCACAACTCAAAAGGCTTGAGCATGTTCAATAGTTCAAAAAATGGGTGTGTTCCGAGGGTTACCTGAAACTGGAGGTCGATCTCGGATGAGATCCTTGGTACTGGTTGGGGATGACGTGTCCGGCTGGCTGGTGGCGGCCGGGGCTGTTGTGTCCGACTTGTTGGACTTGCTGCACTGCTGATCCTTGGCCACCGGAGGGTGGGGGGTACCTGCAAGAGACTCCGATGCTTAAATTAGCACGGGTATTAAGTAGGTTTTTTGTAGAATCAGAGTATGAGTTATACCTGGGTGCTCTAGTGTATTTATAGTAGTGTGGGCTGACCTTTTTGATAAGATAAGTTAGTTATCTTATCTTATCTTATCCTGTTTTGGATGAAGTCAGCTTATCTTCAAGGGAACCGCCTTTATCTCCATAGGCTGGGATTGCCTTTGGATTTGGGTCGTGTTCCTCTATTTGGGCCCTTTATTGGGCTTTCCTGTCGATATGGCCGAGCTCTTTTAGAAGAGGTCGGGTAGTCTGACCTGAAGAGGTCGGTCGCTGTGTCGCCGATCATCCCGGGTCAGATAGCTCGACCCAGGGTATGAACAGTGCCCCTGCTTGAGCTCGGTCTTCTTTTGAGGTTGAGTTCTTTGACTTCAGTCTAGTGAGGCCGAACTCAAGCATTTTGTCGATTCCTTTGAAACAGCTTTTGAATGTAGAACGTTTCCTCTAAAAGCGCGCGCTTTTATATCGGCGCTTTGGGAACGTGCAAGGGTTTAATGCTTTCATTAATTTTGTCATTAATTTCCCCGTTTCCCTTTGGCTCTTTCATTTTGATTTTGAAAACCCCTAAAACGGTTTCTCTCCTTCGCCCTTTTCGTAACTTTTTTCTCTGCTCTTTTCGCTCTCTGTTTTTCATTTTGTTCTTCTGCTTCCTTGCGTTGCGGCGTTGCTTGGTGATTTTCTTGGGCAGCTTTTATTTTTGTACTTCCGTCTTTCTCCTCGAAGCTTCTCATCGTCTCCAGGTTAGTCCCGTTTCATATATTCTCCTTGTTTTGCTTTGATTTTGACCCTTTCTTTAGAGAAAGTTTGGATCTTTTGTTTTGTTATGCCCTATTATTCTGGGAGTTTCTTCATTTTCTGCATGGTCCTTTTTTGCCTTTGCTTAATGCTTTTAGGGTTTTGCATGTTCTTTGTTGTTTCCGTTCTGGTGCCGTTTATCCAGAAAAAACTCGTATCTATTTCTTGCTTTATTTGATGGTTGCCTTGCCTGATTCTGAAAAAGTTCGCACCTTTGATGGTTTCTTCTTGGCGTACTTGATTTTGGGAATGCTTTTGCTGATAGATTGTGATGACTTTTTCTTTTGACACTACTTGCTGTTTAAAGTTCTTTTCTTTTTTGAAAAATGCTGGGGTGGGAGCTGTAGATTTTCCTAGAATCCTTGCTTTATTACTGCCTCCAAAGGATGCCCCAAGATTTTGGTTTGAGTCTTGGGGTTTTCCTTTTCTGTGTGTTTGCCTGTATCGTATTGAGTTGTTTTCTCCCTTGTCCGAGATGTTTTTAGTAATCCCATCTTCTTTTCTTACTTGTAGGATTAGTTGGCCTCATGTCTTCTCGCAATAACATTATAGAGATGTCTTCCAGAGTTCCCGAGGGGATGTCCGATTGGCTGGACTCCCTTGTTTTGTTGTGTGTTTCTATTGTGGATGCTGAATTTTGCACAGAGCTGAGGAAGCGCCATAGGATTTGTGGTAACAGTGCCCGCGAGGGTGATTATGAGCTTGTTGCTCCTGATTCCGATGAGAGAGTTTGTTTTTCGACTTCTGTCGAGGGGAGCGTCCCTCCTTCTATGCTTATGAATACTTCTTCAGCCAGTTAAACGTTACTTTCCCTTTTACTGCTTTTGAAACTGACTTGTTGTGGTCCTGTAACATTGCTCTGTCCCAGCTTCATCCGAACTCCTGGGGTTTTATCAAAATATTTCAACTTCTTTGCCAGGAGTTGGACATAACACCTTCTGAAACTCTTTTCCTTTATCTTTTTGTCTTCGGCCAAACCTGGAGGTTCCTCCAGAAAGAAAGCTTCCTGGGTTTCTTTCAGGTCGGCCCAGGGGCATAAAGTTTTTGCCATGTATGACGAGTCGTTTAAAGATTTTAAGAACTATTTCTTCCGAGTCCGTGCCATTGAGGGGGTTCGCCCCTTTTTTCTTGATGAAAATGATGAGCCTGCTTTTCCTCTGGAGTGGCAAAAGAATGTAAGAGTGCCACGTTACACATGGAAAATGCTTAGTGAGGTTAAGCGGGCCTTTGTAGTTGTTCTCGAAGATTTGTGGGGGAAGCCTCCCCATCTGGACACGAAGAGATTTTTGAGTGATCCCTCTTTGGTTCGGGCTGCTTTGGGTACTGTCTGATTTGTTTTTATACTTGCTCCCGAGATTTGTTTCTCCTGTGTTGTAACTTGTCTTTGTTTTTTGTGTTTTTCAGAGATGTCGAAGAATAATGATTCTATGAGAGCCTATAAGAAGGCGAAGAAGGCGACCGCTGCTTTAAACATCTCGGCCAAGGCGGCCAGAGAGGGATCTTCTCAGCCTCTAGTTAAACCTCCTATACCGAGTTCTCCCGGGCCAAGGAGAGCAATTCCTACTCCCCGGGTCTGTTTGGTCGATCCTCCACAATCTTCTGTTGCAGCTTCCGGTGCCCCTCCTAGTAAAAAGCAAAGAATAACTGAGCCTTTCAACCTTGATGCTCCTGACTTTGATACGGTTGAGTTTGTAGATCAACAAGTCGGCCCTTATGGTGTTCTTCCTATGGACGACGTGTCGCTTCTTCATCATTTTGATTATATCACCTGGAGTGGTATTAAGTTGGCACACATGGGGGCGGCCCTATATCGAACTGCTCAAAGTCTTCCTCTCCATGCTACTAAAGCTTTTATGGAGGAGGCCAAACAGGAATTTGATCGGATGAAGGACTTGAAGGAGGAGCTTGAAGTAAGGGTGGCCAAGTTGGAGAAAGACTTGGAGAATTAAAAGGCTAGTTCTACTTCTCTGGCTGGTTCTCTGAGACTGGCCGAGGACACGGCTATGCGGCATAAGGACAGTTATTTGACGTCTTACCGGGAGGTGTTGCGTCTGAAAGAGGAGTTGGAGAATGCCCGGGCTAATTATTCCGAACTCCAAGGTCATCTTGTTGGCAGTGTAACTGCTGCCTATGAGAACTTGAGGGAACAAGTTCGGGTTATTGCTCCCGAGGCCGACCTAACCCTCTTTAGCTTGGAGAACGTTGTCAGGGATGGCAAGGGTGTCCCTGATGACGAGGATGAGGATGACGTCGATGCTCCCCCTGTAGCCTCTACCAAGGTGTCGACTTCTGCTGTCCCTGCCGAGGTTGGTCCTCCCGCTTCTGACCCCGACTGCCAGATCTTGAACCGAGATGACGGTACTGTAGATGCCGTTCCTCTCCAGACTCGGCCCCCGTCTCCTCGGCCTGATGCTGCTAAAAAATCTTCTGACCCTTAGTTTTAGCTTTATTTTGGATATGTAGTTGGCCCGGCTTGTGGGCTTTTTTAAACTCTTTATGTTTTGTTAATTGCTGACACTTTCCCGTTGCTTGCCTAGCAACTTTTGTTTTTTATGAAAAATAAATGGTAGCATGCTTTAGCTTTTTTGAGATAGGTTTTGGTGGCCTCCGAGGCTTTTATAACCTTGTGGATGATATCGCGCTTTTTGTGCTTGACTTGGTATCTCTTTTTGGATTGCTTTGTACTTTGTATCTTGAATCCTTTGTGGTTGTGACTAGGTAGGTCTAACTTGATTTTTGGTTCGTTCTCGCTCCGGCTTGTATTTCTGACGATTTGTAACCGATTTCTTCAAGTTAGTCCTCCGAGTTGTTTAAACCAGTCCTTTTCTAAGTTATTTTTGTAATCCCTTTCCTGGATCTTTGTCGGATATCTTCCCGGGATTACTTTCATAACTTTCCAGTTGTAGGAGTCCGACCTGGTTATATCGGTCTCCTTTAAGTTATTTGTAGTCCTCTTTCTTGGATCTTTGTCAGATCTCTTTTAGGGACTATTTTGATAACTTTTAAGTAGTAGGAGTCCGCTTGGTTATATCGGTCCCCTTTAAGTTATTTTTAGTCCTCTTTCTTGGATCTTTGTCAGATCTCTTTCAGGGACTACTTTGATAACTTTTAAGTAGTAGGAGTCCGACTTGGTTATATCGGTCTCCTTTAAGTTATTTGTAGTCCCCTTTCTTGGATCTTTGTCAGATCTCTTTCAGGGACTACTTTGATAACTTTTAAGTAGTAGGAGTCCGACTTGGTTATATCGGTCTCCTTTAAGTTATTTGTAGTCCTCTTTCTTGGATCTTTGTCAGATCTCTTTCAGGGACTACTTTGATAACTTTTAAGTAGTAGGAGTCCGACTTGGTTATATCGGTCTCCTTTAAATTATTTGTAGTCCTCTTTCTTGGATCTTTGTCAGATCTCTTTCAGGGACTACTTTGATAACTTTTAAGTAGTAGGAGTCCGACTTGGTTATATCGGTCTCCTTTAAGTTATTTGTAGTCCTCTTTCTTGGATCTTTGTCAGATCTCTTTCAGGGACTACTTTGATAACTTTTAAGTAGTAGGAGTCCGACTTGGTTATATCGGTCTCCTTTAAGTTATTTGTAGTCATCTTTCTTGGATCTTTGTCAGATCTCTTTCAGGGACTACTTTGATAACTTCTCATTTTGGGCTGACTTTGTCATGTCGAGCCCTTCTAAGTTAAAGTAATCCTCTTTAATAGGGTTGGCCAGACCTCTTTCCAGGGTTTACTTATAACTTGGGTTGACTTGGTCCAACTTCTCAACGTCGGCCAGTCTTTAAGTTATTATTTTAGCAATCCGTAAGACCTCGTCAGGTTCTTTTTTGGATCACTTTCGATAACTTCTTACATTATTCTGTGTTCATCTTTGCCGATTTGTAGAAAGTGGTTGTCATCTCTAGATCGTCCTTTGGGTGAATCGCGTTTTCACCTTTATCGGACGGTTGTCTTTATCGTGATCGTGCAGTGAAATTGTTTTTCACTTTCTGCCGATCTGTTGCTTTATAATCGGACGATGAATGCTTCAGATTAATGTGTCTTGAAATCTTTGTAGAATATCTAAAATATATTTTATTTAAAGGAAAAGTGCAAATATATACATATGGGGTTGTCTGAGTCTCAACTTGGTGCCTCATTAAAAAACCTTTTCAGGAAAAAGAGTGCATCCAATGATGAGATCTTTTATCTTTTCTAACTGTAGTACCTTCTGAGGTTGCAGGCATGCCATGACCTGGGAAGCTCTCGTCCATCGAGTTCAGACAGCCTGTAGTAGCCCTTTCCAAGTACTTCTACAATTCGGTAGGGTCCTTTCCAGTTTGCTGCCAGCTTTCCCTCTCCTGGTCGAGTTGTTCCGATATTATTTCGGATTAGGATGATATCATTTTCTGTGAAATTTTTCGGCACTACCCTTTGATTATATCTGGAAGCCATTTGGTGTTTTAGAGCTTCTTCCCTTATCCGAGCTCTTTCTTGGATTTCGGGTAACAAGTCGAGCTCTTCTCTCTGAAGTTGGAAGTTTGCTTCCTCATTGTAGTGAACTACTCTAGGCGACCCTTCCTCAATCTCTATTGGAATCATCGCCTCTGTTTCGTATGCTAATCGGAAGGGGGATTCCTTCGTGGTGGAATGTGGCGTTGTTTGATATGCCCACAGGACCTGTGGGAGCTCTTCTGCCCAGGCTCCCTTTGCATCTTGTAATCTTCGTTTTAATCCAGCCAATATGACTTTGTTAGCAGCTTCGGCCTGCCCATTGGCTTGTGGATGTTCGACGGAGGTGTACTGGTGCTTTATATTCAAGTCGGCTACTAGTTTTCTGAAGCCTGCATCTGTGAATTGGGTGCCATTGTCTGTGGTTATTGAATATGGAACCCCAAACCTTGTGACAATGTTTCGATATAAGAATTTCCGGCTTCTTTGAGCGGTGGCATTGGCTAGGGGCTCTGCCTCGATCCACTTTGTAAAGTAATCTACTCCCACTATGAGAAATTTAACTTGTCCTGATCCCTGTGGGAAAGGGCCGAGAAGATCGAGTCCCCATTTTGCAAACGGCCAAGGCGAAGTCACGCTGATGAGCTCCTCTGGCGGGGCGATGTGAAAGTTGGCATGTTTTTGACATGGTGGACATGTCTTTACAAATTATGTGGCTTCTTTCTGTAAAGTTGGCCAATAAAATCCTGCCCGGAGTACTTTTTTGGCGAGAGCTCGTGCTCCGAGATGATTGCCACAAATGCCGCCGTGTATTTCTTCTAGCACTTCCTTTGTGTTAGAGGTCGGCACGCATTTTAGTAAAGGTATTGTGATTCCTCTTTTGTACAGAATGTTGTTTATGATGGTGTAGTACTGTGCCTCCCTTTTTAACTTCTTTGCCTCCTTTTCTTCTGCGGGGAGTGTTCCTTCTTTGAGGTAGTTAATTATGGGGGTCATCCATTCTTGGTCCTGACTTGTTATGGCCAGGACTTTTTCCTCTTCCGAGATTGACGGGTTTTGCAACATTTCCTGGATGAGGCTTCTATTGTTGCCCCCTGGTTTGGTGCTGGCTAGTTTTGAGAGTGCATCAGCTCGGGCATTTTGTTCGCGGGGTATGTGGCAGATCTTATATTCCCCAATTTGTCCGAGTAGTTCCTTGGTTTTATCCAAATATTTTTTCATGGTGGGGTCTTTAGCTTGGTAGCTCCCTGTTATTTGTGATGTGACCACTTGTGAATCGCTGTAAATGTTGAGTTTTTGAGCTCCGACCTCTTTAGCCAGCTTCAAACCAGCTAATAATACTTCATATTCCGCTTGGTTATTGGAGGCCGGGAACCCAAACTTGAGGGAGAGCTCAACTTGGGTTCCTTGGTTGCTTTCTATTATCACGCCTACGCTGCTTCCAGTTTTATTTGAGGAACCGTCCATGTAGAGATTCCATTCTGTGGGAGTTTCCAGGGTATCTGTGAATTCTGCGATGAAGTCGGCCAGATACTGTGATTTGATGGCCGTCCGAGCTTCATATTGGAGGTCGAATTCTGACAACTCGACTGCCCATCGTAGAATTCTGCCTGTTAAATCTGTTTTTTGCAATATTCCTTTTATGGGCTGGTTAGTTCTAACCTTAATGGTGTGAGCCTGGAAGTACGGGCGGAGTCGTCGAGATGTTAGGATGAGAGTATAGGCAAATTTTTCTATTTTCTGGTAGTTCAGCTCGGATCCCTGTAGTGCTTTGCTAATGAAGTAGACGGGTTGTTGCCCATTTTCGTCTTCTCTGACTAGTGCTGAGGCTATCGCTCGGCTTCCTACTGCGAGATATAATATGAGTGGTTCTCCTTTTCGTGGTCGAGATAGGATAGGTGGCCGTCCTAAGAACTCCTTGAAGTCTCGGAAAGCTTGCTCACATTCTGTCGTCCATTCGAACTGTTTTCCCTTTCTTAAAGTAGCATAGAAGGGGAGGGATCTTATCGCAGCTACTGCTAAGAATCGGGATAGGGCGGCCAGTCTCCCGTTGAGTTGTTGTACTTCTTTGACACAGGTTGGGCTCTTCATGTTGAGTATAGCTTGACATTTGTCTGGGTTTGCTTCAATTCCCCTTTGTGTGAGCATGAAGCCCAAGAATTTGCCTGCTTCAACTGCGAAGGTGCATTTTGCGGGGTTGAGTCGCATGTTATGCTTCCTTATAGTGTCAAACACTTGAGCCAGGTCGGACAATAATGTATCTTCGCTTTGTGTTTTTATCAACATGTCGTCCACATAGACTTCCATGGTTTTTCCGATGTGATCTGAGAAGACTTTATTCATTAGCCTTTGATAAGTAGCTCCCGCGTTCTTGAGACCGAAAGGCATCACGATGTAGCAGTAGTTCGCCTTTGGTGTTAAGAATGAGGTCTTTTCTTGATCTGGTGGATACATGGGGATTTGGTTGTATCCCGAATAGGCGTCCATAAACGAGAGGTATCTATATCCGGAGGAAGCATCTACCAGAGCGTCAATACTTGGGAGTGGGTATGGATCTTTTGGGCAGGCTTTGTTGAGATCGGTGTAATCGGTACACATGCGCCACTTCCCGTTTGATTTTTTCACCAAGACGACGTTGGCTAGCCATAGTGGGTACTTGACTTCTCTTATGAATCCTGCCTCCAGTAACGTTTTTACTTGTTCTTCCACAGCCTGGGATCATTCTGGTCCGAGTTTTCTTCGCTTCTGCTGCACCGGCCGCGATCCTGGATAGACCGCCAACTTGTGGCACATTAGCTTAGGGTCTATGCCTGGCATGTCTGTGGCTTTCCATGCGAAGAGGTCGACATTATCTCGTAAGAATTGTATCAGTAATTCTTTTGAGTCTCCTCTTAGGACCGTGCCAATAGTAGTCGTTTTGTCCGAGGTGTCTCCAATCTGAACCTTCTCTACCTCACCTTCTGGGTGCGGACGGAGTTCTTCTCGACGCTGAGCTCCGCCAAGCTCAATGGTATGAAACTCTTCTCCTCTGCCTTTGAGGTTTAAGCTCTCGTTATAACAGCGACGTGCCATCTTTTGATCTGCTTTTATCGTGGCTATCCCCTCTGTAGTTGGGAATTTCATGCATAGATGCGGAGTTGAGACTATTGCGCTGAGTTGATTGAGTGTTGTCCGACCTATGAGAGCATTGTAGGCCGAACTTACGTCGACCACAATGTAGTCTATTTTGAGGGTCCTAGATTGGTTCCCTTTTCTAAAAGTAGTGTGTAGCGATACATATCCCAGCGGTTGTATCGGAGTGTCTCCTAGTCCAAACAGATTGTTCGGGTATGCTCTAAGTTCCTTTTCGTCTAAGCCGAGCTTGTCGAAGGCTGTTTTGAATAAGATGTCGGCAGAACTTCCTTGGTCTACTAGTGTGCGGTGTAAATTGGCATTTGCCAGTATAATAGTGATGACCATGGGATCGTCGTGTCCCGAGATGATGCCGGATGCGTCCTCTTTAGTAAATGTTATCGCCGGGATGTCGGGTGCTTCCTCCTTTCCCTCAACATAATATACTTCTTTGAGATATCTCTTTCGGGACGATTTGGAGATCCCACCTCCTGCGAATCCGCCGTGTATCATGTGGGCGTGCCTTTCTGGTGTCTGAGGTGACCGTTCAGCTCGTCCATCATCTTCGTCTCTCCGTCTTTTTCTTTGGTCATCATCCCGGGTGGCCAGAAATCGATCTAATTTTCCTTCTCTTACCAATTTTTCTATGATATTTTTCAAGTCGAAGCACTCGTTGGTAGAGTGCCCTCGAATTCGATGGTATTCACAATATTCCTTCCGGTTTCCTCCTCCCCTTTTGCCTTTGAGTGGCCGCGCTGGGGGGATTTTTTCTGTATGGCAGACTTCTTTGTATACATCGACCAGGGATGCTTTGAGAGGAGTGTAGTTGTGGTATTTTTTGATTTTCTCACCCTGTCGATCTTCTTTCCTTTTGGAGTCCTTGTCTTTGTCTCGGTAGGAGGCCCCAGATTTTGAGATTTCTCCCAGCCGAGCGTTCTCTTCCATGTTGATATATTTTTCTGCTCGCTCCTGGACTTCGTCTAAGGAGGTAGGATACTTTTTTGATATAGATTGGCTGAAAGGTCCCTCTCGTAAGCCATTGATAAGCCCCATGATGGCGGCCTCTGTTGGTAAACTTTGTATGTCTATGCATGTTTTGTTGAATCTTTCCATGTAGTTGCGGAGGCTCTCTCGATCTCCTTGCTTGATCCCTAGTAAGCTGGGTGCGTGCTTGGCCTTATCTTTCTGGATGGAGAATCTGGCCAGGAACTTTTTGGCCAGGTCGTCGAAGTTTGAGATGGACTTCGGAGGTAAGTTGTCGAACCATCTGATCGCCGTTTTCGTGAGAGTTGTTGGAAAAGCTTTGCAGCGAACGACATCTGAGGCATCGGTAAGGTACATTCTGCTTCTGAAATTGCTGAGATGATGGTTGGGATCTGTAGTGCCATCATACAAAACCATATCCGGGAGCTTGAAATCTTTTGGGATTTTGGTCTTCATGATTTCCCTGGTGAATGGATCCTGTTCTTTGTGTGAATTTTCCTCAGGAGTGGTCCGAGGAGCTTTTGATTTGAGGTCGGCTTCTAATTGCTATAGTTTTTCTTCTAGTTCTCGACGTCGCCGTACCTCTCTTTGTAGATCCTTTCCGATCTCCCGTTGTTGCTGGGTTTCTTTCTCAAGTTGCTTTAAGCGATCTTGAAGTGCTTCCATGGCTCCCGGATTTGGTGAGTTTTTGTCCCCGTTGGATTCCGGAGTATCCTTTAGCGTAGTGTCCGCGTTCTTGTGCGGTGTTCTGTTCTCCAGATTCGAGTCGTGGTCGTTGTTATGGCCGTCCGCCATGGTTTTGGGATGACTTTCAGGTTCCCCGGCAACGGCGCTAATGTTCCGAGGGTTACCTGAAACTGGAGGTCGATCTCGGATGAGATCCTTGGTAATGGTCGGGGATGACGTGTCCGGCTGGCTGGTGGCGGCCGGGGCTGTTGTGTCTGACTTGTTGGACTTGCTACACTGCTGATCCTTGGCCACCGAAGGGTGGGGGGTACCTGCAAGAGACTCCGATACTTAAGTTAGCACGGGTATTAAGCAGGTTTTTTGTAGAATCAAAGTATGAGTTATACCTGGGTGCTCCAGTGTATTTATAGTAGTGTGGGCTGACCTTTTTGATAAGATAAGTTAGTTATCTTATCTTATCTTATCCTGTTTTGGATGAAGTCAGCTTATCTTCAAGGGAACCGCCTTTATCTCTATAGGCTGGAATTGCCTTTGGATTTGGGTCGTGTTCCTCTATTTGGGCCCTTTATTGGGCTTTCCTGTCGATATGGCCGAGCTCTTTTAGAAGAGGTCGGGTAGTCTGACCTGAAGAGGTCGGTCGCTGTGTTGCCGATCATCCCGGGTCGGATAGCTCGACCCAGGGTATGAACAGGGTGTGTATAGTTTGGGTTTTCCAACAACTATCCATCTGTCATGGTGTACTTTTTGTAGTATTATTCATTAATCCTACAACATCAAATGGATCCATCATTTGATCTTTGCTCATTGATCATAGAATCATAGCTGCTGTTCGTTGCCCAGAAATGCAATTATGTTGCCAATTTCAACCTTTGTAGATGAAATCATTTTTATGGTTCATGTTCGAACTATTATTGCACTACCATTGGGGATTTTCCTTGATAGTAAAGCTTATATCGAAGGGATTTAGGAACACATGCATTAGAACTTTAGTGATTTAATGCATGTAAATTGATTTAATTATGTAACTACATCATGGGGAGTACTAATGGAAATTTTTCAGTGGCCTTTATTTGCTAACGAGAATCTAAAGCTTATTTTGTCACGCTGGATTAGACCGTACCCAATTTTATGAATTACAATATCAGAACACTTATCATAACGCCTATCATACACATAACATTAAATGCTTCGACCCACCATTGGCCTCAGCTATCAGTTAGTATCCACCGCGAAGAAAGTTTATTAGTAGTAACTCATTTAGATCTCTATTTGCCAGAAAACCACAACCCTTCATGAATCTCTTAATCCATCCCCACAAAATTGTGATCTCGCTATACATACCAAGAGATGAATATCCACGTAGCAGATAAGCAAAAGTTTGAATAGTGGGATGAATGTTCAATTCAACTATTCTTCTATACACCTTTAGTGCATCTTCCATCATTCTCGCCATGCAAAAGAAGGGGATGGAAGAATTAAACTCATACACCAAAGAAAAAAATCTGATCTTCATCTTTCAATATTTGAACCAAGGTGACGACCAAATTCGATTTACCAGGTGAATCTGATGTTTCCAGACAGTGAAAATGTTTGTCGATAGTATCATCAACCAATTCATCATCCAAATGAACCATTGCCATTTGTTTTAGCAGTGCATTTGCTATTCTTTGCATTCTACGCCTACAATATGCTAACAAGAGTAACATATATGTATCCTAGTCCATTGGGGATCCAGTAGCCTCTGCATCATCCAAAATGTCATCAGCAGATTCAAGCCATCTAAAGTGAATGCAAGCACCAATTGCATCAGAACACAAACTAGATCATGCTACTGAATATAGTTCCTCTTGAACGCTAAGTAAAAGCTCTGAAAGTTCACTAATCCTCCCATCTTTCTTGTAACCGGTAATGAATTTTACCAATGCTCTGTTATTGTGAACAAGTTTTTGACCCCTATAAAAGATCAGGTCTTGTCTACCTTCAGGTTTAACGACAGAATCATTCTGCAATAGCTCAGACTCAATATGTATCTTTAATCCAACCCTAAGCTTACGCGCTCCAATTGCAATAGAGCAAGGCTTTTGAATATCTTTCCTATTTTTTTATTATCATGACAATTATGTGAACTATTCATATCAAAAACATGCTTAGCAGCAACATCAATGTCATTAAATTTAAAGTGCAAGCTCAACAAACTATCACATAATTGTCGATGGAGGCGAATAAAAGCAGCTGACACACTAACAAAGTGATCTTTTAGTTCCCTTATTTCATCTCTTAAACCATTTATCTTTAGAATATGTGAAACTATTACAATGGTGTGTGCATTAACCGCTGTCCCAGTTAGTGTCATTATTTCAATCAACAACAAACCCTTCAAGGGTAAATTAAACCTCACACAAGCATCAAGAACAAGGCTAAAGATTGATGCATCTGGCTTAACCACATCCACAGATTGAGCCTTTTTATCCTTCAAGCAAATGTAAAAGTCACAAACTTGAGGCAAATAATTACATGCAATATATGCTCCAATCTCTGTTTTCACAAGGTGCAAGAAGACCAAGCACAACAAATTCATAGGGGGCACACACCCCTTATCCAGCATCAATCTAAGAATCTCCGCTGCAGAGGTTGACATTTGCAACCTTGCCAAAGAAAGTGCATGTTTGGTTAACGTATCAACATTAACTAAACTAGAATTATTCTCCTCTTTAACCACCTGCAAAACCAAATCAAAAGCTTTTCTCGTCCGAGTCACCAAAAAAAAAAGCTTTTCTCGTCCAAGAATGATTAGTTGAATAAGACAATTGAACAATGAGCTGGTTTAGCAACTGAACCTCAGGATTCTCATATAGTGTCCTAAAATCTTGAAAGGATTCCCATCCTTCATGCTTCTGATGGTTTATCAAAGTAGTTTTGAGCTTCCCTAGTAGAATTGCTTAGGTACAACGTTCCCATGGTAATCTTTCACCGTCATTACTACTAGAAGTGGAAGTTTTTTGCAAAATGGGATTGAAAGGCCCAGTAAAAAATATCTGCAAAGTTGAAGCCTTTCTGACTAAACAGTTGTGCAATGGATTATATCTTGTGAAAGGAAGAACCATTCAAGATGCCTGTACCTAATGAGCTTGACACATACACGACTGCAGTCCCAAGAGAGTAAGAAGTTACAAAATAAAAGAGATATTATCAATTAAATAAATAACAATTTTAGAAGCAACAATTACATAATCCATTATTCTCATTTTACACCATTAGAAATAGGCAACTAAGCCTTATACTCTCAAAAACATAATAAAATAAAATATACGGGAAGGAAGTGAGGCTGTGTGGCTGAGGGATGAATGCCACCTGTAGAACTAACAACAACAGCAATGGTGAAGGCCTGAAGGCTCAATTGCTCAAGGTTGAGAGATGGAGTTGTGATGAGATCTCCAGTGGGGTGAGACAGAGAACAAGTGGAAGCAGAGTTGGATTAGAAAACTAATAGTATCTGGGGCGAAAAGTTTTCGCTGTTTGGGCCATCTAGTTTCACTTTTCTTTTTCTTTTTAATCATTTTTATTTTTCTTTAAATCCAGCATATAGCTCTAAATGTCACGATATCCTTCTTCCTAATGCTTTTGTTTGCTTTTCTATAGCTATAGGAATTGGTCTCACTTGTTTTCATGTGCTTCAAATATTAGCGTCAGAAAGTCACCAAATGTGATAAAAGGTGGAAGTTCCCAAAATCTTACCACGTGCTGGTGACATATGAAAATTTCAAAAGTTAATTAAAGCACTTGTTATTTTAAAGAGAATAAATGTAAATTCAAAGAATCAAGAAGTGTGCTTGAAATTTGGACAATTTATTGTTGAAAATCTTCTCTCCTACATATGAATCATTAATGCAAACTTTACCTATAAAAAACAATGATCACTCAATAGAAGAGCAAAACTTTCTTTTGAGGAAAAGAATCCAATTCACTCCTTGTTTACTGTTACCTATTTTTTCTACATCAAATATTTTACATGTACCCAAGCATCACCATTATCACATGCAAACACTTCATTGTCATTTACACACTTCCATTTACTCAACCATCACAATTATCACACACAAACACTCCATTGTCATTCACACAGTCACAACATATATTGGGTATACACAAAGTTGTCTCTGCAACGTTTCAATTCACAAACATTACAGAAAATAAATACAATATGAGAGAATTCAAAATCGATTCTGTAACTTGCACAATATCACATCATCTTAAAAACAAGAATAAAGAAGAAAGAAGAAAACTGAAAAAACAGAGGAAGAAGAGAATAGGAGCAAAGAGAAGGGAAGAGAAGGGGGGCATAACTTCACCAATGGCTACTTTATCTAAGCCACCACCGGACATGAGGTTGCTGTCTTCCATCGTTGGTGAGTCGCCGAAAGATCTAAATGAACGAACCGTTGTGGTGGCAAGTCTTCATGGAGCCACCTTTCCTCTCTCTCCCCAGTCTCCTCTTTCCGTCTCCCTTCGCTTTCCCTCTTTGTGTGAGAAGCCCTCATTCATCTCATTATCAAACTCTTTCTCCCCAAATTATTGGTGATATATATGTGACTTAAACTAAAACCAAGAGCACACATACCCTTTGATATATGTTTTTTCTTACTTGGGTTGGGTAAGCATGACCAAAGCAGAGCAAACCTACTACAATAGTCCAAAACAACAATGCAGCACATTTCCTTTTTTTCCTTTATTTATTTGTTACTTGTTTATTTTTCAAAAAAACCATGAATGTCAAAGGAACCACTAACTTCAAAGATTGTGTCAAAAATTTTAATAAGGATAACTCAGAAAAAATGTAATAACAATATCCAAAGCCAATAGCATTACTATCTAAACTCTTAAAGCAATGCTAAGAATTAGCTTAGGGAACTAAAATGTGTCTATAGCAAATAAGGGAGCTCCATATGAACCAGTTATCACAGTTCCAACTACAACAAATTCAATGAGCGCACACATATTATTAGAAATGATATAATTTACTTTAGGGTCTGTCCACAGAGTCAACTTTAAACACGTCTTACTATTTCATTTGGCCAGTCTTTTCTCATGCAGTTACCAATTTTTTTCCTACACAAAACCAAATGTTAAGTCATCAAGTTCATCATGATATAAACTCCATAGTATATGTCAGTGATGAAAAAGGCATGAAAACTGCAAGCTCATCCATAGGAAGTTGAGGTTTGAAAAATATAAGTTCCAGACTTTATGGTTTGAATTCATCTAGAACATTGAATTCAACTATGCTCCCTAATCCATGCTTTCATGTGCTTGCAATTAATCTATAGTAGTTCTGCTGTTAACAATTTCAACTCTCATTATTCTTTATCAGAAAATTCAACTCACATTAATTCCTAAGTTCCTTAATCCATGCTTTCATGGACCTGGAATTACTCTAATTCCTTTCATGGTTTGAATTCCTTGTAGCAGTAAGTCGTGTTAGTCAATGTAATTTAATTTTGAACAATCATATGCAAGGCATTTACTACATTGTGTTTGACAAGGATGGAATAGTAAACTTAAATGGCAAGCAAAATAGAAGAAAACTAAGTCCAATCTCCTTCCACTTGTCTTTAATTAAATTCAAATCACAAGTAAAACAAAAGAAAATTAGCGGTTCAGAATGCTAATTGGTTCATTTTTTCATAAAGTACCAAGGTTTAATAATACACAAGCAAATTACGGCTATTAAAGAACTCTCCCTAAATTTAATGAAGCTTACTCATACACTATATTGTCACCTCATAAAGAGAAAAAACCAGAACCAATCTAATAAAATAAAAATATAAAAATTTGAACTAATGCATATTCTTAAGAGATCAAGTCATCAGTATTGAATAAGAAAGCAAGATATGGAGAGAGCATATAAGTGGAGAGAACTGACAAAGGCGGTGAGAGAGAAAAGACATACCAGTAGCCGCAGTGAAGATATAGGAGTGATGCTGGAGAAAGAAATGTGTTTGATAGTGAGAGACTGGGGTGGGGCTGTCGGAGCAGATTAGGGCCACGAGCAAGAACGACTGCATGAATACGGGAACCAATCCACCTTCTTTGAGGTTCGGGCTGGCTTGTTGGTTAGAACTAGGACCAAAGAAATATAGATTTTGTTATAGTAGTCTGATTCTAGAAACGATTGTTCGGCTCTTGTGCACTAGAAATATTTGTAAGTTAGAAATTTCATTAGCAATTATTTTATAGGTGGTGCTCCAAATGAAGATTTTATAATTGTCTTCATGTGAAATTTATTCTTTTTAATCCTTAGATGATGAATTGTATAGTTAGATTTTGATATATTATAAAAATACTATTTTTATTTAAAGTGTGACCAAATAAATAAATCACACTTTTATACAAAGTTTTTCTTTTTTACTAAAGTTAGAAGTGAGACTCGAACTCACGACCTCTAGGTGAGTATCGGGAGACTATGCTATTTGAAGCATAGCTCGTTGACTTATACAAAGCATCTTTATAAAAAATATATTTTTAGTTAGGGTGTGCGAAAAAATTCAAATTTTGGATTTTAAACTAAATCCATATTAAACAATTAAAAAAATCCAATTTTAAATAAAAAAATCCAAATCAAATTGAATTGATTTTAAAGTTTGAGTGTTTTAATCCAAACCAATTAAACAATTTTAAATCTGGATTTAGATCTAGATCCAAATTTTAAAAAAAAAAAAACATAAATCTGATTCAGTGAACCACAGAACTAGTTCATAGTTCACACTTCACATGCACAAATCCAGTCCTCATCTCCTTTGGTTCTTCTCATTCAATCGTGTAGTATCCGCCGCAGCCGGCACCGGAGCAGGCAACTGGCACCGGCACCGTGTTGTCTCCTTCAACCATCTAACAGCCTCACCTCTGTTTATCTTCTTCTGCCTTTGGTCTTCTCCTTTCTCGTTCGCCTCGTCATCCCTTGGTTTCACCGTCCCCGATTCGCCGTCACAGGTGCGGGCTTCCAGTTCTTTTGCTTTCCATTCGCCTCTGCTCGTGTTTCTTGCCTCTGGGTCACAGGGTTAGTACCATTTGCCTCTGCTCCTGCTTCTTCCGTATTTAATTTTTTAATCAGTTGATAATTGCTTTACAATTAGTTGATAATTATTTAATAAGTTGATTGGTGCTGGTAAATAATCTCATCCATATTTGATTGATTGATTTTCACTATTAATATGAACTTGATTTGTGAAACTAGAATGCACATTGATTTCTGCCTCTTGATGAATTCTACGAATCTAGAATGCAATGTACTTTGAAATTTTTCCTGTAACTGTGTGGTATTTGAGATTGAAATTACCAGATGCAGAAAGGTTTTTGGAGATTTGCATTGGCTTTTGTTTCTGTTCTGTTGTTAATGGTATTGTTGTTTCTAGTTTTTTGCTTTGAATTATTTCTGTTCTACTGTTAATAGCGTTGGCTGTTGTTTCTAGTTTATTTCATAGCAATTAGCACCAAATTTTAGTATGTGAGATAGATAAGGCTGTTTTGGTAGGGTAGTTTATGATATTTTGTGGTAAAATGAGAGTATGGTGGGTTAAGATTTTAGGATTCGGTTAGAAAGGTGATGATTCTATATAAGTGTCATTTATGGTTTGTAGGGGATCTTGGGTATTATATAGGATAAATACTTGTTTTTAAGATTGTCGAGGTTGTGTTTTGACAGTGAGGAGTACTAACATTGTCACAATCTTTTTTTGGAGACCCATCTTTGACTTACAACATTCCCTTCAAATGTAATCAATCATCAAGCAATCTTACTCACAATAAAGATCTCAACTACTTTTCTTAATTAATTTATTTGGGCACCCACCTTTTTTGGCTTTTTCCTTTTTAATTTAATTTTTTTTTCAACCCTAGATTTATTTGCATTACTGAGACCCTTTTATATCCTTGGGAGTGTTTCATAGTTCACAAATTTTTGGCTTTGCACTTAACAAAATGACAAAGGTGTTAGGGTCATATTCATACATTAACTTTGTTTTATTAACTTTGTTTCTCCGAAATAAGTGATGCCTTGTTTGTGTTCCTTGGCTTTGGATCTTTGTTAGTTTGTTCATTTGACTGTATTCATATTACATTTGAGTCTACCAAGTACTTGGAGTAATATTAAGCTGCAATTATTTTTAAGCATTACTTTTCTTGCATATTTTTCCTTCTTTTTTCGGTTATGTTTTTTATTTTTAATCTTGTTTTCTATTTTGTGTGATGCAGAGTGCCTCATATAGAAGACTATGTTTGAGTGATGTACCTAGCTTTATATGCAGATATATTTTCCTCCCAGGTTGTGGTTGTTTGATGATTTTGTTGGCATCTTTTGATATTTTGGGGTGGTTGTTTTGGGGTGATTTTTTAGTGGTATTCTTTTGATGTTTTAAGAATGATTAAATGTTATATAGATTATCTTTTGTCATTAGATTTATAAAGAACCAAATTCTAGTTCTAATGAATCTATATAGTTTAAAAAGACTTTAGTATTAATTTTACTTTTAAAAAAATTATGGTTTGAAAATTAGATTTATAAAAACTGGTTTTAAAACTGAATTTTCTAAAAAAAAGATTTTAAATTTGGATATTAACAAATTGAATTTTAAACCGGTTTATATATAAAACTAGATTTAAATATTAAAATCGGTTTGAAACTGGTCTTTATTTTTTCAAACCGATTTGGAACCGATTTCTCTTCTTAATCCGGTTCCAGTTTGGTTTTATGAACCACAATTCTGGTTCTAAAGTAAAGTGGATACATTTTAGATTTTTGAAAATCCAAACCATACCCACCCCTTTGCGGGCTGCATTCGAACTTCGAAGGAGGTTCGGGAACTAGGGTTCTTCATTATTCATTCTTCTGAGAGAAAGAGAGAACTACGTTGTTTTGAGGGTATACTACCGAACCAGTAACCCTCAAAAAATCCAGTTGGTTTAGCGCGAAAATTGAAAGAATACCCTTGTGAACGAAGGAGAAGGTAGTTTACCGCGAAAACGAAGAACAAATTCATTTAGTGTTTTAGCACGTTTGATATCAGAAAAGCACACGCAAAACATAAAAATTAGATTACCCTTGAAAAGCGTGGTCTTTTGTGAGAGGGTTAAGTACAATTTTGCTCCTTAAGGTAGGGGTTAAAAATTTATTTCGTCCCCGGCCTTTCTTTCACTACAAAATGGTCTCAAAGGTTTCAGTTTATTTTAAAATCGTTCTTTTTACCAAATTTTTTATTTTTATTACCAAATTATCCCAATCTAAAAAAATTATAAAATAAAATAAAAAAGAAAGAAAGAATGAAAGGGAACGACGAAGGGGGAAGAAAGAGAATGGAGGAGGGGGAGGGGGGAGGGAAGGAAGGGGAAGGGAAGATAGCGCTGTCGTCCTGCCGCGCCGCCGCCTGTGATGGAGAGAACTTTGCCACACAAACACACACAGATGAAAAGGACGGAGACAGAGAGCAAGGAAGAAGAAAGAGATCGGAAGGGAGAGGGAAACCGCGTTCAGCGCCGCCGCCGCCACTTGCGTGCTGCTCGCCATTTCTGCTCCTCTTCCTCGCTCGGTCGTCGATACTCCTCGCCGTTGCTGCTTTTGCTTCTGCTTCTGTTTCTGTTTTTGTGGTTTTGCTTTTGTTGTTACTCTGATTTTATTATCCATTGTTATTGTTGGTGTTGTTATTTTAGTTGTTATTGTTTCATTGTTGTTGGTTGTTTCTCTGCTTCTGCTTCTGCCTGCTTCTGTTTCTGTATTTTGGAGAAGAATGAGGAATGGCATTTTTGTCCGAATGATGGTTTTAAAACAAACTGAAACCTTTGGGATCATTTTAAAAAATGCCGGGGACGAAAAAAATTTTCAGCCCCTACATTAGAGATCAAAATCGTACTTAACCCTTTGTGAAAAAAAGCATAGCTATCAAAATTGAATCGATAATTGACTTGGTCATATAATTAAATCATTGGTTTAACTGATGGGTCAATAATTTCTTTGATTGTTCTGGTCATAATTAAATAAAAATATAAAATTATAAAAAAATTAAAATACATATCTTCACAAAACATATTAATAACAAGGTAGAAAAAATTTGATAGTTGAGAATCGTTAAATGACAATTTAGTCAAATCTGTTAACGATTCTCAACTATTAACTTCACATGAAGTTAAGTCCACATAAATTTTTACCTAATAATAATAATAAAATATCAATTCTAACACAACTAATGATACAAAAATAGATAACAAACTAGTTAGTAGTTACTACTAGTATAAAATACTTTTTCAATTTAAATGAATAAAAAATAAATCAATAATTTAATGATTAACAAATTAAGATTCAAATCTATTTTTACAGCAATAAATTCATTATATTGGTAATTTTCAACAACAAATTCTACTATGATAATTTTTAACAATAAAAAAATTTAGTTAAATAATTATTTTAGACAACAACAAATTGTTCTATTGTAGTAGCACCAAAAAGTTTGTCGTATTACTCCTGCATTGCCTATATATTATTTCCTTTGTTTCTCCTTACTACATAATGTGATGATAAACTGATAGTTATTATTTATTGAAACTTAATTCTTCTTTTTGAAAAGGAATGCCTTCGTTGAATTCTCGATTTGCTGTCATCAGGATCAAACTAGATCATTCTATTTTTGTTTCGTTAACCGATTCATTCGTCCCTTACTGGTTGACTTCATACAGTGGCGGAACTTGAAATAAAATTTGGAAGGACAGATAAAAAATAATTGTCAAAATATTTTTGATATGGACTCCATTTAAGATAAGTTCGTCTAATCTTATCTCTCTGATTTGGGTGATATTGTCAAATTTTTAAAATCGTTTTTCAATATCTCGTTCCAAAAAATTAAGGTTAAAGTCATCAGATGTAACTTTTTGAACTTTTGAAGGTTATATCTCACTTTTTTCGTGATTCATTAAAGTAGAAGAACTATTTACAGGTGTTGATATTGTAAAAGTTATATGTTCTCCTTCTTAAATATTAGCTTTCCTCTTAAAAAATGTATCAATTCTTTGATTTTTCATTATTATTTTATATAAAAATTTGAATATATATCCTATAAAATATATAAAAAAGAAGTTAGAAGGACAAATATTAAAATTTATAATATTTATTGAATTTTTTTATCAATTTATATAAATACAATAATATTAATACTTATTGAATATTTTATTATTTTTTATCATATAAAAAATTAAATTAAATAAATATTAAAATATAAAATAATATTAAATTAAATAAATAAAAAATATCTAATTTTTTATATTTGAACTTAAAGATAGAGAAAATGTTGTTTATTGAACTTATTAGATACTTTAAGTTATAGTAAAGTATTTAAGTCAATTAAACTATTTTTTATCTTTTAAAAAAATACTACTAAATTTTTTATAAAAAGTTTGAGGGGATCATGACTCCCCTTGTCTGAACTAAGCTCCGCCACTGACTTCATATTTGATTAATAATCTAAAGAAAATTGTTGTTACTATTTCGTTAAGATTTGAGTTTGAAATCTGCATTATAATGCATTTCATGTGTCTGAGTTTATGTCTTACTAATAACAGATACTGGATCTATAAAATTGGTCATTAATCAGAGAAGAAGAGGTAATGACATCATCACAAGAGAGGGGTGCTTATAGAGCTAATTGTATCGTTAAGTTACATCTAAATAAAGTGGTACTGTGCTAAATCATAATTAATAATAGAACAAGTGTCGATAATGATTTCATTTTGTTGATATTTATTAATTGATTTTGAAAAGTAACAAACCGTCCAATTCATGTTAAAAAATATCTTTTATCACGTAGATGGAAACTCCAACTCAATCCACCATTTAGAAACTGACCCAAAGATCTTTTATTATTGCTTCTTTTAAAACCCTTATTAGCATTGTATTAAATATTACTGACTAACATCATCACAGACACGGACCTATGTTGTTTTGATTCTATTTTCACTTTTTCACCGCTTCTATTTTCACTTTTTCACTTTAATGTTGTTTTGATATTTGTTAATTGATATTGCAATAACACTAAATTCTAATACAACTATACTACTTATACACTAAAATCAGTCATTAAAATCAGCTATCAATATAAAATATTAGAAGTAGACACGGTTTGAATTTCAAAAATCCAAATTATATCCACTTTAGAACAGGTTTTATGGTTCATGAAACCAAACTGAATCCGAATTAAAAAGAAAAATTAGTTCTAAACCGATTTCGAAAAATAAAAAATAATTTCAAACGAATTTTAATATTTAAATCCAGTTTATATATAAACCAGTTTTAAATTCAGTCTTTTAATATCCAAATTTAAAATTCGGGGTTTTTTAGAAAATCTAGTTTTAAAACTAGTTTTTAAAAATTCAATGTCCAAAAACTACACTTTTTAACCAAAAATCCAATTTTAAAACCAGTTTTTAGAAATCTAATTTTCAAACCAATTTTTTTTAAAAGTAAAATTAATACTAAAGTCTTTTTAAACTATATAGGTTTATTACAACTAGAATTTGGTTCTTTATAAATCTAATGACAATAGCTAATCTATATAATATTTAATCATTCTTAAAACATCAAAAGAATACTACTGAAAATTCTTCCTAAAACAACCACCCTAAAATATCAAAATATGCCAACAAAATCATCAAACAACCACAACTTTGGAGAAAAATATATCTGCATATAAAGCAAGGTATATCACTCAAACATAGTCTTCTATATGAGGCACTCTGCATCACAAAAAAATAGAAAACAAGATTAAAAATGAAAAACATAACCGAAAAAAGAAGGAAAAAAATGCAGAAAAAGTAATGCTTAAAAATAATTGCAACTTAATATTACTCCAAGTACTTGGTAGACTCAAATGTAATCCGAATTCAGTCAAATGAACAAACTAACAAAGAGCCAAAGCCAAGGAACACAAACAAGGCATCACTTATTTCGGAAAAACAAAGTTAATGTATGACTATGACCCCAACACCTTTGTCATTTCGTTAAGTGCAGAACAAAAAATTTGTGAACTATGAAACACTCCCAAGGACATAAAAGGGTCTCAGCAATGCAAATAAATATGGGGTTGAAAAAAAATTAAATTAGAAAGGAAAAAGCCAAAAAAGGTGGGTGCCCAAATAAGGTAATTAAGAAAAGAAGTTGAGATCTTTATTGTGAGATATGATTGCTTGATGATTGATTACATTTGAAGAGGATGTTGCAAGTCAAAGATGGGTCTCCAAGAGAAGATTATGACAACGTTAGTACTTCTCACTATCAAAACATGACCTCAACAACCTTAAAAACATGTATTTAACCTATATCATACCCAAGATCCCTACAAACCATAAATGACACTTATATAGAATCATCACCTTTCTAACCGAATCCTAAAATCTTAACCCACCATACTCTCATTTTACCACAAAATATCTTAAACTACCCTACCAAAACAGCCTTATCTATCTCACATACTAAATTTTGGTGCTAATTACTATGAGATAAACTAAAAACAACAGCCAATGCTATGAACAGTAGAATAGAAATAATTCAAAGTAAAAAATTAAAAACAGTAATACTATTAACAGCATAATAGAAACAAAAGCCAATGCAAATCTCCAAAAACTGTTCTGCATTTGGGTAATTTCAATCTCAAATACCACAGTTAATTTCAAAGTGCATTGCATTCTAGATTCGTAGAATTCATCAAGAGGCAGAAATCAATCTGCATTCTAGTTTCACAAATCAAGTTCATATTAATAGTGAATGCGTGAACTGAAGCTCATTTGTTTGTTGGATAGTTACGTATCATCAAAGATTAACTATCACCAAATGACTTCTTTTACATCAGATTCTTTCCCGTGAGAATCAATCAATCAAATATGTATGAGATTATTTACCAGCACCAATCAACTTATTAAGTAATTATCAACTAATTGTAAAGCAATTATCTAACTGATTAAAAAAATTAAATATGAAAGAAGTACGAGCACGACCCAGAGGCAAGAAGCACAAGTAGAGGCAAATGGAAAGCAAAAGAATCGGAAGCCCACACCTGTGACGACGAGTCGGCGACGGAAAAACCAAAGGATGACGACAGCAAACGAGAAAGGAGAAGACCAAAGGCAGAAGAAGAGAAACAGAGGTGAGGCCGTTGGACGGTTGAAAGAGACAACACAATGCTAGTGCCAGTTGCCTGCTCCGGTGCCAGTTGCGGCGGATACTACATGGTTGAAGGAGAAGAACCGAAGGAGAAAAGGACTGGATTTGCAAAGTGTGAACTGTGAACTGGTTCTGTGGTTCACCAAATCAGATTTAGGGTTTTTTTTTAATTTGGATGTTAATTTGGATCTAGATATGGATCCAAATTTAAAACTATTTAAATAGTTTGGATTAAAAAATTAAACTTTAAAATCAATTCAATTTGGTTTGAATTTTTTTTATTTAAAACTATTTTTTTTAATGATTTGGTTTGGATTTAGTTTTAAATCCAAAATCTAGATTTTTTTCACACTCCTACTAAAAATATTTTTTTTTTTTATAAAAATACTTTGTATAAATCAACGAATTATGCTTTAAATAGCATAGCCTCTCCAGACTCACCTAGAAGTCGCGAGTTCAAGTCTCACTCCTAATTTTGGTAAAAAAAAATACTTTGTATAAAAGTGTGATTTATTTTTTTGGCCACACTTTAAATAAAAATAATATTTTTATAATATATCAAAATATAACTATACAATTCATCATCTAAGGATCAAAAAGAATAATTTTCACATGAAGACAATTTATAAAATCATCATTTGGAGGACTACCTATAAAATAATTACTAATGAAATTTTCAACTTACAAATATTTTTAGTGCACAAGAGCCGAACAATCATTTATGGAATCGGACAACTATAACAAAATCTACATTTCTTTCGTCCTGGTTCTAACCGGCAAGCTGACCCAAACTTCAAAGAAGGTGGATTGATTCCCGTATCCATGTAGCCGTTCTTGCTCGTGGCACTAATCTGCTCCGCCAGCCCCAACCCAGTCTCTCATTGTCAAATACATTTCTTTCTCCAGCATCTCTCCGATCTCTTCACTGCAGCTGGTGTTATGTCTTCTCTCTCTCGCTGCCTTTGTCAGTTCTCTCCACCTATCTGCTCTCTCCATATCTTGCTTTCTTATTCAATACTGATAACTTGATCTCTTAAGAATATCCATTAGTTCAAGTTTTTATATTTTTATTTTATTAGATTGGTTTTGATTTTTCCTCTTTACGAGGTAACAATACAATATGTGAGTAAGCTTTATTAAATTCAGGGAGAGCACTTTAATAGCCGTAATTTTCTTGATTATGATTAAACCATGTTACTTTATGAAAAAATGAACCAATTAATATTCTGGACCGCTAATTTGCTTTTGTTTTGCTTGTGAGTTGAATTTAATTAAAGACAAATGGAAGGAGACAAGACTTAGTTTGCTTCGGTTTTGCTTGCGATTTACGTTCACTAATCTATCCCCATCAAACACAATGTAGTAAGTGCCTTGCATATGATTTTTCAAAGTTAAATTGCAATGACTAACACACCTACTGCTACTAGAAATTCAAATCAAGAAAGGAATTAGAGTAATTATAGACCCATGAAAGCATGGATTAGGGAACTTGGAATTAATGTGAGTTGAATTTTCTGATAAAGAATATATAATAAGAGTTGAAATTGTTAACAGCAGAGCTACTGTAGATTAATTGTAGGCACATGAAAGCATGGATTAGGGAGCATGGTTGAATTTAATGTTCTAGATGAATTCAAACCATAAAGTCTGAAACTTATATTTTGCAAACCTCAACTTCCTATGGATGAGCTTGAGGTTTTCATGCCTTTTTCATCACTGAAAAATACGATGGAGCTTATATCATGATGAACTTGATGAGTTAACATCTGATTTTGTGCAGGAAAAATAAATATTGGTAACTGCATGAGAAAAGACTGGCCAAATGAAATAGTAAGGCGTGTTTAAAGTTGACTCTGCGGACAGACCCTAAGGTAAATTATAGACACATTTTATAATTGGTTTATATGGAGCTCCTTTCTTTATTATAGACACATTTTAATTCCCTAAGCTAATTTTTAGCATTACTTTAAGCCTTTAAATAGTAATGTTATTGGCTTTGGATATTGTTATTACATTTTTTCTGAGTTATCCTTGTTAAAAATTTTGACACAATCTTTGAAGTTAGTGGTTCCTTTGACATTCTTGATTTTTTTTTTAAAAGTAAACAAATTACAAATAAATAAAGGAAAAGAAAGGAATGTGCTGCAATGTTGTTTCAGACTATTGTAGTCGGCTTGTTCTGTTTTAGTTATACTTGTCCAACCCAAGTAAGAAAAAACATATATCAAAGGGTATGCATGCTCTTGGTTTTAGTTTAAGTTACATATATATCACTAATAACTTTGGGAGAGAGAGTTTGATAATAAGACGAATGAGGGCTTCTCACACAAAGAGGGAGAGCGAAGAGAGATGGAGATAGGAGACTGGGGAGAGAGAGGAAAGGTGGCACCATGAAGACTTGCCACCATTACGGTTTGTTCATTTAGATCTTTCGGCGACTCACCAACGATAGAAGACAGCAACCTCATGTCCGGTGGTGGCTCAAATGAAGTAGCCATTGGTGAAGTTGTGCCCCCTTCTCTTCCCTTCTCTTTGCTCCTATTCTCTCTTTTCACTGTTTTTTCTTTTAGTTTTCTTATTTCTTCTTTATTCTTGTTTTTAAGATGATGTCTTATTGTGCAAGTCACACAGAATCGGTTTTCAATTCTCTCATATTGTATTTATTTTCTATGATGTTTGTGAATTGAAATGTTGTAGAGACGACTTTGTGTATACCCAATATATGTTGTGACTCTGTGATTGACAATGGAGTGTTTATGTATGATAATTATTAGGGTTGGGTAAATGGAAGTGTGTAAATGACAATGAAGTATTTGCATGTGATAATGGTGATGCTTGGGTACATGTAAAATATTTGATGTAGAAAAAATAGGTAACAGTAAAGAAGGAGTGAATTGGATTCTTTTTCTCAAAAGAAAGTTTTGCTCTTCTGTTGAGTGATTACTGTTTTTTATAGGTAAAGTTTATATTAGTGATTCATATGTAAGAGAGAAGATTTTCAACAATAGAATGTCCAAATTTCAAACACACTTATTGATTCTTTGAATTTACATTTATTCTCTTTGAACTAACAGGTGCTGTATAATTATTCTATCGTTAAACCTGAAGGTAGACAAGACCTGATCTTTTATAGGGGTCAAAAACTTATTCTCAGCAATAGAGCACTAGCAAAATTCATTTCTGGTTACAAGAAAGATGCGAGGATTAGTGAACTTTCAAAGCTTTTACTTAGCGTTCAAGAGGAACTGTATTCAATAGCAGGATCTAGTTTGTGTTCTGATGCAATTGTTGCTTGCATTCACTTTGGATGGCTTGAATCTTCTCATGACATTTTGGATAATGTAAAGGCTACTGGATCTCCAATGGACTGGGATACATATGTGTTACTCTTGTCAGCATATTGTAGGCACAAAATGGAAAGAGTAGCAAATGCACTGCTAAAATAAATGACAAGGGTTTATTTGGATAATGAATTGGCTGATGATACTATGGACAAACGCTTTTACTGTGTGTAAACATCATATTCACTTGGTAAATCGAATTTGGTCGTCACATTGGTTCAAATATTGAAAGACGAAGATCAGATTTTTCCTTTGGTATATGAGTTTAATTCTTCCATCCACTTCTTTTGCATGGCAAGAATGATGGAAGATGCACTAAAGGTGTATAGAAGAATGGTTGAAAAGAACATTCAGCCCACTATTCATACTTTTGCTTATCTGCTACATGGATATTCATCTCTTGGTATGTATCGGCAAATCACAATCTTTTGGGGAGAGATTAAGGGATTTATGAAAGGTTGTGGTTTTCCAGCAAATAGAGATCTATATGAGTTACTACTAATAAACTTTCTTCACGGTGGATACTTTGAGCGAGTAATGGAAGTCAGTGGCCATATGAGAGACCAAAACATGTATTCTGATAAGTTGATGTACAAAGTTCAATTCTTAAGCCTTCACAAAGATCTTTATGAGAGTTTAAGATGCAAGAACAGAAGCACAACTCAAAAGGCTTGAGCATGTTCATTAGTTCAGGAAATGGGTGGGTATAGTTTGAGTTTTCAAATAACTATCCATCTGTCATGGTGTACTTTTTGTAGTATTATTCATTAATCCTATCAACATCAAATGGATCCAACATTTGATCTTTGCTCATTGATCATAGAGGTTGCGAATTTCAACCTTTGTAGATGAAATCATTTTTATGGTTGATGATTTTTAAACTATTATTGTAGTACTGTTGGGGATTTTCCTTGACAGTAAAGCTTATATCGAAGGGATTTATGAACACATGCATTAGAACTTTAGTAATTTAATGCATGTAAATTGATTTAATTATGTAACTATATCATGGGAAGTACCAATGAAAATTTTTTAGTGGTCTTTATATGCTAACCAGAATCCTAAGCTTCTTTTGTCACGGTGGATTAGACCGTACTCAATCTTAGAAATTACAATATCATAACACTTATCATAACGCCTATCACGCACATAAAATTAAGAGCTTCCACCCACCATTGGCCTCAGCCATGTCTTAGTATCCATCGCGAAAAAAGTTTATTCGTAGTAACTCGTATAGATCTCTATTTGCCGGAAAACCACAACCCTTCATGAATCTCTTAATCTCCCCCCACAAGATTGTGATCTTGCAATACATACCAAGAGATGAATATCCACATAGCAGATAAGCAAAAGTATTAATAGTGGGCTGAATGTTCATTTCAACCATCCTTCTATACACCTTTAGTGCATCTTCCATCATTCTCGCCATGCAAAAGAAGTGGATGGAAGAATTAAACTCATACACCAAAGGAAAAATTTGATCTTCATCCTTCAATATTTGAACCAAGGTGACGACCAAATTCGATTTACCAAGTGAATCTGATGTTTCCAAACAGTGAAAGTGTTTGTCGATAGTATCATTAGCCAATTCATTATCCAAATGAACCCTTGTCATTTGTTTTAGTAGTGCATTTGCTATTCTTTGCATTCTGCGCCTACAATATGCTGACAAGAGTAACATATATGTATCCCAGTCCATTGGATATCCAGTAGCCTCTGCATGATCCAAAATGTCATGAGCAAATTCAAGCCATCCAAAGTGAAAGCAAGCACCAATTGCCTGTACCTAATGAGCCATTCCAAGATGCCTGTACCTAATGAGCTTGACGCATACACGACTGCAGTCCTAAGAGAGTAAGAAGTTACAAAATAAAAGAGATATTATCAATTAAATAAAAAACAATTTTAGAAGCAACAATTACATAATCCATTATTCTCATTATACACAATTAGAATTAGGCAACTAAGCCTCATAATGCCAAAAACAAAAGAAAATAAAATATACAGGAAGGAAGTGAGGTTGTGATGGTTGAGGGACGAATGCCACCTGCAGAACTAACGACAACAGCAATGGTGAAAGCCTGAAGGCTCAATTGCTCAAGGCTGAGAGATGGAATTGTGATGAGATCTCCGGTGGGGTGAGACAAAGAACAAGTGGAAGCAGAGTTGGATTAGAAAACTAATAGTATCTGGCCCAAAAGTTCCCATTGTTTGGTCTATCTAGTTTCACTTTTCTTTTTCTTTTTTTATCATTTTTATTTTCCTTTAAATTCAGCATATAGCTCCATATGTCACGATAGCCTTCTTCCTAATGCTTTTGTTTGCTTTCTTAAAGCGATAGGAATTGGTCTCATTTGTCTACATGTGCTTCAAATATTGGCATTAAAAAATCACCAAATGTGATAAAAGGTGAAAGTCTCCAAAGTCTTACCACGTGCTGGTGACATATGGAAATTTCAAAAGTTAATTAAAGCACCTATTAATTAAAAGAGAATAAATGTAAATTCAAATAATTAAGAAGTGTGTTTGAAATTTGGACAATCTATAGTTGAAAATCTTCTCTCCTACATGTGCATCATTGATGCAAACTTTACCTATAAAAAACAGTGATCACTCAACAGAAGAGCAAAACATTCTTTTGAGGAAAAGAATCCAATTCACTCGTTCTTTATTGTTAACTATTTTTTCTACATCAAATATTTTACATGTACCCAAGCATCACCATTATCACATGCAAACACTTCATTGTCATTTACACACTTCCATTTACCCAACCATCACAATTATCACACAAAACACTCCATTGTCATTTACACAGTCACAACATATATTGGGTATACACAAAGTCGTCTCTACAACGTTTCAATTCACAAACATTACAGAAAATAAATACAATGTGAGAGAATTGAAAATCAATTCTGTGTGACTTGCACAATATCACATCATCTTAAAAACAAGAAGAAAGAAGAAAGAAGAAAACTGAAAAGATAGTGGAAAGAGAGAATAGGAGCAGAGAGAAGGGAAGTGAAGGGGGCACAGCTTCACCAATGGCTACTTCATCTGAGCCGCCACCGGACATGAGGTTGCTGTCTACTATCGTTGGTGAGTCGCTAAAAGATCTAAATGAACGAACCATGGTGGTGGCAAGTCTTCATGGAGCCACCTTTCCTCTGTCTCCCCAGTCTCCTCTGTCCATCTTCCTGCGCTCTCCCTCTTTGTGTGAGAAGCCCTCATTCGTCTCATTATCAAACTCTCTCTCCCCAAGTTGTTGGTGATATATATGCGACTTAAACTAAAACCAAGAGCATGCATACCCTTTGATATATGTTTTTTCTTACTTGGGTTGTGCAAGTATGACTAAAACAGAACAATCCGACTACAATTGTCCAAAATAACAATGCAGCACATTCCCTTCTTTTCCTTTATTTATTTGTTATTTGTTCATTTTTCAAAAAAAAAAACCATGAATGTCAAAGGAACCACTAACTTTAAAGATTGTCTCAAAAAGTTTAACAAGGATGACTCAGAAGAAATGTAATAATAATATCTAAAGCCAATAGCATTACTATCTAAAGGCTTAAACCAATGCTAAGAATTAGCTTAGGGAACTAAAATGTGTCTATTAATAGAGAAGGGAACTCCATATAAACCAATAATTACAGTTCCAACTACAACAAATTCAATGAGAGCACAAATATTATTAGAAATTATATAATTTACCTTAGGGTCTGTCCACGGAGTCAACTTTAAATACGTCTTACTATTTCATTTGGCCAGTCTTTTCTCATGCAGTTACCAATCTTTATTTTTCCTACACAAGACCAGATGTTAAGTCATCAAGTTTATCATGATATAAGCTCCACCGTATATGTCAGTGACCAAAAAGGCATGAAAACCTCAAGCTCATCCATAGGAAGTTGAGGTTTGCAAAAATATAAGTTTCAGACTTTATGGTTTGAATTCATCTAGAACATTGAATTCAACCATGTTCCCTAATCCAAGCTTTCATGTGCTTACAATTAATCTACAGTAGCTCTGCTGTAAACAATTTCAACTCTCATTATTCTTTATCAGAAAATTCAACTCACATTAATTTCAAGTTCCCTAATCCATGCTTTCATAGGCCTGGAATTACTCTAATTTCTTTTTTAGTTTAAATTTTCAGTAGCAGTAGGTGGTGTTAGTCATTGAAATTTAACTTTGAACAATCAAATGTAAGGCACTTACTATATTGTGTTTGATAAAGATGGATTAGTGAACCTAAATGGCAAGCAAAACAGAAGCAAACTACGTCCTATCTCCTTCCATTTGTCTTTAATTAAATTCAAATCACAAGCATAACAAAAGCAAATTAGCGGTCCAAAATGTTAATTGTTCATTTTTTCATAAAGTAACAAGGTTTAATCATACACAAGCAAATTACAGCTATTAAAGAGCTCTCCCTGAATTTAATGAAGCTTACTCACACACTGTATTGTCACCTAATAAAGAGGAAAAACCAGAACCAATCCAATAAAATAAAAATATAAAAACTTGAACTAATGCATATTCTTAAGAGATCAAGTCATCAGTATTGAATAAGAAAGCAAGATATGGAGAGAGCAGATAGGTGGAGAGAACTTACAAAGGCGGCGAGAGAGAAAAGACATAGCAGCAGCCGCAGTGAAAAGATAGGAGTGATGCTAGAGAAAGAAATATGTTTGACAGTGAGAGACTGGGGTGGGGCTGTCGGAGCAGATTAGGGCCACGAGCAAGAACGGTTGCACGGATACGGAAACCAATCCACCTTCTTTGAGGTTTGGGCCGGCTTGTTGGTTAGAACCAGGACCAAAGAAATGTAGATTTCGTTATAGTAGTCTGATTCCAGAAACGATTGATCGGCTCTTGTGCACTAGAAATATTTGTAAGTTGGAAATTTCAATAGCAATTATTTTATAGGTGGTGCTCCAAATGAAAATTTTATAATTGTCTTCATGTGAAAATTATTCTTTTTAATCCTTTGATGATGAATTGTATAGTTAGATTTTGGTATATTATAAAAATACTATTTTTATTTAAAGTGTGGCCAAATAAATAAATCACACTTTTATACAAATTTTTTTTTTACCAAAATTAGGAGTGAGACTCGAATTCCTGACCTCTAAGTGAGTATCAGAAGACTATGATATTTGAATTATAGCTCGTTAACTTATACAAAGAATCTTTATAAAAAATATATTTTTAGTAGGAGTGTGCAAAAAAATTCATATTTTGGATTTTAAACTAAATTCACACCAAATCATTAAAAAAAACAATTTTAAATAAAAAAATCCAAATCAAATTGAATTGATTTTATGGTTTGGTTTTTTAATCAAAATCATTTAAACAATTTTAAATATGGATCTAGATCCATATCCAAATTAACAAAAAAAAAACCCTAAATCTGATTCGGTGAACCACAGAACCAATTCACACTTCACACGCACAAATCCAGTCCTCTTCTCTTTCGGTTCTTCTCCTTCAACCGTGTAGAATCCGCCTCAGCCGGCACCGGAGTAGGCAACTGGCACCGGCACCGTGTTGTCTCCTTCAACCGTCCAACGGCCTCACCTCTGTTTCTCTTCTTCTGCCTTTGGTCTTCTCCTTTCTCGTTCGCCGTCGTCATCCTTTGGTTTCACCGTCGCCGACTCGTCGTCACAGGTGTGGGTTTCTGGTTCTTTTGCTTTCCATTCGCCTCTGCTCGTGCTTTTTGTCTCTGGGTCGTGCTCGTGCTTCTTTCGTATTTAATTTTTTTAATACGTTAGATAATTGCTTTACAATTAGTTGATAATTACTTAATAAGTTGATTGGTGCTGGTAACTAATCTCATACATATTTGATTGATTGATTCTCACGGGAAAGAATCTGATGTAAAAGAAGCCATTTGGCGATAGTTAATCTTTGATGATAAGTAACTATCCAACAAACAATGAGCTTCAATTCACGCATTCACTATTAATATGAACTTGATTTGTGAAACTAGAATGTACATTAATTTCTGTCTCTGGATGAATTCTATGAATCTAGAATGCAATGCACTTTGAAATTTTTCTTGTAACTGTGGTATTTGAGATTGAAATTACCCAAATGCAGAAAGGTTTTTTGAGATTTGCATTGGCTTTTGTTTCTATTCTGTTGTTAGTAGTATTGTTGTTTCTGGTATTTTGCTTTGAATTATTTCTATTCTACTATTTATAGCATTGGCTGCTATTTCTAGTTTATTTCATATAAATTAGCACCAAATTTTAGTATGTGAGATAGATAAGATTGTTTTGGTAGCGTAGTTTATGATATTTTGTGGTAAAATGAGAGTATGATGGGTTAAGATTTTAGGATTCGGTTAGAAAGGCGATGGTTCTATATAAGTGTCATTTATGGTTTGTAGGGGATCTTAGGTATGATATATGTTAAATACTTGTTTTTAAGGTTGTTGAGGTTGTGTTTTGACAGTGAGGAGTACTAACGTTGTCACAATCTTCTCTTGGAGACCCATATTTGACTTGCAACATCCCCTTCAGATGTAATCAATCATCAAGCAATCATATCTCACAATAAAGATCTCAACTTCTTTTCTTAATTACTTTATTTGGGCACCCACCTTTTTTTGGCTTTTTTCTTTCTAATTTAATCTTTTCTCAACTCCAGATTTATTTGCATTGCTGAAACCCTTTTATTTCCTTGGGAGTGTTTCATAGTTCACAAATTTTTGGCTTTGCAGTTAACAAAATGACAAAGGTGTTAGGATCATAGTGATACATTAACTTTGTTTCGCCGAAATAAGTGATGCCTTATTTGTGTTCCTTGGGTTTGGATTTTTGTTAGTTTGTTCATTTGACTGAATTCGGATTACATTTGAGTCTACCAAGTACTTGGAGTAATATTAAGTTGCAATTATTTTTAAGCATTATTTTTCTTGCATTTTTTTCTTCTTTTTTTGGTTATGTTTTTCATTTTTAATCTTGTTTTTTATTTTTTGTGATGCAGAGTGCCTCATACAGAAGACTATATTTGAGTGATGTACCTTGCTTTATATGCAGATATATTTTCCTCCAAGATTGTGGTTGTTTGATGATTTTGTTGGCATCTTTTGATAGTTTAAGGCGGTTATTTTAGGAAAATTTTTCAATAGTATTCTTTTGATGTTTTAAAAATGATTAAATGTTATATAAATTAGCTATTGTCATTAAATTTATAAAGAACCAAATCCTAGTTGTAATGAACCTATATTGTATAAAAAAATTTTAGTATTAATTTTACTTTTAAAAAAATTATGGTTATAATTTTGAAAATTAGATTTCTAAAATTGGTTTTAAAATTAAATTTTTGGTTAAAAAGTCTAGTTTTTGGACATTAGATTTCTAAAAATTGGTTTTAAAACTGAATTTTCTAGAAAAACCCGAATTTTAAATTTGGATATTAAAAACTTAATTTAAAATCGGTTTATATATAAAACTGAATTTAAATATTAAAATCCGTTTGAAATTGTCTTTTATTTTTTCCAAACCGGTTTAGAATTGGTTTCTCTTTTTTATTTGGTTTCAGTTTGATTTCATGAACCATAAAATTGGTTCTAAAGTAAATGCAGTTTGGATTTTTGAAATTCAAACCGTGTCTACTTCTAATATTTTATATTGGTGACTGACTTTGATAACTGATTTTAGTATATACGTTACATAATTATATTAGAATTTGGTGTTATTGCAAGAAAATGAATTTTCTCAATTGTTAAAAAATATTGAACAAATAAAATATAATCTATAATCTTCTAATACTCTCTCTTTTATTTTTTTTTATCCCACTTACAAAAATTAATAATAAAAAATTATATTTTATTCCTTCCATTGTTAAAATAAATTGAGAATTCTCTCAATTAACAAATATGGTATGGACTATGGTAGCTAAGCAAGGCCAACCCACCTGTACATACCTAAAAGAGAAGCGGTGAAAGAGTGAAAATAGAATAAAAACAACATAGGTCCTTGTCTGTGATGATGTTAGTAAGTAGTATTTAATACAATGCTGATCAGGGTTTTAAAAGAAGCAATAATAAAAGATCTTTGGGTCAGTTTCTATATGGTGGATTGAGTTGGAGTTTCCATCTATGTGATAAAAGATATTTTTTAACATGAATTGGACGGTTTGTTACGTTTCAAAATCAATTAATAAATATCAACAAAATGAAATCATTATCGACACTTGTTCTATTATTAATTATGATTTAGCACAGTAACACTTTATTATGATAGCTATGCTTTTTCTCATAAAAAACCATGTTTTTCGAGGGTAATCTAATTTTTATGTTTTGGGTGTGTTTTTTTGATATCAAACTAAAACACTAAACGAATTTGTTCTTCGTTTTTGCGGTAAACTGTCTTTTTCTTAGAACACCTCTAATGGCTGGTTCTATTCAACTTTTTCTGACACTTTCAAAAAATTTACCGTTGAAACATATTATTATGGAGTCCTAGCACATTATTTAAGAAGAAAGAGTTCCTGCTTAGAAGAACTCATTGTAACTTGTAAGTTATTTATTAAAAAAATAATTATATAAAATTTGAAATAATTAAATAATTAAATAATAATAAATTAAATAATTAAATTATAATTAATTTATTAATAATTATAATAATTAATTAGATTAAATAATTAAAATGCTAATACTTACATAATTAAATAATTAAATTATAATGCCAATGAGTTATAGCTCAAATGGTATAGTCTCTCCATACTCATATAAGAGGTTGCGGGTTTGAGTCTCATATCTTTGGTAAAAAAAATTAAATTATAATTAATTTATTAAATAATTTTTATTTTAAATTGTTGCAAAACTAGCCGTTACAATTTCACAATGCTTGTCGTCAACTATAGAGCTTAATTATGTTTTTCTTTGTATTAAATAATTTTACAAATTAGTGTAATTTCGAATTATATATTATGTATGAATTTATTTAATATTAATATTTTTTAATAGCGAATTATTTTTAAATTTATAAATTTAAAATATTATTAAAAAAATTAATTACATTAATTGTAAGTATTTTAATTAATTAATTAATTAAGTGAAATTACAACAAATAATAAAATTAGTTCTTTCTAATAGAAAAGAGAGATTCTTTGAATTACTTTTTAATAAAAATTGATGTAGAGTTACTTTTTATGATAGATAGGCCATAAATAGGGATCGGGATGAGTTCTTGTTGGAGATGGTCTTAGCTTCCAAGGGTTTTCTTTCGTTTCCGCGCTAAACCGACTCGATTCTTTTAGGGTTACTGGTTCGGTAGTATACCCTCAAAACGGCGTAGTTCTCTCTTTCTCTCTGAACCCTGAAGAATGAAGATTGAAGAACCCTAGTTCCCGAACCTCCTTCGAAGTTCGAACGCAGCCCGCAGCCACCATGCATCTTCAACGTCATCGCCGAACTCTTCTCCTCCGGTAGAGGGTGCTGTCGCCGCCGGCGGGGACATACTGTGGGTTCCGCGTCGCGTGTGGAAGCTCTGCTCGGCCCGCTTCTCATCGTTCCTCCTCTCCTCTCCTCGTCGTCGCAGGAAGGTTTGCGTGAGCTCGTGGCCTCGCCGTCGCCAAGGGTTGGTCGGTCATCGTCTCTTCGAGCTCTCTCTCGCTCTCTGTCCGAGCTCACTTCGGTTCCTCCGTCGCTGTCACTTCCCTTCCTCGCTCGCCGCTGGTAAGCACTGCTGCTTGAAATTATTTTTGCTTGTTTTGTACTTTTGTTAATAATACTGAGCTGCTGATTTTGTTAATACCTTTGTTAATAATACTGGGTTTACTGATGGTCTGATTCTGAGTTGCTGAGTTAATAATAGTTAATACTGATTTTGTTAATTTTTGCTTGTTCTGAGTTGCCGATTTTCTGAAATAATGGTTTGAATGATTCTGTTGAACTTTTCTTGATACTCGACTGATACACAACGATTGGGAATTTGAGATCGTTGCTTCTTAACTTTGTTGAACTTGTGATTCACTGAGATGAAATTTTATTTGTATTCCTTTTTTTTTTTTCTGAAGCACAACAAATCTTTCATTTTAAGGCTCCAGCATTTTGACTTTGTAAAAACTATCATGGAATATTACGTTTTGGAAGTTAGCTTTTGCTCTTTCATATTAGTTGAGGCTAATATTAATATATTATCCTTCTAAATGTTTATTCCATTTCTGAATTGCCACAATGCATACATGAGATATATTTTATTTATTAAATCTACAGGTCCTGTAGGCTGTAGCAGAAGCTATGTTTTATTTAATTGAATGTGAGTGTGCCTTGATGAAGATATTTATGCTAGTGATAGAATAGAAGTGTTTTCATTTCTGAACTCACTCTTTTGATTGGGTTGTTTAACACCTCAAACCTCAGATATATTTGTTCAGTTCTAGCTTCCTTAAGCTTTTCTGTTACTGGAACAATGAAGAGAGTTTTTCAATATACATGCATTTGTATCACTATATGTAACTATTGGAAAAAACCAGGGGTTGATTGTTGATTGTTGTTTTTCTTCTGCTCCAATTATTGTTGATTGTTCCTAATTTTTTTAGTTATTTTGTACTATTGTTCTGATTCTGAGTTAATTTCTTAGTTGTTGGCTTGTTAATTAGAAACTAATTAGAAATTTTTTATTTTGAAGATGAAACATTATGCATTTTGAAATTATATATAGAATTTTTAATAATGGTATTTTATATATAATTAAACCGGTTCAATCACGGTTCGACCTTCGTTGGACCGTTGAACCAGTCATTCGACCAGTTCATTGACCGGTTCGATTCTCGCAACCTTGATTGTTTCTGATTTTTAAGGTTATAGGTTCTGCCACACCATTAAAACCCTGCATTCTCCACCGCCGCATTTAGCACCACCAAAAATAGATTAGTCTCTAATTTTTTTTAACAATTTTAGTCTAGATTTTTATTATTTTAAATCTTTTTGAGACAGATTGGTCGCATGAAACTTTTTCAAATATGCATGTTAAAATTCAGTGTTTATTCCAACTATTATTGTAACAACGGTGAAAGTGATAGAATTTTTCCATGCATTTTCCCTTGTTCTCGGCCGTGTCTACTACTGTATACAAATTTTGGCAAACTATAAAGAAAAGGAGGTATAAGGTTTCATAATGGTCTTTGACAAATTAAGCGTTGTGTATTAGTGTTTCATAATGAAGGAATTATATTAATTTATTGAACGAGCTAAGCTTATGAAGGAATTATATTAATTTATTGAACGAGCTAAGCTTTATCTAGCTGTGGTCTATAAAAATATGTGTTATGTCAGTCATTGATTCACATACACAGACATGGCTGCTGGTTTCACCCTGCATGTTTTATGCTGTCTCATTTTTGTCTATTGTTATGCCATAATACAAGCTGCAAGGCTTTGCTTTCTGCTATATATTATTATAAAAGAAAAGAGATCAGAGAGAGATAGAGAGGGGGCAGATAAATCAGAATATACATAATAGTTCTCTATCTATTTACATGTCAGTAGAAGAGAAACAATTGCTAAGCATAGAATATATATTATTCAATACCTGTCTCCTATGAATGGATGATTGACCATTCTTTTAGTTTATTAAATAAATTAAAACAGTATGTATACATAACTATTAATCAATGAGGATAAAATCCACATAGAGTTTTCAAGTAAGAAATATTATGCCAAATGTGTCCTGTAACTTGGTTGGCTATATCTTTAATTGCTTGGATCAGATTTCTTTCTTGTTTTGTAACTTGAAAATCTATATAAATGATTGAAGCATTTAGCAGAAATCTAAATTTTGAATTGTATGGTTGTTTCAGTATCATAAAGTTCTCACGTTTATTTCAACTACCAAGAGTGAAGGTGCAACAGTTTTGACTGGAGGGTCTCTTCTTGAGGTATGATATCATTAGTTCATTACCCTCTGATGCTTGCAATTAGGAATATCTTTAATGAATTTCCTTTATTTGAATTAATTGATGGCATTAGCAGCACTTAAAGAACATTTCAAAGTCACACTAAATGTTATGGTGTTATCTGGATTGAGGTTTGAGTTGAGCTTAAATTAAAGAGGTGTGTTTTAATGTTATTTTTTAAGGTGTCAATAATGAATTTTTGAGTAGTGTAGGTCTTGACTCTTGATTGATGCTGTATAACTGTGGAGGAAAACTTTATTGAATAGTTATGGATTTTTTAAATAAATAACCGTGTGAAAAAAGTAACTATTTACTTAAATGTGAGACTTAATAAAGGAAAAAATGGAATGTTCTTACTGATGCCTCTAAATTGAAGAAGTAACTTGTACATGTATGTTGGAATTTCAAAACAGCACACAAATGCTGAAGGAGTGATCTCTCTTAAACCCGAAGCAAGCGGGACCGAAAAAGACAGAAAGAAGGTGGAGCTCAATGCCAAGGCTGTCAACTTGTTCAACTGTGCTATCAGCTTCGAGGAATACCGTCGGGTATCACGATGCACAACGAGAAAGAAAATCTGGGACAAATTTCAAATCACTCATGAAGGAACCACCATAGTAAAGAAGATCAGGATAGATATGTTGAACAGAGAATATGAAATATTCTCAATGAAGAAAGGAGAATCAATAGATGAAATGTTTGAAAGATTCAACATCATCATTGTTTGCTTGGATGCTATGAGAATTACGTATTTTGATTCTGTGCTTGTGAGGAGAGTTCTAAGATGTCTTACTAAAGAGTAGGAAACAAAAGCTTTAATCATATCTGAGAGTAGTGGTCTAGATTCCATGACATGTGATGACTTGAGAGGAAATCTACTTGCTTTTGAAAACACTTATTTGAAAAAAGATTCAAAAAAGAAAGGAATTGCTTTTACATCTGTTACTAACCCCCTGGATGATGAATCCAGTGATAATTCTTTTGAAAATGCATTTGTGTTGTTTGCTAAAAAATTCAAAAAAAATGGTGAAGTTCAAGGAGAGAAGCAAGGGAAACAGCTCTAGAAAATAAAGGAAAGATCTCAGCAAGATGATATGTTACAACTGCAAAGAATCTGAGCATTTCAAGTCAGATTGTCCTAAGTTAAAGAAAGAAGAGAAGCCAAAAAAGGGAAAGAAGAAAGGTCTGATGGCTTTTTGAGAGAACTTGGAAAACGATTCAGAAAAATGATGAAGAATCCGAAACCAAGTCTCAACCATGCTTTATGGCAGATTACGTTGAACAGGTAGTCATTCATAACCCTGACACTGAAACTCTTTATTTTATGATAGATCACCTTTCTAAAAAAATTAGATGCTTCTTGCTTGATAACCAAGATTTTGAACAACAAATTACCATTCTTAAAGCAGAAAATGGTTTTCTCAAAGAAAAATTAAGGGAGGCTGAAGCTGTTGTTGATCTTGTTGAAGAAAACAAGCAACTAAGAGTCCAACTTAAGAGTTGTGAAAGTGATCATTCTGTTGTTGTATATATAAATTGTTTTAAAGAAAATGAAGTTGTTTAAAGAGGTCAAAAGACTTAAAGAAGACTTAGTCAAGTTCACTCAAAGTTTTGAAAATCTAAATCAAATCTTAGCTAGTCAAAAACTTCTTTATAATAAAGTTGGCTTGGGTTTCTTTAAATCTGTTGAGAAACCTTATTTTGAAAACATTGCCTCATCTTCTAATGATACAAAATTTCAAAACTCGGCAAATTTTAACAAAACAGCAACTCCAAGATTTTGTAGACTATGTAATCGAAATGAACATTTTTTCATTCAATGCTTATTTGGTGAAAGGATGATTGATGATAAAATTTATAAAGTTTTTTATTATAATGGATTAGGACATAAGAGATAGTTTAACGTGAAAGGATCCAAGAAGATTTGGATATTTAAGGTCACTTGAGCTTGTTTTGTAGGTATGTCTAGCATCCAAGCAGAAAGAAAACATGTGGTACATGGACAGCGAATGCTCTAGGCATATGACCGAAAAGACAACCTTTTTCATAAAACTTGATGAGTATGATGGAGGATTTATCACTTTCGGTGATGATGGTAAGGGAAAGATAGTGGCCATTGGAAAAGTTGGTAAAAACTTTTCATTTTGTATAAATGATGTTCTTCTTGTAAATGGTTTAAAACACAATTTACTTAGTGTAAGTCAATTGTGTGATTTAGGATATGAAATTATTTTTAGAAAGTTTGTGTGTTTAGTTATTTGTGAAAAAATTGGGGATATATTGTTTGAAGCTAAGAGATGCAATAATGTGTATGGATTGACTCTTGAGGACTTGAAAGATCAAAAAGTGACATGTTTTGTTTCTATTGAATCTGAAAAATGGCTATGGCATAGAAAATTAGGTCATGCTAGTATGTACCAAATTTCTAAGCTAGTCAAGAAAAATTTGGTTAGAGGAATTCCAAATATCAAATTTGATAAGGATCTTACTTTTGATGCTTGCTAATTAGGCAAACAAGTAAAATCTTCTTTTAAACCAAAAGATGGAATTTCAACCAAAAGGTCATTAGAGATGTTACACATTGATTTTTTTGGTCCAACAAGAACTCAAAGTTTAGGAAGTAAACACTATGGTCTAGTAGTGGTAGATGATTACTCTATATTTGGTTGGATAGTTTTTCTTGCTCATAAAAATGATGTTTTTCATGCTTTCTCAACCCTTTGCAAAAAAATTCAGAATAAAAAGGATTTAAAAATTGCCCATTTGAGAAGTGATCACGGAAAAGAATTTGAAAATCAAGACTTTGAAAAATTCTGTGATGATTTTGGAATTGTTCATAACTTTTCATGTCCTAGAACCCCTCAACAAAATTGGGTGGTTGAGAGAAGGAATAGAAGCCTTCAAGAGATGTTTAGGGTCATGCTATGTGAAAATGAAATTCTAAAATTTCTCTGGCCCTGAAGTTGTAAATATAACTTGTTACATTTTGAATAAGACTATTATTAGAAAAAGGTTGAAGAAAACTCCTTCTGAGCTATGGAAAGGAATCTCTCCAAATCTTAAGTATTTCCATGTTTTTGGATGCAAATGCTTTGTACTTAACAATAAAGAAAACCTTGGTAAATTTGATCCAAAATCGTATGAGATGATGTTTGTTGGATACTCCACTACTAGCAAGGCCTATAGAATTTACCTTAAAAAACATAGGACCATAGAGGAATCCATACATGTCTTTTTTTGTGATTCTAATTCAATTCTCAGTGCTGTGATAGAAGATGATACAGATTGTGAAAATGCTATCAACAAGAAAACCTGTGAAGAAAATTTCAATTCTGCTCAAAATGAAGAATCTGTCAGTCCAGTTTTGTCTCGTTAGAATAGAGGAGACATTTTCATTTTGTCTCCTGAGCTAGCAAGAGAATTTGAAACAGTAAGACTCACTGAAGCTCATCAAAGCTCAACATCACTCCGGAAGCCAAGAGAATGGAAGTCCATGAGGGGTTATTCTCAAGGTGTAACAACAAGATCCTCAACCAAAAAGCAATCCGAACCTAGCAATTTTGCCCTCATGTCACAAATGGAATCCAACAATGTAAAACAAGCTCTTGAAGATCCCTCATGGGTCAAAGCCATGTAAGAAGAGTTTGCTCAATTTGACAAAAATGAGGTTTGGACACTAGTACCTCATCCGAATGGTAAGAAGGTTACGGGTACTAAATGGGTTTTCAAAAATAAATTAGGTGAGGATGGAAAAGTTGTTCGTAACAAGGCTAGATTAGTGGCCCAATGTTACGATCAAGAAGATGGTATAGATTTTGATGAGTCTTTTGCTCCGGTAGTAAGAATGGAAGCAATTAGATTGCTTTTTGCCTATGCTGCCCATAAGGGTTTTAAAATGTTTCAAATGGATGTCAAATGTACTTTCCTTAATGGCTTTATTGATAGAGAAGTGTTTGTGGCACAACCCCCCAGTTTTGAAGATAAAGAATTTTCAAACCATGTTTTCAAACTCTCAAAGGCTCTTTATGGCCTTAGACAAGTTCCAAGAACTTGGTTTGAAAAGTTTAGTGCCTTCTTGTTGGAAAATCAATTTTAATCTCACCCAAACCCTAGATGAAATCTTGAGCATACACTCACACTTTGAACAATATCCGATTTAGAGGAAGTAAGGTACATGAGAGATCTTATCATTCATCTATATCGTGTTTCATCCACATCTTTGCCTTCATCGTCCTTTTCAAGTTTAGTGTTTGGATGCATTGGTGTTCCCATTGGTTTGGAACTTTTATGCCAAATTTTTTTATAAGTTCTTTTGCATATTTTACTTGGTGAATGAAAGTGTCACTATGAGTTTGTTTAATTTGGAGGCCAAGAAAGAATGTTAGTTCTCCCATTAAACTCATTTCAAACTCACTAGTCATGAGTTTTTCAAACTAAGGACTCATTGGCCGACCCAAACACAATGTCATCCACATAAACTTGAACTAGGATAATATCATCATTAGATGCTTTAATAAATAAAGTAGTGTCGGTGGTATCCCTTTGAAATTGATTTTCCAATAAGAAGGCAATAAGCCTTTCATACCAAGCTCTTGGAGCTTGTCTAAGACCATAAAGAGCCTTTGAGAGTTTGAAAACATGGTTTGGAAATTCTTTATCTTCAAAACCGGGGGTTGTGCCACAAACACTTCTCTATCAATAAAGCCATTAAGGAAAGCACATTTGATATCCATTTGAAACATTTTAAAACCCTTATGGACAGCATAGGCAAGAAGCAATCTAATTGCTTTCATTCTTGCTACCGGAGCAAAAGACTCATCAAAATCTATACCCCCTTCTTGATCGTAACCTTGGGCTACTAATATAGCCTTGTTACGAACAACTTTTCCATCCTCACCTAATTTATTTTTGAAAACCCACTTAGTACCCGTAACCTTTTTACCATCCGGATGAGGCACTAGTGTCCAAACTTCATTCTTGTCAAATTGAGCAAGTTCTTCTTGCATGACTTTGACCCATGATGGATCTTCAAGAGCTTGTTTTACATTGTTGGGTTCCATTTGTGACAAGAGGGCAAAATTGCTAGGTTCAGATTACTTTTTGATTGAGGATCTTGTTATTACACCTTGAGAGGGATCACCAATGATAAAGTCATGAGGATAACCCCTCATGAACTTCCATTCTCTTGGCTTCCGGAGTGATGTTGAGCTTTGATAGCTTCAGTGGGTCTTATTGTTTCAGATTCTCTTGCTGGCTCAGGAGACAAAATGGAAATGTCTCCTCCATTCTGACGAGACAAAACTGGACTGACAGATTCTTCATTTTGAGCAGACTTGGAATTTTCTTCACAGGTTTTCTTATTGACAGCATCTTCACAATCTGTATCATCTTCTATCACAGCACTGGGAATTGAATTAGAATAACAAAAAGAGACATGTATGGATTTCTCTATGGTCTCATGTTCTTTGAGGTAAATTCTATAGGCCTTGCAAGTGGTGGAGTATCCAACAAACATCCCCTCATAGGATTTTGGATCAAATTTACCAAGGTTTTCTTTATTGTTAAGTACAAAGCATTTGCATCCAAAAACATGAAAATACTTAAGATTTGGAGGGGTTACTTTCCATAGCCCATAAGGAGTTTTCTTCAACCTTTTTCTAATAATGGTCCTACTCAAAATGTAACAAGCTGTATTTACAGCTTCAGGCCATAGAAATTTTGGAATTTCATTCTCACATAGCAAGGCCCTAGTAATCTCTTGAAGGCTTCTATTCTTTCTCTCAACCACCCCATTTTGTTGAAGGGTTCTTGGGCATGAAAAGTTATGAGCAATTCCAAAATCATCACAGGATTTTTCAAAGTCTTGGTTTTCAAATTCTTTTCCGTGATCAATTCTCAAATGGACAATTTTTAAATCCTTTTCATTCTAAATTTTTTTGCAAAGGGTTGAGAAAGCATGGAAAGCATCATTTTTATGAGCAAGAAAAAGTACCCAACCAAATCTAGAGTAATCATCTACCACTACTAGACCATAGTGTTTACCTCCTAAACTTTGAGTTCTTGTTGGACCAAAAAGATCAATGTGTAATATCTCTAATGGCCTTTTGGTTGAAATTTCATCTTTTGGTTTAAAAGAAGATTTTATTTGTTTGCCTAATTGGCAAGCATCACAAGTAAGATCCTTATCAAATTTGATATTTGGAATTCCTCTAACCAAATTTTTCTTGACTAGCTTAGAAATTTGGTACATACTAGCATGACCCAATTTTCTATCCCATAGCCATTTTTCAGATTCAAGAGAAGCAAAACATGTCACTTTTTTATCTTTCAAGTCCTCAAGAGTCAATCCATACACATTATTGCATCTCTTAGCTTCAAACAATATATTCCCAGTTTTTTCACAAATAACTAAACACACAAACTTTCTAAAAATAACTTCATATCCTAGATCACACAATTGGCTTACACTAAGTAAATTGTGTTTCAAACCATTTACAAGAAGAACATCATTTATACAAGATGAAAAGCTTTTACCAACTTTTCCAATGGCCACTATCTTTCCTTTACCATCATCACCGAAAGTGACAAATCCTCCATCATACTCATCAAGCTTTATGAAGAATATTGTCTTTCCGGTCATATGCCTAGAGCATCCGCTATCCATGTACCACATGTTGTCCTTTCGCTTGGATGCTAAACAAACCTACAAAACAAGCTCAAGTGACCTTAGGTATCCAAAACTTCTTGGATCCTTTCACGTTAAACCATCTCTTATATCCCAATCCATTATAATAAAAAACAACTTTGTAAACTTTATCACCAATCATCCTTTCACCAAAGAAGCATTGAATGGGAAAATGTTCATTTCGGTTACATAGTCTACAAAACCTTGGAGTTGCTGTTTTGTTAAAGCTTGTTGGGTTTTGAAACCTTGTATCATTAGAAGATGAGACAATGTTTTCAAAATAAGGTTTCTCAACAAATTTAAAGAAATCCAAGCCAGCTTTATCATAAATAAGTTTTTGACTAGCTAAGATTTGATTTAGATTTTCAGAACTTTGAGTGAACTTGGCTAAGTCTTCTTTAAGCCTTTTGACCTCTTTAAGCAACCCTTCATTTTCTTTAAAACAATTTACATATGCAACAACAGAATGATCACTTTCACAGCTCTTAAGTTAGGCTCTTTATTGCTTGTTTTCTTCAACGAGGTCAACAGCAGTTTCAGCCTCCCTTAATTTTTCTTTAATAAAACAATTTTCTACTTTAAGAATGGTGATTTGTTGTTCAAGATCTTAGTTATCAAGCAAGAAGCATATAATTTTTTCAGAAAGGTGGTCTATCATAAGATGAAGAACTTCAGTGTCAGGGTTATGAATGACTACCTGTTTAACGTGATCTACCATAAGGCATGGTTGAGACTTGGTTTCGGATTCTTCATCATCTTCTGAATCGTTTTCCAAGTCCTCCCAAGAAGCCATCAGACCTTTCTTCTTTCCCTTTTTTGGCTTCTCTTCTTTCTTCAACTTAGGGCAATCTGACTTGAAATGCCCAGATTCTTTGTAGTTGTAACATATCACCTATCTGAGATCTTTCCTTTGTTTCCTAGAGCTACTTCCCTTGCTTCTCTCCTTGAACTTCACTATTTTCCTGAATTTTTTGGCAAACAACACAAATTTATTTTCAGATGAATTATCCCTAGATTCATCATCCAGGGGATTAGTAACAGATGTAAAAACAATTCCTTTCTTTTTTGAATCTTTTTTCAAATAAGTGTTTTCAAAAGCAAGTAGGTTTCCTCTCAAGTCATCACATGTCATGGAATCTAGACCACTACTTTCAGATATGATTAAAGCTTTTGTTTCCCACTCTTTAGTAAGACATCTTAGAACTCTCCTCACAAGCACAAAATCAGGATACGTAATTTCCATAGCATCCAAGCCAACAATGATGATGTTGAATCTTTCAAATATTTCATCTATTGATTCTCCTTCCTTCATTGAGAACATTTCATATTCTCTGTTCAACATGTCTATCCTAGTCTTCTTTACTATGGTAGTTCCTTCATGAGTGATTTGAAGTTTGTCCCAGATTTCCTTTGCCGTTGTGCATCGTGATACCCGACGGTATTCCTCGAAACTGATAGCACAGTTGAGCAAGTTGACAGCCTTGGCATTGAGCTCCACCTTATTTCCGTCTTCTTCGGTCCAGCTTGCTTCGGGTTTAAGAGAGATCACTCCTTCAGCACTTGTAGTGGTTGGAAATTGGGAACCCTCCAAGATAATCTTTCAGAGTCTGTAGTCCACTGTTTGTACAAAGATCTTTATTCTCTCCTTCTAATAGGTATAGTTTTTCCCATTGAAAATAGGAGGTCTGTTGCTTGACTGCCCTTCTGTCAGGTTGTAAGACACCAGGTTTGAGCCACTATTTTCTGTCATCTGGATCTTTTCTCCAAGCTGCAAAGCTTGATCTCTTTGAGACCAAGCTCTGATACCAATTGATGGTTTTCAGTGGCTAAGAGAAGGGGGTTGAATCTTAGCCCTTTTTCACTTAATAACACTTGCTGGTCTTTAAAACAACTTCTGGAGACTTTTTGATTTTTGTCTCGTACCCAACTATGAGACTTTTTCTTTTTATCTCGTAACCTTGCACGAGATATTTTTAGTTTTATATCCTGTGCAGCAGAAACAGAAATGGAGTAGAAGAAAGAGAGAGAATCACACCAAGATATATCCTGGTTCAGTTGCTAAGTGTAATGCAGCCTACATCCAGTCTCCATCACAATGATGATGGAATTTCACTATAATCATCCTTGATTACAAACACCAATTCTCCCTAGGAACTACCCTTCCTATTCGGGACAAGTCCAGAATCTAATACCCCAATCCTGAACTTGACTTGGTCACTGCCAAGCTTTCAACTGCTAAGTGCCAACCCAACTTGCAAGGTGATTCCCTCAAAATCATGAAACACAACACAGATGTACAAAGGACCTCTAAGGACATCTATGGCTTTTTCTTTTAATTTTGCGCACTCTGCCTTTTTCCGCTTTATGGCTTTTTCTTACAAACCTCACTGTTTGCCTTTTTTCATGAGACTCAAGACAGACAAAATTAAACAGAAACTTGTAAAACAGAAAACATTGAAGGAGAAGAACTTCTGTTAGCTTATGTAGCTATGAGAACCCTGTGCCTTGCACTCTCACTCCTTGCTTTAAGCCCTGGCTGTTCTCCTTTATATATAGAGGGGAAAACCTCCACGGTTGAAACCAAATGAACCAAGCTAAACTTCTTCTTCTTCATATAAAACCGGTTCGGCCAGAGAGAGAGGAGATATAACCGAATGCTAAAACCAACATGCAATTACCTCTGAGTCTTCCCTTTACACCAAGTTTCATCAATCCGAGCCATCCAACTTGACTTACACTTCAAGAAGGACTCCTTACCCTTGATGCTTCTTGATATATGACAGCTCCTCCTGCTCCACTTTTGCTTCCTCCTTCACGTAGCCTCCCTAGCTACCTTCTGTGATGAGTGAACACAAAGTAAAGACGAGTCATCCCTCTGAGATCTTCTTCCTCTGACCGAAATCTTTTTCATCTATTTTTGGTATGGAGAGGTTGAGCTTACTTCACCAAATCTTACTTCCTTTGGTGAAGATATCAGCCACAACATACTTTTTGTTTTCTTTTTCTTGCCATCATTACAATAGTCTTGTTGCTTGCTTTTTCTTCTCTACGGCAGCTTGCCATAGCTTCCATGTTTTTCTGAGAAGTGACCGAGAGTTCAAGAGAGATGAGAAAGAAGAGAGAGTAGAAAGAAAAGCAATCAAATGAATTTGAACAAATTAATTAAAGATGAGTTGCTTTTGCTTCCCTTTTGCTGAGTAGCGTGCCTCATTAAGGCCATCAATCTAATCAATTGTAATTTCTCTCTTATGGTTCCAAGGTCTGCATTAACTCCACTTAATAAAATTTGAATTCCATCTCATGATAAGAAAAATGGGATCCGTTGAAAGCATTCCTTGCTTTCTCTCAATATTGGTTTCAAACTAAGCAAGCTGATTTCTAGTAGAAGTATTAACTTGGGCTCAAATTAATAATGATTGAATCTGGCCCAATATATAAATCATTGTTTCAGCCACAATAAACAATTGTATCAATGCTGAGGATATTTTAATGGGCTTGTTTTATTTTTCTCTTTCTTTTTGGCCCATCAAGCATAAATTGCATAGCAAAATTATTTGGTTTAGCACATATGATCAAAAATCAAATTAATAATTTTGTAATTAATTATGTTAATAATGTTTGATTATCATCAATTTAAATTAGAGTTTTCAAACTCATGAAGGTATTAAGTTTAGTTTTCTGAAATGCACTTAGTAGACTAAATGAATCATATAGCTTGAGACAAAATCTATTTATAGTTTAAGATTGTTCATTTTTATTTTATTATAGCAATTAGAATGCGTTGTTTTGTCCGTTCATTACTATTTTTCCTTGTGGGAGTGTGGGACCATTCATTATTTTTTTGCCTTTAAATATTTCAGTTCAATGCTCCAAATAAGACATTTTGATTATCCATCTTTTAATGATTGATTCACTGTTAAATTGAATTTCGGAATATGAAACAAATTTCAATTACAAATGAGTGTCCAAAAAGAAGCTAATAATTATATGATTGTTATTATAATTGCTTTCTTTCAAATTTTATATTCTTTTTATATGATAGGTAAATCAACTTACTAGATAGAATATTGGTGCATTTGGTCTAATCTCTTGGAACTTTATCCGGCAACAAACAAGTTGTAGCTATTTCTGTCGCGTTCGCCCACCTCGTCCACTGTTCTTTGCGTTGTGTCTCCCCACCGCGTCAGCTCAAAAGAAGTCGCCGTCTGCCGTCAACAGTATCGCCGCTGCAGCCCCAGTTGCCCCTCCTCCTCCTCCTCCTCAACTTTCACTTCACTTCAGGTTTAATACTCTCTCCCTCTCTGTAATCTGTTGCACTTAAGGGTTTGTCCTACATCTTTGTGCTTGTTTGCTCTGAATCTTGATGATTTTGAGGTGATTATATCTGGGATAAGCAACATCCAAGATTAATACCATTTGGTGTAGGTGTTATCCATGGATCCTGCATCATATTGGTTCTTAATGTGGAAAATAATGAAAAGTAGCTGGCCACTGAGTTTAACCTTTTCATTTATCTTTTTGTGGTTAGATAAATATTTTATAATCATTGATGGTTGATAACAAAAAGCTAACTGTAAATAGTACTGTCTACAAAAATATGTCTATAATACAGTTCTATATATTGTGTTGGTACTTGGTACATCTGCCTTTATTTTAAATTATATTTCTTTCGTTCTTTAATTATAATGTGATGAGATTGTAGGTTGTTATTATTATGGTGAGAGAGCAAACGGCCGTTTCCTTCTACAACAAGCTGCGGGAGTCGGCATCCAAGTCATCCTCCACGCCACTCCTCATCTTCCCTTCAACCTCCGATGTCGACTCACTTTGCGCCCTCAAGATCATCTTCCACATCCTCGAGTCCGACGGCTTCCAATACGCCTGCTATCTGGTCTCTTCCTTCAACGAGATCCATAATTACGCCGGCGCCACGCATACCTCTGCCGCTGAAACTGGCGACTATGTCTCAATGCTCTTAATCAACTGAGGCTACCACAGGGACCTACAGAAGACTCTCAATTTGCCACCCTCTTCCCGTGTCTTTGTTGATAGCCACCGTCCCATCCATCTCAACAATATCAGCCAAGAAAATGAATCGGTAGTTGTTTTGTTTACTAATGAGGATGAGAAGATAGCGGATCTTGTTTACAGTTTTGATATTACCCTTGCTGAGTTGGCCAATGCGAGCTACATGTGCAGGGAAGGCAATGAATTGGAAGAATCCGAAGAGGATTCGGATGAATCGGATGAGGAAGATAGCGAAAATAGCGACAATGATGAAGATGAACAGGGGTCTAGGAGAAAGAGGAGAAGGGTTTCGGATTCTGATCCGGTTCAGCTTTTTAAGAACCAGGTTAAGAAGTATTATAAGTTGGGGACTTTTCACGGGAAGCCTTCCGGGTGTTTGATGTATGAACTGGCTAATTCACTACGTAAGAACACCAATGAAGTGTTGTGGTTGTCTTGTGTGTCTCTTACTGACCAGTTTGTTCATGAGAGGTTGAGTGATGAGAGGTACCGTGACGGTGTGGCGGAGCTAGAGGACCGAATTAGATGTGCTGGGAACTTGGATGTGGTTACATCAGTTACTCTCAAGGATGGGACTAAGATACGGGCGCCACATTCGTGCAAGATTGCTTGTGAGGATGAGCTTAGGCTTATGTTGTTGAAGGAGTGGAGCTTGTTTGATTCAATGTTGTGCTCATTTACATTGCAACCAAGTTGAAGACTTGGAGCGATAATGGGGTCAAGAAGCTGAACCTTCTGCTAGCTAGGATGGGGTTTGCGCTCATGGATTGCCAGCAGAAGTTCCAGTACATGAGTATGGAGGTAAAGAAGAAGATTAAACATGAATTGAGCGGTTTTTGCCAGAGTATGGACTCACTGATTTCTATTATAGGAGTTTCTTGATACATGGGTATAGCTCAAGGGTGTCTGCCGCGGATGTGGTGTATTGAGTGACTGCCCTGCTTGAATCGTTTTTGAAATCAGATGTTTCTTGTGCATCCAAGCAATTCGGGGTGGCTTACGATGCATTGTCTTTTAAGCAATCTTGATAAGCTCAAGGCCAGGATGCAACACGCAATTAGGATTCAGAGAGCTATTCTAAGGCAAGGTAGCACTGCGATTACGAAGAATGGGTGCATAAGAAGTGGGAGGAAGTTTCGGTGGGTGAAGCTTGAGGATTCGGCTGACACCAAGTTGCTTGGTTATCCGCAGGCTTTGACTAAGTTCTGTTATTTCCTTATGGATGCTTTGAGAGAGAAGGGGGCAAGGATGAAACCTTTGCTTTGTGCTTGCTTGTCTCAAGAACCCAATAGGATTTTGATTGTAGGCGTTTATGGGAGGCCTTGCCTGATCGGAACTCAGTGGAATGCATTTGGGATTGCATTTAGAAACGCTGCTGAGGAGATTGGAGCAGAGTTCTTCCATGAGTTGTTTGAGTCATCATGGATTCTTCTTGATTCTTCCACTGTAAATTCATTCATGATCAGGTTGACTGAGAAGCTATGATGCTGCAACTCTGCTACGAATCTACTTCAAGGAAGTATGTTGACTTACTGAGAATATGGATAAGTGATCTGTGGTAGTTGATGTTGCAACAAACATGACTCTCTTTCTTTTTCTGTTATCTCATGTTATTTATAGCGTATGTCCCCAATGTGTTAATTTGGTACTGTCACGTTTAATTTGATTAAAATACCCTTAATGTTTCAATTTTCTCCCCAATAACTATTCTATATGTTTATTTATACAACATTATATATACAGGGCCTTGATATAACTTTTTCTCCCCTTTAACTATTCTATATATTTATTCACTGTGTTGTCATGTGGCATAGGTTAAGGTTATGAATCGATCTCCTATTTGTTGTTGGTATTATTATTTTGCTGCTTCATATATAATATAATCCTAGGTTATGAATTGACCTATTCTGACCCTAAATAAAGAGAGATATAGATACAATTAGAGTTAATTTGTTCTAATGCAACTTGCAACCAAAGGAAAATAATTGTTATAGGGGAAATTCATATGAAATATTATGTTGATGAATTTAGCTCGTAAACTTGGCATTTTGTTTTTTCTAGTAATCAGCACATTGTGGCTTAGCTAGTCTCTATTGATATACCTTATTGGAACAAAGGGATATGTTACTTTAATCTGTTGGATTCACCAATGATTTGGTGTTTTGGTTTGTACGTGTGATTCAGGTTACATGGTAATGCTGAATCCATGGCTGTGTTTAGCATTTTGGTTTTCGCTTTTAAAGATGCAAAGATTTCTTAGAGTATGGTGATTTTATTCATGGACATCGTACAAGGTGAGCGACTGCTTTTTAACTTGAATAAATAGGTCTTTGGTTTGATAATTGTTTGTTAATAATGCATTTCTTTTGGTTTTGCACTTATATGAACTAAAAACTATAAAGATCTTTTAACAATAAAAAATGTGGCCTAAGCTGCCTAATCTCTGTACATAAATAAAACAGGAGTTCTATTGACATATGTATCTGTTGCTAAAGCAGAACAGAATCCACTTAAAGGCAAGTGTTATAATATAACTGTTGTATTATGTAATTCAACTAACATGTTTGGATTGGGAAGTTCAGAAGACGAGAAATATCAGAGCACTAGAGTTTGCACCGCGAAGCGAGCTTTCAGAGAATGAAGAAGAACAGAACTGGGTCACAGCGAGGAATGGTGGACGGCGGAACAGTAGACGGCAGAACAAAGCGGCGGCGCGGCGACGATCCAAAGAGGCACACGAGGCGGCAGCAAGGGCAGAAGAAGCGGAGGAACGACCAGTGAAGCGACGCATTTGTGGTGGTGGTGGCAGCTACGAAATTGCGGTGCCAGCTGCCTTCTCCAGCGCCGTCTGCGGTGGAGACAATAAATGCGGACAACAGAAACAACAGGATGAAAAAAAAAAAAAAAAAAAAAAAAAAAGAGAAATGAATATTATTTGATTTGGAATTTTTTATTTCATATTGATTTTTTTTTAATGATCTGATTTAGATTGGGTTTAAAATTTTGAATTTTTTGCAGAGTCATACTAAGTACTATTTGTTTACTTGGCGGAGATTATTAAGAATGCACAAAAGTAGACCACCAAAATAATGATCATTGCTTCCAATAAAAACTTAAGTGAAAAAACCTTGCTTCTAACAAAAGCAAAATAAAACGGGGAGAGAGAGTATCAAATTCAAGTAATTAGGTATAGATTAAAATTCATACACTATTAATACAAAATGTAATGCTGATCTTACATTTTAATTTAAGGGTAATTTACCCATTTAAATAAAGTGGACTCCAATATTATTAGAATACACATTATGCAAATTAGATACCGAAATGCCTTTTTTTGCTAAACTATATAAACCGCGATAAGGGTATTGCGGTTTACAATTTAAACGTAATCTGTTACAGGGGTGTCGCGGTTTATGCGTGTTTGTGATACGTGCATAAACCGCTATTAGTGTGAAGTTAGGTCATTTTTCATGGAAAATGAGTTTTTGGATGAAAGTTTAACTTCTGTATAGCGCAACATAGGTTGGTGATTTGATTTAATTGAAATTAGCCTGTGTACTCATAGAATTATCAAGAAAATTTGAACCCAGAGAGAATCATTAGTACATAAAGAATCGATAAACAAATACAAGTTCACTTAATAGTAAACACGACTAAAACAAAAAGAAGAACACAAACAAGGAGAGAAAAATGCATGAGGTCCTGACGACATAAAGACAACTATGCCTCGGCACTGGGGGCGGATTCTCGCTGAGGGCAAGTCCTGCGAGTGTGTCCTGTCTATCTGCATAGCCCACATCACTTCGGCCGACCAGTATCGGCCTCATCCATGGTGTTACGGATTCTTGTTAACATTGGTCGCCCTTCTCTGGCACGTCTCATGTTAGGATCAGGGATGATAGTAGGACCGGCGTATGTTGGCCAGAGACCCTCTAGAATAGGTGGCAAAAATCCCATCCGATATACGTTGAACACCTTACTCATGGTATAAACCTCATGGATGTACGTAGCCCAGTCTAACCGGGACTGAGCACAGCATGCAATCGCATGGCAGCAAGGGTAATGGAGAGCTTGAAAGTACCCGCAGTCACAAGTGCGATCTCTGAGGGAAACCCGATACGTCCCGAGCAAGAAGTTCCCAGTAGGAGTCGTCTCAGCCACGGTATACTTAGACTAATGTCTGTCGAACAGAGTAACCGTGAAGCACCTCGCATCTTTTAGGTTGCGCTCTATCGCCTTGACCAGGGCCTGGCAAAACCGTTGGCCTGATTCCAACTGCGCCTCTGCTATCTGCCCTCGGACGATAAAAAGCTCTGCTAATCTCCCATATGTGGATTTCACAAGTGCAGTTACCGGAAGATTCTGTGTCCCCTTCAGTACAGAGTTAACACATTCGGATATGTTCGTCGTCATGTGGCCGAACCGTCTGCCTCCATCCTGGTGTTGGGTCCACTTATCGTACTCCAGCCGGTTGGCCCAATCACACATGACCGGATTCTCAATCCTCATAATATCAAACCAGTACTCAAACTCAGCCTCCAGAAAACTCTGCCGACAATGAAACAACACCCCCATCTCTTCATCTGACCTTATGACAAATGTTTCATACTGCACACCACTCGACACGACCGCCATCAGAATCTTGTAGAACACCTTCTTCATCAACTTGGCCCCAGCTAACCCTGCCTTCTGCAATATGTTCCTCTTCAGATCAGACAAAGTATCAGTCGATCGGATAAAAATGCTCAGCGGTTCTTTATCCGTGAACTTAACACCATGCCTGTTACTTTTTTTAATTTTACCAGAACAGTGGACTAGAACCATCAAGCTTTTCTCTCTATCCATTTGTGAAAATGTGAAAATGACTCTCTTCAAATAACTCGCTCCTTATCTTCCTTGGTATTTATAGGCAAATTTTACAAAGCATTATAGCGGTTTATGTTATGGTTCAATGCCAACATAGTCCGTGACACCCTGTAGCGGATTACGTTCAAATTGTAAACCGCGATACCCCTGTCGCGGTTTTCATAGTTTAGGGAAAAAATGCATTTCAGTATCCAATTTGCATAATGTGTATTCTGGTAATATTGGAGCCTACTTTATTTAAATGGGTAAATTGCCCTTAATTTAATAAACTTTCAAGTAATTGCCATATTATGGTAAATAATCACCTGATATGATTTGATAATTTTTAAAATTTTGGGTAAAGTATTTTTTTGTTTTTGAAATTTGGCAAAAATTTTAAAAATATTCCTAAGTTTTATTTTGTTTTAATTTTATCTAAAAAATTTTCGATTTGCATCAAATATATCCCCAATGGCTACATTTTCAAAAAATTTAAGACCAATCTAACAACAATAGTATAATACATGAAAATATGCTTGATTTGCTTGTGTTGAGAGTTGTTCTTATGAAATTGTTGAATTGGTTTTAAATTTTTTGAAAAATTAGCCGTCAGGAGTATATTTGATGCAAATCGAAAACTTTTGAGACAATAAAATTTAGAGATATTTTTAAAACTTTTATCAAACTTCAGAAACAAAAAGTTTACTTTATCCTAGAATATTTTACTGCATTAAACTTTATCTCATTTTGTTTCCTCGTAACATAGATTGTATTGTTTTGAGCAAATAATTAAAATTAGGGATAAGTATTGTTTTGGTCCCTAACGTTGAGGGTCAAGATAGAAATCGTCCCCATCGTAATTTTTGCATTAAAATCATCCTTAACGTTTTTTTCGTATTAAAATCGTCCTTTTAATTTTTTCGGACAAAAATACCCTTCACCACTACCAAATATCCTCCACCACTACAGGCACCTTTACCTCCAGCACCAGCACTGCACAACACCAACACCACAAAAAATAACAACATCAATGAAATCAACAAAAATTCAACAAATCAAGGAATCAGAAATTCAACAAATCAACACAAATTCAACAAATTCAATAACTAAATCAACACAAGCAGACGTAGAAAGCAGAAAAAATCAACACAAGCAGAAGCAGATGCAGACGCAGAAGAAGAAGCAGATGCAGAAGCCGAAGCGGGACCACCGGTAGCTCGTGGGCGACGGAGCGACGACGGCTAGGTAGATCGGCAGTGGCAGGAGCATGCATGAACAGCGGCGACGCACTCCACAGCTAGGTAGATCGGCAGCTCGGGCTCCCCTTCCCGGCGACGCACTCCACGGCGGCGGCAGAAGCATGCATGAACGGCGGCGACATCTTTCTCTGTTCGCAGTTCTAGCGGCGGCTCGTGGGCAGACCGGCGACGATGCAGGTGTCGGATCTTTCTCAGATCTCCTCTCTCGCTGTTCGTGCTCGGTGGCGAAGGACCCAAAGGTGGCGGCGATGGCAAGAAGCGATGGTGGAGACCCGCAGTGAAAGCGAAGACCTGCGGTGAAGGCGATGGCCTCCTCCCCTCCCTCCTTCACGTTTCCTTCCCCCCTCTCCCCCAACAAAAACGCGTTTCCTTCCTTCCCCCCTCCCCCAAAACGTGTTCTTTTTTTTTTTAAATTTTATATTTTTTATTAAAATAAGGGTAGTTTAGGAATAAAATTAAAAATTTTATTAAAAATGACGATTTTAATACGAAAAAAATTTTAAGGATGATTTTAATGCAAAAATTACAATGGAACGATTTCAATTTTGACCCTCAACGTTAGGGACCAAAACAATACTTATCCCTTAAAATTAAAATTAGTGCCATGAGTTATGAGTATAGTTGATAACTATTTAAATTTTATTACCTTGATTATTTATGGATTTAATATCAAAAAAATATGTATGGGCCGTGGATATAGTCTTAGAATTAAAGAATTTTTCCTAATTTAGAAAAAAATAAAGATAAAAGCTTCCGCCTCAAAAGAATTAATATTGAAATATTTATATTAAGGTGGAAACTTAATGCAGTCGACTTTATTTAAAATTAGTATTTGAAAGTTGTTAAATGACTTAACTGATTTGATTAAATTTTCATCTAATGACTTTCGGTATCAACTACGGCGTGAAATTTTACCTTATATTAATTATTTTTTAGGATAAACAAATTAGAAATTACACATCAGACTAAACTTAGTTACCGTTGGATTAATACCCGCATTATCTAATTTCTGAAATTTAACGGTTCTCGTTTCCCTGTCTCTCTCTCATACACGACCTAAAACTTGAACCTCCATAGAGAGAGAAAGAGATAGACCCGGAAGAAAAGAACCTGTTCTTCCTCCGAAAGGAGTTGTTTTGGTTTGTGACACATTTATCTCTCTCCATTCCCATCATCTTTCTTCTCTGTTCTCCTTCTCTTTCTTTCTTTTTTTCCCTGGTAAAATTTTCCAGGAAAGCAAAAGAAAAAACAAAAAGAGAGAGAGAATTGAGGGGATAGAAGATTGAAACCAAAAAATGGGGAATACCCAGGTAATTAATTTGGCTTAAAAATCCGATTTTGATTACCGGGTATTTCTCCTTTTTTCCTTTTTCTTTCTCTTTTATTTTGGTTCCTTCTTCAGAGGTGGAGGGTTTTGGTGGGTTGTGATGGACTTGGAAAGCATCGAGTGTGTGTCATCCTCGGATGGCATGGACGAGGATGAGATCCACCCTCACCATCATTCTGAGTTTCCTTCCACAAAACCTCGCAATGGAGGAGCCAATAACAACAATTCTGTGGGTCCCAATGCCATAACTCCTGCAACCAGCGTCCATGAGTTACTGGAATGCCCCGTATGTACAAATTCAATGTACCCCCCAATTCATCAGGTTTGTCCTTTTGCCAATTTAGGTTTTTTTATGTTCTCTTAAATCTTATTTGCATTGTATCATATGAGTTCTGTTTGTAAGTTTTGTTTCTGGGGTTAGATTGATCCCATTTGCATAAACAGATTCGATGGGGGATTGGTGAGGGAGAGCAAGATACCTCAGATTTGATTTTGGAGTTTGGATTTTCCTTACATGATGGAAGGGGTTATAATTGTAAAACCTTTGCTTGTGTCTGTTTTGATTGGAGATTTGGAATTGGTGTGACTCTTGAATGATGATTGTGTAATTATGGCAATACTTGCAATTTGTAGTAGGGAATTTATTATATTGTGAAATTTTTGTTTTTATTTTGTTTTATGCATTTGAAGAATTGAGTCATGAATTTGGTTTTAGCAAGTTACCAAAATTTTGTTCAATTTGCAGGACACCTGTAATATGTTCAGAACACATGCCATGTAAATATCATGTCTACATGTATTGTCTTACTATGCCAAAATTTGTTCTTGTCTTTAAAACGTTGGCTATACCTCATTTGATGTGTGCAAAAGTTGATATTGTTTTTATTCAAGCTGCAAAACTTGTATGTATTTGCCAAAATGGGGTATAAAAGTTGTAACAAGTTGATTGATTTGCAGTGCCACAATGGGCACACGCTGTGTTCCACATGTAAAACAAGGGTACACAACCGGTGCCCCACTTGTAGACAAGAGCTTGGAGATATCAGGTGCCTAGCCTTGGAGAAGGTGGCTGAATCACTTGAGTTACCATGCAAGTACTATTCCCTTGGATGTCCAGAAATATTTCCATACTACAGCAAGCTTAAGCATGAGACTGTATGCAATTTTAGGCCATACAGTTGTCCTTATGCTGGATCAGAGTGTTCTGTTGTTGGGGATATTCCCTTCCTCGTCGCTCATTTGAGGGACGATCATAAAGTGGACATGCACACAGGATGCACATTCAACCATAGATATGTGAAATCAAATCCCAGGGAAGTAGAGAACGCAACCTGGATGCTCACAGTAAGTATATCAGATAATATACGTTGCTGTTAACACAATTTCCTTTTGTTTTTCCCTTTTTAATGTTGAATTGCGATGTATAGGTACAAATTAATGTTGATTCATTTTCTGGTTTGCAAATGTAGTGTAATCTAGCATATATTCCCCTCATTCCTCACTGTCTCTGATTTTTCTGTTTGTCAATATTTTTTGTGATAGGTGTTTCATTGTTTTGGTCAGTACTTCTGCCTCCACTTTGAAGCTTTCCAGCTTGGGATGGCTCCTGTGTACATGGCATTCCTTCGTTTTATGGGTGATGAGAATGAGGCTCGGAACTATAGCTATAGCCTAGAGGTTGGGGCCAATGGCAGGAAACTCATCTGGGAGGGTACGCCTAGAAGTGTTCGGGATAGCCACCGGAAAGTTAGGGATAGTCATGATGGCCTCATTATTCAACGAAACATGGCCCTATTTTTCTCTGGTGGGGATAGGAAGGAGCTGAAGCTCAGAGTCACTGGAAGAATATGGAAGGAACAACAGAATCCAGATGGTGGAGTGTGCATACCAAATCTTTGTAGCTGACATGTTACTTGAAGAGTATTCTGTCCCTTTTGTGTTTCGGATACTCTTCTGAAAACTCTGTATTTATACCAACTTTTATCATGTTGTAATAGGTTACTTAAGGCACTAAAGTTGCTTTCAAGCTTTTTTTTTTATTTTTTTATAACTTTTACTAAGCTTTGTAATGAACAAGAGCTTTTTTTAACTTTAAAAATTGCTTGATTCTTGATCAGAATTTTACAATGGAGATTGGATGTCATCATAATTGGCCTCACATCTGATGTTAACTTTGCTACCACTTGCCGCCAACTATATCGTGTTACTTTAACTGCCACCAATAATAATACTATATATAAAATTATAAATAAAAGTTCACTTGCGTACGAAATTATTTGCTTTTAGCAGTAGTAGCTTTGGAGGTACTATAGTATTCACTTTTACTACACAATTGCGAGGTAACTAAAGTTTGCTTCATCTTTCTTCTAACCATGTTGTCTAGTCTTTATTTGTCAATAACAAAATCAATGTTGCTTCACTTACAATTTAAGAAAGTTCAGTATAATTTCCAGAGAAACATTATCTCATTTCTAGGCATAAAATAAGTCACAATCCAAAAGCCATAATCTTGTAGCTGCAGCACTATAGAGGGGAAAAGGAAAAGGAAGTTTCAATGTGAAATTGATCAACTCAATAACTGCATAATCCTTTTTCCCCAACAATTTAATTACATATAAAATTAATCGAAAATTTGGTAACATAAGTTTATGATTCAAAACTATTTTTGATAAAGAAGAAACACATGCATTACATTTCCTGATCTAAGCATATCAAGGTTAATGAAGTTGCAACTTCAAGCGGTTACCTCATTTTTAGTCTCTCCATCAACTGAACCCTCAGTTTCAGTTATTCTCTCTGCCAACTCTGGCTCAGAAGCATTTGCATCATTGCTCTCTTTAGCCTCTGAATCAGCATCCTTATTCCCAAACAACTTGGAAGGAAGCAATGAAGCAACTGCAGCTCTAGCACTTCTTTTTGCAGCCTCAGCTGCCTCAATCTCCTTAGCCTTTGCTTCAGCTTTCTGCCGCTCCTTCTCCTCCATCAGTTTCGTCAACTCCTCTTCTCTGCCTTCCTTCCTCAACAACCCCTTAACAAACTCCTGAAACTCCTCGTCGAAATCAACCCCATTGTCGTCCAACAACGTATCAACAATCTGAAGCACCTCATCCAACCTTCCCTCATCACTTAGCACCTTCATCATGAACTGATAGCTAGCAACATCCATCTTGAGCTTCTTCACCATTAAGTCAAAGAAAGACTTTGCCTCGTCGATCTTTCCGATTTTCACCAATCCATCAACCAACCTATTGTAAACGGCCAAGTTAGGCCTGAGCCCTGAATCCACCATCTTCCTAAAGTACCCAGCAGCATCATCAGGCCTACTCTCTTTGAAGCAGGTATCCATCAACAAGCCATAAGTGAACTCATCAGGGTTCACTCCCTTCCCCTCCATTTCCCCATAAACCTCCTCAGCTTCCACAAGCATCCCATTGTTACACAACTGCTCAATCAAATTGTTATACGACAGTGTATCGGGGCTGCACCTATACTCCCCCATCTTCCCAAAAACTTCAATGGCCTCCTTAAACCTTCCTTGAGCACAATACCCATCCACCATGACATTAAAGCTCCCCAAATTCACAGACAGCCTCCATGGTGGATTGTGTTCGCTCCTCATCCTATCAAACAGCTTCAATGCCTCGTCGAACTTCCCATTCTTGTTCAAGGCATCCAGCACAGAATTAAAAGCGATAGCACTCATCTTTTTCTTAGAACCTTCCCCAACAGCCTCCACAAAACTCTCCATGGCCTCCTTCTCCATCCCCTTCAAGAAATACCCTTTCATCAAGCACCCAAACACGACACCGTCCTCAACAACCCCGCCCAATTTCTCCTTTAAATCCTCATACAACCTAATCACGCCATCCGAATCCGAATTCCTAGCATGACCAAGCATCAAATAGTGATAAACGAGAGGGTCAGTTGCAAGACCCTTAGAATCCATTTCTTCCTTGATCTCCAAGGCACGCTCAAGCTTCCCATTATCCACCAAACCCTTGATCAGAATCCGGTACGTCGTTGGGGAAGGGTTCATCGGTGCATCATTGAGGAACTGCTTGTAATGCTCCAATGCAGTATCAGGCTTCCGGCAATCAAGGTAGGTCTGGAAGACAAGGTTGTGCGTGATGATGTTTGGAACGACGCCGGCCTGGGTGATAAAGCGGTGGAGAGAGAGGAGGTCGGAGTAGCGTGACTGGCGGAGGAGGGCGGTGAGTACAGCGTTGATGGTGAAAATCGTTGGGCGGCAGTTGGAATAAATGGAGTGGCGCGTGTAGAGCGCCGCCTCGTCGAGATCGTTCTCGCGAATTAGGGTTAAGATTTTGTTATGAAGGTTGAGACGGTTGCCGTTTAGTGCTGACACGTGTTCGGGTAGTTTGGGATTGTTAGGGTTCAGGTAGTACGGAGGGGATTGCGATTTCTGAGTTTGTTGTTGTTGTTGCTGTTGGGAACGGTTAAGGGCGGAGAGAGGGGGCTCGATGCGGAGCTGGCGCTTGCGTCGGCGGCGCTCGGCAGCGGCTTCTTCTGGGGAGGAGAATGAGAGAAGGCGGAGGGATACCGTGGAGGATGGAGGACGGCGGTGCTTGTGCTGTATCACGGCGGCTCTAAGGTGGGTAAAAAACGTAGCCTTTGAGAGAGCCATTGTTGCAATGCTGATCGGAAGGTTTCAGAACATAGATAGGGTTCAGAGAGGGGTTTAGAGGATGGAGTGTGAGGATTTCCAAGATTTCGGATAACCGTTTTTGTTGGGCTGTGAAGGCCCAATCTTACAATAATCACTTTTGATTCTAACATTCTACAAAAAAGAAAAGGCAATTCCATTCTTGTAACCCCCAAAAAAAGGATGTTAACCCATACAATTAAAAGACAAAAAGAAAGGAGATTATACTTTCATATCAGAACCGCATACCCAACTTGAGTTAATCTAATAGTTTACTTATCAGTCTATTTACCAGTGGATGCAACAATCTTTAACTACATCACCTACATGCACATTACTTCTGGTTTTTATACATTTCATTTAAATTTTGATTATAATTGAACTCTTGTTTACTAATGTAAATTACAAAAGAATACATTAAGAAATAAATAGTTGTCAAATATAGTGATAATGATATATCTATTTTGAAACTCCACCATTTTATTTAACAAAAATTTAAAATACCAAATATATTATATTAAAAATTTAATTTTGATATATTAATATTATAAAAAGTATTATTAGATTTTTTAACTATATTTATGTATTTAGTTAATTTTTTAAATAACGAGTGTGAAAATTTAGATAATTTTTTTCAAAAATTGATTATTTTTACAGATTTAACCATATACTATTGAATGTTTATACATAAAATTTATATGTATCGTATAAATACCCTGCAATGATATACCTCCAAGAAAGAGGCAAACGCATTTTGTATCATAATTGAATAAAATATATATTCCCAAACAGTTAAAGAAAATTGGAATAATTCCGCTAGATAATCAATAAGGGTCTAGCCAATAATAAACTAACAAGCATTTTTGAAATGTATTTTATTCGTACCTGAAGTGAGTTTACGAATTGAAGAGAAGAAGATTGGAGATTCTAACTTTGGCGTGCGCAGAATTTAAGTCGGGTGGACAACCTGTAAAATATTCCGATACTAAAGTCAGTAGTGTTTTAAATGATATGGAACATGTGTCTTACCTGCTCAGTGCATTTCCTTTTTATCTTTGTCTCTTTTAGTTGTGCCATTTCTCAGTATTTAGTGCCTTTAAGTTACGTCTTTAATGGTGAGATTTGACGGTTTCAGGCTTAATGGCGCTGCCGATGTGTCGTGTTTAGTGTTATATCGTAACGTCGGATTCTCATTTAATCATCGTTCCGTTAAGTTACTATTTATCCAGAACAGTGCCCCCAACTCAGATTCTTGGATCCCAATTCTTGTCACGGGTATTAGAGTTTATGATGTTGGGGTTTGGTCTTTTGATGGGACCCTAAAGGGTTCTTTAAGGAAACTGAACAATTTTTTTTAGTTTTACTGGAGCGGCTATAGTCCCCTCGTTTTGCAAACCGTCAGCCGTCTCTCACATTTTCTCTCCTGTGATAAATGTAACATTAACTTAAGTTTAAATGCAACATTTAACTTGAGTTTAAATAGGTTTTATTTTACATTTCCACTTTCCAAATCATTTCATTTTCAAAACCATACGAACAGTCTATTCTCTTTCTCTCTGCGAATCTCCCGTGTTGGGTTTGCTTTGCTCCCTGTCGCCGTTGTGTCCTTTGCTATGCTAAGGAGGGTTAGTGACATTTATTAGCAATTTCTGCAGCAATCGTCATTTGAGGTTAGTGAAGCTTCTGTTTCTCCCCATTTTGTGTTTTTACTAGAGAAATTTCTTTGAATCCTTGTTCATTCTGCATGCTATCCCTTTCGTTTGGCATTTCTCTTGCTTTTTCTTTACGCCTGTTATCTCTAAATATGCTTTTTGTAGTAAGGGCACTACTATTTTTAGTTCCCAAATAGTTGATGATTATTGTTTATCCTACTCTTCGTAGTTTCCCTGCATTTTGCAAGTTCATTCTATGTTTTGAACGAGTTATAGCTATAGGACTTATATTCTTAGGATTTTTTATTTCTGGCAATGTAATGGTTGTAACATAGTGGTGATACCCCTGTAGGTTTTCACAAGATGGCCAGAAAAAAGGTTATTGTGAACCGAGGGCATGGAGGTGCTGCTAATCTGCCGAGACCCTGTCCTGCCTCCACTCCGGGAACGAACATTAAACTAGAGGTGGATACATACATTTGGGTTTTCGAAAAAGTCAATGATACTCCTTCTACGATTACTCGTGAAGAACTTGATAATTTGGGGGAGGCTCGGGTTATCTTTGATTCTGACCTAAGCAATCTTTACGTCTTCTCTGTTCCGAGGTCTGGAGATCAACTATTCCATATAAACGAACATGCCGGTACCGTTCCAGATTGGTTGTGGATATACGAGACCTTGTTTTTTCGGATTGGGGTTCGCCTACCTTTTTCTGATTTCTAGATAAGCTTACTAACGCATATTGGATGTGCTCCTTCCCAACTTCACCCAAATTCTTGGGCCATTTTCCGAGACTTCGAGATTTTGTGCTTGTTTCTAGATATTGAGCCTACTCTTAGAGTCTTCTTTCATTTCTTCACTCTCACCATCCCCTTTAGGTTGCAGGGCCGTGGTTTCATCTCTTTTCGAGGCATTCCTAATACGAAAATATTTATTTTATTTGAGGAATCCTATCATGGATTCAAAAACAAGTTCGTTAAGATTGAAGGGGTAGAAGGCACGACTCCCTTCTTTTTTACTTTGGAGGGTGCCAAAAGATTTAACTTATATTGGAATTATAATATTTCTTCTCCGAAAATATGAATTTCTGGCGTCAATGTTAACGAACTTTTAAGTATCAAATTGTTAATAATGTTGTGGAATGAGCTAGGGACATTCTCATAAACGAATAAGCTGCTCGAAGCGCTATTAGTAAGTTTTATATTCACAGTCTCTTTAGTTTATACTTCACGACTTCATATTACTAACAATTTCCTATTTCAGTTGATATGGCTGGGGGACTTGCCGCTATCACCGAAATGAAGAAGAGATTTTTAAGTCAACCCCCAATCAATGTTAGTGGGGATCAAGTTTTCTCTTTCTCCACCATCAGCCACCAACCAAAACCTCGTAGAGTTGAGAAAAGTGGGGAGGTAAGGGGTCCCGAGGTCAAGGTTCATGACCTGGAGGGGGATTCCCTGGTTCGTTCTCCTTCAAGAAAAAGATTAAAAGGCACTGGTAAGGAGGATGTCAATGTTCCGTCTCCTTCATCACTCAAGCACGTTTTAGACAAAGGATTCCGAGCTTCTGACTTTGTGGACCAACATTTCACGAATGAAAAAATGAAGTTAGTGCATGCCAAGATGTCCTTGGAGGGCACCCTTTCCCGAGTCCAAAGAATGCTTCTTCATTCAGCGGCATATGTCCGTGATGCCAAAATAGAAATTGGCAACCTCTGTTTTTACTTCTTATCCAAGGATAAGGTAATTACTGATGCCAACTCTCAAATTCAGAAATTGAATTCTACAGTTACGTCTCTCTTGGAGAAGCAAACTTCCCTTGAGGCTGAGGTAAAAACTCTAAAGGAGGCCAAAACTACTTTTGACTTGAGAGGAGAAAACTTGAAGAAGCAAGTTTTCGAGCTGATTGAAAGGATTAATGGGCTTGAGCTCTCAGTCAGAAAGGCGGAGCAAGCTGTCGTGGATGGAGCTTTTGATGCAGAGCGAAATATCCTTGACCAGATCAAATTGAGGGCTCCCGACTAGGACGTCTTTGAAGTCGATGCCTTCAAAAGGTCGTGGATGGGAAGGTTATTTCTATTTTATAATTTTGAACTTATTTTGATAAGTGTTGTGAACTTAGTAGTTCGAACTTTCGTACTTTTGATAGCACTTTTTCCCATTTGTTGTCGGGACCACTTTTATGTGTTACTGTTATGCTCGGGACTAACTTATGACTCTTAACGTTTTACCGTTTTGATTAAATATTAGGTTCTATTTAACCGTTTTTGAGTTTTTAATTACGACCCAAATTCAATTTTTATACTAGTGAAGAAGCTCAACACAACTTATTCATAACATAAAATTTCATATTGGAAATCCATATTTTATCAAAACATAACACAAAGTTGCGAATAAAACTAGTTGCGAATAAAACTTGTTTGCTAAATACAAAGAAGACCTCATTAAAAACCTAGATGCCTAGGAAAAGATTCCCCGTATTCTATTCATAGCCAAAAGATTTCTAAGAGTAATACCTCTTCAAATGAGTCACATTCCAAGTTCTCAGGTCCTCGGAACCATCCAGTGCTTCAAGCTTGTATACTCCCTTTTCCAATACTTCTTTTATCCTGAAGGGTCCTCTCCAGTTCGGAGCTAGCTTTCCTTGAGCTCCTGAGGTTCTAGCATTAGCTTGTTTTAACCCTAGGTCCCCAGCTTGAAAACTTCTTGATCGAACCTTGGTGTTGTATCTTTTGGCCACCCATTGCTTTAAAGCTTGCTCAGCTAAGTTAGCCATATTTCTGACTTCATCAATTAGGTCCAAACTTTCATAAGTTACCGAGGTTTTCAAAAGCATTCTTGGACTTGGCTCCATGAGCTCTACCAGGATTATTGCCTCTTCACCATAGGTGAGTCTGAAAGGTGTTTCGTTGGTGGTGAATTGTACTGTAGTTCAATATGACCATAGTACTGACCATACCTCGTCAGCCCAAGAACCTGGACACTCATCCAATCTTTTGTTTATCTTATTCAAAATCATTTTATTAGCAGCTTCAGCTTGTCCGTTTGCCTGCGGGTGCTCCACCGACGCAAATATTTGATGAATTTCTAAGTCTAAAAATAGTTTCTGAAACTTCGAGTCCATGAATTAAGTCCCATTATCCATGACAATAGATTTGGAGATTCCAAATCTTGCAATAATTTCTCTTCAAACGAACTTCCGACGTTGAGCAGAACTGATACTAGACAGAAGCATGGCTTCAATCTACTTGATAAAATAATCTATAACAACTATAAGATATTTTACCTAGCATGGTCCCTATGGGAAAGGTCCCAATAAATCCAAGCCCCATTTAGCAAATGGTCTTGTCGGGTGACAGATACAAGCTTGTGAGGAGGTACTTGGTGGAGGTTGCCATGCAGCTGGCATTTGTCACATTTTTTCACATACTTCATGGCATCCTTAATGAGAGTGGGCCAGTAGTACCTGGCTCGGTTGATCTTTTAAGCTAACGACTTTCCTCCCAAATGATGTCCACAGCAACCCTCACGTACATCCCACAACACATACATTGTTTGTTGGTCATCTAAGCATTTTAACAATGGTTGGGACATGCCCCTTTTGTACAATTATCTATTTATCATTATATATTTGGCCGCTTTAAGTCGTAACTTCTTTGCTTCCTTAGGATCACTGGGTAAGGTCCCGTGTTCTAGGTATGTACAAGTTGGGTTCATCCAAGTATTAAGATTGGAGGAATAGAAAATCAGGACGTCGGATTTTTTTACAGTAGGTTTTGTGAGCACCTCCTGTATCAAACTACAGTTTCTTGTTCCAGGCTTAGTACTTGCGAGTTTGGACAACACATCAGCTCATGTATTTTGTTCCCTAGGCACATGCTTGATTAAAAAAATAATCAAAGGATTGCACCTCTTCTTGTACTTTTTTCAAGTACTGTTGCAATAGCGGATCGCGCGCCTGGTATTCCCCGTTAACTTGGGATATCACCAATTGTGAATCGCTGAACACGACCACTTTTGTAGCTTTGACATCCCGAGCCAACGCCAATCCTGCAAGCAAGGCCTCATACTCAACTTGATTATTTGAGATAAGGAGATTACATTTAATGAAGGCCTCGATCACCAAGTCCTCACCCTTGGTTAGGATGAGGCCAGCCCCTCCATAGCTGATGTTGAAAGCTCCATCCACATGAAGCTCCTATATCGGTATGTCGGAGGCTAGGTGTGTCTTTTCAACTAGAAAATCTACCATCGCTTGGGCCTTAATGGGGGAGCATGGTTTATAATGTACATTGAACTGAGATAGCTCAATAGACCAACTCATCATCTAACCTGCCAGGTCGAGCTTTTATAAAAATTTTTGGATTGGTTAGTCGATTCGCACTATTACCAAATAACTTTGGAAGTTTTGGCGCAACTGACGAGCCGATGTGAGTAGAACAAATGCAAGTTTTTCCATCTTTGAATATCGTAACTCGGGTCCTTGAAAAACCTTGCTAACAAAATACACGAGACGTTGACGCTTATCCTGATCCTCTATAACCAAGGCTAAAGCCAGAGTTTCTTCAGTCACGGATAGGTATAAGAACAAGGATTGCCCATGTTTCGACTTTGTTAAGACGGGAGGGGATGAGAGCAAGTTTTTAAACTATTGAAAAGCTACCTCACATTCCTCAGTCCAGGCAAATTCCACATCCATTCTCATCAATTTTAAAAAGTGGTTTGGCTTTTATTGTAGAAGCCCTTAAAAATCTCGACAATGTGGCCAATCGACCTGCGAGCCTTTGAACCTCTTTAAGATTCCGAGGACTCGACATGTCCAGAATTGCCCGGCATTTCTCTGGATTAGCTTCTATGCCTCTTTGGGTGACTATAAACCCTAAAAATTTATTTCTCCAAACTTCAAATGCACATTTTGCCAGGTTCAATCTCATATTGTGAAATCAGAGGCAATTAAAAACTTCCTGCAAGTTAGCGATTAGGTCGGAGTTGTCTTTTGTCTTTATCAACATATCGTTGATGTAGACTTCCATATTCTTTCTGATCTACTGTTTGAAAACTTTTTCCATTAACCTTTGATACATTGCCCCTATATTTTTCAAACCAAAAGGTATTACAGTGTAGCAGTAAATTCCCTCGGAGGTGATAAAAGTTGTTTTATCTTCGTCAGCTTTATGCATCAGAATCTGCTTATAACCACTATAAGCATCTAGGAAGCTTAGTATCTGATATCCCAAAGAAGAGTCAATCATGTTGTCAATGTTAGGTAGAGAAAAACAGTCTTTTGGGTAGGCCGTATTTAAATCCGTATAGTCTACGCACATTTGCCATTTTCCGTTAGACTTTTTTTCTATAACCACATTAGATAACCATATTGAGTAAGTTAATTCCTGAATAAACCCAACATCCAATGACCCCTGAACTTAGCTTTTAATTTCGGCTGCTTAGTCGACCGACATCTTTTGACGTTGTTGTGAAATCGACTTGAACTCTGGGTTAATAGCTAGCTGATAGGACATGAATGTTGGATCAATCCCAGGCATGTTAGCAAGTTCTCAAGCAAATAAATTCACATTACCTCTCAAGAAATTCTGAAATTATAACTTCAAGGGATAAGGTAGTTCCTTGATGATCATAGTGTACTTTGCCGGCACATTACTGATTTGGAATTTCTCCACCTGTCCATTGGGCTCTGGTTTTGGTTTTCCCTGTAGTCGGGAGTCTAGGTCAACAAGGAACATCCCTATGGATTTTTTAGCTTTATCATGGAGTATGAGGCTAGCCTTGTTGCATTTAACTGCAGGTACCTGATCTCCTCGGATGGTTGCAACCCTATCTTTTGCCATCAAGAACTTCATGACAAAAAATTTTGTTGATATAAATGTGCATAGATCATTGAACGTCTTCCTTCCTAAGATCACATTACAACATGTAAAATCTTGAAGGATGACGAACTCAGCCTGTACCGCCCTTATAGTGACACCTTCTCCCATGGTGAAGAGAAGGTCAACGGCCCCATTAGGTTTGATATAATGATCTCCAAGCTCAACAACCTCTGGGAGATGGGGCTTCAAATGTTGATCCTTTAAACCTAGAGCATCGAATGCATTCCTGAAGAAAAGGTTTGAGTTTGCACCTGTGCCAATGAGGATTCTCTTCACAATGCCATTACCCAACCTATCAGTAATCACCAGGGGTTCATCATCTTCGGATGTGGCAACTTGAAAATCCTCTGTCTAGAATTGTATTGCTAGAATGCTAGTTACTTTGAGAACCTCAAAGGTTGCAGCTTTGCCATCCCTTTTAACGGCATTGTTGGATCTTGGCAATCCGTTCCTTCCAACAACCACATTAATTACGACTTGGGCTGTGTCTTCCATGTTATCTAAATGTTTGGATTTTCTTGGGTTCCTGGTTTCCCGATCTTCATCCTTGTTGTGCCGCTAGGCGGCCTTACGTGCTAGACGAATTCAGGGAGCTTACCATCTTGAATCGCTTATTCCAAAGCATCCTTTAAAGCAATACAATCCTTGATCTTGTGACCATAGGATTTGTGGTAATCATAGTATTGAGACTTGTTTAACGAGGCTCTAGATCGAATCTGTCTTGCTTTTGGTAGTATGCCTTGATGACAGACTCATTGATATACTTCGGTAATTGAGGTCACTATAGGGGTGTAGGAAGAAAACTTTCCAACTCATGGGGTTGGTTACTTTGGGGATGAGGTTTGTGCCGAATTCCCGGCTTTATTTGGTGACGGCACTAAAATTTTCCTTTTTGTTGAAATGAACCTTAAAACGTCTTTATTTCGTATGTACTCTAGAGCGATCTGATGAATTTCCTCCACTGACTTCACATTCTTGGAAGTTAGATGTCTACGGAAGTCTCCTTCCAACAATTCAGCAATCAAGCACAAGCACACGACCTCTAGGGTTCACGTGTTTACCTCTAGGAGTGCTTTATTGAAGCGGTTCAGATAATCTCAAATACTTTCTCCTAGTCTTTGTTCCACCCCAATAGAGAGATAGGGGGCTTAGCCTGGGTTCTCCTAGTGGTAAAATGGGCTTAAAATTTCACTTTAATATCAACAAAGGAGGAGATTGATCCGGAAGGTGACGTATTAAACCTCGCCATAGCTAGTCCCAACAAAGTCACTAGGAAGGCTTTACATTGGATTGTGTCTCCAACTCCTTCTAAGTTCATCCTCGCCTCAAAGGAATCAATGTGCTCTTGAGGATCCGTCTTTCCGTCATACTTCAAATCAGTAGGCTTGTCGAAATATTTTGGCAAACGTACCTGAAGGACGTGGGAAGAAAATGAGATTTGTCCCATTATCACATGCTCTCGGATTTTCCTGTGCCTTTTAGGGCTTGGACTCCTCTGCGGAGTTTACCTCCTTTTAGACTGGGCAGATTGTAACTCTTTCCTTGCTCGCCTATCTGCATCTTGAGAATCACCACACCGTCGAGGTGACCTCCTCTCCTCTCTTTGACGTTGGGGTGAACATGAATCCCGTCAATTGAGGCCTCGCCTTTGTTCAGGGTTCCTAGGATTGCGCTCTTCACGTTCCTTGGCTACGTGACTTCGGGAGCGCAATTGCCTAGACAACGAGCGTTCAGCCAATCATCGTTCAAGTTCCAAATGGTGGCATTCCAACTCTTGTATCCGATGTCGCATTTCTTGTATGGTGTGATGGTAGTCATCCCTAGGGGTGGCAAACGGGCCTAAACCCACCGGACCGGCCCACGTAACCCACCAAAAAAGACGGATTGGGCTGAAAAATTGGGACCGCCAAATAGCAAAACCCCGTCTAACCTGCACCGCTTAAACTGCGGGCTTTGGCGGGGCGGGGCGGACTTCCTCGCCGGGCTTAGTGGTTTTTTAGTGAGAGGGTATTTTTACAATTTTTTGGCCAAAATCTAACTTCCCCCAACCTAACTTACAAGAATATGAAGATAAAATTTGAGTGGTTTGGATTATGTTTATGTTAATTTGGAGACAATATTTATAATTATGTTTTAAATTATGTTTATTTTGCTTTGGAGAGAATATTTATACTTATGTTTTGGATGAAAACTTGGTTTATAATTATGTTTATTAGATATTTATAATTACAAAGATTTTAATGTTTATGAATATAAAAAATATAATTTTTTATGCCTTTAGAAATTATAAATTTATTAATATGATTGTGAAATTATATATATTATTTAGTAGTTAATAGTAAAAAAAAGAAGTTTTGGCGGGCTTAGCCTGCCAACCCGCAGTTAGGTGGGGCGGGGTGGGATTTTAGGACCGCCTCACTAGGCGGGGCGGGGCGAGGCGGGCCAACCCGCCAAATGGGTGGGTTTCTGGTGGGGTGGGGCGGGGCGAAGTAGGCTTCCCCGCTTGCCACCCCTAGTCATCCCCTAGGCCAGTGAAATGACGAGCTTCCGTGTGGCGGGGTTCCGGATTAGGGACTCCTTGATTTTCATTCCCGGGGAAAGTTTCTTCACGACTTGGGGTAACATCAGTTTCGTGTCCATCCTCCCAATGTTGATCCTTCAGTGGAGTCTCTAAATTGATTGTAGAATGAATTTGATGTTCGGCCATGATCCTTGGCAAAGTAGGATCCCCACAGACGACACCAAATGTTTGTACCTGAAGTGAGTTTACGAACTGAAAGGTTGAAGATCGAAGATCCTAACTTCGACGTGCACAGAACCAAGCCGGGTGGACAACTAGCAAGACACTCTAATGGTAAAGTCACTAGTCTTTTAGGTGATATGAAACATGTCTTATCTGTTGAGTGTCTTTTTCTTTTATCTTTGTCTATTTGAGTTGTGCTATTTTCCAACATTTAGTGCCTTTAAGTTACGTCTTTAATGGCGAAATTTGACATCAGACTTAATCGCATTGCCGTTGTGTCGTGTTTAGTATTATATTGTAGCATCGGATTCTCATTTAATCGTCATTCCGTTATGTTACTATTTGTCTAGAACACACTCCATACTAATTAATTGTCATTAATTAAAAATTATTTAAATTTTATTTTTAAAAAAATATAAAATTAATAGTTATTAATTATAATTGTTGAAAGTTGATTAATTAAGAGTTGTTTACCTATCCTTTTTCAAACTCAAAATAAAACTTATCAAGAGGTCGCGAGATCAAGAGATAATTACGACCGTGTGCCGTATATTCATGAAAACGCTATCATCAAATTTTTTTTATTAAATATATGTACCTAAAACATGATATTTGTCTCCTCATGAAATGGTCTGATCTGCGTGCGTGCAACTTGAAGACATATGCTTATTTTTCAATGCACCATCTCATTGAAAGAGATGGAATCGACAAATGCTTCTTTCAACTTCACCAAGTTGTGAGAAGCTGACTTATCAAATCGCCGGAACTTATCAACTTACCAAGCTATACTCCAAAACAAATGCCAAAAATAAAATAAATAAATACTCTGCATATATTATAACGTATTAACGTAATAACGTATGTTATTATCATAGCATATTATTATTATACGTTATTATCATAATTAAATATCGTAAAGTCAATTTTCAAACATTGAAATTAAAAACGTTGCAAAAATAATTCAACTATGTTGTCAAATTATAATTATATACTATTGTTGTGCCACCTAACTCCTACCTTCTGTCCAGCGCTAGCTAATTAATTAACGTGTACTCAATTGTATTATTATCGTAACCACACATTGCCAACATGGACCATTTATCCTCTAAAGTGGCATCAGCAAATAGAGCCTAATATATATACTCTTTTTTTAATTATTTTTTTAACTACATATTGTTCCGTAGCTTTCGTTCATTATTTGAATTCCACAGCTTAATAGGGTATATATATATATATATATATATATATATATATATGTTAGTAATATTATTATATAATTGACTCTCTATTAACAGATAACGTAATTGTAGTGTTTATTTATTTATATAAGGAGACAGGGTAATGAAAATTGACTGCAAACCAACTATATGTGTCTATTTCCATAAAATGGCATATATCAAACACGTCCCATGCTAGAAACAATCTTGTTATATAATCAATTTATTGATGGCCATTGAATTTGGTTTTGAGCATATTTTTTTAAATTGATGTGAAATATACATTAGCGGCTATATGTCTTCAAGCACAATGCGAGTCAAAACTCAAAATACAAGTGGACATGATATTACATTGAATTTCTTTTTTATAGATTTATTTTACGTATGGCTAGGAGGTTTTTTGTGAATAATTTTGAAGGATTAATTTTTAAAAAATAAAAAATGTATTCGAAAAAACAATATAGCATCGTAATATTATATGACATATTTTCTTTAAAAGGAAATTATATTAGATAATATTACTACACATATATTTAACTTAGATTATTTGTTTTAAGTATAGAAAGTTCATACAAGACAAAATACTTTGTTAAAAAGCTTTTTTTCTCTTTTATTTTCTCTCATCACCATCATCATTTTACACTACAAAAGTACAAATAATCAGTTAGATAAATTGTAAATGTGATTACAATTTAAATTTAATATAATAAATTATATTTGATTTAAATTTTAAACTCATAGAATGTTATATTTGTTCTTTGAGTTCATATAATTTTTTTATTCTACTATATTTTAAATAACTTGTATTTTTGCAAACTAAAATTGCCACTTAAATTTAAGGGAGATATAAGAGAATATTAGAATATTTATTTTTTAATTAAATTGTTATTAATTGATATTTTATTAATAATAAAATAATAGACATCTATTATTTAATTATTTGAGTTGTATGTTCATCACTTATAAATAACTAATATCTTAAATTATATTAAACAAAACTATTATAGATCATCACAACAATAATATACATCAGCATGTGATATTTACTGAGTTATTATTATAAATCCTATTTGATCCATCATTTCAGTAGTATATAAATTTAAGGAAAAAGTTTGGTAACCAAAATTTTTCAGCCATAATTAGCCAAAACTTTCTATATTTTACTTCATTTATATCACTTAATAACAGTTTTATTTTTTACTCCACTCTCTTATCATTTTACTTATCACCGTTCTTATTAAATCTGCTTATTAATGATATTAATTATAAAATCATATCCTTTTTTATTAGGCACTATTATAATCAATACTTAATATTTCTTTTTATAATTTGATTTTTATATATAAAAATACAATAAAAATTAATAATAATTATATTTAAGAATGGTAATTATAATATCAATTACATTAAATAATTGTAATTCACTTTAATTTTTATTTCCTTTAATTCATTTATTACCATTTCAGAAATTAGAAAACGTGAAAACCTTGTTTAATACCTTTATCATTATTACAAGGATCATGAATTGTAGGTCGTATAGGTTAGAAGTCAACAAACACAATTCTAGTTAATTACAAGCATAATTGGAATAGGTCAAGAAAATTTATAAAAAATCGTTTTTATCATTTTAAATAGTATGATATTTGAAATCGACCTTAACACAGTACTTATGTAAGAAGGAACTGAAGAATAATTTGAACAACAGACGGACTCATTTAATGAAATTGTTGTCAGTCAACTAATTTTCGAAAATATTACATTAACTTTGATGAGGTATGGTAATAAACTGATATAATTTTTTTTGTGTTTTTATGTGCATTTATAATTATACTGTACTAACTAAGTTCATACACATAACATTCATAAGTTCATATACATAACATCTATAATTACATACAACTAACATCTAAAAATTAAATTCATGTTTATTAGATATTACATCCATACACATATCATTTTTTAGTTATTGCATAAGTAACTATCAAGTTACTACAAATGTTTAAATTTTATCATAATTGAATTTAAAAAATGTCAAATTCTTAAATTAATTTATTTAATTGATAAATTTACTCATAACATCCATAAATTTATACACATAATATCCATAATTTCATATTAATAACATCCATAATTTTGTGCACATAATATTCATAATTTCATACTTATGATGTCTATAATTAATAAATTTTTATAATTAATATTACCAAATTTTAAACTATGCGTCTTATTGTATTCTTCAAATTATCTCATGTGCACTAATAAGTCATAATTTTAATTATTAATATTTTTTATTTAATATTCATATGTATGCTTATTTATTGATTTTAATATAACAAGTTAATAATTATTTCTAAAAATTTATTTTTTAATTTTTGTTTATATTTTATATTTTATTTTTTATTTTCTAATAGTCTATATGTAAAATATGAGTTGTATAGTAAAAGTAGTTAAAATTTTTTAATTTAACCTCCATAATTTCTGTCGAGAAATTGCATTTTAATAAGTAATAATGTGATTGAGGGATGTTAGGGATTTGATTTGAGAGAAACTGAAACTAATTTTAGAAAGAACATTAATAACTCTAACCACGCAGAATAAATGTGAATGATAAGGAGAGTGGGTGATAAGGAGATGTATCTCACTTGCTTATCAAGAGAATGAAAATTTTTTCGTAACATTTTTATATTGTAATTACTTTTTGGTTACCTAGCACTACCCTAAATTTAATTTTATGGATGTTTGCTTTAGTACAATATAATGATAAATTTATATGTTTTGATAATTTGATATGATAAAAAATATTAACAAATAAAATGTGATATGTGGATTATATTATCTACTTCAATATTTAATTTTTTATTTAAAAGTATATTATTCATTATTTATACTAAAATTTTCTTATAATTAATTAAAAAAGACAACAACATCCTTTAAACTATTATTTTTAAAAGAACTTATTAAACATGAGGATCAGCCACGCGATTATTGACTTTGAGATTGCCAATAATGAAGAGAAAAACGAAGATGTATAGTTAGGTTCTCCTTTTGACGCCGCCAAAGCCATTCGTTTTTTCTGAGATCTAGTTTTTTTGTTTTTTGCCACCGCTAAATTAAAGCCACAGTGGTTGCATACTAAAAGTTATTAGAAAGTGGAAGAAGATGAAGAGTATTTTTTGTTATGAGACCTTGTTTCTTTGTTTTGTTCTAAATTATTTAAATTTCAGAGTTCAAAATTTTAATTTGATTTTAATTTAATATTTGTTGAATTTAAAAGTATATAATATTTGTAAAGAAAATTATTTAGATAAAAATACTTAAAATATTTTTTTTAAGATATTTTTTAGTAATTCAAATTCAATACATATAATTAATTAAATTATGTTATTTTTGTCAAAATTAAATCAGACAAATTGATTTGGTTGAAAAATCGGTAAATTAAATCTTAAACTGGTCTAAATTAATATTCTTTTTTATAGAAAATAACTACAATAACCCTATTATAGAAAATGACTAAAATACTCTTATTATATATATTCTTTTTTTAATTTTAAAAGTTCTAAATCTTATAACGACACTGAGAGAAGAGAAGGATTAGAATTTAGGGTTATAATAATAATAATAATAATAATAATAATAATAATAATAATAATAATAATAATAATAATAATAATAATAATAATAATAATAATAATAATAATAATAATAATAATAATAATAATAATAATAATAATATTTTAGTTATTTTTTATAATAGAAATATTGTAGTTATTTTATATAAAAAATATTAATTTAGATTGGTTCAAAGTATAGTTCATCAATTTTTTGGCCAAATCAATTTGTCTGATCTAATTTTAATAAAAATTATACGGTTTAATTAATTATATGTATTAAATTTTAATTATTAAAAAATATTTTTAAAAAAAGATATTTTAAGTATTTTTATCTGAATAATTTCCATTTATGAAAGATAAAAAAATATGCTTAAATTAAAAAAAATAATTAAAAGAATATGTTTGCCTTTTTTTACTTAATTTTAATATCAGTAATGATATAGTACATTTTTAAATAAAAAAATTAAATACTAACGTAGATAATATAATTTATGTATCTTATTTTTATTGTTTCATATTTTTATTATATGAATACATATACATTTATTATCACACCGAAGTTAACACCAATTTTTTGTTATGTATTTATGTGTGTCATAAAGTAACGATAGATCCAACTCCATGCATGCACCGATATTAGATGGAATAGTTAATTAGTTATTACTTTTGGAAAAGTGGATCGAATCAACTTTGTGAGATTTGAAACTGTGATTACGTATGCGTTATTGAATTTAGCGCACGATGGCAATGTAAGAATATAGCCGAACCCCCATGACATGAATCAAAGACATTATTGCGCTAAAGTTAGGTCGTTGCCCGAAAGCAACGCGTCGTATGGCTCGAGTACGGTGTCGAAGCAAGAGCCGCTGCATCGGTGCCCGGATGTAGTGTTAAATGAGCAAGGGTTCTCGCGTTTTCGTGAACGGACGAGGGTAAATAAGCTAGTTCACAAAGGAAAAGGTAAAGGTCGAAGCGACAGAAGGTTGAGATTTGGGACATGGAACATAGGCACTCTAACAGGAAAGTCTATGGAGGTGGTGGACACCATGACAAGGAGGAAGATTAACATTATGTGCCTACAAGAAACGAAATGGGTTGGTGCAAAGGCTAGGGAGTTGGATACTTCTGGTTTCAAACTTTGGTATACAGGAAAGGTGAAGAATAGGAATGGGGTTGGAATAATTGTGGATAAGCAGTGGAAGAAAGACGTAGTGGATGTCAAGAGGGTGAGAGATCGGATCATCTCTATCAAACTTGTGGTGGAGGGAGGTGCTTTCCATGTGATTAGTGCCTATGCACCGCAAGTGGGTTCGGACGAACAACACAAGATAAGGTTTTGGGAGGATCTAGAGAGTTTGGTTCAAGGCATACCTTTGGGAGATAAGATTTTCTTAGGAGGAGATTTAAATGGCCATGTTGGGAGAGAAGTGACTGGATATGGGAGTATTCACGGAGGCCATGGTTTCGGGGTGATCAATGCCGAGGGTAAAACTATTTTGGACTTTTCCTCAACTTTTGATCTTCTCATCGCAAATACATGTTTTAAAAAGAGAGACGAACATCTTATAACCTATAAGAGTGGCATGACAAGCTCTCAAATCGACTTCTTCTTGTTGAGGAGAGTCGACCGAAAATTTTGCATTAACTGTAAAATTATCCCGGGAGAGAGTTTGACAACACAACATAGGGTGCTCGTCATGGATTTTCGCGTTGAGCAAAAGTTGAGGAAAAGACATCATACGAAGAACCCAAGGACGAGGTGGTGGCGGATGAAAGGGGAGGAACAAAGAAGCTTCCTAAGACGGGTAGGAGAAGAGGCAAAGTGGGATGGGAATGGAAGCGCGGAAGAGATGTGGAGGGAGATGGCAGAAGTTATTAGAAGAACAGCAAAAGAAAGTTTTGGTGAATCTAAAGGAATAGGACCAAGAGACAAGGAGTCCTGGTGGTGGAATGCGAGTATACAAGAAAAGATAAAGATAAAAAGGGAATGCTTTAAAGAGTGGTCTTTATGCCGCAATGCAGATAACTGGGAAAAATATAAGGCGGCTAAGAAAGAGACAAAAGTGGCTGTAAGTAAAGCAAGAACAAGAGCATATGAGGGTCTCTACCAGTCTTTGGGCACGAAAGAAGGAGAAAAAGGTATATATAGAATCGCAAAGAGTCGGGAAAGAAGAACGAGAGATTTGGATCAGGTTAAGTGCATAAAGGATAAGGATGGAGAGGTGTTGGCTCAAGAGGAGAAGATTAATGAAAGGTGGAAGAGCTACTTCTACGAGTTATTTAATGAGGGACAGAAGACTCTTCCGAGCCTTGGTCGATTATGCACAAGGGAAGAAGATCAAAACTTTAACTACTATCGAAGGATTCGAGACTTCGAGGTAAAAGAGGCTCTAAAGCAGATGAAAAATGGCAGGGCAGTAGGACCTGATAATATCCCGATTGAGGTTTGGAAGGGTCTTGGAGGAAAAGGCATCAACTGGTTAACCAAGCTTTTTAATGAGATTTTAAGGTCAAAGAAGATGCCTGATGAGTGGAGAAAGAGCACATTGGTACCTATCTACAAGAATAAGGGGGATATACAAAGTTGCGGAAACTATAGAGGGATTAAGCTTATGAGTCATACTATGAAGTTATGGGAAAGGGTGATAGAACGGAGGTTGAGAAAAGAGACACAAGTAACAGAGAACCAATTTGGATTTATGCCAGGCAGATCTACCACTGAAGCGATATACCTATTAAGAAGGATGATGGAGAGGTATCGTAGTAATAAAAGGGATCTACACATGGTGTTTATTGATCTGGAAAAAGCGTATGATAGGGTACCAAGGGAGGTCTTATGGAAGGTTTTAGAAAAGAGGAGAGTAAGGATCGCATATATTCGGGCAATTAAAGACATGTATGATGGGGCCACAACTAGTGTGAAGACTCAAGGTGGTGTGACAGAGGAATTCCCTATTGGTATAGGATTACACCAGAGATCATCCTTAAGTCCATACCTTTTCACATTAGTCTTGGAAGTACTCACAGAGCACATCCAAGAGCCTGTGCCATGGTGCATGCTTTTTGCCGATGATATCGTCCTTATGGGAGAGTCAAGGGAAGACCTAAATAAGAAGTTGGAGTTATGGAGAGAAGCCCTAGAAGTGTATGGTCTGCGCATAAGCCGTAGCAAGACGGAATATATGGAATGTAAGTTCAATCTGAGAAGGGAAAACTCCAATATAGAGGTGAAGATTGGAGAAAACATCCTGCGAAAAGTTAAAAGTTTTAAGTATCTTGGGTGCATCATACAGGATAATGGAGAGATTGAACAGGATGTAAATCATAGGATCCAAGCAGGTTGGTCAAAATGGCGAAGTGCATCTGGTTTTATATGCGACAAAAAAGTGCCTTTAAAACTTAAAGGTAAATTCTATCGCACCGCTATAAGACCGGCTATGCTGTATGGTACGGAGTGTTGGGCGGCTAAAGGGGAGCACGAACATAAGTTGAGTGTGGCAGAGATGAAGATGTTGAGATGGATGAGTGGTCATACGCGATTGGATAAAATAAGGAATGAAGATATAAGGGAGAGAGTTGGAGTAGCACCCATTGTGGAAAAGATGGTTGAATCGCGTCTCAGGTGGTTTGGACATGTGGGAAGAAGACCGATAGAACATCCAGTCAGGAGGGTGGATGAGATGGAAGATGGACAAAGGGCGAAAGGCAGAGGAAGACCTAAGAAGACCATCCATGAGGTGGTCAAACGAGATCTACATGTAAATGGTCTCTCTGTAGTCATGATACATGACAGAGCACAATGGCGTCGTTTGATTCATGTAGCCGACCCCACTTAGTGGGACAAGGCTTTGTTGTTGTTGTTGTATTTTTTCTTCTAATAAATCCACCACTGAATTCTAGATTTTTTTGTTTACTATACTGCTTTGATTAACTTGTTTGACGCTGATAACAAAAATGAGATTCATGTCATTAACTTTATTTTAGTATCAATCAAATCCAGTAGTGTGAATTGAAGACGTTGAATGTGCATGATGAGCATACAATAATTGACTTCCATAAATAATGTGAAGTACGTGTGTAGAGTTTTTTCAACTTTCAATAATAGTGAATCATGATGTGTATGTTATTTCTAAATGTTATAGAGTATTATATTATACTAACAACATAGCAAGCATTCATGGAAAGCTAAGAGATCATAAATTCATGTCATCTTGGTATAAAAGGTGTTTGCATGCAGTTAGAATAAGCCAATAATTCATTATGATAAAAAAATTGTTAGGGGTAAGTACTTCTAGTATAAAAAGAGTTGTAGTTTGTGTAACTAAGCGTGTTTTGGATTAAAGTTGTAAATGAGAATTTATATAAAATTAATTTTTAAAATTGATTTTGGTTAAAAATGAATTAATGTTAAATATGATTTATATTTTACATCTTTATATCAAATGAATTGTAATAAAGTTAATGTTGTTTGGATCACATGGTTCAAAATTATTTTTAAGTAAAAATTTACTAAAAATATATAAATTTAAATAATTATTTTATATTATTTTATTAATTTAATTTAAATATTTAAATAAATTTTATGAATCAATTTTATAATAAAAATTAATATTTAATTATTAAATTAGAAATAACATATAAAAATTAACAAAATATATTTTATATCAAAAATAAAAGTAATATATAAATAATATATCAAAATATGCTTTATTAAATTATATTATTTATAATTTTTTAATACTATCAGTACTTTTATATTTAATATAATTTTAAACTATAAATTTTAATTATTTATGATTTTATTATTAATTATAATTAATTATTTATTTATTTATTTATTTTTAATGGAATCAATAATTTATATTATAACAAAATTATAATAATAAACTAATATACAAGAATTATATTTATAAATTTTAACAGAGCCAAACAAAAAATATTTTTTATACAAAACAAAAAAGAAAAATTTTACAAAATAATATAATTATATATTTAAAAGATTTGAGTACTAAAGAGACTATAAAAAAAAAATAAATGGTAGAATTAACAAGAAAAATAAATTCAATTACAACAGAATTTTTTAGACGCAGAAATTATAACTTCTAACTTCTTGTAAATACACGTTGAGAACTAAAATTACTTTGACTTTAGAATAAAAAAGGCATCTAAACATAAAAAAGAAGAGTCTCCTTCTTTCAATTAATTTTTTTACTTGATTTTGTTAAATTTTTCTTGTTTTTGAGGATCTTTCATATGTTTTTGAGAATTCTTTATTTTTAAATTTAAAGTTGTGATAGATTTTGGATCGGTATTTATTTTTATTTATGTGATGATTTTATTACATTTTGAATTTGTTTCTATTAAAATATGTTAACGTTGTTTGTGTTTGTGTTTTTTTTCCCTTTTTTTTTTTCTTGTTCGATTTCATCTCCTCTTTTTCATTTACCTGATTTGGTTAAATTTTTCTCTTTTTGAGGATTTGTTCTTATATTTGAGGATTCTTTATTTTCAAGGTTAACGTTCTATCCAATTTTTTGATTTGTTTGTTATAATATGATAAATTTTGGATCTATATTTATTTATGTATTTATTTACATTTATGTGATGTCACTTAGACCAGTGTATGTCACTTATTTCTCTTTTTTCGCACTTTTTGGAATATACAATTTTTTTGTTGAAGAGAAAATAATATACTAAAATTATTTTATATTAGTTTATTAGTTTAATTTAAATATTTAAATAAATTTTATGAATAAATTTTATAGTAAAAATTAATATTTAATAATTAAAATTAAAATTAACATATAAAAATTGATAAAATATATTCCTATGAAATTATACTATGCTTGTCTTTATACTATGTCTGTATGAAATTAAAATGTTATAGGATGGCTAAATCGGTGAAAGTTATAGCACAAACTGATATCATCAAATATATGTTAAATTTCTCAATGTTACGGGGACATTTAGGGAAATGGATGCTAGCTTTGACTGAGTTTGATTTACAATATATCCCGGCCAAAGCTGTGAAAGGTCAGGTCATTGCAGATTTTCTTGTCGATAATTTGAATAATCTGAATGACCAGGGAGCAAATGTAATCGACATTGAAATCGATTGTTGGAAGTTATATTTTAATGGATCGAAGCATAAAGATGGTGCAGGGGGTTGGAATTCTTATTATTTCACCAGAGGAGATTCCATCTGAATTCTTGTTTGAATTAAAATATCCTTGCTCGAATAATGTGGCGAAGTACGAAACTTTGATTCTGGGTCTCGAAATATTAATTAGTAAAGGGGCTTTGGAAGTCCAGATATTCGAGGATTCTCAGTTGGTTTTGAAGCAGTTATCAACGGAGTTTAAATGCAATAATGAGAAGTTGAAAAAGTATTTAACAACTGCTTGAGAGTTGTTAACCTCCTTTCGAAAAGTTTCTTTGATTCACATCCCAAGGATTCACAATGAAATTGCTAATGAATTAGCTCAAATTGCTTCGAGATATAGAATCGGTCTAAAAACTCTTAAAAAATTGGCTAGTATCCATCAAATATTGGTGCCTGCAAATGAAAGAGAGGCTTTGTGCATAGATGAATGGAAAGATAGTGATTGGAGAAAGCCTATTGCTGAATATTTGAAAGATCCCAGCATTTTGGTTGAAAGAAAGATAAAATTACAGGCGATAAATTTTGTCTTAATGGCTGATGAATTGTATAAGAAAGGAATTGATGGAAGTTTGTCGAGATGTTTAAGCCAAGATGATCAAAATATTGCTTTGGGCGAAGTCCATAAAGGGATATGTGGGGCCCATCAGGCTGGAAAAAAGATGAAATGGGTGTTATATCGCAATCATATGTATTGGCCACCTATGATCAAAGATTGTATTGAATATGCAAAGGCATATCAGGAATGTCAAAAGCATGGTTCGATACAACAGATCCCAACATTTGAGTTGCATTCGATCATAAAACCATGGCCATTTAGAGGTTGGGCTTTGGATTTGATTGGTTTAATTCACCCTCCTTCATCAAAACAGCATAAATTTATCTTAGTAGCAATTGATTATTTTACAAAATAGGTTGAAGCAGTTCCCCTAATAGAAGTTTGTCAAAATGAAATAATAGACTATATTGAGGAACATATTATCCATCGATTTGGAATTCCCCAAACATTGAGCACTGATCAAGGGACTATGTTTACTGGTCAGTGAATTAAGAATTTTGCAACCTCGAGGAATATCAATATGGTTACCTCAACTCCTTATTATGCACAGGCTAATGGGCAAGTGGAGGCAGCAAATAAAATCTTGATAAATTTGATCAAGAAGCATATCGGGAATAGACCCCGAACGTGGCATGAAACTTTAAGCCAAGTATTATGGGCTTATCAAAATTCACCAAGAGGGTCAACAAGTACTTCACCCTATAAATTTATTTATGGCCATGATGCAGTACTACCACTGAAGATTAATTTGAATACTTTAAGAGTATCGAAACAGAATGATTTGCCAGTCGATGATTACTGGAATGCAATGTTGGATGAGTTGAATGAATTGGATTCAGAGTGAATCCTGGCACTTGAGAGTATGATTCGACAAAAAGAGAGTGTTGCTCGAAGTTATAATCGTCGAATAAGAGAAAAGTATTTCAGTATAGGTGAATTGGTTTTAAAATTTATTTTGCCAATAGAAAAGAAGTCAAAATTTATTGGCAAATGGTCCCATACTTGGGAAGGTCCCTTCCAAGTTATAGGATTGTATTCGGAAAATGCATATCAGATTAAAGATATCGAATCGGGAAATATAATTGACTCAATTAATGGGAAATACTTGAAACAATATTTTTGTTTGCCAAATTGAAGTCAGGATGCATAAGTTCAAAAGAAAATAAACTTATTACAAATACTGAAATCTAAGAGGTATAAGGTGCCAGGAGTCTTGCCAAGTCTGAGCGTAGCTTTGCCCTGTTGTTGTCCAAAGTTGAAAGTGCCTCAGCATGCTTGAACTTTTCATATTGGACCTTGTCAAGTTATTTTCCATACACTTCTTGCCTGGTCTCAATAGAAACAATTTCTTGAATGATTTGTTGTTGTTCTTGCTAGGCAGTAGTTAGAGGTGCGGCTATTTCAGCCCGTCTTTCGCGTACTTTGGCAAGCTTTTCATTGATCTGGGCCAATTCTGCTTCAAGTCTTATCTCTTCCTTGTCATAAAATCTTTGAATAGAAATAGCCTGAGAGATTCTCAGATCGAATTTTTTATAGGAAGCTTTTTTCGGTTGAAGAGCAGAGGCACAATTATCTACTTTAACTTTGAACTTAGCTTCTTCGTTTTCGATCTCTTGGAGTTTATTTTGAAAAGCTACACTATTGTTGGCAAACTGTCTGAATTGTTGGATTATGGAAGAATATGGAGTAGAAGCCAGAAAATCAAAGGTAGAATTCAAAAGATCAGATAAAAGTTAGTTGAGAAAGGCATCCTTGATCCATGTAGCAGGTGGATGATCCAAGAGTTTAAGAAGTGACCGAAGTTGCTCTCGAGTATCAACATCTAACTCGAATGGAGGGCTAGATATAGAAGGTTCGGGAAGTATTGGTGCAGAAACAGGTACTTCGTCCTCTTGGATGACTCGATTTAAAACAGAGATCAGGTTGACCAATGTAGTGCTTGAAGGTGTGGTAGAAACTCCCAAATTCTCAGATCTTTGTTCAGGAGGAGTTTGGAATTCGGTCTGTTGAGGGGGACTGGAGAATCCTTGGGGAGTTTCTAAGACTCTGGATCGAGACGAATCTGAATTGGCAGTTTCAGCAACTCGAGAGATAGAGTCAGAGTCTGGGGCTACTTGGTTTTTAGTAGAAAGTGTAGCCTGGTTGTTTGGTGAGGTTGGTCCGAGGATTTGAGTCTGTGTTGGAGAATGCTGTGAATGGTCTTTTGTTAAATCAACCACTTGTGTTACAGGTGGAGGTGGGAAAGCAACATGTAGTGGTTCAACAGACTCTGTAGCCTGGATGGAATCATGAGATGTGGAATGCCTTGGATCATGATGTGGTTGTAAGAGTGGCTGATCAGGTGCCACAGAAGATGTAATTGAATAAGCAGCAGTGGTAGGCTGATATGAAAGGTACACAGTTATAAATTATGATTTATTCTAATTCAAATGAAGTATATGTAGAAATAATAGTGTTACCAGAATGGGTCTTGGCTTTCGAATTAATTGAGGATCAGGATCTGAGTCAACTGTATCTTCTAATTGAGAAGAAGCAGCAAGGATGTTCCGGATGGACTGCTCGCTTCCCTCAGAGCTCTCACTTGATGGTTGCAATCGTAACTGATAGAAAAATCGAAGTTAAGAGTCGTTAAATAAATGCGATTTTCAGAATATTTCGATCTAAAGTGCATGGGTATGTGTAGGAATAGTTACCCTTCTTGAAGTCCTGGTGGGAGTCCTCCGACTCTTTTGTTGTGGTTGTCGTGAGGAGGCTGTGGTGTCATCTTTTCTTTTTTTAGATTTTTTGGGAGAACCTTTAACAGCAGGGGCTATTCGAATAGCAGATTGCTGAATTTTCTCTAAAGTACGACTGTACCTTGAGTAGTAAGCAGTCCACCATTCAAAACAAGATTTGGTGATATATGAGATGCGATCATAAACAAGAAAATTGAAATGCTCCCTTTGTTGTTGATTTGTTAAGAGACAGAAATCAAGTTCACTTTGAGAAGTCAGAGTGATGTGGCAAAATAGTTTGTTGTTTTGAGGAAGAGGGGTTGGAATGGCCTGTGAGAATTCCACTTGCCTAGCTGTGAAGTGAGGGGCATACAGAGTCACCTTGAATTTTTCTTTTTTGTTCTGAGGTAGCCCTGTAGGGATTACTTGAACAGCTAGCAAGTTTGTCCAATTTCGATTAGCCAGTTCATTTTTCTCAGTATCATGTGAAAAAAGCAAGTGGTTGAGCCATGCAGGACCACAATTTCGACGCAAAAAGGGGGCGAAATTGAGGTTTTTATTATAAAAATCTTTACAAGAATGAAAGAGAGAAAAAATTGCCCAAAATCGGTCTTCATCCGATTGTATATTTGGGAAGTTTGGCTTGTAGTCAGCCAGTCGGAAGCCTTCGATGTGTTGCTTGTCAGTAGCGCCACCTCCAGGCTTTGTCATAAACTTTTCGAAAATGGCATTAAGCCATAGTTGAAGAAGCCAGAGGGGGCCACCGGTACTGATTAGACAATTGTTTCGGAGACAATATACAAATTGCTCAAGCTCTTCGAAAACATGCCCTAAAAGAAGCTTAGCCAACTTAAGGGTATTTCCTTCATGAAGCAGAACAGCCAAAGGAAGGAAAAACTTTGACATCTGGACACTTTGAGAACAGAAAATAATGGCATTTAGCCAATAGAATAGAAAGGCTACATGCTCGTCATCTGTGACGGCAGTGCCCTCTTTGCCCATCTGGTGAGCAATGAAATCATTATAAGAATTAGTAGGGGCAATGTTGTAGTGGCGTTTAGGTTGCATGTCAGGAGTGCAATCTGGAGGATTTATGGGAAGCCTTGTAATAGCGGCCACATCTAAAAGAGACATACCAATCATTCCACAGGGGAGATGGAAATTGTTGGTCGTCCTGTTCCAAAAACAAGTCACAGCCCCAATCATCCAGGGGAGTGTCGAGGGTGAGAAGTGGGAAAGCCTTAGGAGTTCCTGGATCCTCAGAGCTCCCCAAGCAGCATTCTTTGAAGGAGCGAGGCATTGAAGCCAGGCTGTAAATCGTCTCCTCGATGGTTAATTTTTGGATTGTTCCTGAAGGGTTTTTGATTGATGAAGAAGGAGATGTCTAGGGCTTGTTTGATCAATAAATCCTCCCCTTGAGTATTGGGGAAGAAAGGTAGCTTTTTGTTAGCCCTTTCCATGGTTTCGATAGGCTCAAGGAAATAATGAACATCTCCACCCACTGTAAAAGGGATTAGGTTTCTGTTATCATCAACTTGAAGTTGGGGGTCGCCAATGACTTCATCATTGACTTGATTCAATACATGAAGTACTGGTGGAGCCAATGGTTCAATTGCGGGGCCTTTGCCTTTGTCTTGAGTGGTGATATGAGATGATGAAGTGGCCATTGCAGAACAGAGAAAAGGAAGTTTAAAAGGTTAAGGGTTACGCAAGAAAGACTGATGCGAGTAGAATTCAGAGAGCAAGGGTTCGAGAAAAGTTGAACAAGGGTGAAAATGTCGAATTTAAAGGAAGTGTTGTTGTGCCCGTTATTGCAGAAGGAATGCAAAAAGAGGCAACTTCTCGAAGAAGGCGAAGAAGTGGAGAGAGAAACCGTATGTCTCGAGAAACGTGTCGAGTGGATCAGTATTAATGGGAAAGTTAAATGGTAATTATTACTGATTTAAGATATTGAAATTTGAATTTGGATTAAGTGTTTCATCTTTCAATAATGTTATCGAAGGCAAACACATTAATCTAAGGGGGCAATTTGTTAATCGAAAAATATTTTTGATTAAGGTAGGTGGTTCGAGGTAGTGAAAAGGTCGATTGAGATGTGGGTTGTTGTCGAAAAGATGTACGTGCAGGCATTGGTTGAAGGTACCTGACACGGATTCGATTTCAAACACTTTGCCGAATCGAACGGGTCTGTCGAATAAGTATTCGAAAGGAGAAATCAAATAATGGTTCGAATAGCAAATCGAACAGTTACGTGAGTGGAGAAGTTGGAGGTTTTCGTCACGTGAGGAATTGATGGGTAACGTTTCATTAGCAAAAGAGTGGGAACGGTTACCAAGTAGTGCACATTCAAGACAACACCATGTAATCAATAATCGGTTACAACGAGTAGACTATAAATATTAGAAAATTTTAGGGAATAAATGTTGGAACTTTTTAATTTCTGTAGGGTTCCTTCCATTGTCTTTAAATTCCATTTACATTTTCTGTAAACTTTACTTTTCTTGTCAAATTTATGTTTCAAGCTTAATTTTCATGTCAAAAGTCCTTTGACCCAGTCGAAGGTATCTTTACCGCTTTCCTTTAATTTTAACGCAATCTTTTCGATTTCAGTCAATTTAACTTTCGAATTGCTTGTTTTTAACTTTTTTTTATCTTTTTACAAAACTTTTATTTACTTGTTATTTTACTCCTAGTCTAGTCGAAGAAGCTAATTTGATGCATTTATAAAAAATTGGTACCTACAAAAGAGGAATAGGTTTCGCTTAAAAATTAAATCGACAAAACAATCATATTTTATTTTATTTTTTAAAATAATTTCTCCTTTTATTTAACTCTATTAAGGGTAGTTACTTAAAACTATTTATACACTACTGATATATAAGTTGGTAAAAGTTGATTCTATTATATGTTAGTCTTGGTTTCTTGATTAAAGGAGTCTTAACTCCTTCTATATATATACTGCAATGATAGAGGTTTTTCACATCATCCATTCATATTTCATATATAGAAGGCTTTTTCTTTTTGAAAAGTTAAGTCATTTTTAGCTTTTTTATTGTCAGTTCCTTGACACGAGCACATGGTGGTGGGGAAATATTCAAAATATTTGATTGATTAAAAGAGTATCTTATATTCTATATTCTTTATCCCAAAATGAAACTAGAGGGACACAAATTAAAGCAAAAAACAGAAAGGTCATTTTCGTCATTGACTCTGCTTTTTGTCATGTGATAAGTGTTATAAGCCATGCAATCTGCTTTTTAAGTTTTAACACTTAAATATAATGGTCGACATTGGTCGTGCTGATATATAGATGTCTAATTAATTACACTCGCATTATTATTCGTATATAAATTATATATAAAAAAATGTAAGATTTTGAGTGGCCTTTGACATAAATCTTTTGGGTCAAAATCATTTTTCATATTTTTGTATAATATTTAAAAAATATTAGTATAATATATGTAAAATATTAATTAATAGCTTCAAAACAAATTTGAGGACGCGAAGATATAAGACAATGCTCTACGCCCCGCCCCCTATTCTGCTATGTTTTTATTTTATATGTAGGGTTTGTTTGGACATTATTTTCGGAAAAAAAAATTAAATGATAATTTTTAAAAAAAAAATTATAAAAATAAAAATAATTTTATATTTAAATGTTTTATATAAAAAAATTAAAAATAATATAAATTATAATTTTTTAAAAAAATATATTTTTTATTTTTTTAGTATTTTTATTTTTACTATTAAAAATTTATTAAATACATTATAAAATAAAAAAAAAATTTAAATTTTTTTTATCAATTTAATGATATTCAAACAAACACTTAAAATATTTAACTAATAATTAATAATATATAGTTCATGCGATATTTCCTATTATTTTTGTGAGGTAATCCAACCTAACGATTATCATGTCGGTTTGGATTATTCATAACAATATTGTATGCCATTGTTTGAATAATCAATCAAGTTATATATAAAAAAAATTAATCACTAAATCAATTAGTCTTATAAAATATATATTAAAAATAAATTATATAATATATATTTTTATTTGTACATAAATATATAATAATTAATTTAGTATTTATTTTTTGATGATATGCAGGTAATATTTTTTATTAACAATAAAGCAAACAAGTATTTTGGTCGCTTTGGTATATAGTGACGGAACTTGAAATAAAATTTTGGAGGGTTAGATAGAAGATAATTGTTAAAATATTTTTGATATGGATCCTATTTAAGATAATCTCGCCTAATCTCATCTCTCTAATTTGGGTGATATTGCTAAATTTAAAGCCGTTTTTCAGTGTCTCGTTCTAAAGAATTAAGGTCAAACTCATCAGATCTTTGAACTTTTGAAGGTTGTATCTCACTTTCTTCGTGATTTATTAAAGTAGAAAAACTATCACAGGTGTTGATATTGTAAAGGGTAATGCTAGGTAACCAATAATTTTTTTAAACAATATGAACAACTACCAATCAAATTAAAACACACTACACCTCCAAATTAACCACCTAAATCTTAATATTAGAATAATCATCCGCACACCTAGTGAAATGAACATCCGACCTATCCATTGTTCACATTGTTTAGTATTTTCATTGTCTACCTATACTTTTCCTATTGTAAAAATTATATGTTCTCCTTCTTGAATATTAGCCTTCCTCTTAAAAATGCATCAATTCTTTGATTTTTCATGATTATTTTATATAAAAATTTGAATATATATCCTGTAAAATATGTAAAAAAGAAATTAGAAGGATAAATATTAAAATTTATAATATTTATTAAATTTTTTATCAATTTATACAAATATAATAATATCAATACTTATTGAATATTCTAATATTTTTTATCATATAAAAAATTAAATTAAATAAACAGTAAAATATAAAATAATATTAAATTACATAAATAAAAAATGCCTAATTTTTTATATTTGAATTCAAAGGTAGAGGGAGTGTTGCTTATTGAATAGAGAGCTGCGAAATGCAAATAAACTCAGTTCAGTCCAAATCCAACAAGATTTGAATGTTTAAAACTAAAAAACTATTGTGCAATAAAAGTAAGAGATAAAGATTGAACTTTAATATTTTATGTCATAATAAATTAAAGTATTTGAGCTAACTAAACTTTTTTTATTTTCTAAAGAAGTACTACTAATTTTTTTAACAAAAGTTTGAGGGACCATGACCCCTTGTCTTAACTAAGCTCCGCTCCTGCTGGTATATATGTAAACCAGCATTTTATCTTTGTGTGTATTAAAAAATGAACTGGGAAGCAATAAGATTATGTTTTTACCAGTTGTTAGGAAGCGACCCAGAAAAATAAAAAACAAATTAGTTAGGCTGCATTATTTCTTTAATATATGGTTGAGGATTTGCTAAGTCGTCACATATTATAAAAATCCAAGTGTTAGACATATGGTACGTCATATATACGTTGATCTATTTCAAGTAGAATAAATTGTGATTCATATAAGTACACGATCTTCATCATACATATACACTCATCAAGTGAAAAATGATAGATGATATGGACTCTTCACAAACTAGTTGCTTTACTTTAATTGCAAGTCAAATGAAAATAAAATAAAATTAGTGGCTCCATTTTAGAACACACTAAAGGTGACAATAATAGAATATAATAGATGTCACTTTTTAGGAGTTTAGTCCTCTTTAAAGACAAAGATAATATAATGGATGTTCCTTTTATCTTTTGGTGAATAATTGAATAGTTCAGTATCTAAAGAAAAATATATATGGAATCCACTTTACCGAAGCTGTTTCCTCTAGGAAAACAAAATAAAATCAGTAGGCTAATTGTTTTTTCTATAAAACAAATATAAACTAAGTCAACAATTCAATTCTCTCATATTTAAAATTTTAAAATTTTAAAAATTAAAAGCGTATGAATATAAACAATCTTTTAGCAGTGTAAAAAAAAGTATATATGAATACAAAGTGAGAAAAAATTTTCAATATCGGTGCAAAATGGTGAAAGTTTATAAAATAGGCCAATCGGATGATTTTTATAAACAATACAACTAAGTAGTATATGAAACTCAATTTGTATTCGGTCAATGGTCATTAAAATCCATGATTTAAATGAATGTAAAAATTACATAAAGCAACACATAAGTATATATAACTTTAAAAAATAAGTTTTTATTAAAGAATAGAAAGCAGAACTTTTTTGTTAGAAAAAAGCAACTCACTGTCTAAATAGGAAAAGTATTAAATCATTAAAAGTAGAAAAAAAAAGTATACACAATAACACAATAGTAATAGTAATAGTAATAATAATACAAATGAAAAATTTTTTTGTTGATGTAGCACTTATATATTAAATTTGGGAGTTTATTTGATTAAATATCATTATTAAAAATTTTTAAAATTTTATTTATAAATTATAACTTATTATTTGCTTAAATTGTTATTTTTAAAATTTTTAAATACGTTTTTTTAGGTTATTAAGTATTTAGGTTTTTGATATTGTTAAACTAATTATTTACTTAGGTGTCGTAACAAAAAAATTTTAAATATTATAAATTATTATATGTCTAAGTAGTTCGCTAGAATTTTTTAAAATTTTATTTATAAATTATAAATTATTGTTTGCTTGAATTGTTACTTTTTAATTTTAAGTTATTTATTTAGGTTGTTTTGTTTAGATTATAATTTTTTATATATTACGTTATTTATTTAGGCCGTTACTTTTTAGATTTTAAGTTATTTGCAGATTACTCTTTTAAATTATAAATTATTATTTACTTGGCTGGTTACTTTTTAATTTTAAGTTATTTACTTAGATTGTTTTGTTTAAGTTGTTATTTTTTAAATTTTAAATTATCTATTTAGGTTGTCCTAAATAAGTTCACGTAATTACTAATTATTGTGGTTATTTCATATTCCTAACCTAATAAATTAAAATTTTCAATAAAACTAATATGAATTTATTCTTAAACTAATAAGTTTATGTAATTATTGTGATTTTTGAAAAAACTAAGTTCTATTTAAATAAACTAAATAGAAAGATAAGGGAGCAGTTCACGTCAAAACAATAATAACTCTATTTAAATAACTAAATAAAAAATACTTTTGTCTTCTTTTAAATTAAGTGTGAATTAATTTTATCACTTAGAATTTATAACTAAGTATGAATTAATTTTGATGTAATAACAATAATAATTAATAATTATTTAATTAATTTTTGTATAACAATAATAATTTAGTTTGCATTATATCGTCTTGTTAGGATTTATATTTTAAATTCAAATAAAAGGTAATTAGATTTTAGAAAATTCTAACTATGAGTCAACTATAAAAGTACGAATTAAAAATTTATAGAACCACACCTCCCTTGTTTAGTACAATTAATTACTCTTTTTAAAATTTTTCTATTTTTTTTCAATGGCGGTTCGTATTCACAAAATTGTTGAGATCAACCTGATATTGTATGTGAGTCCACAATAACCAACATAGATGAGTATGTAGACTATACAAAATAGAAGAAGAGTTGTTAGGCAGTTACGCCCAATTTAACAACTATTGGTTAGGCTTAGCTACTGTATATATACCCTAATTGTAACTGCACACATTGGCTTGATTCAATAACATTTCACACTCTTCTCTCTCTCTCTCTTTGATTCTTCCCTTCTCTCTCGCTGAAGCTTTATATCAGTTTCAAGATCTGATACCTTTCATGGTATCAGAGCTTCGATCTGAATACCATGGCTTCTGCTGCACAAGCAAACACTTTCACAGGAGTACCAATTTCAATGAAGCTCGATGAAAACAACTTCTTGCAATGGAAGGATCAAGCTGAATCAACAATTGAAGGAAACGAACTCCTTGATCATCTCACCGGTGAGAACATTCCAACGATGTATCTTACTGGTTCTGAATCTATCAATCCTGACTATACGCGATGGAAGAGACATGATGCACTGTTGAAGTCCTGGTTGCTTGCTTCCATGACCAAACCGTTTACAACAAGAATGGTTGGGTGTGTGTTCACGCATCAAGTCTGGAAGTGACTAGAAGCACATTTTTCTTCTCACATTAAGGCAAAAGTGATGCAGTTCAAGAACAGACTCAGTTCGATCAAGATCTCTGGTTCGGTGAGCGAGTACTTGTTGGAGATAAAAAGCACAGTTGATGCCCTAATCTCAGTTGGTGAACAGGTAAAAGATGATGATCATGTGAATGCTATTTTGCACGGTTTATCTGAAGAATTTGTGCCTCTAATCACATCAATTGTAACAAGACCTGGAGGAATCACAGTTCCTAAACTGGAAGCAGTACTGTTATCTCATGAAAGCATGTTAGAGAGATACAGAAAGCCTGAGCAATTTATACAAGCAAATTTGGCCTATCACAACGGCAGAGGAGGCACTAGAGGGCATTTCAGAGGAGCATTTAGAGGTTCAAGAGGTAGGTATGGTGGTAGAACAGTGCGAGGAGGCTACGGTCGAGGCTATGGTGAAAACAACCTCACCCACAAATACCTCATTGTGTGGATCTGACCCCCCAGCAACTACACTCTTAGATGCACCGGCTATCCAGCTTGTCCCCATTCCCATTCAGTCTCTTGAAAATGTCTTACCTCCATCTACCAACCCTGTGACTCAAAACAATCATCCCATGGTTACCAGAGGCAAATTGGGCATTTTTAAGCCCCGGGCCCTTCATGCTAAACTCGAGCCTACCTCAGTGAAACAGGCTCTTTCTGATCCAAAGTGGCGGGCTGCCATGAATGCTGAGTACTCCGCTCTCATGCAGAATCACACCTGGAGTTTGGTGAAACTGCCACCAAATCGGGAGTCCATTGGTAGCAAATGGGTGTTTCACATCAAGTACAATGCTGATGGATCTATTGACAAATATAAAGCCAGGCTGGTTGCCCAGGGTTTTCATCAGAGACCAGGGCTGGATTACAAGGAAACATTCAGTCCAGTAGTGAAACCCGCTTCGATTCGCATTATGTTGTCCCTTGCTCTTGCACACTCCTGGCCTATCAAGCAATTAGATGTCAACAACGCATTCATGCACGGTGGCTTATCTGAAGATGTGTATATGTCCCAGCCAAAGGGCTATGAGCAGGGAGATGGGACCCTGGTCTGTAAGCTGACCAAGGCTCTCTATGGTCTGAAGCAGGCCCCTCGGGCCTGGTATGTGAAACTTTTGGGTGCCTTCAAGCGCCTAGGCTTCATCCCCACCAAATCAGATACTTCGCTCTTCACACGAATCACCCCTCAATCCAGACTATATGCACTTGTCTATGTTGATGACATAATTCTCACCGGTGACTCTGAACCTGCCATTAGTCAAGTCATTCAGCAGCTGAATCTCAACTTTTCTCTCAAAGACCTTGGAGACCTGCATTATTTCCTTGGTGTACAGGTTATCAAGACAGCAGGTGGAGGTCTCTCCCTCTTACAAACAAAATACATTCAGGACATTCTGAAGAAAGTAGGGCTAGAAGGTTTCAAATCCTGCTCCACATCACTGCCCTCCACACTGAAACTCACTGCCACTGGGGGTGTTCCCTTTGATAACCCTTCCTTATACAGAAGTGTAGTTGGTAGCTTACAGTATCTGACCATGACGAGGCCTGAAATTGCATACTCCGTCAATCGAGTATGCCAATTTATGCAGTTCCCATCTGAGGACCATTGGAAGGTGGTCAAGCGCATTCTTCGATATCTGAGTGGGACTCTACATCACGGCCTGCATTTGAAGAAAGGGAAGAATCTGCCAATTCTGGCGTATTGTGATTCAGATTGGGGCAGTGACCCTGATGATCGCAAGTCCACCAGTGGGACTTGTGTCTTCCTTGGTCCCAATCCAGTCTCATGGTCATCCAAAAAGCAAACTGTTGTGGCGCGCTCTAGCACTGAAGCAGAATACCGATCCATGGCAGTCGCTGTGGCTGATGTAGTTTGGGTCAGAAACCTGCTAACTGAGCTGCAATATCCCTTAACTGCTACTCCTCAGCTCTTTTGTGACAATCAAGGTGCTGTATTACTGGCTGCTAATCCAATCCTGTACTCTAAATCCAAGCATTTTGAGTTAGACCTCCACTTTGTTCGGGATTATGTAGACAAGGGCATCATACGGGTTAACCATATTCCAGGCTCTGCTCAGCTTGCAAATATCCTGACCAAAGCAGTTCCTTCCTCACTGTTCCTTGATTACCATGACAAACTCAAGGTTGCTGTCTCACCAACCTTGTGTTTGAGGGGGCATGATAGTGTATGTGAGTCCACAATAACCAACATAGATGAGCATGTAGACTATACAAATTAGAAGAAGAGTTGTTAGGCAGTTACACCCAATTTAACAACTATTGGTTAGGCTTAGCTACTGTATATATACCCTAATTGTAACTGCACACATTGGCTTGATTCAATAACATTTCACACTCTTCTCTCTCTCTCTCTCTGATTCTTCCCTTCTCTCTCGCTGAAGCTTTATATAAGTTTCAAGATCTGATACCTTTCACAACCTTTTATAGTTGATAATTTGTGTATACGTATACAAGTGGTAAGGTTATGGACACTACTAAGTTATAGAAATTCTCTATTGCCATATTCAATTGAGATAGTTTGGCTTGATGAAAAGTGAGTTTCCTACCACTTTTTTAAATAATATTAATTTTATATTATTAATATTTCAAATGTGTTTATTTACCTTATTTTAATTGTTCTTTGATTTTTGTTTATCAATTATAGGGAGGAAAAATACATGTCTCAGTTAAAAAAGCTCTTATTTCTTAATTCGTGAATTTGCTAAGAGAAAAAATAGTGTATCAAATTACATAGTTTGGTATTAGACACAATGTGGGTAACTTCAAGACTACACCTATTTGGTTGATAAGTTTATTGTTTTTAAAAAAAATAAATTCATTGATAAATTTATTTATTTCATCAAATTTTTTTCTTAGCAGAGCTATTGACAACAAACACTTTTTATCTTAATCTATTTTAGATGTTATTGAATATCTTGCTGGAATTGGAAGTGAAAAGACTCTTGAAAAGGATCACAAGTCTATCAAGTACAATGTTATTGAATTGGAAGTCGATGATGGATAATTAATTCTTTATAGATTCTTTAACAATAAATTTAAACCTTTTACTTTTCGTAAATATTAAAATAGGAATATAGAACCGTAACTCAAGTTTATAATATTTTATGTGGGTAAAGTACTAAATTGGTCCCCCTACGTTTGGGGTGAATTCTATTTTAGTCCCAACGTTTAAAGTGTTCTATTTACGTCCAAAATATTTTTTATTAGCATCAATCAAGTTCTGCCGTTAAGTGGGAGTCAAATTGTTAACGTCGTGTCCGACGTGGCAAACTGGGTACCGACGCTCTAGTTAACCGTTGGAGACAAAATAAATTAAAAAAAAAAAGAAAAAGAAATTAGGGTCCAATAAGTAAACTCTAATCCCCAAGTTGCTGTTCTTCGTCTTCTGAGAATGGCTCCTCAATCGTCTTCTCAAGGTTCGCGTAGTAGCAGCAAGACTTGTGGGAGGAGAAGGACGTGCTTTTGTGGAAAAAGACCAGTGTTGCGGACATCCTCTACAGCGAAGAACCCATGAATAAGATTCTGGGGATGCGTCAACTATCAAGTAAGTATCCTCTTTGCAGTTTCTTCTTTTGAAATAGCGTTGGGTACTAGTGTGCGGAGGGTTTGAACTATTTGGTATCCTCTTTTTGGTTTTTTTGAGAACAGATCGGAGAAGAATGTGAGTATTTTGCTTCGGTAGAGGTTGAACGGCAAGACCCACAAATTCAAAGACTGAAGAAGAAAGTAAATGTGTTGAAGAAAAACCTGCAGAAAGCTGAAAGGAAATTTGCATTGGCACTTGCTGTTGAAGTTCTTGAATGGATAACGGTTGGGTTGCTGCTATATGATCGCTTTAATTGTGCAAGACATATGAGTTTGACATACATTTAAATTGTTGCAAGATTTGGTCTTGAGATTTAGGGGGTTAACAATGATCTTTATTCATTTTGCTCTTATTGTCTCTAGTTTGATATGAATATCAACTATTGAGTGGAGTAAAAAAATTGACATACATTTAGAGTAATAACAGTTATGTGTAAGGTGATAACAGTGACAACAGTTAACTGTGTAGGTATGTACTGTAAACATTATCAAGTATTGAGTGAAATGAAAAAATATGAGTTTCTGAATTTTGACATACATTATTGGACATTGTACTATTTTAATTCAGTTTGACAAACAATAAATAGCAGGCTTAAGTTGCCAATGCACATAACTATACTCCTGAATATTTATTTTAACTATTGATACTGAAAAAGTCTTAAAGTAACTTCTCTTAACCATTACAATATCCAAACAAGCCTTAAAAATAACCATCAAAAGATAACAACACAAAAGATAACCATCAACCTAAAAATCTTAAAGCAGCCTGTCTAAAGTATTACAGGGACATCAGCCCTTGGTCATTGCCACTTTCATTACAAAACATAAAGTAAACATTAAAAGCTACTATAAATTCATCCGAATGCTTTCCAGGCTCTATGTAGTGTTTTGGCCATGTACTTCAAGATCCTTCTTGATGGGCTAGTAACTGTTGTTGTGGATGGCTGGGATTGATTAGCGTTGCTATTGTATTTAGCTCTCTTGGAGGAGGTTTGTGACTGTTGGGTCCCTACACCTTGTGTATTGCTCTTCCTCTTTGACTGAATTTTTGTTGCTGCTTTTGCTGTTGCCTTTGCTGCAATCTTGATGGAATTTGTAGTCCTAGTTGTGCCAGCATTCTTCTTGGCCTGTGGAGCTGCATTATGCTACAACCAATAACAAAAAACAATGACATTAACAAATTGGGTTCAACAAATTGGTAATAATCAAACTCATAGACTGAATTATCTTCAATCCATACAAGCATAGTCTAAATAGATATCAACAGATTTATCCTTTTTGCCGCAGCCTCCACCCTACATTTTCTAGGACAGGTTCTTTTGTTGTAACCAAGTGCAAAACAGTAGGAGCATTTTGTTGTTGTCCAGCCCTGGATAATTTAGACAGTGGTCCATTGTTCCGTGGCTCATCACCAGCCTTGTTCCTGCTTAATTTAGGGCGCCCGATAGGTTTCCTAAATACTGGTAGTAGCACATCATCATTCTGAGTCCAGTCCCACAGATTTGGTCCATTAACAGGGTAGATTACATGTTGATAGCAGTTCACATAGGTCTCTTTCTTATAGTACTTGTTCACAAAGTTCTTAACATCTAAACACATTTTCCTAATGCAACTCATGGCATGCTTACAAGGGTAATTTGTTAACTAAAACTTTCTACCGGAGTACTCATGGTTCTTTAAGTCCACAACAAATTTGTCTCTATTATCCTGGCTGCTGGACACCTCATACTTGTCCCTACCCGCATAGATGGCCAACCACTCCCCACCCTTATCAAACTCTCTTTCAATTTTCTTGTTTATTTTTGGCAAAATATCTCCAACATATGTAATTATACTTTGTCTACTATTAGCCCACCTATTCATAAGATAAACCCTAATATCTTTTAACATAGACACTATGGGTTTCTCTCTAGCCTCTACGATAATAGAGTTAAAATACTCACATATGTTGTTTACAAGTACATCACATTTAGGTAAATAATTAAACCTGGACTTGCTCCAATACTTAGCAGGGATCTCCATGAGATGATTATAAGCTCTTTGATCAATCATTTGAATCTCCTTCATCATTCTCTCCCACTCCTGGACATATGTTACCTTTGCAGTTTTCCACGTCATCATTTTTAGCTGAACACCTGAGTACCTTTTTCTAAAATTGCTATATAAGTGCCTGACACAAAACCTGTGATCTATGCCAGGCAGCAACTCATCAAAAGTAGAAATCAATCTCTTGAAAACAGAATTTAAAAACAACACAAGTCAATAACATCACAATTTGAAGTAAACACAAAAGTAAGTACACAATTTGAAGTAGAAACTGCTTAATTTGAGGGTTACCTTTTGTTGGCCACTCATGAATGTACACCTTCTGATTTTGTCAACATCCAAATTATCACATAAATTTAACAAAAACCAAGTCCACAAGTCTTTTGTCTCTGATTCAACAACAGTATGAGCAATTGACAAAATTTGATTGTTGGGGTCCCATCCAATCGTCGTTAGAAGTTGACCCTCATATGGAGTCTTGATGAAGCATTCATCAAGGCCGATCATGGGCCTGCACACCATGAAACTCCTTTTGCAAGTATCCAAACAGATATAGATCCTCTCAAACTGTGGTTTCATGTCCTTACCAGGGATTGGTGTCTTTAATTGAAACTCAGCAGGTCTCATGTACCCGGATTCGACCTCAGTAACTCAGCAGCATAGTCATGTATCCTCCTATATTACTCTCCATAAGTACCATTAATCTCATCCAATGCTAACTGCTTCACTCTGGCAGCTTTGGTCTTTGTGAGGTCAACATTCCACTTGCTATGAGTCTTCCTCATCAAGCTTCTCAACTTGATCTTTGGGTTCTCATAAATCTTCTTCATAAATGCCTTACTCAGCCATTGAGAACTCAAGATACCGATTTTGGTTGCCTTACTGCATGTGTATTTTTTATAGCAGCTGGTCAACTGCCATGTATCCTCTCTCTTCATCTTATGGCAGTATGCAAACCACTTGCATCCTTCTTGACAAACTGCCTTATACCTATGGCTATCACATGTTGAGAACCATACTCCTCTTTTACTGTGCAAGCATAGCTAGTTACACATTCTTTAAGAGCATTCCTATCTACATACATTGTTCCAACCTCTCATTTATACTCCTTCATATTCTTCAAATTCTTGTGCAACGGGTACTTCGTCAATGAGGGATCCCCTTCATCATCACTTACAGGGACATCCCATAACTCTTCACTCTCATACGCATTATCTTCATCCCTTAGTCCAGCAGCCACCACTTTTTCCTTTTCCTTGCTAATACTGGCACTGAATTTTCCTTGCACTCTCTCAACTGGAACACTCTTTTTCATCTTTTAGGAATCCTTCATAGTTGTGATATCAACATCATACAAAATCCATCACCATTTCAATTATCATCACTATCATCAAAAGCTACTTTCATTGCACTATCTTCTGAGTTATTTTCACTCCACTGTTCATCACTGTCTATCTCATCAGTGGCATCATCATTTTCTAGCTGGTAGTCATCATCCTCAGATTCATCATCACCTGAAGAATCTGACCTCTTTGTAGACATATAATCCTCTTCTACCACAGAAGTTTGGACTTCTGTCACCTCTTTGGGCTTCTTACCCACCTTGGCCTGTTCAGAAGATTGGGCTTTATGCAGCATAATTGGACCAGGCCCAACAGTCCCTTCAATGGGTGCAACAGCCACACCACCATCTATCTCATGAACTTCCTCAATTGTATAGCCTTTCCTAACAGTAGCACCATCTTTGTGAACAACAAAAAGCTCCACCATGTTGTCCCTCATTCCAATTCTGGCTATATCCATTGTATCCTTGTCTGTCTGAAGCATCCTCAGTCCTACCTCTGTTTCATCTTTCGGAGACTTATACCACATCGCAGTGATGTTCTCTGTCATATATCCCTGTTCGACTGATATCTCAATAGCCTCGAACCTACTCCATCTATCTTCATCACAGTACTCCACTATCAAAGTTTCACCCCCACATAGTGTAAAGGTTCACCATCAAATCCAAACTTTTCCTCGTGGTGTATCTTGACACTAAAATAACTCATTATCCTAACAATTTGTCAGACAAACATAACATACTTTATGAAATTCTCACATTGATCAACAACAACAGAAAGACATAAATTCAATCACTAGGGCAAAATCAAAACTTCCAAAACAAAATAAGAAACGAATATAGAACAATACAACAATACAATTACACACACAACATCATTACATATCAACATGCATGAAGATAATAACCAAATAGGTTGAGGAGATTTGATAAAGGAATACCTGACACGATCTTCTTCCAGAAATGAAGGATTTCGAACTAACTGCTTCGGTGGAACTTAAATGTTACTGAAGGACAATGTCACCTCTCTAGCTGCGAATCGCAACCCTTGAGTGACGCTCAGTAGGGTTTGTGGGGTTTTTTGATCGTTTCGTACTTCACAAGAAGAAGAAGAGTCAGTCATGGAATATGCGTTCTGTCTCAACGCGGGAACCATTACACGTCTATTAATCCCTACCCCTTCAGTTTGTCACGTCGGACACGACGTTAACAATTTAATTCCCACTTAACGGCAGGACTTGATTGATGCTAATCAAAATTATTTTGGACATAAATAGGATACTTTAAACGTTGGGGACTAAAATAGAATTTACCCCAAACGTAGGAAACTAATTTAATACTTTACCCTTTTTTATGTTCTTTTTAGTCCTAACAATATTGAGCATGAAAATAAAGAATTGGTTGCTAGGTTTCAGCATGGAAACAAAGAATTGAGTATGATAACAATTTAAACATGATAACAACCTTTAATTTAAGTTTATTTACATGATAATAAATATATTCTTTTTATCTATGTTTTATCAAATTTTTAAATAATATAACAATTAAAAAATATTCTGCATTTGAAAATTTTTATTAATTAGGATATATAAGATTTTATAGAAAATTAAACTTCAAAATGTTTTAACAAATAAAAGATTGATATAATTTATGAGAAAACTGAAAAAAATCATTTCTTTTATTTTGTGATTAGATTAAATGAGTTTTATATTTTAAAATAAATATTTGTTTTATATTTTATCAAATTGCTAATTTAAAAAATATACTTAATATTTGACATAAAAAAATAATGAAATGTGTATTTTTTGGCAACTATCCTAAGAGTTAAATATTTTTTTGGTTCTGACAATAAGAATGGAACTGTTGTCGTCTTACAATTTGTTAGAGTAAAATTATTTAATAGTAATATTCATTCATAATTTTCTCAAAATATGTTTTTTTACTCTTTGTGTAATAAATTAAAATTCTCATGAAACATTGATTTACGAAATTCTATATATAGCACAAAAATATTCTTCAATCTTAAAGATGAAAATGTCATTCAATTTAAAAATAGGTATGCATGTTTCTTTTTTTATTCTTTAGTTTAAGACTATTTGTGTGATATCTAATGTCATTTTTTCTTTATTTATTTAGTTTTGCAAGATCTGAAGGACCTAAAAGGCTAGAAACAATATCGGCAGAATTTAAATGAGATTACATTCTTAAAAATTTACTAAGGCAAAACCATTGAGTAGTTAAAGAAAGTAGATACGTTAATTTTTTTAGCTGAAAAAAATAAAAAAAATCAATTCATTACACATAGATTATTTTTATTTATTCATCTTAATTATTTAAGTTTATTTTTAGATTTAAAAACCCACCGAATAAGGAAATTTGTTTGTTTTTTTATTCAAATCAAACTTGAATTTTTTTAAAAGATTCAAATTATAATTAAATTTTATTTTTACTATTATATCATACTTTGTCTTCTCACGTCTTTATTCTTTCTATCTATATCTTAAATCAGAAATTTTTTTTCTTTTTCAGAATGTTGTTTGTATTGTCTTGCCTACCATAAGTCATATTATAGATACTCCAAATTGGTGGTACAACCAATATGAATGTAATAGGTCTATCTATGCTCTTACAAAAATTTTCAAGTATTCAAACTGTGACCGTCTTTTTTTATCCATAAGTCCAAGATTTTTTATTTATTTTTTAAAATTAAAGCCTAATAACAGTGGATTAAATATTGAATATGTCTATATTTAATTTTTTTTTATGCTAATTTTTTTATTAAGCAGGTACCAAATCAAGTTTGGTGTCATTGATGACTATGACTATACATATTTTGTAGTCTTTAATAAGAAAGCAAAATAAATATTAAAAAAAAGCTGTGTAGAGATACTTAATCCACTCTTATTGATATGTTCTAATCAGTATATATTTATTTCTAGAAATATTGATGGAGATATTTTTAATGATAATTTTTATATTTTTTATTATTAATATGTTAAATGATATCCTGTAAAAAGGAGATCTATTAGATACACCTACACTTTTACTCAACCTAATTGACAAGATCTTTTTCTTTATTGTTGAAGTCCAAATATCTGATAATCTACATTTTTACCTTCTTATAAAGTTAAGAAGATGACTAATGATGTGAACCTCATAAATAAATTCAAAGAAGCTCACCTTATTCAAACTATGAATGTAGTTACAATTGTAATATTTATCTTTATAGTAATACCAATAGGGAGTTTTTATGCTGACATAGCGTTCATACATTGAGTTTGGGAATTTATTTGCTTAGGTGTCGTCATTAAAATTTTTTTTAAAATTTTATTTATAAATTATAAATTATTATTTGTTTAGGTGGTTACTTTTTAAATTTTTAAATAAGTTTTTTTTAGATGGTTAGGTATTTAGTTTTTAATATTGTTGAACTAATTATTTGCTTAGGCGCCGTCATTAGAAATTTTTAAAAATTATAAATTATTATTTGCTAAGGTTGTTCACTAGAAATTTTTAAAATTTTATTTATAAAATATAAATTATTATTTGCTTAGGTTGTTACTTTTTAATTTTATGCTTAAGTTATTATTTTTTAAATTTTAAGTTATTTGTTTAGATTGTTACTTTTTAAATTTTAAGTTATTTGCAGATTACTCTTTCAAATTATAAATGATTATTTATTTAGATTGTTACTTTTAATTTTAAGTCATTTGTTTAGGTTGTTTTGTTTAAGTTGTTATTATTTAAATTTTAAGTTATCTACTTAGGTTGTTATTTTTTTAATTTTTAAATATACTTTCTTAAATTATTAGATATTTAATTTTTAATGTTGTTAAACTAATTTAAAAATTTTATTTATAAATTATTTATATGGATGGTTATTTTTTAAATTTTTAAATTATAATTATATTTTATTTTTATTATAATAATATTACTCTTTTATTTAAAGAAAAAACTAAAAAATTATAATTTTTTGAAAAAAAATAAGTTCACATAATAACTAATAAACTCTAAATAAGTTTACATAATTATTGATTATTGTAGTTACCTTATATTCCTAAGCTAATAAATTAAAAGTTTAAAAAATACTAAGTTCACCTAATAACTACTAAACTCTAAATAAGTTTATGTAATTGATTGTAATTACCTCATATTTCTCTCCACCTTTATTTATTTTTGAAAAAAATTTCGTGTTAAATTAATTAGTTATTAGAGTTTATAATTTAAATTCATTTGTTTTAATTGTGAATTCTAGCTATGTATCAACTATAAAAGTATGAGTTAGAGATACATAGTACAACACTTCCATTGCTTAGTTCATTCTATCTGTGGTCGTTCTATAAGATTTTGAAGCTGCATACGAACATGAGACTTCTAATGTCTTCTTCAGATCAACATGATGGTAAAATAAAGAGATTTGCTAATTTGATACATGATACTGAAAAATGAAAATATTAATTTTGCTGTTGATGATGAGTCAGAAGTTAAAATTTCAGATAATCTGCTAATTGTAACTACTGATAACTCTCTTTCATATGATAGACTTTGCATATTCAAATTTGTTGCAAAACATGTTAAATTACAGGTATTTTTAGAGTAGGACAATTCTTGCACCCACGCTCTAAGAGTGTCGAAAAGGTAAACGATTTCATCTTAACAATCTTCCCAAGGATGGAAAAGGAATATCTAAGTTCTAACACAACATGTCAAGTTGATGAGAATAAAGATGTGGAATAAGAGTGGTTCACACCAAAATTTCTAAATGACATCAAATGTTCAGAACTATCCAATCACAAGTTAATTTTAAAGTCAAGAGTTGCTGTAATGCTACTGCAAAACATAGACCAGACTTTAGGTTTATGCAATGAGACAAGGTTAATAATTAATAAACTTGGCAACAACGTAATTGGAGTGATGGTAGTGATTGGTAAAAATATTGGCGACAAATTGTACATTTCAAGAATGAACTTGATCTCTTCAAATTTAGGATTTCCATTTAAGTTTTAAAGGAGACAATTTTCATTAACAGTGTGCTTTGCAATGACCATCAACAAGAGTCAAGGTCGATCATTATCACATGTAAGGTTTTACTTGTCAAAATCAGTGTTCACCTATAGACAACTTTACGTTGCTTTGTCAAGAGTTAGGAATTGTAGTGGACTCAAGATTCTAATTTTGGACAAAACGGCAATCTAAAGTCATCAACAACAAATGTCTTGTTTAAAATTTTTTTTAATAATATTTAAGTAAGAAAAATAGTATTTTTATTTTAATATGTTATGATTTATACTTTTGTACAACTATTTACTGTAAATATAACTAATTTATCTATAACTCTACTTTCAGATTTAAAATGAAATGTATAATAAGGAGTACAATATTATATGCCAATTGCTTTTTTAATGAGATTAATAAAATATTAAGTTGTTAAAAAATTTTTATTAGCCTTTTGATATAAAATTTAGTATAAAATTGACATATTATTATTACAGTTATATATGTTCTTATTTTTATAAGTCTTATTTCTTATAATTTAAAAATAATATAAATTTTAAACTGTTCTATTTATATATTTTTTTAAAATAATATATTCAATATATTTATTATATAATGATGATAATAGTATTATACTAAATTTAAAAAATTTATGATTATAAAATATTATTTTTAATTTATTATATCTAATTAAAATATAAATTTGTGCATCGAACAGGTTTAATCCTAATACAAATACATAACAAAACAGTATAATAATTGGTGGGCCGAGGAGGAATGACGAAAGATTTGAAGTGGGGCCAGCTGAAATTTATTGTATATTGAAAAATGCTCAAGAATGAATATTTTAGTATAAAAAATTGATTAAAAATAATTTAGCATTAAATAAAAATATTATCACCTATTTTTTCTTGTATATAAAATTGAAGAAAGTTTCAAAAAGATTTGGACCAGATCATGGGCTGTCAAGCAGATTAATTTGGTCCATTTAAATTTGTAAATTTAAACAGATGTACTAATGATGTATTAAATATGACAAAAACTATCCTAAGGAGTGATGACTGATGACATCTCTTTTGATCTGAAATTGATATTAAATTTATTAAGATATTTTTATTATAATTTTAAATACGTAAGTGGAATTGTTAAAAAATTAAAAACACTAAAAAAATGAGAAAAATTGAAATAGAGTAAACGAGCAAATGTGTTGATTTAACTGTTTAAGAGAAAAAGGTGAGGCGGACCGCGCCTAAATGGATGGTTGCTTGTGATTTGAGATTATAAATATTCATTCATGAAGCCACCGCAAAAATGAAACTATAACAATAACACTCCAAAACACCTCCTTCCCTTCCACGTCATCTCCATTCAAGAAGCTCACGTCCGACGTCCGTCTCCCGTCAGGTCTGTCCCTCTTTCGTTATATATTCGCACTCTTCTTCTTCTTCTTCTCGAATATTCCAATCAAATTGTATTCGTTATGTCAGCAACGAAAAAATCGTTTCGCTTCATACGTGCAAATCTGCATTTCAAAGCTACGCCTACGAACGAACGAACGAACAAAGTCATTTCTTCTCCTTCTTCTTATTCTTCTACACTGCCATATGTAGGGTTGTATTGATTTCTCATCTGAATCTTGTGAATAATTTACATTAAATTAAAATATTAGTAGAAATTGAGCATTACTAATAAGAGGTTGAGAATTCAAATTCGAAGTGAACTTTAATTTGGTACTACTCGTGAGTCATGAATGACGAAAAGGTTAATTATTTAATTGATGGCCTCGTGTACTGTGATCTCATTGATATTTTTCAGTAAAGCGGTGCCGATATGCATTTCAAATTCAACGAACTAAATTAATGCCTCTGACTTTGCCATTATTATCATCACGCCTACCGCCTCTTGGAGACGTGTTTCACAGCTTCAATCTCCTTTCTCTTATTCTTTCAAGCAAAATAAAAAATTCTGGTGCCTCTTTACAATGGAAGCAAGATCTACTCCCCTGGCCTAAGCTTCCTCAGTTAGTGTGTTTTCTATTCTTATAGGTTGTATCTATATTTCAAAATAGAGTACAATTTTTAATTCTTTTTTCCTTTTCGTCTGCAAAAATTAGGATATTGGTTATTCTTTCATAGATTCCTCGTGAACTATTTTTCTGTCGTTTATTTCTTTAATATATGAGGCGTCCTTTTTTATTATTTCGACTTGTTCAATAACTGGTTGGTTCATGAATAAGGTAACGTGGCTATACTATTGAACATGTTCTAATAGTGTGGCCAGCAATGAATTAATAAGTACCTAGCTTATTTTGATTTTTTGTCTGTATAGGTCTCAATTATCTCTTAAATGTTAGAGTAATGTTATTTTATCATGAATATTTAATCAGAGTGGATGTCAAAACTGAATGAAGTATGATAACTAAATCCAAAAAAAAAGAAAGAAATGTTTTTCCTTTCAGTATCTGTGTAATATTAATGTAATGGCCATTTGTTTTTGAATAGGACTTGGATTTTGTATAATTTTTCATGTCCCTTTCATTCAATATTATAGTTTTGCAATCAATCTGAGCCATCAAAATTGAACAAAGGCGATGCGTCCAAATAAACTTGTTAAATAAATTTATTTAAACATATTTTTCCTCCAAAATCATGAATCTTTTAACAAATCTAAATTAAAAATAAAATAGCCCTTATTTTTTAAAAAAACAGATTAGTTTCTTGCAAGTAGCATTAGTTTTTTTTCCGTTTTATGTTTAATTTATAGTGCTATATGTACTACATAGAAGGCTTGAGTGTGTTTTTAAGTGAGGAAAAAGATGTAACCGTCCACAGAGTAGCATGAAATCATGTTTGGCTAATCAAATTTGCCTCTGCCTTTGTAGATTTTTCCTTGAGTACACTTTTTGCTTCATCTGCTTTGACTTTTTTGAAAACTTCCCAAACTAAAAAAGTTATGAGCCGTCTAGCCCTATCAAATTGATTCTAGCTCTAAATAATAATAATAATAATAATAATAATAATAATAATAATAATAATAATAACTGTGTATTTCACCAACTGTACATCATAGTTTGACTTATGTTTGTACTAATTACAGTGATTGATCGATATAATACTCTAACCGTAGTTGTACTTTAATGCACTCTTTCAATTAGAAATTTAGAATAAGGTTCATGAGTTCTTATCGTTCCTCAAATGATGCAAGTAATATGACTGATATAATTTTTTTTTATTCACAGATTGTAGTTTCTTTATGTCAGATACTATATCTGTGTACTATGGCTGAATTGTTTATTTATTTACTCCTTAAACACTTTCTGTTCAGATACTCAAGCACCAAGTTAGTTCTAGTAGCTTCATTGGGATGAACAAATAAGATTGCTGTCAAGAAAGTTTGGGGAGTGAATCTTTCTTCTATTCTAATGGGGTGCAAGTATTCAAAGAAAGTCATAAATAAAGTACCGGGTTACGAGGAACCCATTGTTCTTGCTTCTCAGACACCTTGTGAGTATCCATCATCAGCTGGTAAACTCTTGAAGCTGTACTTGAGAGGAGCATTTGATTTGTTTAGCTAAACCATAGATTTACATCATCATGGTTAACAAACAGTTATAAAAGTTATTTTGTCTATTATTTTCTGTTCTTTGCAGTTAATGTGAGTGAAGTTGAGGCCTTATATGAGCTTTACAAGAAGTTGAGCAATTCAATTATTGCAGATGGTCTTATTCACAGGGTGAGTTTTGCACTTCTTTTCCCCTCTAGATATGTCAATTTTCATGTATCCCTAATTTTGGTACTTGGATATTAAGGTTACCACATTTTGATCATACATTTTAATTTCAGGAAGAATTCCAACTTGCACTCTTCAGGAATAAAAACAAGAGAAATCTGTTTGCGGACAGGGTTTGTAACTTTGATCTAATTGTGTATCTATGGTTTGAAAGTGTTTAATCTTAGCTTTGTTTCATGTTTTAATCTCCTGCTAATGCATGGTCACTTTTGTTTCTCCTTTGTAGATTTTTGATCTATTTGATATCAAGAAAAATGGGGTCATTGAGTTTGGAGAATTTGTTCGATCATTGGGTGTATTTCACCCAGATGCATCTATGGAAGACAAGATCAAATGTAAGATAGAACCCCGACAAAATAATATATTGGACTGCATAAATGGTTTATATGCAATTATTCATCATTGTATTAAGTTGCATATAATGATTTTGCAGTTGCTTTTAGGTTATATGATCTAAGGCAGACAGGGTATATTGAACGTGAAGAGGTATAGTACTTTTTCTATTCCTTTAACAAATCAGCATTAAATATTAGCGGCTAAGTTTGTTGCTCTTTGAAATATATGAATCTTCTATTATTATCGTTAGTTTCAATATTCTGTATGCATATATTATCAAAAAGAAATTCCCTATCATGCTTTTTGGTTCACTTTATTATTGCATTGCTTAAAGTAATAATGGTTTCATGCAGTTGAAGGAGATGGTGTTGGCACTTCTACACGAGTCTGATCTTGTGCTTTCAGTTGATATCGTGGAATCCATCGTGGATAAGGTTATTAAGATTCCTTACCTTAATTACTACTTTTCAAGTTCTCTTTGAAATTGATGTTTCTAAAATTGTATATAATTTCCTCCACAGACTTTTAGTGATGCTGATACAAAAGGTGATGGAAGGATTGATCAGGATGAGTGGAAAGCATTTGTGTCTAAGCATCCATCCTTGATAAAGAACATGACTCTACCATATCTAAAGTCAGTATAAGCTCCTCTCCATGAACCTTAAATGTTATTCCATTCCTTTTAAAAGAACTGTCAAATTTGGGCAAGTGGTACATTAAAGAGTCAATGTGTCTAAACCATTCATTGTTGAACCATTCATTGAATTGTCTAGACATTAATCCTTAAATTAATATACCACTTTGTCCGAATTGAAAGTTATGTAGAAATATAATATAATATAATAATAAATGCATGCAAGTAACATATGGTTTTGAATTTTGATGACCGAGTTTCATCTTATGAATGTTTGCTCCCCCTATCTTGCAGGGATATAACCTTAGCATTTCCCAGTTTTGTTGTAAATTCAGAGGTTGATGATGCAGATGTATGTGTATGATGCTTTGGCTTTTATCAAAGGGTGTGCCTTTGAAATATTATTACTTTCAAGACTTGTGCTTAAAAGTGGGGTGTAAAGTTTGATGGTTTAGTTGCATGAGTAAAATTACACATGGAAAAGTTCCATGAAAAATTTCAACCCCATTTTTAACCTCGAACCGAACATACCTAAGAGATAATATGAGATGAGATGATCTCTCCTGCGGTGCTATTGTGTCTGGTTTCACAAGAAAGCTTCAGAGAAGAACTTAGTTTTGCAAGAGTTCATGCTACTATGTGAGGTTTTCTCTAGTGCGCACTCTATCTTGGGTCAAATAATTGTTCACTTGAATTGCAAATTCAAGTGCAAGGCTAGCTTTAATTTTGAGCATTTATGTATATAACAGGGGTAATGTAATTAGTTTTATGTAACTTGATCCCTGGTTGATGTGAAGAATTTTGAGTGGGACGGGTTTTGATACTATCCGACTCTACTATACTTTTTCCCCACTCATTTTTTTTCACTAATAAAATTTATTATACAAAATAAAACATTCAAGATCATAAAATGGTATTCTAAAATACTAGATATTGTTTATAAATTTGAATATACTTGACAAAAATATAAGTGTTTTGAAATATTATAAAAGCTATGTGTCCATTAAAAAAAAGTATGTATAAATGTGTTATTTATTTTATTTTTAATATATATTTTAACATAAATTATATTCAAGTAACCGATTTAGTGATTAATTTTTTAAGTACATATAACATAATTTATATATATATACATTTCTACTCAATTCTCTTATAAAGTGGGTTTGGATATTTTCTGATTTTTCAAAATTCAACTCAAATTGTGTTATCATCGTTAATGTTAACCATTTCTCTCACCTTAATTTAAGAAACCCAATCACTAAATCCATATTGTTGAGCCCATATCATAGTTGGAAGAAAGCTGCCCGGATCAAGCCAAACCCAATAACCCATAAAGGACCAAACGAGAAACAGTTAAACCAAATTGCTATCTTGGATCCCATTCTTTTAAAATTATTTAGTCACTTTAAAAAAAATTGAATTAATTTACACCATTAATCACTTTTAGATTAAAATAGTAGGACTCTAATGATCTCTATAGTGTTTTAGGTGTTTATCTCAGTTCAAATGATCAACATAGAATGGCTCAGTTTGCTAAATTAACTTCAGTCACCCAACAGTTCGATGGTAAGGTTGTGTTAATTGGTAATTTTAATGTCATTTCTAATCAATTGGAGAAATCAAGTGGGGGTGTTAAATCTCTTTCTTCTATTAAAATTTTTAACAGTTTTATTGATGATAATTCCCTTATTGATATTGGTATAGTTGGAAGACTATTCACTTAGTCGAAGGCGGAGTGGTGATGAGTTGATACAGGAAAGACTAGACCGATTCCTGGTAGGAGTTGATTGGCAGCAACTCTCCCAATGCATCGTTTCTTAGACTGCCAGAATCAGGGTCGGATCACTCCCCTCTTCTCTTAGACTCTAATTCGAGAACTGAGAGATCTAAATGGCGATTCAAATTTCAAGAAAGATGGTGTTCTAATGATGAAATAAGGCAGATTGTTAGAGAGGTTTGGCACGAAAAATAAAGCGTTGTCAGCATCAAATTGTCAGATGGCAGCAAGAGCACAGATCTAATTCGAAGGTGGAGATTGATTTACTACAGTCTGAATTAGAGGAACTTCGTTTAGCAGGAATTCATGGAGGCGACATCATTTCAGAAATAGAGAACAAACTTGAAAAAACATTACAAAATGAGGAATCTTATTGGAAAGATAACTCTAGAGTCAAATAGCTCAAATCGAGTGATCAAAATACAACTTTCTTCCATCAAAAATTTAGAAATTGAACTCGAATGAATAAAATTTGGCAACTAACTGGCAATGATGGTAAAGTGGCTACTTCAAATGCTGGTATTGCTTCTGTGGCTAAATCTAATTTCAAGGACATATTCTCCTCCACTTGTCATGAGAACCCTGAACCTTTATTTACTGAATTTGAACCTAAGGTTACAACTCACATGAACCGTAGGCTTCAAAGACCAGTGACTATGCAAGAAGTGAAACGTGCAACATCATCCTCAAAGTGCTCTAGGAGATGATGGTATGACAGCAAAATTTTTTCAAAGCTTCTGGAACATACTTAGTGGTGATGTGTTTCGAGCAGTTAAGAGCTTCTTTTCAGGGGGTAGAATTTTGAAAGGTTTTAACCACACTCAGATCTGTCTTATTTCCAAGATTTCTGATGCTAAATATATGACTCAGGTAAGACCAATAAGCCTATCTTCAGTCTTTTACAAGATTATCTCTAAAGTACTTATACATAGACTTCAGGGTATGATGAATAGACTAATTAGCCCTAAACCCTAAACCCTAAACCCTAAACCCTAAACCCTACTCAGAGTGCTTTTATTAAAGGCAGATTAATCTCTGATAATATCCTAATTGCTCATGAGTGTATGCATTACTTGAAGAACAAAAAAAGGAGACTCGAAAATGAAATGACGCTAAAATAGATATGAGTAAGACATATGATAGAGTGGAATGACACTTTCTTTGGTTTATATTGGAGAAGTTTGGTTTTAACTCCTGGTGGATCCATGTGGATTCGAGAATTAGTGACAACTGTTTCTTATTCTTTCATTGTGGAATGACAACCCTATGGTTTCTTCAAACCAAATAGAGGTATTCGACAAGGAGATCCTCTATCTCCAAATCTTTTTCTTTTCTGTGCAGAAGGTCTCTCCTTCTTGCTGCACAAGGCAGAACAAAACAGACTAATTCAGGGTCTTCAGATACATAGGCGATGTCCCAAGGTCAACCACCTCCTCTTTGCTGACGATTCCATCTTATTTTGTAAGGCTAATCCTAAAGCATGTTCAAACATCTTATATTTATTGAATTCTTATGAAAGCATTAGTGGCCAGAGGGTAAATCTTAATAAATCTGCTGTATTCTTTAGCCACAACACTCCCTCCACTACTCGTACACTACTGGCTAACTCTATGAATATTAATCATATTGAGGCTCAGGATAGATACCTTGGTTTGCCTTCTACAGTCTCTAAATCGAAATAGGCTTCTTTTAGTATTATCAAAGAGAAGGTTCGGAAAAGAATCCAAGGGTGGAAGCGCAATCTTCTATCGTCAGGTGGTAGACAGGTATTGCTTAAGACAATGGGAGAAGCTATTCCTATTTATACATTGTCTTCCTTCAAGTTTCCTGATGGTTTAATTTCAGAAATTTACTCTCTACTTTCTCAGTTCTGGTGGGGACAAAAAAGTTCTGAAAGGCGAATGGCTTGGATTAGCTGGGACACTATGACTCGCCCACGAAGAGAAGGAGGCCTCGGATTTAAAGATATCAGAATCCAAAATCTGGCACTTTTAGGTAAAGAGTTTTGGCGACTCGTAACACAGCTTACTTCCCTACTATCTAAAATCCTAAGAGGTAAATATTTTAGCAATGGTAATGCTATAACGGCAGAAATTGGAGTCTTACCTTCTTGGGGATGGAGGAGCATACTGGAAGGCCGAAAGATTGTTGAGAAATGTCTTAACTGGGCTGTGGGTACTGGAGAGAATATCCGAACCTTTGAGGATCCTTGACTGCCTCCTCCATATCCTTTAATAATTTCTGACATGCCAAACAGACAAGTTATTTTTGAGTTGGTTCCAAGAGTTAAAGATCTAATTACTGAAGATAGGAATTGAAATCAGAATCTCATTCAAGAATTATTTCTCCAAGACGTTGCAGACAGGATTTTGTCAGTTAAAATTCAGCAGAGTAGGGACAAATTGCAATGAGATTTGAACAAATCTAAGCAATATGATACAACTTCATGTTATAGAATTGGCTATTTATTTTACTATTCGCCTTTGGAGTTTTGCCCTAATTATTTGCAGTAGAAAAAGTCGTGGATTGACCTATAGAAGTTGAACTTACCTCACAAAATTAAGCTATTTATCTAGAAAGCTCTCCATGGCCGGCTTTTGGTGCTTGCTCAGATTTATCACCGCATTCCTTCTATATCGCCAATATGCCCCTGCTATCATGAAACAACAGAAACAGTCACTCATTGTTTGATCGATTGCTCTAGAATTAAAGAAGTATAGTCTCAGAGTTATCTGCGTGACTGTCTTCCCCCTCAGAGTCCTAACGACTTTTGGACATGGTGAATTGTATCAACAGAGATGCTTAACCCGTTGACGAATGCTGACCGTAATCCTCAATTGCTTGGCATCATTTGCTAGAACTGCTGGAAAGCTTGCAATCAGTTAATTTTTGAAGATTCTACTTCAATGCCGTCTGCCATTCTAACAAGATTTGTCAAGTTACTCCGTGAAATCCAATAAACTCCCAATTTAGATCATCATCTCTATGAGGCAAAGTCTTAGTTTCATTCAATTTGATTTATCATTCTTTCTTCTTTAAGATTTTTCTTCGTTTTTTGACCATGCACCGTTGGATGAATACCTTTAGTGTATTGTTTTAGGAAATCTCCACCTTTTATTATACTGTTTTACTTTTGGACATCTTTGTATTTCATTTTTTAATAATTAATAAAATATAACCTACTATCTTTAGAAAAAAAAAAGTCACTTTAGAAGATCTTTTTCCACTATTTTTATCCCTTAAGGAGAGACTCGGCTGGCATGTGACGTAGTGGCCAAGCATTTTGCCTCAAACTAAGCCACACCAGATTTGAGTCCTAGCATTGGCTAGGTTAGTGTGTGTGTATTTGTATGACAAAAAAAGAGACTCATCCAAACAGTTGATTGTACTCCAAAGGGAGCTTTTATGATATATGTTACGCTCAACAATGGCTAACTTGAGGTTAGACCCTTTTGAAGGAAAATTCATTAGCTTGTATCAAAAGGAGCAACAGAGCTTTGGGTGCAGATTGTAGAAGTCATGTTGGAAATGTGGGGACATCCACAAGATATGGAGCTGGAATGGGAGTTCCTCATGTCATATCATTGTCTTCAATGGAAGAAGGAAACAACAGAGGCAAGAGGAAGGAGCAAGGCTATTCTAAGTGGGGAACAGAAGCAGCAACAAGCTAGAAGGAGCACTCAAGCAATCACCATGGTAGCACCCGCGTCAAGATGCAGAACAAAGAGGTCACCATGGAAGCACCCTCTTAGTCTTTAAAGCTAAAACAAATTCCTTTTCAGTACGCACATCTTTAAGTAAAACAGCCATATAAGTTAAACTAACCCCTCTCAAATTTTACAATGCAACACTTCCACCAAACAATCTCTAATTCAAGAGAAACATATTTGAAAAATTATATCAGATCAATCTACTGATAATGGTAATCCTCCTGGCTACAGATAGGATTAAGCTTCTTGGCTCATAAACTTTTATTGATTCTTTCTCCTCAGTGTAATGAAACGAGCCAAATGGCCAATCTCCCCAGAAGCAAAGTAAATCAGCCATGAGAGAAATATAAACAATTCTGGGTATAAGAACTTCAGAAACTACTCTGCCCAATAAATAGAGCACAACAACGCAACATGCATAAACAAGTTATCTTACAGACTCCTTTCAATGAAGTCCCATATCCTCTCTTCCATATAAACTCGGTCTCTATGGCGCCGTGGCATGTGACGTTCGTCCGGGAAGATTATTAGCTCGTATGGTTTTCCAGCTGCCACAAGAGCATTAACAAGCCTAGCAGTGTGCCTAAAATGTACATTTTCATCAATCATGCCATGCACAAGCAACAACCTTCCTTTCAACTTGTGTACGTGGTTCATCACTGCGCCACATTCGTACCCGGATTGATTTTCGGATGGCAATCCCATGTACTTCTCCGTGTAGAATGTGTCATATCCATCCCATGACGTAACAGGCGCACCGGCCACGGCACATTTGAAGAAATCTGGATATCTTGACAGGGCCATAGCCGAGAGGTAACCGCCATAGCTCCACCCATACAATCCAATGTGGCCAGCTTTTGCAAGCCCTTGTTTGACAAGCCACTCTGCTCCAGTTAGCTGATCATCAGCATCAACTTGACCTAGTTTGCTCTTGAAATGGCTTTCAAACTTCAACCCACGTCTTGCAGTTCCTCTATTGTCTAACTGTAAATAACAAGAAAAACAACTGACTTTGAAGGATGAACTGAACATATTGGCAAAGACGCACACCACAAAAAAAGAAAAATAGAAATAAAGAATCCATGTTAGAAAGCTTCATATGAATTTGGGACATTAGAGCACTACAATAACCATTGAGCATATAAATGGAAAACAAATGCATGGGTGAAGTGATGGATCGCCCATCTCAATGGCATTAATCTCTTCAGGCAAACATTTCATTACTTGTAAAATCATGTAAAATTCAAGGAACTGACCTTCCAAACTAAGATGCCTCGGTTTCTCAAATATTGCGCTCTCATGTCAACTGTACTAAGCCAAGAGTTACAAACAAGCTGTACACTTGGACCACCATAAACACTGATCATGGTTTTGTACGGTGGAGGTCCAAATCTTGAGGCATCAGGCTTGTATAGAGCCCCATACAATGTAGTGCCATCATTGGCCTGTATTTCAACAATCTCTGGTGGTTCAAGTTGAAGCTTTTTGGAGGTTGGAATCGTAAAAGACTGCTCATACAAAGACCTTATTATGCTTCCATCCTCTAAGGAGCAAAGTAACACCTTAGGAGGAGAATCAAGCGAGTCGTGGATATCAACAAAACTTCGCATATGATGATCAAGGACAACAATGTGTTTCCCCTTGCCGTGTGTAAGCCTGACAGGGATTTGAAGTGGCTGACTTCCATCGACAAAAAATTTAGTACAATATAAGTTGGACTCCAGAGGACTGTCTAAGGTCGCAGTGAAATATATTAATCCTGTAGCCTCATTCACACCAGCTACTTGCTCAACCATCCATTCACCTTCAGTGATGGGACCTAAACAAGTCCCATTTGCATCATGAACATAAAGATGTCTAAATCCTGTTTTTTCACTGGCCCAGATGAAACCACCTGAGAACTTCGTAACTCCTTTATCAAGAGGTGTAAAGCAGTCATGTATATTGATCCAAGTGTTGTTTTCTTCCTCCAACATAGTTTTCCTCTGGCCTGTTTTGACATCAAACTTTAGGATCTTTATTTTAGTGTGTTTCCTGTTCAAAACCTGAGCAGTCAGAATGTTTCCATGCATCCAATTTACTCTGGCCAAATATTCTTCTTCATTGTCTTGCTGTTCCAAACCCCCACACCGAAGATCCATCCAACTGGTAGAGCTTCCCGAAACAGAAACCACCCCTAGGCGCACTTTAACATTTGAAGCTCCGGCAAAAGGATAAGGATGGTCTTCCTGTGCATCTAGACCAACCGAGCTCTTACCCTGGTGCATGATTCTAAAGAGTGGTATTTCAGAAGAATCAACTTCAGTAAAAGCTATATATTTACTGTCCAGTGACCACCAATATCCTGTTTTCCTATCCATCTCCTCCTGCAACCAGAAAAACTACCGTTATTCTTAAAATGAAAACCAGTATGAGCCTGCACTTAACATCGTAATGACAATGATAAAATCAGAAGTGCTGGTTCTTAGTTCTTAACAAGATAAAATCAGAGGAAAATCTTATAGTAAATAACAACGATACAGTAAATAATCCCATCATTTAAGAACTTTGTTATTCCCAACCTGCCCAGTCATGTGTGAAAGGGAAAACAACTTGGTATAAGGAATACAGTGTATACAGTTTATACTAAAGCTGTACAAAAGAAGATATACTTTTGCAGAAATCTCACCTGAGCTATATATTCGGCAAGCCCATGAGTCTGCAATACACAAAACCCATGTTCAGAATTTTCAGACAGACTATCAAGAAGAACAAAAAAGTTGTTTCTTCTACCAGAGTCCAAAGTAAACTCAATGCAACAAGTACAAGCCAAAAGCCTATAGGATAATCATGAATAACTTGACTCTTTTAAAGTTCCAAATTTAATTCAATCCAGCTTTATTTTCATAAATAAGAAAAGAACCTTAGAATCTTACTAGATATTGTTCCATGAAAAATCAACACTGACCTTAACTTAGCTAGAAAGGTTACATTATTCAATCAGGAGACTAACAAGATTAATAAACGGTTTTCATGGAATGCAAATTCATCAACCCTAGCACATTAAGGCCAACTGACTACTAAACTTACCAAACCATTTCCAGCTGCACCGTGGGTCAACTGCTTTGATTCGTTAGTCAAGAGGTTCAGCACGTGCAACTCCCAGTCTCTTACATAAGCAAGCATCGATCCATCCGGGGACAGATGCGGATCAATAATGGGTGAAGCTGATGTACTTGGAAGCTTCAGCTCTGATTTTGAATTGGAAATATCATGAACATAAATCTGTTCATATGTAAAAGACAAAATCATTAGAAACTTGATAAAAAAAAAAAAGAGTATATTTCACTACACACTTTCTAAACAAAATACATACATGCATACTTAAACTATTGAGGTAATAGGTACCTATGCATGCATTTTCTAATATAGTCTTCCTACTGGATTTAAGTACTAAGGTGCAGCATATATTTTAAAATCCTATCATCACTTCTCTTTTGAATAAAAACATAACTATTCAAAGCAATTCCTATGAAACAATAATGACAAGTAAAGCTATAATCTTTTGAATGACAGAGTAACAAACCCCAGCGGGCAATGGCACCACGAGTGCTTTTCTTTTCGAGCTTGTCTTCACCCATTCATACCGCGTCACTCCTAACCCGCGCTCCCTCAACCTTTCCCTCCTCAACTTTTCTTCGGCAGAAATATTACTCTCATCAAGTCCGCCATCAGGAGGGCTAAATAACAATTCTTGCTTGTTGGTCTTCAGATCATATGCGAAAACCTTTCTATTTAATGTGTGATCAGGGCTAAATAAATAAGATACCAAACTATCATCAGGACTGAAACTTATTGAAAATGGTGATACATAGCCAGGCAAGGGATATTGCACAATGTCTTCGACAGGGAAAACAATGCTATTATCAAAACTCTGCACATCATTAGAGTCTGTCATAGGCATTTTGGAATACAGTGATCTTGGACGCTTTGGATTCCTCTTCTCGTTCATCAACTGATTGCATTACAAATACACCAATGGATATAAGATTGAACTGCAGCAAAGCATGAATTTTCAGAGCATTTCTGAGGGGTGGAAAGTTGACAAATCTATAACTTCTACAACAGACAACAACAATAGGCACATTACAAACATTTGAACCAAGGTCCATCACATCGGAAATAACAACAAATGATAGGATTTTCCAGCAATAAATTATGAATAATTCCTTTAAACCTGACCTCGCCAGAGTCACAGGATTTTAACTTTGATTTTTTTGTTTGGTAAGCAATCAGTTATCATTATAAACTGCACCAACCATCTTTGACTATAGGATTTTGATTTTATTTTCACCATTTATGAACAAGGACATCAATTTTATATGAATCTGTGTCTTAACTTATAAGAGCTGCAAATTTTCATTCACATCAAGAACACACCAAAGTAAAAAGAGCACCATGGAAAACTAATAGTTTCCCTTGATGGAGTCTAGCAAATATCATATAAATTTGAACATCTTTTAAGTCTGAACTTCTTGGTGCATGTTTAAATCAATACAGCACCACTTAAAAAGAGAGGAACAGCCTTAAACACCAATTGGTCCAAGCAAGCTAGAAAGTAAAGCAAAAGCAACCAACAAAATCAAACAGAAAGAAGGCAAATTCTTTTGCTTTATTTGGTTTCCACTTACATTTCAACATTAACAAAATATAGCAACATTAAACATCCCCCCCGCGGGGGAACCCTTTTTTTCAGAGTCACTTAGGATTACTAACAACTCTGCTAATTAGAGTTCAATGAACAGAACCAGGAACAAAAACCACGTGAGCCTATCCAACTGCAAGTGGATCAGATCACAAAATATTTTCTAGCCCCCAAGGAACATAAAAGGAACGATTTTTAATTAATTAAAGGGTAATTAAAGCTCATAACAAAATAAAAGGGGGCATTTAAAGCTAATCCAGTTCCATTGTCTAGGATGACGATAGTTAGAATCTAACCTGGGTTTAAGATGGGAAGGATCTGCCATGAAAACGAAGAAATTGTTAATTGGAAACAAATATGGGATTTTAAAAGAGAGAGAGAGAGAGAGAGAGAGAGAGAGAGAGATTTTGACAGAGAATAAGAATTTATACGTATAGTTTGGATTTGATTGGAATCACTGAAACTCTGAACTTGTGAAGGGAGAGAGAGAGAATGGATCAAGTTCTGTTCAGTTTAATAGCTTTAGTAAATGAATCTAAATTTTCATAGCCAGATAGGGAAAACCAAATGTACATGGAAACCTCTTCAATTTTATTTTATTTTATTTTTATTCCATTCATTCAATATTCACTTTGACGATAACATTAAAGCTTTTGACTTTGGCTTTTATCCCAAAATTTAAAGAAACAAAATAATAATTCACAGGCTAACTATAAAAAATGGTAACAAAAAATAAAGACAAATAAATTTCGAAAAATTTTAAAAATGGATAATAAATAATAAGAAAATATCTTCTTTCCTATGGCTAGTAAATAATTTTTTGTATTTTTGATTTAAATTTTTGTTATTTAAAAGATGTATGTAAACATAAAAATAAAATTTGATACTAGATCTCTTTTCCCCTTTTTTTTCTTAAAAAAATGTCATTAAAAGAACATCACAAAAATAATCACTTGACTTAAAATCATTAGATTTTAAAGAAAAAAATATCTTATTTTTTCTAATTATGTTTTAAAAAATAAATAAAAATATTATTTTTAAAATTTTTTTGAGAACATATATAAGTAATATTTGATTATTTTTATTATGATTTTAAATTTTTTAGTAATTTATTTGTTATTTGTATTTTTTATGATTTTTGTCAACTATATAAATTTTTTTATGTCATTTTAGTCGTTTACTATAATTTAATCATATAAAATTTAATTAAATACAATTAGAGAATGTCATGTTATATATTTTGATTGTTAAATTTGTAATTAATTATTGATAATGATATATAAGAGAGATAAAGTGAGTAAATGAACGAGAAAGATAGAAAAAGGGAGAGAAAGAAAGGGAGAGATAGAATAATATTTTTACCCGTAATTACGTTACGGAAATATAAATCTTTCAAAATTATGTCGATTTTGTTCTAACATTATAGATTATGGTACAAAAGATTTATACAATCAAATTACTTTTACAAAAAAATCGTAAGGGATAAAAGTCCCCGTCGACTAAGAAGACCAGGGTCTCTGTAGATAAAAAATCAAATAATAAGATTTTTAGTTATTATTTTTACGTGAAAGAGTTTAATTTTTTACTAATAATTAATTTTAATATTTGTTATCTAAAATTTGAAATGATTTAACTTATATATTTTTTATGAAGTGTTAAGTCTGTTTCACAAATAGAAATAATTAATTTTTATGCTTGCTATTTAAAAATAATATTTTTTTCTCTCTATGTATATAAAAATATAATTAAATATTAGCATAAAAAGATTATATTGATAGTTATAAAATTAGCTCAAAATTAATTTTTTTTAAATAATTGAATTTTAATTTTAACTTTTAATCATAATATTAGTATTTTTTCTAAATTATATTTAATAAATATTTAAAATAAGAGAAATAAAAATATAAATTAAAAAGATAAGTAATAAAAATTTAAATCTAAATAAAAACTAAAAAAATATGTATATAATAATAATATTTTTTATTTGAATTATATTATTTTGTTAATTTTATTTTTTATGGAACAAAAAGATAGAAAAGATTAAAAAAAATAGAGAATGAGAGAAAAAAGAGAAAAAGATAAAGATGAAAACTGAGAGAAAAAGTTTGTTAATTTTAAAAGAAAAAAAATTATTTTAGTTATAATAAAAAATATCGAAAGACATATTTTGATTTCTCAAACTACTAATATAAAATACAAATTATATATAGAGTGGGAATGATAGAGAGATATAGAAAAATGAAGAAAGATAGCGGAGAGAATTTAAGAAGGAAGTTTATTAATTTTGGAAGAAAATATTTTCTCTCAATTTTAATAAGAGAATGTGAATGTCATGTGAGACATTTAGTTATTAAATTAGATAATAATATATAAATATATAATAAATTATATATAGAGTGAAAATGGTAGAGAGAAATAAAAAAAAGAGAGAGGTAGATACAAAAATTTAGAAAGGGAGTTTATTAATTTTGGAAGAAAATATTTTCTCTCAAGTTTAATAAGAGTATTATGTGACACATTTTGTCATTAAATTAGATAGTAATATATAATATATAATATAGCTATATTTTAATTTTAATTTTAATATTTTAAATTTAATTTTAATACAACTAAAAAATTTCATGTTATATATTTTGATTGTCAAATTTATAATTAATTATTAATAATGATATATAAAAGAGATAGAGTAGTAGAAAAAATGAAAGAGATAGATAAAGGGAGAGGGAGAAGAGGAGAATTTTTTACTTTTGGAAAAAAAGATTTGTTTTTAATTATAACGAGGGAATAATATGTGGTATATTTTGGTTGTAAAATTAGTAGGGATGAGAAAAAAACTCTTTCATTTTGAAAGGAAATATTTGATTTTAATTGTAATGAAGGAATGACATGTGACATATTTTTAGTTGTAAAATTAGTAGAAAGAAGGGTAAAATTTTTTAATTTTAAAAAAAAATATTTGATTTTAATTATAATGAGAAAGTGATACATAAAATATTTTAGTTGTAAAATTAATAATATATAATAGATATTTAGTGGTCTACGTTAGTAATAATAAAATTAGAGTATATTTGTGTTATACGCGACAAAGGATAACGTTGTTGACCAAATAAAGCTTGGAGCGTTAACTTATATTAATTAATAATCGCACGACAATGAAAAGATTGGGAAGTATTAATAGAGTAATACATATTACATAATAGAATTAGATCATGTTAGGATAGTAATAGAAACCAATAAAATTGTATTCTCTTTCTCTTTGGGTCATGACTTAAATTTGTATTTAAAAAGAAACTGTATTTTTGGTCATGGGTTTGGGCTATGCAAAGCCCAATTAAAAAGAACACAAGTCACCGCTATTGGATCCTGCTTGATGTTCTATTGAAAAAATATTTAATTCACTAGCCCGCTTAAATAAGTGTTTCTGTGTATTAGAGTCGAATTCTATCTTATACATGTAGTAATTTATTGGTCAACGACAAACCTTTAAATGGAACTTAGTACCGTAACGAATTAATTTTTGGCTTATCGAATTAGAAGATACCATAAAAAAACTTAAAAAAAATATTTAATTCATTAATTATTTATTTATTGTGAACAAAAAGATCGTTTAGACCAAAAATAAAGTAAGAATTGCCACTAACTCATTATTTTTAGTTTTTAGACAAATAAAGTTCTAATTTTATAATATTGTTCCTTTTATGCCATTTTGTAGTAATAAAAATAATAATAATAATGATAATAATAGTAATAAATTTATATATGTTATTAATTTTTGTAAACTTATTTTTATATTATTAATTTTATCATTCCTGTATCTAGTTTATATTTTTGAAAGTATCAGATATATATGTCCTTGTTATAATATGTTTGTCTCACAATAAAGTATAAATTATTTTCATTAGTTTTAGAGACCCTTAGTTTTATATTAAAGAAAATTTATTTTGTTAAATTTAATTTAGTATCAAAACTAAAAATAAATTAATCAGTTGATTCAATAGAATAATAAATAAATAATAGTAATAGAGAATTTTTTTAAATATTAACTGTTTCGAGGGTTATCTGAAATTTTGATTTGGGCTTGAACATGAGGTCCAGATCTCATAGTATGGCAGCGTCCGACCTGTTTGGTGTCGAGGTGCCGCATGTTCGAGTTCCTCGTGAGGAAGTGGAGGGTGGTACCTGCAAGAGACTCTGATGCTTAAGTTAGCAAGGGTTTTATACAGGTTTTTAGTAGAGTAGAACGTGAATATACCATGAGGGGTGTCGGTGTATTTATAGTAGAATAGATAATCACCTTTGTTGTAGAAGTTTCATCTTTGTTGACGGATAACCGCTCTCTTTATCTTTGGGAGTTTATTGGGATCTATCTTTTAGGAAAGATAGAGATAGTAGGAGAGATTCGGGGAGGTAGTTACTTATTCAGATAAGTACAAGCCGGTCCTTTTCGTCGTGTCTGACCTCTTAAAAGAGGTCGGATCGGGTATGCGGTAGAGGCCACCTCATTAGGTGGGCCTTTCATCCTTATTGGGTCTGGCTTTTGTGTTTTGGGTCAGGGTATGAACAGTGCCCCTGCTTGAGTCCTGAGCTTTTTGTAGGTCGGGCTCAAGCGATTCGTGGCTTTTGCTCGGACATTGGGTGTCCCGTCTTTCTGAAGGTCGGACACTCGACGTGTTTTGTAAAAAAAAATTTTGAACGTTGTTGCTTTAATGATGAGCGAACATTGCGCGGAAATTTTTTCTCAAAATTTGTGCACGTTTAAAGAGGAATAAAGGAGCCGTTCGCCCTTTGTCTCTTATAAAAAGGATTTTCAGCTCTTTTTCTCCCTTTTTCTCCCTTTTATGTTCAACTCGATCACTTCTATTGCTTCCAAGATTTCTTTATCTTGGACTTCGGAGAATTTTTCTTTCGCCAGCGTGAAGAGGAACATCCGCGTTTTTTGCTGTTTAGACGTGCCCTCTCTTTTCCTACAGTCTTCATCAAGGTTGGTTTTGTTTCCCTTTTTTCTTGTACAGTTGTACTCTCCTTTCTGTTTTGCCTGGGATTGCTTGGTTGTTTTTATTGAGTTTGCCTCTTCTGTCTTTGTATTTTTTGTTTGGAAAAAGTTTGTTTTGATTTTCTTGCGAGTTTGATGTGGAACACTTAAAAACGTTTATCAATAAAAGATTCTAAAAGACTCTCTTTTTTTCTGAAAAATCTTCTTTATGTATTCCTATAGTTGTTACCCTTTGCCCCTAATGATGTCGCTTTAATGTGACGAAGTTGCATAGGAGAGGCACCATTTGGTTGCTCTATAGGAAAAATGTTTTAAAAAAAGTAGCTTTCTTTAGCTTTGTTGATTTACCTGACCTGTTTTGGATGAGACTTCTTTTAGTAACGTTCTTCTTTACTTTTGTATTTGTAGGTGTAGCCTTTATGTCTCGCACTGTTCTTACGAATATGTCAACCAAAGTCCCTGTAGACTTTGAGTTTGGGTAGACACCACTGTTCTTTCTTATGCCTCTGTAACTGATAGGGAGTATTGTGAGAAATTTCGTAGTCATCATAGTATATGTGAGAGCAGAGAAGGTGAGAAGAACTATGTGTTAGAGGCCCTTGATCTGGAAGAGAGAGTGTGTTTTCCTCCCCTAGAGAATTCTGAGCAACCTTTCTTCTATGCTTATGATTGTTTCTTCACTAGATTAGGTATCCAACTTCCTTTTGCTATCTTTGAAATGGATATCCTTCGGTCTTGTAACCTTGCATGATTGTTTCTTCACTAGGTTAGGTATCCAACTTCCTTTTACTGTCTTTGAAATGGATATCCTTCGGTCTTGTAACCTTGCCCCTAGTCAATTATATCCGAACTCTTGGAATTTTATGAAAATGTACCAGCTCCTATGTCGGGAGCTAGATGTCCGACCTTCATTGAATGTCTTTTTCTACCTTTTTGTTGCGACAAAATCTTATAGTTCCAAAAAGAAGTCGGGGTGGATATCCTTCCGAGCTGTACAAGGTCGGATGATTTTCTCTATCTTTGATGATTCTTTTCACGATTTCAGAAATCAGTTTTTTAAAGTCTGAGGTGCTGAGGGAGTCCGACCTTTCTTTCTTCCCAAAAACCAAAAACCCCATTTTTCCTTGTACTGGCAAGATACCCTTATAATCCTTAGGTGTGATGTAGCCGAGTTAGATGACCTGAAGAGGGGTGTTGTAGATTTTCTTTTAGATACCTGGGGTCGGGCTCCTTACCTGGATACAAAAAGATTTTTGGGAGATCCCAGCCTTCTGAAGTCTGAGCTTGGTAATTCCCTCTTTCTTTACTTGTTGACTTTTATTTATCATTGTCATTTTTGAATTTGTTTTGTTTTATTTTTTGCAAAAAGTATGGCTTCAAAATTGGCTATGAGAGTTCTTTAGAACACTAAGAAAACTATTGTAGCCCAGAATCTTCAGCAGCAGAAAAAAGTTGGGGTCGGGTCTTCTGTCCGATCTTTTCCGAGGAAGTCGGGGTCGGGTCCTTCTGAATAGAAGGTTATCATCCCTACTCCTCTCTCCAAACCTATACCTTCTGAACCGTCTCCTTAGTCTTCTTCTTCTACTGAACCTCCCTCCAAGAAACAGAAAGTGGACAAGGAGAAAAGCATTTATACAAGAAATTTTGATGCCTTGACTTGAGGGGAGAAGAACATCCTCCCTTATCACCATTTGAGCACCGATGATGTGGCACTACAAAACCACCTCCAGACATTGGCACGTGGAGGGTTCCGTACAGTCGGAGTATGTACTATACTTGCTAGGGATTTGAGGAACTCTCCCATTCAAGCCACGACCAGTGCATTGGTGGTCGCCTGGGCCGGCATGGAGAGGTTAAATAAGATAAAGAAAGAATTGGAGTAGGGGATAGAGACCTTGAGGACCGACCTGGAGAAAGCTCGGGAGAGAGCGAGCAAGTCGAAGGCTTCTGCTGCTTTAGCCGAGAAGAAGGCGAAGAGAGTTGAAGAGAGCTATACTTGTGTTTTCGAGGAAAGACTGGCGCTGGAGGAGGAGTTGGTAAAAATGAAAGAGAAGCTCATCGACCTTGAGGAGTCGGTAGCATTGGGTATGGATGAGATGTTTGAGAACCTAAAGGCTTAGGTTAAGGTCTTGGCTCCCGACCTTGATCTTTCCCTTTTCAACACGGACAACATAATGGTGGATAACAAGATAGTCCCTGCACCCGAGGAAGATGAGGAGGAGGAGCCTCCACTTAATCTGAAGACCTCGGGGCCTCAGGTCGGTCAAACCTCCACATCGGGAGCCCAACCTGAAGCTGTTGTCGTGGAGACTTCTTCTTCGACTCCTGTTGTTGTTTCAGCCGTGCCAGTGTCCGTCCATTCTCCAACTTCTTCGGCCAAGAAAGATAAGGTTACAGGCGAGGACTATACTCCTCTTTGAGCCTTTTGTATTTTGCTTTAGACATACTGGTATGGCCCGACTTGTGGGTCTTTTAACACTTTAAATTTTTTGTAATAGCTTGTAGTTTTTCGAATACTTTTTACCTTCTATTTAGTTGCTTTTCACAACTTTTTTATGAAGTAATGTTCAAAACTTTGTCTTTTAATGTTGCAAAGGACCCTTCCATTTTTTTGAAACGAAGTTATATTCTTGTAGTGGGGTATAGTTTGCTTTGACTTTTAGGTCATAGCAAATTTCGAAAGTTTACTAGTTTCCTTACGTAGATCCGACTTCGAGTAGTCGGCCTTTGTTAAGTTACTTTTACAACTCATTTTCTCTCCGTCCTTTATTGAGGTCGCTGTTCATACCCTGGGTCGAACTGTCCGACCGGGATGTTTAGCGACAAGTCGACCGATCTCTTTAGGGCAGACTATCCGACCTCTTCTCCAAGAGCTCAGCCAAATCACTACAGAGGGCCAAGAAGGCCCAAACGAAGGAACACAGTCCAAATCTAAAGGCAGCCAAAGCCTAGAAAGATAAGGGCGATTCCCTTAAAGATAAGATGACTTCACTCAAAGATAAGATAAGATAAGATAACTATCTTATCTCCAGAAAGGTCACTCTACACCATTATAAATACACTGGAGCACCCAGGTATAACTCATACTCTGATTCTACAAAAAACCTGATTAATACCCTTGCTAACTTAAGCATCGGAGTCCCTTGCAGGTACCACCACCCTCCGGTGACGAAGGATCAGCAGCACCCTCAGTCCAACAAGTCGAACGCAACAGCTCCGGCCACCACCCACAAGTCGGACACATCAGCACCGACCAGCACAGAAGATCTCGCCCGAGATCGACCTACAATTTTAGGTAACCCTCAGAACATTGGCACCGTTGCCGGAGACTTGGAAGTCATCCCATCATCATGGTGGACAACCTTGACAACGACCACAACTCTGATTTGGAGAATAGAACGCCACATAAGAATGCGGAGGTCACAATAGACGACACTTCTCAACCTAACAAAGACAAGAATCCGCCAAACATGGGAGCCATGGAGGCACTTCAGGATCACCTAAAACAACTCGAAAAAGAGGTCGAGTATCAACGGAAAGCCGAAAGAGACCTACGAAGAAAAGTTAGGCGACGCCGCGAGTTAGAAGACAAGCTCCTAAAACTCGAAGCAGATCTCAAGGCCAAAACTACTCAATCTGGCCACGAAGGTAGCTCTCATAACGATCAAGATCCGTTCACCAAAGAGATAATGAAAACTAAAATCTCGAAAGATTTCAAACCTCCCGACATGACTCTATACGATGGCACATCAGATCCTAGCCATCACCTCAGTAATTTCAGAAGTAGAATGTACCTTACTGATGCCTCAGATGCGGTACGCTGCAAAGCCTTTCCAACTACTGATAAAACACTGTTTTATGGTTTATATTGTGTTTAATTGTGTGGTTTTATCATGATCCTTACCCACTTATTCATTAATTTAGCATGCATTTATATTTCCTTCCTGAAATTATTACATGTTTGAAAACTGCTTCCTAGAGACTTTTAATTTTGTATTTTTTAACTCTCCTTTATTCCATTTGATGCCGTGATCTGTGTGTTAAGTGTTTCAGGCTTTATAGGGCATGAATGAGTTGGAGATTGGAAAGGAAGCTAGCAAAAATGGAAGGAACACAAGAAATTAAGGAGATAACCAGCGAGAAGTGATGCGGTCGCATGGCTCACGCGACCGCGCGAAAGAGGAAAATTCGCAGTGACGCGGCCGCACGGCTCACGCGACCGTGCGGACTGGAAAAGCTCGAGCGACGCGGAAGCGTGGACGACGCGAACGCGTGGCAAGGAAAAGCGCGAATGACGCGTTCGCATGGATGACGTGATTGCGTGACATGCGCGATCTGCATAATCTGCAGGATTCGCTGGGGGCGATTTTGGACCCTATTTTGACCCAGTTTTCGGCCCAGAACAGCAGACTAGAGCCAGAGAACATGCAGAAACCAAAGACAACATTCATTCTACACAGTTTTAGTTTTAGATCTAATTTTTACTGCTTTCCTAGGTTTTCTCTCTATACATTCATAGTTCTTAGGATTTTATTTTCTCTAGCTTTTTGCATTGGAACACTGAGAAGAGTTATTACCTCATCAAGACTTCGTCATTCTAGTTCGTTTTCTTTACTTGGTTTACTCTTCCATGTTCTTTGCTTTGTTTAATTTTACCATTGGAATATTCTTAGGATTATTTAATACAAGGATCACTTTTATTTTTAATTGACTATTTTAATTTTTATTTACAATGTCTTTCTTTAATTCCTTTTCATATGCTCTGAATTTTACCTTTACCATGAGTGAGTAGTTCCCTAACTTGATGGGGAGTTGATTGAAAGGAACCCTTGAGTTGGAAGGTTCAAGAGAAAGATTATAATTGGGTTATTGTTAGTTTGCTCTCTAGTTCCTGACACCAATCCTCCCAAGAGTGGATTGGGACTTGTGGATAGAACAACATTTCAACTTGTTTTACCTTCCCTTACTTAGTAAAGGATAACTAAACGAAATAACTCTCAATTATCAATTAATCTTAAAAGTGTTCCATCAAGAATAGGGCTTCCATGTAATCAACTCCCGGTCAAGGCTTTTATTTACATTATTCAATTTCATCAATTTAATTTCCTGTTTACTCAACTCAAACCTTTTCGAAAACATCTGATTAATAAAATAGCACCCTTTCCTGTAACTCGTTGGGAGACGACCTGGGATTCATACTCCCAGTATTTTAAATTTCAATTTTCTGTGACACATTTCTAAATTGAGCGGTGGATTTCTGGCGAGTTAAGAACTATACTTGCAACGTATATATTCTAATAATTTTTAATTCGCCAATTTCTGCCCGCATCAATTTTTGGCGCCGTTGCCGGGGAGTTGCAATAGAGTGCTAGAGTTATTAATTAGAATTTATTTATTTGCATTTTATTTTATTTTGCTACTATGAGCTGCATGTTTCTTTCGTCAAATGACGCGTTCACTTCCTTATCCGCGCTTGCTAATATTCGATCCTGAAATTGAAAGGACTATTTCACGAATAAGGCGAGCTCGGCGTCGGTTAGTCCGCCCTGAGGACAGATCTGAAACGTCACTTGAGGAAGAAACCAGCCCCCGTTCTACTGATTCGGTTGATTCACGTGCAGAAGACATGGCAGCTAGGAGAGTTACCATCAAGGAGGAAGGAGCCCCTGATTTTACAATGCAACCATTTCAAGCGCATCACCCAGCGGTGGCTACAGATTTTGAAATAAAGACCGCACTGCTCAATTTGATGCCCAAGTTTCATGGCTTACCTGCTCAAGAGCCCATCAAGCACCTGAGAGATTTCCAGGCAGCCTGTTCTACTGTCAGGCGAGATGGTACAGATGAAACTTCAATTCTGCTGAAAGCTTTCTCGTTTTCTCTTGAGGAAAAAGCAAGAGAGTGGTACTACACTCAACCCCTAGCAAATGTATCCAACTGGGATACGCCCAGAAAAGAGTTTTTGGAGAAATTCTTTCCATCTGAAGTTACTGATAAACTAAGGAAAGACATTTCCACGATTGTTCAAGATGACAACGAGACTCTCTTTGAATACTGGGAGCACTTCAATAGTCTTTTGGAAGCATGCCCCCACCACATGATTGACAAGATAGTGTTACTCAGCTATATCACACAGGGCATGAGGCCCTAAGATAAGACCACATTGGAAAGTGCTAGCAATGGGTCTATGAAGAAGTACAAGACCACTGATGAGGCATGGCAATTGATCAGCGACTTAGCTGAATCTACTAGGAACCACAGACAGAAGTAAGGCCATTCAAAAGCCGTTGCAGAAGTATCCTCTAGCAGAGAGACTGCTGCTCTAACTCAGAGTATATGTGAAATGACCAACTTACTGAAGCAAATGCAATTGAATCAACAACAAGTTCAGCAAGCTCAACCTCCTTCACCACAGCAAAACCAACAGTTAGTCCCACAGAGAGTTTGCGGAATCTGTGCTGATTATAGCCATTATACTGATGAATGCCCGCAACTCCAACAGGAAGACAACATGGTGGCATCCACTCATAACTTCTATGACCGCCCCAACCAAGGGTACAATCAAGGTGGAAATAATAACCATGGATGGCAGGACAATTCTAACCAGAATTGGAGGGACAACAATAACAGTGGAGGCAGAGATAATCAGGAAAATCAGAGGTGGAATAATAACAATAACAGGCAGCAGAACCAACCTTATAGAGCACCTCACCTGAGGCAATCCCAAGGACCACAAAATACCCAACAGCAGACCTCTCAATTTACTCACCCTTCTTCGTCTCCTAATGAAGAGTTACTAAAATTTTTTGAGCGAAGTCAATAGACCATGGAAAATAACATTAATGCCAGTCTGAATGGTCTGACCGCTACTTTGCAAGCTCTTGTCTCACAGATTGGATCAATGCAAAATTCCAGTAACCAACCTTCGAGCTCCACTGGAATCCCATTTAAACCATTACCAAATCCAAAGGGAGGCATTAATGCCATCACCCTGAGGTCCGGAACCACATTGCAGGAGAGGAATCAGGAGGAGCCAAGCCCACCAGAGCACGCCTCAGCTGAAGAGGTCGAAGAAGTAGAAGATGTTGAAGAAGAAGAGGACATACAGGACATAACTGAAAAAGAAGAAGCCCAACCACATGAGGAAGCACCAAGAGGCGCAGACACTGCAGAAAACACTACTCCCGTTCCATTTCCACAACTTGCAAGGAAGCCCAGGAAGCAGCTGGAACCTGATCCCAAAATGGTAGAAATATTCAAAAAGGTTGAGGTAACCGTTCCTCTTTTTGATGTTATTCAACAAGTACCTAAATATGCAAAGTTTCTAAAGATTTATGTATACATAAGGATAAAATTAATGAATTAGAAACTATTCCTTTAGGTAGTTCCATATCTGCTTTAATGGGAGGATTACCTGAGAAATGTAGTGACCCAGGTCCTTGTATAGTTAGTTGTACTATTGGTGGTGTAGTAATTTATGATTGCATGTGTGATTTAGGAGCCTGTGTTAGTATAATGCCTTTGTCTATATATGATATTTTGAGGCTCCCTCGCTTAAAAAGGTCGGCAGCTCGTTTTGTGTTAGCAGATAAAAGCATTATTACAGTGGCTGGAGTTGCTGAAGATGTTTTAGTGAACATTAAAGGGCTTACATTTCCCACTAATTTTTATATCTTGGAGATGCCCCATAATGACACAGATAAGCCATCATCAATCCTACTTGGAAGACCATTCCTGAAGACATCAAAATTCAAATTGGATGCTTTTTCAGGAACATACTCTTTTGAAATAGATGTCCGAATAGTAATCTTCAATCTGAATGGAGTCATAAACAACCCTCCAGAAGATCATTCTATCTTCCAGTGTGATGTCATAGATGAAACTGTAGCTGCAGTTCACAAGGAAGAGTTAGAAGAGAGGCACACTGGACAAGGTCCAAGTGTGGGGATCCTCTTGACTGACAATGAGGGCACTTCGACATTTTCACAAGTTCCAGACAATCCAGAGCCTACCCATGATCAGAAGTTGGAATTAAAACCTCTTCCTCCACATCTCAAATATGCTTATCTTGAAGATGAGCAGAAGTTTCCAGTTATCATTGCAAGGGAACTCACTTCTCAACAAGAAGAGCAGTTACTTGATGTACTGAGGAGGCACAAGAAGGCCATTGGGTGGAGTTTGGCAGACATAGTAGGCATCAACCCTCAAGTATATGAGCACAGAATATTTTTAGAAGAGGGAGCAAGACCTGTCCGTCAACTCCAAAGAAGATTGAATCCCACTATCTTGGAAGTTGTCAAAAAGGAGGTAACCAGACTATTGGAAGCAGGTATCATCTATCCCATTTCAGACAGTGAATGGGTTAGCCCAGTACAAGTGGTGCCCAAGAAGTCCGGAGTCACTACAGTGAAGAATGAGCATGGAGAGCTCATAGCAACTAGAGTTCAGAACGCTTGGAGAGTCTGCATTGATTATAGGCGTCTCAACCAAGCCACCCGTAAGGATCACTACCCGCTTCCATTCATTGATTAAATGCTGGATCGCCTGTCAGGTAAATCACATTATTGCTTTTTAGATGGTTACACAGGTTATTTCCAGATTCATATAGCTCATGAGGATCAGGAAAAGACCACTTTTACATGTCCTTTTGGGACTTATGCTTACAAGAGAATGCCCTTTGGCTTGTGCAATGCACCAGCTACTTTCCAAAGGTGTATGATGAGTCTTTTCTCTGATCTTATTGAGGACTGTATGGAGGTTTTTATGGATGATTTTAGCGTTTATGGTGATTCTTTTAGCCTTTGCTTAGATGGATTATCTAGAGTATTAGATAGATGTGTTAATACAAACCTTGTATTGAATTTTGAAAAATGTCATTTTATGGTAAAACAAGGGATTGTATTAGGACATGTGGTATCTAATAATGGCATTTCTGTAGACCCAGCAAAGGTGAATGTTATTTCTAGTTTACCTTACCCCTCTTCTGTGAGGGAGGTCCGTTCATTCCTTGGCCATGCAGGTTTTTACAGGAGATTCATAAAGGACTTTAGTAAGGTAGCACTTTCCTTATCTAGATTACTGCAGAAGGATATTGAGTTCGAGTTCAGTGAGGATTGTAAACAAGCGTTTGATAAGCTGAAGGCCGCCCTGACTCAAGCTCCAATTGTGAGAGGACCAGACTGGAGCCAGCCGTTTGAAATCATGTACGATGCTTCCAACCATGCAGTAGGAGTAGCGCTGGCTCAACGCGAAGGTAAGGATCCTTTTATTATTGCTTATGAGTCTAAGACTTTAGACGCTGCCCAGTCCAATTATACTACTACTGAGAAAGAGCTTCTTGCTATTGTTTTTGCTCTGGATAAATTCCGAGCTTATTTACTTGGTACTAGAGTAGTAGTGTATTCGGACCATGCAGCTTTAAAGTATCTATTATCTAAAAAGGAGTCCAAACCAAGGCTTATACGTTGGATACTGCTATTACAAGAATTTGATTTAGAAATAAAGGATAGGAGTGGTAACCAGAATTTAGTGGCAGACCACTTGAGTCGCCTTGAGCACATTAAGGATGATTATACTCCTATAGATGATAATTTTCCATTTGATAACCTGCAAGCAGTATCTGAGGTAATCCCTTGGTACGCACCTGTAGCTAATTATCTAGTTAGCCGCACATTTCCTCCAAACTTTTCTAAGCATCAAAGAGACAAGCTGAAAAGTGAGTCTAAATATTATATATGGGATGACCCATATTTATGGAGATGTGGCGCTGATCAAGTAATTAGACGGTATGTGCCTCAATCAGAATTCCAGTCCATCTTAGAGGCCTGTCACTCATCTGAGAGTGGAGGACATTTTGGCCCTCAAAGAACTGCTAGAAAAATCTTAGACTGTGGATTCTGGTGGCCTACTCTTTTTAGAGATGCTGCTGAATTTTGTAAATCTTGCCTCTGATAAACCAATATTTCATGAGTTCTTTTGTGCTTAATTAGAGTGATTTATTCAACTCTTCACCTACTTATTCACATTAATTGCATGGTTTTACTTTCCCTTCCTTATTGTGTCATATAATGAAAAACATGTTTTCTAAGCTTTAAAAATTAATTGTTTTAATTACCTTTATTTCCATTCGATGTCGTGATTAGTGTGTTGAGTTGTTTCAGATTTTCTAAGGCAGAATGACTTAAGGGATGAAAAAGGAAACATATTAAAAGGAAAGGATAAAGCAAAACGGAGCTTTAAAGAAACTGATATCCACGTGATCGCATGGATGACGCGATCGCGTGCCAAGCACGAATCAGCAGCGACGCGGCCGCATGACTGACGCGACCGCGCGCCTTAAGCAGAACGCACATGACGCGGTTGCATGACTGACGCGACCGCGTGGCAAGGAAAAGCTCCAATTGACGCGACCGCGTGACCCACGTGGACGCGTGACAGAGGCCACGCATCAGAAATTGTAGAATACGCTCGTGACGAGTTCTGAGGCCCTTTTTGGCCCAAATCCAAGTCCAGAAGGCATAGACCAGAGGTTATGAAGTGGGGGAATGCATCCATTCAGAGAGTTCGCATATTTTTCACCTTTCAATGAATTAGATTTAGTTGAGAGGGAGATCTCCTCCCTCTCGCTTTTAGGATTTAGAATTTCTTCTTGTTTCAAGAGTAACTCTGGATCCAGGTTTAATTTTATTTTAATATTACTTCTCTTTATTTATTCCAACATTTGAATTGATTATTATTATTTATGAATTATTCCATGTCACAGACTTCTATTTGAATTAATGATAATTGAGGTATTCTCAGTTTATGATTGTTCTCTTTGACTCAAGTTACCATTGCTTCCCATCTAAGGATATTTTTGCTATTATTCTAGCAATTTTACTTTTTCCTCTTTTGGTTCTGGTTAAGAATTTAGTAACTCAACAGTTATTAAACTCAATACAATTGATAATCGCTATCTTGCTAATTGAGCTGAACTTAAATAATCCCAACCTTTTCTTAGGAAATAATTAGGATTCAAAGGTCAACTTAATTAGTCCCTTGACTTTCCCTTACCCGGTAAAGGTTGACCAAGTGGAGTTTAGATTCAACTTTCAGTATTGTTGAGAGAGATAACCAAGTTGGACCTCTAATTTCCCTTATCTTGCCAAAAGTTGTTTTACAGTTATTAGTTATTTTTAATTGCCATTTAATTCACTCGTCATTTAAATTACTTGCTTCTCACCTTCTAAACCTCATTACAACCTTTATAACCAATAATAAGAACATACTTCCTCGCAGTTCCTTGAGAAGACGACCCGAGGTTTAATACTCAGTTATTAATTTAAAAAGGGGTTTGTTACTTGTGACACCCAAAACATTTGTATGAAAGGACTTTTGAAGGTTTAGAAACTATACTTGCAACGAGGATTTATTCGCAATTTTCTAGACCACGCAAAAGTTCTCTCATCAGCCTCCCATGCCAAAAATTTGGTAATATATCCAAGAGGGATGAGATGCCTCAAAAATATATGCTTTTCTGTGAAATTTTTGATGTTTAGGGCATTGACTTCATGGGTCCATTTCCAAATTCTAATAGTTATTTTTATATATTGTTAGCTGTGAATTACGTTTCCAAATGCGTGGAAGCAATTCCTACCCGCACTGATGATGCTGACACTGTTGTTTCCTTTGTGAGAATCCATATTATCTGTCGCTTTGGATCACTACGAGCAATCGTGAGCGATCAAGGCACCCATTTTTGTAACAGGAGACTAACAGGACTAATGAAGAAGCATGGGATAATTCATAAGGTTGCGACAGCATACCATCCTCAGACCAATGGGTAAGCCAAGGTGTCAAACAGAGAGATAAAGCGTATCTTGCAGAAGATAGTAAAGCCTCACAGAAGAGACTGGAGCACCAGACTACAAGATGCACTCTGGGCATATAGAACAGCATACAAAACACCCATTAGGATGAGTCCTTTTCGCTTAGTTTATGGAAAAGCTTGTCATCTCCCGGTAGAAATAGAGCACAAAGCCTTTTGGGCAGTCAAGGAGTGCAATATGGGAATTGAGAAAGCCGGATCTGAAAGAAAGTTACAACTGCAAGAACTGGAGAGCCTTCACCTAGAAGCTTATGAGAACTCAAGACTACACAAGGAGAAGATGAAGGCTGTACATGACCAGAACATCAAGAGGAAAGAGTTCCAACCTGGGGACTCAGTCCTCCTTTACAAATCTTGACTGAGGCTCATGCCAGGCAAGTTGAGATCAAGATGGGAAGGTCCATACAGAGTAGAGAAGGCCGAACCGTACGGAGTTTATCACCTTAGCCATCCTTCGAGCTCGGAGCTTATCAAAGTCAATGGACATCGTTTAAAGCTGTACCATGGCGAAAAGCGGAAGAAATACAAGGAACTCGAGATCTTCCTCTTGGAAGATCCCCACATAGCCAAAGACTGAGCTAATGGAGCGTCCAACTTACGGACGTTAAAGCAAAGTGCTAGGTGGGAGACAACCCACCATGGTATGATCGTTCTTTTCTCTATTTTTAGTTTTCTTATCCAATAACTCTTCTCTTTATTAGTATATTTCGTGCATCTACATTTACATACTTTTATTTAAAAAAAAATGCCACGCGACGCGACCGCATCAGCGACGCGTCCGCGTCGCAAGGAGAGGGGAGAAAAATAAAAACGAACAGAGAGTCACGCTAGAGCGTGGCTGGAGGCGTGCCAGTGGCACAAAGCGACCCACGCGACCGCGTCGCCGACGCGTCCGCGTCGTAGGGGCATAATGACCTCCCACGCGACCGCGTGCCCTGTTTTTTGACGTAAAAAGGGTGCACAGCTGAAAGTTGTGCTAGAGTGGTGCTGGACTGGCGCTGAACACGCAGTCCCCCTCACACGACCGCGTGCCCCACGCGGCCGCGTCGTACACCATAAACTGCCCACTCACGCGATCGCATGCTCCATGCGATCGCGTCACCTAAAATTTGGCATTTAATGATTTTGAACAGAGAGTTGTGCGAGTGCGAGGCAACCCTCGCGCCACTAGCACAAACTAGGGTCACGCGACTGCGTGACCGACGCGATCGCGTCAATCACCTTAAGCGCAAGTCGCGTGACCGCGTGCCCTATGCGATCGCGTCGCTTGCGGCGCACAGTTTTCCTAATTTTGCCAAATATCATATTTTTTTCTCTCCAAATCCTATTTTCTCTCTTTTCCCTCCTTATTTCTTCCTTCTCTCTTCTTCCTTCTATCTCACCTTTCACTCTCTCTCCCTCACCTCCATTAACAAAGTTTTATTTTCTTCTTCACCCTTTTCTTTTCTATCATTCTTCCTATTTTTTATGTTATTTTCTTTTCTTTTCTTTTTCTTTTCATTATTCATATTTTCTTTCTTCTTATTTCCTTTTTACATGGTGTTAGAATTTTATTTGAGTCATTATTCTTCATTATATGCTTGTGGATTATTGCAAATTGTTTGGTAATTATATATTATTTTCTTTAAAGGATTGCTTGCATGTTCACTCTAATACTTTCTATACTTTATTTACCTTGCATGCTATGTGTTTGTGAAAAAGCCCATATGGCATTATGCACTTCTCTATGTTATTCTAATATTCAATGCTTGCTTTTCACAAATTCCCTTTACTATTATATTGATTGAATTTAATTGTCAATACAAACGTGATGGTTTGTTACAAAGTAATGCTTGGTCTATGCTACTCATGCCCTTTTCCGGCATGCCAATAAACACCTTGCATTCACTTGTCATTATATGCACTAGCTATTTTCCTTTGATGACTTTTCACATGTACTCATGAGCGTGTGTTAATGTCAGTTACCTCCTAATGTGCATCCATCACCACCTTTTCCGTTCTCTTCCTTGCTATATATCTCTTTGAATTTAATTTACTTTCTCTTCCCCTTTCAGGATGGCCACCAAGAAAGGAAAAGAGAAAGCTACTCCCAAACCCCCAGCAAGAAGAGGAACTAAAAGAGCACTAATGGCAGAACCTTCTTCAACTGCAGTCAAGCCCTCAACAAAAAAGAGTTAAGAGGATCATCAAGGTTGATGAAAAGGAGAAAGCCTTTCCAGCAAAGGACACTGTGCAATTTCCAAATTGCTACTGTGAGCAGATGTTCCCTATTCTAGCTGAAAGGAGTTACAACAACGAACATCTTCTTATCCTCCCGCCCAATATTGCTACTTTTGTTGAGCCGCAAATTGAACGAAGACAATGGGGTTTCCTACAGAGACAACAGGAGCAGGTCAATCTTTCTTGGGTAGTCAAGTTCTACTCTAACTTCCACCTGCCTACCCTGCAGTCTGTCTTTGTCCGTCAGAAGCAAGTCCCCTTTACAGAAGAGGCTATTCAACAAGCTTTGAGTCTTCCCTCTATTCCAGAAGGAATGGACGCCTTTCAAGAATCTGCACTCAAGCGCCAGATGTACCAATTTGACTGGGAAACTGTTCTCAGAGTTATCGCACTACCTGGCAGCCGTTGGATCTACGGATACCATCGTACCCGCCCTAAGGGAATATCAGCTTCAGCACTTACCTTGGAGGCTCGCGTATGGGCATAGATCATGTCCCATTACATCTTTCCGAGTACTTACGAGTCCTCCTTCACTGCAGACATGGCCGTTCTACTATGGTGCATCCTTACAGACCAGCCTCTGAATCTACCAAGATATATCCGGAATGCCATGGGACACGTACAAATTGCAGGAAACTTACCTTTTCCCGCCTTGGTCTCAGATCTTGTCTCAGCAGCCGGAGTCTCCTACAGAACTGGAGACACCAAAGCCATGCTTCCATGGGATGATCAGTATGTCCCCAATAGAAAGTACCTTAGACTTCCAACAGTCACTACGAGCCTTCCTACTGCACCGGTTAAAGATATCCCTTCTTCAACACCACAAGCACCTACAACAGATGAACTGCTCCAGCAGATAATCAAAAGATTGGATCGGCAAGAACAGAAAGCGAAGTTAAGAGAGCGCCGTAACGAGCGCCGATTCAAACACCTCAAGGAGCTACTCAAGGGACACTTCAAGGACTCAGACACCCCGTACTCCACTTATTTTACCAGCACAGGGAGCCATGATGGTCCCGACTGTGGAGATACTGCTACTAGCCCACCCCTGTTCCTGACAGATGGCACCGAGGACGGTGCAAAGCCTTAAGTGGGGGGAGGTCGGTCAGTACCTGACTTCTGGAGGTAATTTCTCTTCCCTAGCACCAATAAATTAGGATATTTTAGTTAGCTTTTCTTTCTTTTATAGAATAGGATAAATTTCATAGTAATATGTTAGTTGCATGCATGTTCTACTTGATTGAAAAGACAATAAGTTTCTTCTAAGACTCTATCTTTGGAACAAAATTTCACTAATTTTTAAAATTTTTATGATAAATTTGCTTGAAGTTGTATTTGGAACATGATGTTTGAGCTAAAGAACACACAACCTGTGAAGATTTGAGCCTTTATGCATGGTTACATTATTTAACCATAATTATTTTATTCTTGTGTGTTTACTTCTCTATGATTATAATCTGTATTTTGTTTCATCCTATATGTCCAATATTTATTATATTTATATGCTTGCACATGATTGAGGCCATTATTTGTTTAAACTCACTCATCCAAATTAAGCCTACCCTTTTCAATTACCTTTGTTAACCACTTTGAGCCTTTAAATCCCATTTGTTCTATATTTCACCACATTATTAGCCTTAAGCGGAAAAACAATTGTATATCCCAAATTGAATCTTTGGTTAGCTTAAGATAGAATTGTGTGTGCTAGTTAAGTATGGGAAATTGTGAGAACAAAAGTTATTAAGGGAATGTGTCATGATAATTTAATGGGAGTTTGGATACCTACTCATGTGAAACTATAAGAATTAAAAATCTATGTGCATTGATAAGTTATGTTTATTTTTATGTCTATAAAAAATCAATAAATAAATAAGAGGACAAAATTACCCCAATGCTGAATTGAGAATTCAAAGATCAATGCACATATGATAAAAAAAATTAAAATAAAAAGTTGATACATGAGTATAGAATGTAAAAGGGGAATTCTGGGTAGCTAGGTATGAATTCTAAGGTTATGCAAGTTATATAGGTTGGGTTAAAGCTTGGGTTAATTAAAGATTCAATTTATAAGCTCACTTGACCATACATGTATCCCTACCTACCTTGGCCCCATTACAACCTTGAAAAGACCTCATGATGTTTGCACTGGTATATTAACTGTTGTTGATTGGTTAGGAGAAGAACAAAAGTTAGAGAGCATGATTAGAGAAGGATAGAGTGATTACCCTATACACTAGAGAGATTAGAGCGTACATACATCATCAGTGAGGGTTCAATGCTTGAATTTCCATGTTCCCTGCTCTCATGAGCTATCTTCTTGCACTTTTATCTGTCTTACTGTATAATGATAGAATTATTGAAATTTGATTTGTAATTATTTTGAAGAGCTTATTTACTTTTGATCAAGTGGACAAGAATCATATAGTTGCATTTATTTATATATATAGGATTGCATTGCATTGCATGAGTTTCTACATGTTCATACTTATTTACTTTATCTCCTTCAATTAAGCATGAGGACATGCTAATGTTTAAGTGTGGACAGGTTGATAAAACATTGTTTTATGGTTTATATTGTGTTTAATTGTGTGGTTTTATCATGATCCTTACCCACTTATTCATTAATTTAGCATGCATTTATATTTCCTTCCTGAAATTATTACATGTTTGAAAACTGCTTCATAGAGACTTTTAATTTTGTATTTTTTAACTCTCCTTTATTCCATTCGATGCCGTGATCTGTGTGTTAAGTGTTTCAGGCTTTATAGGGCATGAATGAGTTGGAGATCGGAAAGGAAGCTAGCAAAAATGGAAGGAACACAAGAAATTGAGGAGATAACCAGCGAGAAGTGACGCGGTCGCATGGCTCACGCGACTGCGCGAAAGAGGAAAATTCGCAGTGACGCGGCCGCACGGCTCACGCGACCGCGCGGACTGGAAAAGCTCGAGCGATGCGGAAGCGTGGACGACGCGAACGCGTGGCAAGGAAAAGCGCGAATGACGCGTCCGCATGGATGATGCGATTGTGTGACATGCGCGATCTGCATAATCTGCAGGATTCACTGGGGGCAATTTTGGACCCTATTTTGACCCAGTTTTCGGCCCAGAACAGCAGACTAGAGCCAGAGAACATGCAAAAACCAAAGACAACATTCATTATACACAGTTTTAGTTTTAGATCTAGTTTTTACTGCTCCCATAGGTTTTCTCTCTACACATTCATAGTTCTTAGGATTTTATTTTCTCTAGCTTTTTGCATTGGAACACTGAGAAGAGTTATTACCTCATCAAGACTTCGTCATTCTAATTCGTTTTCTTTACTTGGTTTACTCTTCCATGTTCTTTGCTTTGTTTAATTTTACCATTGGAATATTCTTAGGATTATTTAATACAAGGATCACTTTTATTTTTAATTGACTATTTTAATTTTTATTTACAATGTCTTTCTTTAATTCCTTTTCATATGCTCTGAATTTTACCTTTACCATGAGTGAGTAGTTCCCTAACTTGATGGGGAGTTGATTGAAAGGAACCCTTGAGTTGGAAGGTTCAAGAGAAAGACTGTAATTGGGTTATTGTTGGTTTGCTCTCTAGTTCCTGACACCAATCCTCCCAAGAGTGGATTGGGACTTGTGGATAGAACAGCATTCCAACTTGTTTTACCTTCCTTTACTTAGTAAAGGATAACTAAACGAAATAACTCTCAATTGTCAATTAATCTTAAGAGTGTTCCATCAAGAATAGGGCTTCCATGTAATCAACTCCCGGTCAAGGCTTTTATTTACATTATTCAATTTCATCAATTTAATTTCCTGTTTACTCAACTCAAACCTTTTCGAAAACATCTGATTAATAAAATAGCACCCTTTCCTGCAACTCGTTGGGAGACGGCCTGGGATTCATACTCCCAGTATTTTAAATTTCAATTTTATGTGATACATTTCTAAATTGAGCGGTGGATTTCTGGTGAGTTAAGAACTATACTTGCAACGTATATATTCTAATAATTTTTAATTCCCCAATTTCTCCCCGCATCAACTACCTTAACAAAGACAGCAATTAGATGGTTCGAAAACCTGCCTCCTTGGTCCATCTCAAGTTTTGACGATTTAGCCAAAAAGTTTCTAGCCAGATTCTCCATCCAAAAAGACAAAACTAAGCATTCCCCAAGTCTATTAGGAATCAAGCAAGGAGATCGGGAAAGTCTCCGCAGTTACATGGAAAGATTCAACAAAGCATGTCTGGACATACAAAGTCTGCCAACTGAAGCCGCCATTATGGGTTTCATCAACGGCTTACGAGAAGGACCTTTTAGTCACTCAATATCAAAAAAACATCCCACATCCCTGAATGAAGTGCAAGAACGAGCAGAAAAATACATCAATATGGAGGAAAACTCTCGACTAGGAGAGACCTCAAAATCAGGATTCTCCTACTCCTCTCGGGATAAGGACAAAGAGTCCAAGAAAAAAGAAGATCAGCATGGAGAAAAGATCAAGAAATACCACAATTACACCCCTCTGCGGGTATCTCTTGTAGATGTCTATCGAGAAGTATGCCATACTGAAAAGATACCCCCAGCTCGCCCACTTAAAAGCAAGAAAGGAAGAGAAAATCAGACTGAATACTGTGAATACCATCGAATCTATGGACATTCCACCAACGAATGCTTCGACTTGAAAAATGTCATAAGAAAACTGGTAAGAGAAGGAAAACTAGATCGGTACTTAGCCAGCAGAGTAGATGAACCGAGAAAAAGAAGAAGGGATGAAGATGTCAGACGAACTGAATGACCACCTCGTACACCGGAGAGACATGTCCACATGATACACGGAGGATTCGCGGGAGGAAGGATCTCCAAATCATCTCGCAAAAGACACCTTAAAGAAGTATATCATGTTGAGGGAGGAGAAGAAGCACCTGACATTCCCACTATCACTTTCACTAAAGAAGACGTAGTTGGCATCATCTCGGGGCATGACGATCCCATGGTCATCACTATCATATTGGCCAACCCTAATCTCCACTGCACACTGGTAGACCAGGGAAGCTCGCCTGATATCTTATTCAAAATCGCCTTCGACAAACTCGGCTTGGAAGAAAAAGAGCTCAGAGCATATCCGAACAACCTATTCGGGCTGGGAGACACTCCAATCCAACCACTTGGATACATCTCACTACACACAACCTTTGAAAAAGGAAATCGGTCAAGGACACTCAATATAGACTACATCGTAGTCGACGTGAGTTCAGCCTACAATGCCCTAATAGGTCAGACAACGTTAAATCAGCTCGGCGCAGTAGTCTCGACTCCACACCTGTGCATGAAGTTTCCAACCACAGAAGGAATAGCTATGATAAAAGCAGATCAGAAGACAGCGCGCCGTTGTTACAACGAAAGTCTAAACCTTAGAGGCAAAGGAGAAGAATTTCACACTATCGAACTCGGGGGAGTTCAAGGGCGGGAAGAACTTCGTCCACAACCCGAAGGCGAAAAAGAAAAAGTCTAGATCAAAGATGTCCCAGACAAAACAACCAATATTGGCATAATCCTAAAAGGAGACATAAAGGAGTCACTCATACAGTTCTTAAGAGACAATGTCGACTTCTTTGCATGGAAGGCCGTAGACATGCCAGGCATAGACCCTAAGTTCATGTGCCACAAGTTGGCAGTTTACCCATGATCTCGGCCAGTACAGCAGAGACGCAGAAAGCTCAGACCCGAATGATCACAAGCTGTGGAAGAACAAGTACAAGCTCTACTGGAGGTAGGATTCATAAGAGAAGTTAAGTACCCACTATGGCTAGCTAACGTCGTCTTGGTGAAAAAATCAAATAGGAAGTGGCGGATGTGCACCGACTACATTGATCTCAACAAAGCCTGCCCAAAAGATCCTTATCCACTCCCAAGCATCGACGCTCTGGTGGATGCCTCCTCCGGATACAAATACCTCTCGTTTCTGGACGCATATTCAGGATACAATCAAATCCCGATGTACCCACCTGATCAAGAAAAAACCTCATTTTTAACCCCAAAAGCAAACTACTGCTATATCGTCATGCCATTCGGATTCAAAAACGCAGGAGCCACTTATCAAAGATTAATGAATAAGGTCTTCTCAGACCACATCGGGAAAGTCATGGAAGTCTACGTGCATTTACAACGAAAGGTCTACTAGCTGGTTTGAAGCTGGCTAAGGAGGTTGGAGCTCAAAAGCTTATCATCTTCAGTGACTCATAGGTAGTCACCTCACAAATAGCAGGGAGTTACCAAGCCAAGGATCCTACCATGAAAAAGTACTTGGACAAAACCAAGGAACATCTCAGACAACTCGAGGAATATGAGGTCCGCCACATACCTCGGGAACAGAATGCTCGAGCTGATGCACTCTCAAAACTAGCCAGCACCAAACCAGGGGGCAACAATAGAAGCCTCATCCAAGAGATGCTGCAGAACCTGTCAATCTCAGAAGAAGAAAAGGTCCTAGCCATAACAGGTCTAGATCAAGGATAGATGACTCCCATAATTAATTACCTCAAAACAAAAATACTCCCTACAGATAAGAAGGAGGCAAAGAGGTTAAAATGGGAAGCACAATACTACACAATCATAAATAATACTCTATACAAGAGAGGGATTTCAACACCATTATTAAAATGCGTACCGACTTCTAACACAAAAGAAGTTTTAGAAGAAGTACACAATGGCATCAGTGGCAACCATCTCGGAGCACAAGCACTTACCAAAAAAGTACTCCGAGCCGGATTTTACTGGCCGACTTTATAAAAAGAAGCAACAGAATTCGTGAAGACATGTCTACCATGTCAGAAACATGCCAACTTTCACATCGCCCCGCCAGAGGAGCTCATCAGCGTAACCTCACCCTGGCCATTCGCAAAATGGGGACTCAATCTTCTCGGACCCTTCCCTCAAGGATCAGGACAAGTCAAATTCCTCATAGTAGGGGTAAACTATTTTACAAAATGGATCGAGGCGAAACCCCTAGCTAATGCCACTGCTCAAAGAAGTCAAAAATTCCTATATAAAAATATTGTCACAAGGTTTGGGGTTTCATACTTTATAACCACAGACAATGGCACTCAATTTACAGATGCAGGCTTCAAAAAGTTGGTGGCCGATCTGAACATAAAACAACAATTCACATTCGTAGAACACCCACAGGCCAATGGACAAGCAGAAGCTGCTAACAAAGTCATATTAGTCGGGCTAAAACAGAGATTACAGGATGCAAAGAGAGCCTAGGCCGAAGAACTCCCACAAGTCCTATGGGCATATCGGACAACTCCACACTCCACCACCAAGGAATCACCCTTCCGATTAGCTTACGAAATAGAGACAATGATCCTAGTGGAGGTCGAAGAAGGGTCGCCCAGAGTGATCCACTATAGTGAAAAGGCTAAATCCCAACTTCAAAGGGAAGAACTCAACCTACTTCCAAAAATCCGAGAAAGAGCTCGGATCACGGAAGAGGCATTAAAACGTCGAATGGCTTCAAGATACAATCAAAAGGTAGTGCCGCGAGGTTTTGTCGAGAACGACCTCATCCTAATCTGAAATGATATCGTAACAACTCAACCTGGAGAAGGAAAGCTGGCAGCAAACTGAAAAGAACCCTACCGAGTCATAGAAGTACTTGGAAAGGACTACTACAGACTGTCCAAACTCGAAGGGCGAGAGCTTCCAAGGTCATGGCACATCTGCAACCTACGAAGGTATTATAGTTAGAGGTAATAAGGATCTTAGGACAAGGTGCACTCTTTTTCCTGAAAAAAATTTTTAACGAGGCACCAAGCCAAGATCGATGAACCACCTGACTTAGAATGCCCACTTCTATATATTTGCATTTTCTTTATTTTAAATAAAGTTTTTAGATTTTCTACAAATTCTCAAGACGCATTAATTTGAAACGCAAAAGTTCATCGCCCGATTATAAAGCTACAGATCAACAGAAAGTGAAAATCAAATTCACTGCTCGATCACGATAAATACCAACAAAGATGAAAACCAAATTCATCAAAAGGTCGACCAAACGGGGATCAAACCCAATTTCTACGAAATTGGCAAAGATGAAAATGCGACAAAAACAGAATAATGCAAGAAGTTATCGAAAGTGATCCGTGGAAAGGACCTGACGAGGTCTTAATAAAAATGGGTTACTAAAAATAACTTAAAGACAGGCCAACGTAAAGAAGTTGGATCAGTTGACCACAATAACCAAAGTTATAAAAAGTAAATCCCTGGAAAGAGGCCTAGCCAGCCCTAAAAAAGAGGATTACTAAAAATAACTTAGAAGGGACCGACGTGATGAAGTCGGCCCAAAACAAAAAAGTTATAAAAAGTAATCCCTAAAAGAGACCTGACAAAGGTCCAAAAAAGAGGATTACTAGAAATAACTTAGAAGGGACCGACGTGATGAAGTCGGCCCAAAACAAAAAAGTTATAAAAAGTAATCCCTAAAAGAGACCTGACAAAGGTCCAAAAAAGAGGATTACTAGAAATAACTCAGAAGGGACCGACGTGATGAAGTCAGCCCAAAACAAAAAAGTTATAAAAAGTAATCCCTAAAAGAGATCTGACAAAGGTCCAAACAAAATGGATTACTAGAAATAACTTTTAGCCGAGATAAAGAAGTCGGCCGACAGAAGACATAAAAGTTGGACCCAGAAATCCATGACCTCAGAAAAATTAAGCTACAAGTATGAAAGTACAAAGGCAATCAAAAGAGGTCGGACAAACAAGGCTCCAACACTCCCAAGAACCTAGAAGGTGTCAGATAGGTGCAGACAAGCATATCACAAAAGAAACAAGGTTATAATAATAACAAGACTCAAGAGGCCACCTGAAGTCAACCCCAAAAGCCTGAGAAACTACTTTGTTTTTCCCAAAAATAGAGTTGCTAACAGAAAAGCAACTAAAAGTATCCACAGTCAGAAACCACAAAACTACAAAATAAAAGAGTTCAAAGCCCACAGGCCGGGCTATACACAAATGTATCTGAAATAATTAGAGAGGATCCAAGGACTTCCAAGTAGCTGCATCTCGAGGTGAAGGAGGACGAGTCTGAAGAGGTACCGCATCTACCGTTCCGTCATCACGATTCAGGATCTGGACATCAGGATCAGACTCAGGTTAGCCAACTTCAGTCACCGGAGTTGAAGGAGGCGGGGCAACGGAGACTTTGGCAGAAGGCACAGGAGGAGGGTCGACATCATCATTATCATCAGGGTCATTTGGGACAATCTTACCATCTTTTACAATGTTGTCCAGGCTAAAAAGAGTGAGGTCAAGCTCGGGCGCAAGAACTCGAACTTGATCCTTCAAATTCTCATAAGCAGCATTTACACTGCCTACAAAATGACCCTGGAGCTCGGCGTAATCAGCTCGGGCAGACTCCAAATCCTCCCTAAGACCCATCATCTCCCTATAAGTCATGACATAACTCTCCTTATGCTTTAACGCCATGTCTTCAGACAACTTGGTAGAAGCCGCCAAAGCAATAGCCCGAGTCTTCTCCCCCTCCAATTCTTTCTCCAACTTAGTCACTTTTACCTCAAGCTCTTCCTTCAAACCCTTCATCCGATCGAACTCTGATTTGGCCTCCTCCATAAAGGCCTTCGTTGCATGGATTGGAAGATCCTGGGCAGTTTGGTACAGAGCCGCCCCCATATGTGCCATCCTAATGCTACTACGGGTAATGAAGTCCAAGTGACGAAGGAGGGAAACATCGTCAGTAGGAATGACACCATAAGGAGCAATTTGTTGATCAACAAACCTGACATCATCAAAGTCGGGGGCATCCAGATTGAAGAGCTCAACAGTCCTTTGTCTCTTGGGAGGAGGAACGGCAATAGGAGAAGAGGTAGCAACAGAAGTCTGGGGAGGATCGATCACACAAACCCGAGGGGTAGGAATCATCCTCCTCGGTCCTGGAGAGCTTGGTACTGGCTGATTTGGCAGAGATGTTTTGGGCAGCTGTAGCCTTTCTCGCCTTCTTAAAGGCCCTCATGGAGTCATTATTTTTAACCATCTCTGAAAATACACAAAGAAAACCAAGTCATCAACCAGAAAGAAAGAAGAATGAACTCGACAAAATAAACAAAATACGACAAATATCAAGGAAGTCGACCCCTACCCAACTCAGTTTGGAGAAGTAAAGGATTTCCTAAAAATTTCTTAGTATCAAGATGGGAAGGCTGCCCCCAGTTTTCTTCCAACATGGTTACAAAAGCTTGCTCAACTTCGTCCAACATCTCCCAGGTGTACCTAGACACCACTACATTCCTCTGCCATTCTAAGGGAAAGCTGGGCTCGCCATTCTCATCCAAAAAGAAAGGACGAGCTCCTTCAACAGCTCGGATCTTAAAAAAGTAATTCTTAAAATCCCTGAAAGACTCATCATACATGGAAAAAACTTTGTGTCCCTGGGCAGACCTAAAAGAAATCCAAGAAGCTTTCTTTTTGGTAGTCCCAGGCTTGGTCAATACAAAGAGGTACAAAAAGAGAGTTTGAGAAGGTTTAACATCAAATTCTTGACAAACCAATTGAAAAATTTTGATAAATCCCCATGAGTTCGGATGAAGCTGAGATGGAGCTACGTTACACGACCACAACAGGTCGGTCTCAAAAGGAGTGAAAGGAAGGGTGATGTTCATCTGGCTAAAAAAGAAATCGTATGCCTAAAAAAAGGGACGCTCCCCCTGGGTCGGAACAGGGAAGCAAACCCTTTCATCAGAATCAGGTGCTACCAATTCATAGTTGTTCTCTTGATCTCTACTACTACAGATTCGATGATGTTTCCTAAGCTCCACACAGAATTCAGAGTTAGCTAGAGAAACACACAGCAACACAAGAGAGTCCAACCAGTCGGTGATAAACCACAATTTTATGGTTTATATTGTATTTAATTGTGCAGTTTTATCAAATCTTTACCCACTTATTCATATGATTAGCATGCATTTATAATTCCTTCCCGAAATTACTTCATGGTTGAAAACTTGCTTCCTAGAGACTTTTAATTATGTATTTTAATCCTCCCTTATCCCATTCGATGCCGTGATCCGTGTGTCAAGTGTTTCAGGTTTTATAGGGCATGAATGACTTGGAGATTGGAAAGGAAGCTTGCAAAAATGGAAGGAACACAAGAAATTGAGGAGATAACCAGCGAGAAGTGATGCAGATGCATGGCTCACGCGACCGCGCGAAATAGAGGAAATTGCAGTGATGCGGATGCATGGCTCACGCGACCGCGCAGATTGGAAACTGCACAAGTGACGCGAACGCGTGGCAAGGCAAAACACTGGATGACGCGAACGCGTGAATGACGCGATCGCGTGACATGCGCGATCTGCAGAATCTGCAGAATTCACGGGGTCAATTTTGGGCCCTGTTTTGACCCAGTTTTCGGCCCAGAAAAGCAGATTAGAGCCAGGGAACATGCAGAGACGAGAAGACAACATTCATTCCGCATAATTTTAGTTTTAGATCTGATTTTACTCCTCCAATAGGTTTTCTCTCTACACATTCATAGTTCTTAGGATTTTGATTTTATTGCTTTTTGGACTGGGATATTAAGAAGAGTTATTACCTCCATCAAGACTTCGTCATTCTAGTTTGTTTCCTTACTTGTCACTTACTCTTCCATATCCTTTATTTACTCAGAATTATTATTGGATTATTTTTAGAATTTATTAATACAAGAACTATTTTTATTTTTAATTGATCCTTTTGATTATTATTTATCATGTCTTTCAATATTTTCCTTTCTTATTTCGTGGATTTTACAATCATAATGAGCGAGTAGTTCTATAACTTGATTGGGAGTTGATTGACAGGAGGACCTTGAGTTGGATGCTCAAGAGTAAAATTATAGTCGGGTTTCGCGTTGGGTCGCCCTCTAATCACTGACACTAGTCCTTCCTAAGGGAGAGGATTAGAACTTGTGAATAGAAACTGACTTCCAACTTACTTAACTTTCCTTTACCTGGTAAAGGATAACTGAGTAGGCAACCTTTAATTATCACTTTTATCTTGAGAGAACTCCATCAAGGATAGGGCTTCCAACTAATCTACTCCCAGTCAAGGCTTTTATTTAAATTACATAAATTCTCTGATTTAATTTCCTGTTTACCAACTGATAGCAAAAATTATTGTCGGTAAGGAATTTCACAAGATAATTACGTTGCAAGTATAGCCCAAACCAACAAACAACTCTCACATCAAATTAAAATATGGTTTTGTCACATGTAACAATCCCCAAATAAGAAATAACCGGAGTATTTTGGACTCCGGGTCATCTCACGAGGAATTACAATGAAGTGAATGGTTATTGGCTATGAGGGGGTAAGGGGGTTTTTGATTGGTGATAGGACAAGGAAATTAAATGACAAGAAAAGTAAATTAAGCAATTAATTAAAGAAAGCAAGTGATAAAGAGAGACATTCATGGCAAGTGTTGAGATCATAGGCTTTCTATCCTAGTCATGCAATGATTAATTCATCTTATTTAGTCAACTCCAACAAATAGGGAGGAAGTCAAACAAGACTAATCAATCATACCACAATAATAACAAGAATTTATCTCATTACGTCATCTCCAACATTGGAAGAAGATATCATATTATCTTCCACGAGAGAAAGTCTAACAAGACTAGCTAATCTCAATCCAAAAGTCCTAATCAACTCACTAATTTAATTAGTAAAAGATTAGCGTCAATGGAAACAATATTCCAAAAGTCCTAATCAACTCACTAATTAAATTAGCAAAAGATTAGTGTCAATGGAAACAATACTAGCTAACAACTCTAGATCACCAACATAAGTTGGGTTTTCATGACTCAAGATTGCCTAATTACTCTTTCCAAGCCAAGAATGCTCAAAATCTACTCTAAGATCCAACCAAGAATTTTATCAAACACTTGGAAGGCATAAAGGAAAAGCATAATAAATGACAAATATTAGTAAAATCTACCAACTACAAATAGCAAGGAAAGCAAGATCTCAACTCAAATCATCAATAAAAGGAACATCAAACATAAATTGCATTAAAAGTAAATCAAATTCAACATGAACATCCATGAACTTAAAAGAGCATAAAAGGTAAAATTAACATCACAAACTAAGAGGATGAAAGTGTAGAAGCAAGAATTCATAAAAGAAACAAGATGAAAACATGTAATTAAACCTAGATCTAAGAGAAATTAACCTAACCTAATTCTAGAGAGAAGAGGGAGCTTCTCTCTCTAGAAAACTAACTAAAGGCTCATGTTGGCTAAACTAATTGCTCCCCCTTTGCACAAGCTTGAATTCTGCATGAAATAGCATTGGAAATGAGTTGGATTGGGCCCAAAATGCTCTAGAATTCGCTGGCCATGATTTCTCTTAAGTGGCCCACGTGCTTAATCGGCGCGCACGCGTACATGGCGCGTGCGTTCCCCTGTACACAAAGCAACATATAGCGAATTTTATATTATTTTGAAGCCCCAGATGTTAGCTTTCCAACGCAACTAAAACCGCCTCATTTGGATCTCTGTAGCTCAAGTTATGGTCGATTGAGTGCGCGGAGGTCAGGCTTGACAGCTTTACAGTTCCTTCATTTCTTCATGAGTTCTCCCACTTTGCATGCTTTTCTCCTCACTTCTTCCATCCAATACTTGCCTTATGAACATGAAATCACTCAACAAACACGTCAAGGCATCGAATGGAATTAAAGTGAATTAAAATCACCTATTTTAGGACCTAAAAAGCATGTTTTTACATTTAAGCACAATTCAAGGGAGAATTGCAAAACCATGCTATTTCATTGAATAAATGTGGAAAAAGGTGAATAAATCCCCCAAAATAAGCACAAAATAAACCACGAAATCGGGGTTTATCAAATTTCCCTACACTTAAACTAAGCATGTCCTCATGCTAAAATCAAGAAAGAAGCAAAGGGACATCAACATTTATTCAATGCAAACTAACTACATGCAACCTATCTATATGCGATCTATTTATATGAATGCAACTACTTGGTCAGAACAAGTCAACTTCCAAGAATACATATATAAGTATAAGGGCTAAAGCCATAGCAATCAAATCAACCCACAATTGAATTGAACCATTGAAAGATTTTACAAACTTGCAAGAAAAGATGATCATGGGTGGAGACATGTAATTGAGCGATCGAACCCTCACCGGATATGTATCCGCTCTAGGCACTCAAGTGTATAGGGTTGATTCACTCAATTCTCCCCTAATCATGCTTTCCAAGATTTATTTTTTATCTAACAATCAACAATTACCTTATGCATGCATACAAATATCATGAGGTCTTTCTCATAGGTTGTAATGGGGCTAGGGTCAAGGTAGGATGCATATGGTCAAGTGAGCTTGAAATTTGAATCTTTGATTAACTTAAACTTCTCACCTAACCTATGACAACCTATACAATTCTAAACAAACCTAACTACCCATTCTTCACTTTTCACACACTCATGCATTCTCTTTTGATCACCACACATATGCGTTGATTATTATTGAACTTTGAACCTTGGGGTATTTTGTCCCCTTTTTATTGCAATTCTTTTTCTTTCTTTCTTTTTATTTTTTTCTTTTTATTTTTGTATATATATATATATATATATTTTTTTTTTCTTTTTGTTTTTCTCATTTTTTTTCTTCTTTTCTTTTTTTTTTTCAAACTAAAATATATACAAGAACATCAATGCATATGGTTTACAAATGATTAATACATGAGTATGTACCCAATTCCCAAGATTTTTCAACAAAAATGTAAGCACACTTTTATCTCTACCCAATGTTCCCAACTCTCCCAAAATCAAATAATAAACACTCTCACTAGCCTAAGCTAATCAAAGATCCAAATTAAGGGATATTTATTGTTTTTCACTTAGGCTTGTAATGTGCTACAATTAAGAATAAATGGGTTAAGCATAGGCTCAAATTGGTTAACAATGAAAGATAAAAGGTAGGCTATATGGGTAAGTGAGCTATTTGAACAATGGCCTCAATCATGTAAATGCATGTATACACAAAATAATGGACATAAAGAATCAAACAAATCAAGGATTACAATCATAGGAAGAGAATAATGCACACAAGAATGAAAATAAGTGGTTCTATATGATGTAACCACACAATTAAGGCTCAAAACTTACAAGCTTGTGTTCTTAGCTCAAGACATGATCCACAAAGTATATAATTCAAGCAAGTTCTAAAATTTTTTTTTTTCAATCAATTGGGGTGCCCGATAGATAAAATTCTTGGAAAATATCATGATTTTGACTAAGCTTAATATATACATATGAAAAATAAGAAAATACGACTAAGAATCCTAAAATGAAATGCAAAAGTGTTGGGATTAGAAACTTGTTACAAAAAAATGCCGAGCGGTCGGACGACCTCCCCACACTTAAAAGTTTGCACCGTCCTCGGTGCACTCAAAGATGAGCAAGGAGGTACGGCGACTTTCCTAGTTGCTACCTTCAGCTGGTAGGTCAACCGATGCTGCGTGTTCTTCCTTCCGCTTCCATTTTTGCTTATGGTGCATCAATCATGAAAAACAAAATAAACACCGTAAGATGAGAAAATACAAAAGCAAGGAAGCGTGAATTGTTAGAATGAGGTGAATCACTAGAATTGAGTGAGTGAATTAGTGTGACAGTGATGAAAAACAAGTGTGTGGATTCTAAAATTGCGCATGGTTTAGAACACACACACATTAGTACACAAAGTTATGTCACAATTACACAAAAGAAAACATGCACTTCACTCATTCTAGTGTGCTTGAGATAGTTTAAAAGACTTGTAGGTTAAGGCAACCAAACAAGTAGTGAAGAAGTGATAAACCACTATTTCATGGTTTATCTTGTGCTCAATTGAGTGGTTTTTATCAACTCTTTACCCATTTATTCATACTATTTGCATGGTTTTACAATTCCTTCCCAAAATTTGTGCTATGATTGAAAACATGTTTCTTTGGTCTTAATTTGCTAATATTAATCCTCTCTTATTACCATTAGATGCCTTGATATATGTGTTAAATGATTTCAGAGATTACAGGGCAGGAATGGCTCAGAGGATGGAAAGGAAGCATGCAAAATTGGAAGGAATACAAGAAGTTGGAGAAATTGCTAAGCTGTCCAGCCTGACCTCTTCGCACTCAAATGGCTATAACTTTAGCTACAGAGGTCCAAATGACGCGGTTCCAGTTGTGTTGGAAAGCTAACATCCGGGGCTTTGATTTGATATATAATATGCCATAGTTGTTTTGACGCTAGGCGACGCGACCGCGTGCTCCATGCGGCCGCATCGCAGTGACAGAAATCAGCGTGTTTGAATTCTTCTCCAGCGATTTCTGGGCTGTTTTCGACCCAGTTCGCGGCCCAGAAAACTCAGATTAGAGGCTATAAAGTAGAAGGATTGCATCCATTCAGGAAAAAGCTTTCATATTCACAATTTTAGGAGTAGATGTAGTTTTTAGAGAGAGAGGTTCTCTCCTCTCTCTTAGGATTAGGATTTAGGACTTCTCTTAGTTTTAGGAGTAACTCTCAATCCAGGTTTAATGTTCTTTTGTTTTAAGCTTCCCTTTCACTTTTATTGATTCCAATACTTTAAGTTGATTATTTACTTTTGCTATTTAATTTGTGAATTACTCTATGCTACAGATTATTTGAATTAATGTTATTTGAGGTATTTCAGACTTATGATTGCTCTCTTTAATTTATTAATGCTCTCAATGTATCCAAATTATTTTTATTCAAGTAGATATTTTTCCCTTTTGGCTTTGGCTGATTAATTGGTAACTCTTGAGTTGTCAAACTCATCGTGATTGATAATTGTTATCTTTGCTGATTGATTTAAATTCCTATAACTCTAGTCTCTCCTTAGGAGCTGACTAGGACTTTAGGTGTTAAATTGATTCATCCACTTGACTTACCTTCATATTTAGAGGTTGACTTAGTGGGAGCAAAAATATAATTCTCATCACCATTGATAAGGATAACCAGGATAGGACTTCCAGTACCCTGCCAAGAGTTTATTTTATTATTATTTTATTTTTCTTATCATTCAACATACTGCTTCCTTACTTTCTAAAACCCCTAATTTACAAGACTCATAACCAATAATAAGAACATACCTCCCTGCAATTCCTTGAGAAGACGACCCGAGGTTTAAATACTCGGTTATCAATTTTAAAAGGGATTTGTTACTTGTGACAACCAAAACGTTTGTATGAAAGGACTTTTGAATGTTTAGAAACTATACTTGCAACGAGGATTTATCCGCAAATTTCTAGACCACGCAAAAGTCCTCTCATCAAAAAGCATAAAAGCATTCAAGCAAAAAAAAATCAAGCAATTGTGAAATTGGATAATGCATGGACATTGATTGATGTGTAGGTAGACTTAGCGAACAAAATGGTATATGAAACTTACACAACAATTAATGACACATATTGAAGTTGTTGCAACACCTAAGTGACATAGAGGTGAAACACATGGATGCTATAGAACTTAGAAAAAAGAAGATAGAAGTGGAAATCAATCACATAGCAAGCATGGCCCACAAAGCTTTACAGAGCTCAAAAATATGTCACTAGGTAAGCTTTTGATCCAATTTTACAATGCTACAATATCAATGCATGAAATAAGTGATGTGAATAAGGGTAGACCATAAACAAGCATCACCTAAAAAATGCAATGATAATATACAATTGCCTAGCAGTGGATGATGAATGCATGGTGGCCAAAACATGCGATTCAAAAGAGCTAAGATGCATGAAGGCAATGTAACATGTACTTGGTATTCACAAATGTTAAGCATGAAGAGTTCCAAACCAAGTAACCAAATACAACCTCAACAAAGAAATCCAATAGTGACAATTAACAACAATGATGTTAAACTAACATCCTATCAATAAGCAGCAGCAGTAAATAGTAAACAAGATTAGTAATCTAACACTTATAATGGAAAACAAAAAATTAAACAAAAGTTAAACTAAATAACTAAAAGAAATGGTGTTATATGATGTTTGGTAGTGTTGGACGATGTTTGAAGGGTGGAAAGAAAAGAAGAGAAGAGGGAAGAAGGAAAGAAATGGAAAGAAGAGAAGAAGAAGATGAGTGGAACAGGACAATCCACGCGTGCGCGTCATGTGCGCATAAGCGTGGATGGATGAAACGGAAGCGACGCGGACGCGTACGGCACGCCTGCGCGTCGGTGGGTTATTTCGAGAGTGGCGCGTCCGCGCAAGGTACGCGTGCGCGTGCCTTTGGGCACAAAGTTGGCACACTCCAGGCACAACTCTCGGGAAAATGTATGGAGGGTGGAAAAAAAATCAATCCACGCGTACGCGTACATGGCGCGGGCGCGTGGATGGTCGAAATTGCTTGGGCACGCGTACGCGTAGAGTGCGCGTGCGCGTGGATGGTGCTCTGTTTTTCAAAAATTTTCTATGTTTTTGCACCAATCCAAGCATTCCAAGCCTCCAAACAGCTACCAAAACATCAATAAACCTTATTTAACCTACTAAACTCCCAATTAAACACAACTAAGCAATTCAAAACGAAGAATTAAACCTATTTTACCAATATTTACAAAGAGGAAAAGGGAAAGATGTTACCATGGTGGGTTGTCTCCCACCTAGCACTTTTGTTTATTGTCCTTAAGTTGGACTTATGGGGAGCTCCTCATCAAGGTGGCTTATGCTTGAAGCCATCTTGGAATATCCACCAATGCTTGGTTTTCCATTGTGCCTCAAGATTCCTTATCATTTGCACCAAGTGTTGATGGATTTCTTCACAAGTTTGGGGCTCCCAAAATTTATTTTCTCCTTGTAATCCGGGGTCCCACACTTTGTTTTCACACCCGTCTTGAAGTTGACTCTCATTATTAGCCCATCCGGGTGGTGAGCAAGGTGAATTCTCTATAAAGTGACCAACAATCCTTCTAGACCAATCTAGGTGAGCACTACTCCAACCCTTATATCTCATATTTGATGCATCAACCATAATGAGCCTTGATTTGCAACGCCAACCACGAAACATCTTTCTTTTACGCTTCATCCCACAAAGCATCCTAAGATGGCCATCCGTTTCAAGCAAACCATTTTGATGAACGGACTCTTGACGGTTTAGAATTTATCTAATGGAGTCTCGTTGTAAAGTATAGTTTCCAAAGCCATCAAGAATCCTTTCATGCAAAAATTTAGGTTGTCACAAATAACAAACCCCAAATGAAAATTAACCGAAGTATTTAGACTCCGGGTCGTCTCATAAAGAATTGCAATGAAATGCTCAATTATTGGCTATAAAAGGGGGTAAGGGGTTTTGATTTTGTGTTTTGGCAAGAAAGTAAATGACAAGAAAAATAAAGAGAGCAATTAAAGGAAGCAATTAATAAAGAGAGACATTCATGGCAAAGATTGAGATCATAGGCTTTCTATCCTAGTCATGCAATGATTAATTCATCTTATTTAGTCAACTCCAACAAATAGGGAGAAAGTCAAACAAGATTAATCAATCATACCACAATAATAACAAGAATTTATCTTATTACGTTATCTCCAACATTGGAAGAAGGTATAAGTTATCTTCCATGAGAGAAAGTCTAACAAGACTAGCTAATCTCAATCCAAAAGTCCTAATCAACTCACTAATTTAATTAGCAAAAGATTAGCGTCAATGGAAACAATATTCCAAAAGTCCTAATCAACTTACTAATTTAATTAGCAAAAGATTAGCGTCAATGGAAACAATATTAGCTAACAACTCTAGATCACCAACATGAGTTGAGTTTTCATGACTCAAGATTGCCTAATTACTCTTTCCAAGCTAAGAATGCTCAAAGTCTACTCTAAAGTCCAACCATGCATTTTATCAAACACTTGGTGGGTAGTAAAGAAAAGCATAATAAATGTGCAAGAATAGTAAAATCTATCAACTACAAATTGCAAGGAAAGTAAGATCTCAACTCAAATCAACAATAAAAAGAACATCAAACATTAAATTTCATAAAATGTAAATCAAATCCTACATGAGCATCTATGAACATAAAAGAGACATAAAAGTAAAATTGACAAGATAACTAAGAAGATTAGAGTAGTAGAAACAAAAAATTATAAAGGAAACAAGATGAAATCAAAAATTAAACATGGATCTATGAGAGATTATCCTAACCTAATTCTAGAGAGAAGAGGGAGCTTCTCTCTCTAGAAACTAACCTACATGATGCTATACTACCAAACAATTGCTCCCTCCTTGCCCAAGCTTGAATTCTGCATGAAATAGCATTGGAAATGAGTTGGGTTGGGCCCAAAGTGCTTCAGAAATCGTTGGGGGCGATTTCATCTTTAGTGGGCCGAACAGCATCGGCGCGTGCGCGCCCCTATACCCGAAGCAACATATGAAAAATTTTATATCATTTCGAAGCCCCGGATGTTATCTTTCCAACGCAACTGAAACCGCCTCATTTGGACCTCTGTAGCTCAAGTTATGATCGTTTGAGTGTGCGGAGGTCAGGCTTGACAGCTTTACGGTTCCTTCATTTCTTCATGAGTTCTCCCACTTTGCATGCTTTTCTCCTCACTTCTTCCATCCAATACTTGCCTTATGAACCTGAAATTACTCAACAAACATATCAAGGTATCAAATGGAATTAAAGTGGATTAAAATCATCAATTTTAGGGCCTAAAAAACATGTTTTCACAATTAAGCACAAATTTAGGGAGAATTACAAAACCATGCTATTTCATTGAATAAATGTGAGAAAAGTTGATAAAATCCCCTAAAATAAGCACAAGATAAACCACAAAATCGGAATTTATCAAATCTCCCCACACTTAAACCAAGCATGTCCTCATGCTAAGAATAAAGAAGGACAAGAAAAGGGGTATGAACATTTGTTCAATGCAAATAAACTATATAAACATATCTATATGCATGCAACTAAATGTAAAATGATTCTATCTACTTGGTCAAAAGCAAATCAATCCCCAAGAACATATATGTACATGTAGGGCTAAGATCATATGATGATTCATGAATCCTACCAAATTGAATATCAAAATAAAGTGCAAATAGACTTGCAAGAAGAAAAGCTCATGAAAGCCGGGAACAAGAAATTGAGCATCGAACTCTCACCGGATGTGTATCCGCTCTAGTCGCTCAAGTGTATAGGGTCGATCACTCAATTCTCTTCTACTCATGCTTTCCATGATTTGTTTTTCATCTAACAATCAACAATTATTCAATGCATGCATACATTCATCATGAGGACTTATTCATAGGTTGTAATGGGGCTAAGGTCAAGGTGGGATGCATATGGTCAAGTGAGCTTGAAATTTGAATCTTTGATTAGCCTAAACTCTCACCAACCACATATAACAACCTATACAATTCTAATACACAACCTAGCTACCCATGACTCCCACTTTTTCACATACTCATGCATTCTCTTTAATTCACATTCCATATGCATTAATTTTTATTGAACTTTACTTTGGGGTATTTTTATCCCCTTTTTATTTCTTTTTATCTTTTTTTCTTTTTCTATATTTTTTTTTCTTTTATATATATATATATATATCATTTTTTTCTAAAGTATATACAAACGTATCAATGCATACGATTTTTACATATAGTGCATGAATATGTACCCAATCCCATGATTTTCAACAAAAATAAAAATTACACTTTTACCTCAACCAATGTCCCAAGTTTTCCATACCCAAATGATAAACACCCTCACTAGCCTAAGCTAACCAAAGATCCAAATTAAGGGACATTTATTGTTTTTCACTTAAGGGTAGTGATGTGCTAACATTAAGAACAAAAGGGATTAAATATGCTCAAATTTGGCTAACAATGGTTGATGAAAGGTAGGCTATTTGGGTAAGTGAGCTAAATGAAATGATGGCCTCAATCATATAAATGCATGTATACATGGAATAATGGACATAAAGAATCAAACAAATCAAAGATTACAATCATAGAAAGAGAACGATGCACACAAGAATGAAAATAAGTGGTTATAAGATGTAACCACACAATTGGGCTCAAAACTCTCATGCTTGTGTTCTTAACTCAAAAACCATGTTCCAAAATAAATTCTTCAAGCAAGTTTGTCACAAAATTTTTTTCAAATTGGTAGGGTGCCCTAAAAACAGTTTTCTTGGAAAAGAAATCATCACCCTAACCAAGTAGTCCTAAAATAAAAAGAAGTAGTAAAAATATGTACAAATTCTAACTAGCATGCAATCTATCATGCAATGCAACAACTAACTAGCAAAGGAAATCAAGAATTGGTGTTGAAAAAGAGAGTTGTTACCCATGGAGGTCGGTCGGACGACCTCCCCACACTTAGAAATTTGCACCGTCCTCGGTGCATGCAAGGAAGAGCAAGGTGAATGGGTTGTTACAATTGATGAGCTCCTTCAAAAAGTTGTGCGGGTGAACTTGTTTATTGCCCCATTTAGAAGTTTTCTCATTCCTTTCCTTCTTGGTGGCCAACCTAAAAGGAGAGAAAAGAAAGAAAATTAAGCCTACAACAAAGATATGAAAGCAATTAGAACATAGGCGGGGGTTAATGCCAAATAAGGGTAAGGTTCTCACTACATGTTAGCTACGCATGTAAGTGAGAAAACAATTCAAGCAAAGGCATATTAACTAATATCAAACAAGTCAAGAGGCACCAAAATAATGCAAGAAATTCTCAACAATTGAGTAGGAAAATGCAACACCATTATTAAAATAAGAAACTCAAAAAAAAAGGTAAAAATAAGCTATGAAAACAAAATAAAAATGGAAAGAGTGGAAGTATACGAATGCAATGGGCAAAAGAAAATGGAAGAGGAAAAAAAAACTCTTTTTTTTATTACCGGCGCGGACGCGCAAAGTGCGCGCACGCGCGGGTGGCAGGCACAGAATAGGCACAAAAGTGGCACAACTCTCTGGAAAATGTACCAGGAGTGCAACTGGGCGATCGGCGCGTGCGCGCAAGGTGCGCTAGCGCGTCGATCCGCGAATTGCCAAAAGGGCGCGTACGCGCCAGGTGGGCGCACGCGTGGTTGGTTTATGCCTCAGGCATAGTGCTGGCACAGTGTAGGCGCAACTCTCGGGTCAATGTATGGAGGGGTGATTTTTTCAATCCACGCGTCCGCGCACATGGCGCGCTTGCATGGATGGTCGAAAATGCTTGAGGTGCGCGTACGCGCCAGGTGTGCGCACGCGTGGGTTGGTGCTCTATTTTTCAAAATTTTTCATGTTCTTGCACCAATCCAAGCATTCAAAACCTCCAAACAGCTACCCAAACACCATAAAAGCCTTATTCAACATACTATACTACCAAATATACTCAACAAACTCAACAAAATATGAAATTAGACTAATTCCATCAATATTTACAAAAGAGAAAATGAAAAGATATTACCATGGTGGGGTGTCTCCCACCTAGCACTTTTGTTTATTGTCCTTAAGTTGGACTTATGGGGAGCTCCTCTTAAGGTGGCTTGTGCTTGAAGCTATCCTTGAACATCCACCAATGCTTGAATCTCCAATAAGCTCCATTCTTCAATTTTAATATCTTCAAGCTTTGATGGAGTTCTTCACAACCCATGAGCTCCCAAAGTTGATTTTCCTTGTGCGATCCGGGATCCCACACTTTGTTTTGACACCCATCTTCAAATTGATCATCATGATTCCAATTGGGTGGCATGACCTTAAAATTCTCAATTGAGCATCCAAACATTCTCCTAGACCCATGCAATTTGGTTCCACACCAAACCTTGCAATCAAACTTTGAGCAAGCAACCATAATGAACCTAGAATGATGTTTTCAACCACTACACAACTCTCTCTTACTCTTAACTCCACAAAGAGCTCTAAGTTGACCATCATTTTCAATCAAACCATATTCAAGTGGGAAAGTAAAGATTAGAGATAAGAATTTTACCCACTTGAATGTTGTGTAGGATGGTGACTTAGAAAGGGGGACCTCCCCACACTTAGACAATACGAGGTCTACTCCCTTGTGCTCTTTCTTGACTACCTCCATCTCTTGGAAAGCTTCTTCAACTTCAACCTCTTCCTCTTGACAAAGTTCTTCACATTCAACCACTTCTTCACCAACTTCTTCTAGCTCTTCCCCACTCTTTATGTCACAACATGGAGGTAATGTGGAACTTATCTCAACGTTTACCTCAATATCAAGAGGAGAAGATTCCTCAAATACCAAAGGATCAAGTGTTGGTGTGGGCTCATCTTCAAGAGGAAGATTTGTTGCTTGCTCACCTTCTTCCAATTCTTCATCATTCATTATATGCTTAGGAGGTTGCGCACCCCCCTTAACATCGCCTTCAAGCTCAATGGAAGAAGGTTTAATGACTTCCACAAAATCATCAACAATGTCACTTGGTGTGGAAGTGTTCTCAAACTTGGAACCACCTCTTGTTCAACTTCCTCTAACTCTTCAACCACTTCTTCTTCTTCAACAATCTCTCCCTCCTCCACTTGTTGCAAGACATACCCCATCTTCTTGTCCTCATGTTGAGATTCTAAAATTTCCTTCATGCTCCTTTCTTTGGTTGATTTCTCACATTCATCCGTGGAGATGCTTTGCTTGTTGCATGAGTCCCATGAGTCCAAGTTGGCTTTAATTTTGGCAATGTTAGCCTCGATAACTTCATTCATCCTCCTTTGGGCTTCTTCTTGCTCCTTTTGACGGATTATTGCTTGAAGCCAATCCATTTCTTCCTTGAGACGGTCCGTTGGCTCTTGGGTGGATGGATATGGGTGTTCTTCCTTGGAGGGTTGTGGTGGAAAGGGAAATTCATTATGTGGTTGAAAGTTATCATACATGGGAGGTGATTCATCTTGGTAATAGTATGGAGGTGGTGGTTCTTGAGGGTATTGGTGGTGGAATTGGGGTGGTTCTTCACATGGTTCATATGGTTCACAAGGTGGTTGGTATGGTGGATATGGGTTAGGATCATATGGAGGTGTTTGGTGAAAAGGGGCTTGTGAGTAAGGTAGTTCAAAATTATGTTGAGGAGGTGGTTCATAGGCATATGGTGGTGGTTGTTGACAATCATAATAAGGGTCACCATATCAATTAGATTGATATGCATTAGGATGAGAGCTATACCCATAAGAATCCAGAGGTTGTTGTTGCCAAGAAGGGTGATCAATCCCTTGAGGCTCCTCCCATCTTTAATTGTTCCATCCTTGATGCACATCCTCATTGTAGTTTCCATTCCCTACAAAATAATTTGAACCAAACTCATAGCCAAAGTGATGAGAATTCATAGTAACAAACAAAAACAAAAACTAACAAAAATAAGCAACAAAATTATAAGACTAACAAAAACTAACAAATAAGCAAAAAGCAAACATATTCACAATATTTACAATAGCCAATAATATAACACCATTGCAACTCCTCAGCAACGGTGCCATTTTGATGAACGGACTCTTGACGGCTTAGAATTTATCTAAAGAGTCTCGTTGTAAAGTATAGTTTCCAAACCCATCAAGAATCCTTTCATGCAAAAATTTAGGTTGTCACAAATAACAAACCCCAAATGAAAATTAACCGAAGTATTTAGACTCCGGGTCGTCTCACAAAGAACTGCAATGAAATGCTCAATTATTGGCTATAAAAGGGGGTAATGGGTTTTGATTTTGTGTTTTGGCAAGAAAGTAAATGATAAGAAAAATAAAGAGAGCAATTAAAGGAAGCAATTAATAAAGAGAGACATTCATGGCAAAGATTGAGATCATAGGCTTTCTATCCTAGTCATGCAATGATTAATTCATCTTATTTAGTCAACTCCAACAAATAGGGAGAAAGTCAAACAAGATTAATCAATCATACCACAATAATAATAAGAATTTATCTTATTACGTTATCTCCAACATTGGAAGAAGGTATAGGTTATCTTCCATGAGAGAAAGTCTAACAAGACTAGCTAATCTCAATCCAAAAGTAGCTAACAACTCTAGATCACCAACATGAGTTGGGTTTTCATGACTCAAGATTACCTAATTACTCTTTCCAAGCCAAGAATGCTCAAAGTCTACTCTAAAGCCCAACCAAGCATTTTATCAAACACTTGGTGGGTAGTAAAGAAAAGCATAATAAATGTGCAAGAATAGTAAAATCTATCAACTACAAATTGCAAGGAAAGTAAGATCTCAACTCAAATCAACAATAAAAAGAACATCAAACATTAAATTTCATAAAATGTAAATCAAATCCTACATGAGCATCTATGAACATAAAAGAGACATAAAAGTAAAATTGACAAGAGAACTAAGAAGATTAGAGTAGTAGAAACAAGAAATTGTAAAGGAAACAAGATGAAATCAAAAATTAAACATGGATCTATGAGAGATTATCCTAACCTAATTCTAGAGAGAAGAGGGAGCTTCTCTCTCTAGAAACTAACCTACATGATGCTATACTACCAAACAATTGCTCCCTCCTTGCCCAATCTTGAATTCTGCATGAAATAGCATTGGAAATGAGTTGGGTTGGGCCCAAAGTGCTTCAGAAATCGCTGGGGGCGATTTCATCTTTAGTGGGCCGAACAGCATTGGCGCGTGCGCGCCCCTATACCCAAAGCAACATAAGGCAAATTTTATATCATTTCAAAGCCCCGGATGTTAGCTTTCCAACGCAACTGGAATTGCCTGATTTGGACCTCTGTAGCTCAAGTTATGGTCGTTTGAGTGCGCAGAGGTCAGGCTTGACAACTTTACGGTTCCTTCATTTCTTCATGAGTTCTCCCACTTTGCATGCTTTTCTCCTCACTTCTTCCATCCAATACTTGCCTTATGAACTTGAAATTACTCAACAAACATATCAAGGCATCAAATGGAATTAAAGTGGATTAAAATCATCAATTTTAGGGCCTAAAAAACATGTTTTCACAATTAAGCACAAATCTAGGGAGAATTACAAAACCATGCTATTTCATTGAATAAATGTGAGAAAAGTTGATAAAATCCCCTAAAATAAGCACAAGATAAACCACAAAATCGGGATTTATCACCAACCCAAACCATTTCTTAGAAAATATCTGATTAATAAAATAGCACATCTTTCTGCAACTCGTTGGGAGACGACATGGGATTCGTACTCCCAGTATTTGAATTTTAATTTTGTGACAATCCCTTCTAAATTGATAAATGGATTTTTGGTTGGTTAAGAACTGTACTTGCAACGTATCTCTTATAACAATTTCTTAACTCGCCAATTTCCGCCACGTCAATTTTTGGCACCGTTACCGGGGAGCTGCAATAGAGTGCTAAGTTATTGATTGGAATTTATTTATTTGTATTTTATTTTATTTTGCTACTATGAGATGCATGTTTCTTTCATTAAATGATGCGTTCACTTCCTGATCCAAGCTTGCCAGTATTTGATCCTGAGATTGAAAGAACTATTTCACGTATAAGGCAAGCTCTGCGTCGGTTAATCCTCTCTGAGGGCGGATCTGAAATGTCACTTGAGGAAGAAAGAAGCTCCCGTTCTACTGATTCGGTTGATTCACGTACAGGTGACATGGAAGCACCCAGGAGAGTTACTATCCAGGAGACTGGAGCCCCTAATTTTACAATGCAACTGTTTCAAGCGCATCACCCAGCAGTGGCTACAGACTTTGAAATAAAGACTGCACTACTCAATTTGATGCCTAAGTTTCATGGCTTACCTGCTCAAGAGCCTATCAAGCACCTGAGGGATTTCCAAGCAGCCTGTTCTACTGTCAGGCGCGATGGTGTAGATGAAACTTCTATTTTGTTAAAAGCTTTCCCATTCTCTCTTAAGGCAAAGGCGAGAGAGTGGTACTACACCCAACCCGCAGCAACTATTTCTAACTGGATACGCTTAGAAGAGAATTTTTGGAAAAGTTCTTTCCAGCTGAAGTTACTAACAAACTAAGGAAAGACATTTCCATGATTGTTCAGGACGAATCCGAGACTCTCTATGAATACTGGGAGTGCTTCAACAACCTTCTGGAAGCATGTCCCCACTATATGATTGACAAGATAGTGTTGCTCGGCTACGTCACATAGGGCATGAGGCCCCAAGATAAGACCACATTAGAAAGTGCTAGCAATGGGTCTATGAAAAAGTACAAGACCACTGATGAGGCATGGCAATTGATCAGTGACTTGGCTGAATCTACTAGGAATCATAGGCAGAAATAAGGCCGGTCAAAAGCTGTTACAAAGGTATCTTCTAGCAAGGAACCCACTACTCTGACTCAGAGTATATGTGAAATGACTAACTTACTGAAGCAGATGCAGTTGAGTCAACAACAAGCGCAGCAAAGCCAACAGTTAGTCCCACAGAGAGTGTGTGGGATCTGTGCTGATTACAGCCATTATACTGATAAATGTCCACAGCTTCAACAGGAAGACAACACTGTGGCAACCACTCATAACTTCTATGACTGCCCCAACCAAGGGTACAATCAAGGTGGCAGTTACAACCATGGATGGCGGGACAATTCTAACCAAGGTTGGAGAGATAATTCTAACCAAAATTGGAGGGACCACAATAATAGAGGAGGCAGAGACAATCAAGGATATCAGAGGTGGAATAATAGCAACAATAGATAGTAGAACCAGAACCAGCCTTACAGAGCACCTCACCTGAGGCAGTCCCAAGGACCACAGCACAACCAACAACACGTTCCGCAGATCACTCAATCTAATTCCTCTCTAAGTGAAGAGGCACTTCAATCCATTGCTCAAGGACAAAAGAACGTGGAAAGTTCAGTTAATGGCCTAGCTTCTGCTATACAAGCTCTCATCTCTCAGCTGGCATCACCCAATACTTCAATTACTCAACATGCAAGCTCCAGTGGAATTCCTTCTCAACCCTTACCCAATCCAAAGGGTGGCATCAATGCCATCACCCTAAGGTCCGGAACCACACTGCAAGAGAGGAATCAGAAGGAGCCAATCCCATCGGAACACACCTCAGCTGAAGAGGTGGTAGAAGTAGAGGATGTTGAAGAGGAAGAGAAGATACAAGACATGGGTGAAGAAGTAGAAGCTCAACCACAGAAAGAAGCACCAAAGGAGGCAGACCCTACAGAAAACGCCCTCCCTATTCTATTTCCACAAATTGCTAGGAAGCCCAAGAAGCAGATGGAACTTGATCCCAGAATGGTAGAAATATTCAAAAAGGTTGAGGTAATTGTTCCCCTTTTCGATGTTATTCAGCAGGTACCTAAATATGCGAAGTTTCTAAAAGATTTATGTATACATAAAGACAAAATTAATGAATTAAAAACTATTCCTTTAGGTAGTTCTATATCTGCTTTAATGGGAGGTATACCTGAAAAGTGTAGTAATCCAGGTCCATGTATGGTTAATTATACTATTGGTGGTGTGATATTTTCTGACTGCATGTGTTAGTATAATGCCTTTGTCTATATATGATACTTTGAGGCTCCCTCCCTTAAAAAGGTCGGCAGCTCGTTTTGTGTTAGCAGATAAAAGCATTATTACAGTGATTGGAGTTGCTGAAGATGTATTAATGAGCATTAAGGGACTCACATTTCCCATTGACTTCTACATTCTGAAAATGCCCCCTAATGACTCAGGAAGGTCATTATCAATCCTGCTTGGAAGACCATTCCTGAAGACTTCAAAATTCAATCTGGACGCATTTTCTGGAACTTACTCTTTTGAAATAGATGGCAGAATAGTGAAATTCAGTTTAAATGGAACTATGAAGCACCCTCCGGATGACCTTTCTATCTTCCAGTGTGACATCATAGATGAAACCGTGGCTGAAGTTCACCAGGAGGAGTTAGAAGAGAAGTACACAGGACAAGGTCCAAGTGTAGGGACACTTTTGGAGGACAATGAGGGCACTTTGCCATTATCACTAGTCCCAGACAATCCAAAGCCTGACCATGAGCAGAAATTGGAATTAAAGCCCCTCCCTCCACACCTCAAGTATAATTACCTTGAGGACAAGCAGAGGTTTTCAGTAATTATTGCAAGGGAACTCACTCCCCAACAAGAAGAACAGCTACTCAATGTGCTGAGGAAACACAAGAAAGCAATTGGGTGGAGCCTGGCAGATATAGTAGGCATTAGCTCTCAAGTTTGTGAGCACAGAATATTCCTAGAAGAGGGAGAAAAGCCTGTCCGTCAACCTCAGAGAAGACTGAATCCCACCATCTTAGAAGTTGTCAAGAAAGAAGTGACCAGGCTACTTGAAGCAGATATCATTTACCCCATCTCAGATAGCGAATGGGTCAGTCCAGTACAAGTGGTGCCCAAGAAGTCTGGAATCACAAAAGTAAGAAATGAGCATGAAGAGCTTCTGACAACTAGAGTGCAAAATTCATGGAGAGTTTGCATTGACTATAGGCGTCTCAACCAAGCCACTCGCAAGGATCATTACCCCTTGCCATTCATTGATCAGATGCTTGATCGCCTGTCAGGTAAATCCCATTATTTCTTTTTAGATGGTTATACAGGCTATTTTCAAATCCATATAGCTCCTGAAGATCAGGAAAAGACTTCTTTTACATGTCCTTTTGGAACTTATGCTTATAAGAGAATGCCCTTCGGCTTGTGCAATGCACCAGCTACTTTCCAAAGGTGCATGATGAGTCTTTTCTCTGACCTTATTGAGGACTGTATGGAGGTTTTTATGGATGATTTTAGCATTTATGGTGATTTATTTAGCCTTTTCTTGGATAGTTTATATAGAGTATTAGATAGATGTGTCAGTACAAATCTTGTATTGAATTTTGAAAAATGTCACTTTATGGTTAAACAAGGGATTGTACTAGGACATGTTGTATCTAATACTGGCAATTCTGTAGATCCAGCAAAGGTAGATGTTATTTCTAGTTTATCTTATCCCTCCTCTGTGAGGGAAGTCCGTTCGTTCCTTGGCCATGCAGGTTTTTACCGGAGATTCATTAAGGACTTTAGTAAGGTAGCACTTCCCTTATCCAGACTACTGCAGAAAGATATTGAGTTCGAGTTCAGAGAGGATTGCAAACAAGCGTTTGATAAGCTGAAGACTGCCCTGACTCAAGCTCCAATTGTTAGAGGACCTAACTGGAGCCAGCCTTTTGAAATCATGTGCGATGCTTCCAACCATACAGTAGGAGCAGCGCTGGCTCAGCGTGAAGATAAGGATCTTTTTGTAATTGCTTATGCGTCTAAGACTTTAGACACTGCTCAGTCTAACTACACTACTACTGAAAAAGAGCTTCTTGTTATTGTTTTTGCTCTGGATAAATTCCGAGCCTATTTACTTGGTACTAAAGTAGTAGTGTACTCCGACCACGCAGCTCTAAAGTATTTATTAGCTAAAAAGGAGTCCAAACCAAGGCTTATACGTTGGATACTGCTACTACAAGGATTTGATTTAGAAATTAAGGATAGGAGTGGTAACCAGAATCTAGTGGCAGACCACTTGAGTCACCTTGAGCACATTAAGGATACCGACACTCCTATAAATGATAATTTCCCGTTTGATGGCTTACAAGCAGTATCTGAAGTAATCCCTTAGTATGCACCTGTAGCTAATTATCTAGTTAGCCGCACCTTTCCTCCAAACTTTATTAAGCATCAAAGAGACAAGCTAAAAAGCGATTCCAAATATTATATATAGGATGACCCATATCTATGGAGATGTGGCGCTGACCAGGTAATTAGACGGTGTGTGCCTCAATCAGAATTTCAGTCCATTTTAGAGGCCTGTCACTCATCTGAGAGTGGAGGACATTTTGGCCCTCAAACAACAGCTAGAAAAATTTTAGACTATGGATTCTGGTGGCCTACCCTTTTTAAAGACGTTGCTGAATTTTGTAAATCTTGTTCCTCATACCAAAGGTTTGGTAATATATCCAAGAGGGATGAGATGCCTCAACAGACTATGCTTTTCTGTGAAATTTTTTATGTTTGGGGCATTGACTTCATGGGTCCATTCCCAAATCTAATTGTTATTTTTATATATTGTTAGCTGTAGATTATGTTTCTAAATGGGTGAAAGTAATTCCTACCCGCACTGATGATGCTAACACTGTTGTTTCCTTTGTTAGAAACCACATTATTTGTCGCTTTGGATTACCACGAGCAATCGTGAGCGATCAAGGAACCCATTTCTGTAACAGGAGACTAATAGGATTACTGAAGAAGCATGGGATAGTTCATAAAGTGGCAACAGCCTACCATCCCCAGACTAATGGGCAAGCTGAGGTGTCCAATAGAGAGATAAAGAGTATATTGCAGAAGATAGTCAAACCTAATAAAAGAGACTGGAGCACCAGGCTACAAGATGCACTCTGGGCATACAGAACTGCATACAAGACACCCATTGGGATGAGCCCCTTCCACTTAGTTTATGGAAAGGCCTGTCACCTCCCAATTGAGGTAGAGCACAAAGCCTTTTGAGAAGTGAAGGAGTGCAATATGGAATTTGAGAAAGCCGGAGCTGAAAGGAAGTTGCAACTGCAAGAATTAGAGAGCCTACGCCTGGAAGCTTATGAGAACTCAAGACTGTACAAGGAAAAGATGAAGGCTATGCATGATAAGCACATCAAGATGAGAGAGTTCCAACCTGGGGACTTTGTCCTCCTTTACAACTCTAGACTGAGACTCATGCCAGACAAGTTAAGATCAAGATGGGAAGGTCCATATAGAGTGGAGAAGGCTGAGCCATACGGAGTTTTCCACCTGAGTCATCCTTCAAGCTCTGAATTCATCAAAGTTAATGGACATCGCCTGAAGCTATATCATGGTGCGAAGGCGAAACCCAAGGAGCTAGAGATCTTCCTCTTGGAGGATCCACCCACAATAGAAGACTGAGCTAGTGGAGCGTCCAACTTAAGGACGTTAAAGCAAAGTGCTGGGTGGGAGAAAACCTATCATGGTATGATCGTTCCTTTCTTTATTCTTAGTTTTCTTTTTCAATAACTCTTTTCTTTATTAGCACATTTAGCTTGCATCTGCATTTGCATATTCTTATTTTCAAACAAAAAAAAAGAGAGAGGGAGAGCACGCGACGCGACAGTGTCGCCGACACATCCGCGTCGCAGGTGGCTCAAAAAGAATAAGAAATCGAACAGAAAGTCACGCGAGAGTGTGGCTGGAGGCGTGCCTTTGGCAAAAATCACCCCACGCGTCCACGTCATCCACGCAAACGCGTGACCTGAAAATCGATGTAAAAAAGGGTGCATGGCCAAAAGTTGTGCTAGAGTGGTGCTAGACTGGTGCTGGACGCACAGTCCCTACCACGCGAATGCATGCCCCACGTGTCCGCTTCATCTCCCAATATTGGCCACCCACGCGATCGCGTCAACCACGCGACCGTGTCACCCTGGAATTTGGCAATAATGCATTTTGAACAGAGAGTTGTGTGAGCGCGAGGCTGCCCTCGCGCCAGTAGCACAAAACGAGTCACGCGTTCGCGTGACCGAAGCGACCGCGTCAATTCGTATAACCACAATTCGTGTGAACGCGTACCCCACGCGTCTGCGTCGCTTGCGCTGCACAGCTTAACCTAATCTGCCAAAATATCTTATCTTTCTCTTCCCCAAATCCTACTTTTTCTTTTCCCTCCTTATTTCTTCCTTCTTCCTTCTTCCTTCTTTCTCACTTTCTACTTTTTCTCTCTCTCACCACCATTATCAAGGTTTTTCTTTTCTTCTCCCCTCCTTACTTTTCTATTCTTGTTTTTATGTTATCTTTTTCTTTTCTTTTTACTTTCATTATTCATGTTTTCTTTTCCTTTCTTTCTCTTTTATTTGGTGTTGGAAATTTATTTGGGTCATTGTTTCTTATGATATGCTTGTGGATTGTTGCAAAAAAATTGTTTGGCAATTATATGTCAATTTTTAAAGGGTTAATTGCATGTTCAATTTATTATTTTCAATAGCTTACCTACCATGCATGCTATGTGTTTGTGAAAACGCTCGTATGGCATTGTGCACTATTTTTAGATTTCTTTTATCCTACTACTCTATATGCTTGCTTTTCACAAACTCCTTTTTTTATATTTTATTAATTTAATATAATTGTTGTTACAAACAGGTTATTAGTTTGAAAGGCTTGGTAATCCAACATGGACATTGAATGCTTGATCTATGCTACTCATGCCTTTGCCTGCATGCCAATAAATACCTTGCATTTAATTGTCATCATATGCACTTCCTATATTTCCATTTATGATTTTTCACATGTAGTCATGACCATGTGTTAACATCATTTATCTTTTAATGTGCATTAATTACCACCTTTCCCGTTCTCTTCCTTGCTCCAACCCTTGACATTTTAACATACTTTCTCTTTTCTTTCTTTTAGGATGGCCACCAAGAAAAGCAAGGAGAAAGCTACTCCCAAACCACCAGCAAGAAGAGGAACAAAGAGAGCATTAGTGGCAGAGCCATCTTCAACTGCAGTAAAGCCCTCAACAAAAAGAATTAAGAGGATTATAACGGTTGATGAAAAAGAGAAAGCCTTCCCAACAAAGGACACTACGCGATTTAGCAATCGCTACTGTGAGCAGATGTTCCCCATCCTAGCAGAAAGGAGTTACAACAACGAATACCTTCTTATCCTCCCGACCCGTATTGCTGAATTTGTTGAGCCGCAAATTGTGCGGAGACAATGGGGTTTCCTACAGAGACAACCACGACAGGTTAATCTTTCTTGGGTAGTCGAGTTCTACTCTAATTTCCACCTGCCAACCCTGCAGTCTGTCTATGTCCGATAGAAGCAAGTTCCCATTACAGAAGAGGCCATTCAACAAACTTTAGATCTTCCCCCTACTCCAGAAGGACTAGACGCATTTCAAGAAGCCGCACTCAAGTTCCAGATGTACTAATTTGACTGGGACGCTATTCTCAGAGTTATCGCACTACCTGGCAGCAGATGGATTTATGGATACCATCGTTCCCGCCCTAAGGGAATATCGGCTTCCGCACTAACCTTGGAGGCTCACGTATGGGAACAGATCATGTCTCATTATGTCTTTCCGAGCACTCACGAGTCCTCCTTCACCGCAGACATGGCCGTTCTACTATGGTGCATCCTCACAGACCAGCCTCTAAACCTACCCAGACACATCCGGAATGCCATGGGACACGTACAAATCGCGGATAACTTACCTTTTCCCGCCTTGGTCTCAGATCTTGTCTCAGTAGGCGGAGTCTCCTACAGAGCTGGGGACACCAAGGCCATGCTTTTCCGGGATGATCAGTATGTCCCTAACGGGAAATATATCAGACCTCCAGCAGCCACTACAAGCCAGCCTACTGAACCGGCTGAAGACATTCCTCCTTCATCACCACAAGCACCTACAACACACCAACTGCTCCATCAGATACTTGAAGAGTTGGATCGGCAGGAACACAAAGCAAAGCTAAGAGAGCGCCGTAACAAGCGCCGATTCACATACCTCAAGGAGCTACTTAAGGGAAAATACAGAGACTCAGACACCCCAAACTCCACTTCCTTTACCAGCACAGGGAGCCATGACGGTCCCGACTGTGGAGATACTGCTACCAGCCCACCTTTGTTCCTGACAGATGGCACCGAGGACGGTGCAAAGCCTTAAGTGTGGGGAGGTCGGTCGGTCAGTGCCTGACATCCGGAGGTAATTTCTCTTCCCTAACACCAATAAAATAGGATATTTAGTTAGTTTTTCTTTTGTAGAATAGGATAAATTGCATAGTAATAGAATAGTTGCATACATGTTCTACTTGATTGAAAAGACAATAAGTTTCTTCTAAGACCCTATTTTTAGAACAAAATTTCACTAATTTTAATCTAAACTTTTATGTTAAATTTGCTTGAAGTTATATTTGGAATATGGTTTTTGAGCTAAAGAATACACAACCTGTGAGACTTTGAGCCTAAATACATGGTTACATTATTTAACCATAATTATTTTGTTCTTGTGTGTTTACTTCTCTATGATTGTAATTTATATTTTGTTTCATCCTATATGTCCAATGTTTAATATATTTATATGCTCGCATATGATTGAGGCCATTATTTGTTTAGCTCACTTATCGCAAATAAGCCTACCCTTTCAATTACCTTTGTCAGCCACTTTGAGCCTTTAAATCCCATTTGTTCTGTATTTTACCACATTACTAGCCTTAAGCGGAAAAACAATTATATATCTCAATTAAATCTTTGGTTAGCTTAAGATAGAATTGTGTCTTAATTAAGTATGGGAAAATTGTGGGAACAAAAGATAATAAGAGAGTATGTCATGATAACATAATGGGAATTTGGGTACCTACTCATATGAGACTATAGAAAATTAAAAATCTATGTGCATTGATAAACTATGTTTATTTTTATTTAAAAAAAAATCTAAAAATATTCAATAATTAAATAAGGGGACAAAAGTACCCCAATGCTAAGTTAAATTTCAAAGATCAATGCATATATGATAAAATCAAAATAAAGTTGATGCATGAGTATGGAATGTGAAAAGAGAATTTTGGGTAGCTAGGTGTGAAATTTAAATTATATAGAATATATATGTGTTAGGCGAAAGCTTGGGTTAATTAAAGATTCAATTTATGAGCTCACTTAGCCATATATATGTACCCTTACCCATACCTTGGCCCCATTACAACCTTGAAAAGACCTCATGATGTTTGCATTAGTATATTAAATGTCGTTGATTGGTTAGGAGAAGAACAAAAATTAAAAAGCATGATTAGAGAAGGATAGAGTGATTTCCCTATACACTAGAGAGATTAGAGTGTACATACATCATCAGTGAGGGTTCAATGCTTAAATTCTATGTTCCATGCTTTCATGAGATACCTTCGTGCATTTTTATCTGTTCTTACTGTACAAGAATTGAATTAGTGGAATTTGATTTGTGATTGTCTTGAAGAGCTTAATTACTTTTGACCAAGTGGACAAGAATCATATAGTTGCATTCACATATATAGGTTGCATTGCATTGCATGAGTTTTACATGTTCCTACTCATTTATTTTATCTCCTTCAACTAAGCATGAGGACATGCTAATGTCTAAGTGTGGGGAGGTTGATAAACCACTATTTTATGGTTTATATTGTGTTTAATTGTGCGGTTTTATCAAATCTTTACCCACTTATTCATATGATTAGCATGCATTTATAATTCCTTCCCGAAATTACTTCATGGTTGAAAACTTGCTTCCTAGAGACTTTTAATTATGTATTTTAATCCTCCCTTATCCCATTCGATGCCGTGATCCGTGTGTCAAGTGTTTCAGGTTTTATAGGGCATGAATGACTTGGAGATTGGAAAAGAAGCTTGCAAAAATGGAAGGAACACAAGAAATTAAGGAGATGACCAGCGAGAAGTGACGCGGACGCATGGCTCACACGACCGCGTGAAATAGAGGAAATTGCAGTGACGCGGACGCATGGCTCACGCGACCGCGCGGATTAGAAACTGCACAAGTGACGCGAATGCGTGGACGACGCGCACGCGTGGCAAGGCAAAACGCTGGATGACGCGAACGCGTGAATGACGCGATCGCGTGACATGCACGATCTGCAGAATCTGTAGAATTCACTGGGGGCGATTTTGGGCCTTGTTTTGACCCAGTTTTCGGTCCAGAAAAGCATATTAGAGCCAGGGAACATGCAGAGACGAGAAGACAACATTCATTCCGCATAATTTTAGTTTTAGATCTGATTTTACTCATCCTCTAGGTTTTCTCTCTACACATTCATAGTTTTTAGGATTTTGATTTTATTGCTTTTTAGACTGGGATATTGAGAAGAGTTATTACCTCCGTCAAGACTTCGTCATTCTAGTTTGTTTCCTTACTTGTCACTTACTCTTCCATATCCTTTATTTACTCAGAACTATTATTGGATTATTTTTAGAATTTATTAATACAAGAACTATTTTTATTTTTAATTGATCCTTTTGATTATTATTTATCATGTCTTTCAATATTTTCCTTTCTTATTTCGTGGATTTTACAATCATAATGAGTGAGTAGTTCTATAACTTGATTGGGAGTTGATTGACAGGAGGACCTTGAGTTGGATGCTCAAGAGTAAAATTATAGTTGGGTTTCACGTTGGGTCGCCCTCTAATCACTGACACTAGTCCTTTCCAAGGGAGAGGATTAGAACTTGTGAATAGAAACTGACTTCCAACTTGCTTAACTTTCCTTTACCTGGTAAAGGATAACTGAGCAGGCAACCTTTAATTATCACTTTTATCTTGAGAGAACTCCATCAAGAATAGGGCTTCCAACTAATCTACTCCCAGTCAAGGTTATTTAAATTACATAAATTCTCTGATTTAATTTCCTGTTTACTAACTCAAACCATTTCTTAGAAAATATCTGATTAATAAAATAGCACATCTTTCTGCAACTCGTTGGGAGACGACCTGGGATTCATACTCCCAGTATTTGAATTTTAATTTTGTGACAACCCCTTCTAAATTGATAAACAGATTTTTGGTTGGTTAAGAACTGTACTTACAACGTATCTCTTATAACAATTTCTTAACTCGCCAATTTCCGCCACGTCAGTCGGACATCCCCTCAGGAACCTTAGAAGACGTCTCAACAATATTTTTGTGAGAAGACATGGCCAACTAGTCCTACAACAAGAAAAAAAATAGATTACTAACCAAAACAGCTCGGGCAAAATCAAAACAACTCGGACAAACGTGACTCAGAGCAATGCAAACAGTAAAAGGAAAACCCCAAGACGCACACCAAGGTCTAGGGCCATCCTTTGGAGGCAGGGATAGAGTAAGGACTCAGAAAAGAGTCTACAAGGCTACACCCTAACAAAAAATCTTAGCAAAGAAAAATAATCCCTTCCAAACAAGCAACGACACGAAGAAAATCAAAACAAGCCACCAGAAAAATCGTTATTTTCTACAAAGTCCATCAGTAAAACTACCAACATGACGAAAGTCATCAATGGAGCAATCTTTTGAGGAAACAAATAGGTTCATAAAGCTTCAGTAACAACATGCAGTTCATAGAAGAGAAACACAAACAAAACAACAATAAACAACATGCAAAACCCTAAAGAGTGTCAACTATCAGGGAAAACGCCAAGGGGCATACACAAGGCAAAGGAACTCTAAAAAACATGCATCATAGCAACAATCAAGCATGACAATACAAAGGTTCAAGCTTTCCAATGTAAATTCAAGCAAGATCAAAACTTTCACAAAAAATAAAACAAAGAAGAACAGTAAAAGAAGAAAAAAAGAAACATACCTGAAAAGGGGATGAGACAATGAACACTGAGAAGATGAAGCAATAGCAAGGCCGAAGATCACCCTCCGAAAGAACAAAACAGTCACCAACGGTGCCATAAGAAGAAGCGCGAAAGCATAAAAGATGAAGAGTCCCAGGCAAACTAGAAAAATAGAAGGGCAAAAAATGGAGTTACAGTGAGCAAAAGAGAAGAAGAAACGGAAGCCAAATCTTTGAGAAAATTAAAATTCAAAGTGAAGAAAGGGAGAAAATAGCAAAGGGAAGAATTAATGGGTTATTAAAACCCTCGCACGTTCTCAAGACAGAAAGACGCGCATTTCAAAAGAACAAAAGGAACACCTGTTTCAAAAAATTAAGGAAAAACGTTCCGCATCCAAAGGGAAACTCTACAAAGAAGAAGTCGACAAAATGCTCGAGTTCTGCTTCACCAGAGAAGGATCAAAGTCTTAAAACTAAGACTCGACCTCAAAAGAAAGACCGAGCTCGAGCAGGGGCATTGTTCATACCCTGGGTCGAACTATCCGACCCAGGATGTTTAACGACAAGTCACCGACCTCTTTAGGGCAGACTATCCGACCTCTTCTCCAAGAGCTCAGCCAAATCACTACAGAGGCCCAAGAAGGTCCAAACGAAGGAACACAGCCCAAATCTAAAGGCAGTTAAAGCCTAGAAAGATAAGGGCGGTTCCCTTAAAGATAAGATGACTTCACTCAAAGATAAGATAAGATAAGATAAGATAACTCTCTTATCTCCAGAAAGGTCACTCCACACCATTATAAATACACTGGAGCACCCAGGTATAACTCATACTCTGATTTTACTAAAAATCTGCTTAATACCCTTGCTAACTTAAGCATCGGAGTCTCTTGCAGGTACCACCACCCTCCGGTGACGAAGGATCAGCAGCACCCTCAGTCCAACAAGTCGAACACAACAGCTCCGGCCACCACCCACAAGTCGGACACATCAGCGCCGACCAGCACAGAAGATCTCGCCCGAGATCGACCTACAGTTTCAGGTAACCCTCGGAATAGTCGCTTTGTACGAGCTGTTTATATAACTTCTTACATTAACTTGTACCTTGTTGCTTCATCTTGCTGACCACTTTAGGTCGGGCAATAATTTTTGTGGTTTATCGAGCTTAAATTAATGCGTTAAAGATAGGAAATTTTTAAGGAAAGAAATGGAATCGGAATTTTTACTGATGTTTAAAAAATTCCTTTACAAAAGCATACTAAGGGTTTAAACATCCCTAGACCTTGTGTTGGTGTTTCGTTAAAAAATCCTTGAAGTCGGGAAAAAGAGTGCACCAATTAAACGAGGTTCACTACTTAGTTGTAGTATTTTTTTTAAGTTACAAGTATGCCAGGACCTTGGGAGCTCCCGCCCTTGAAGGTCAAACACTTTGTAATAACCCTTACTTGAGATCTCTACTATCTTGTAAGGTCCTTTCCAATTTGCAGCCAACTTTCCTTCTTTTGACTTCTGTATTCCAATGTCATTTTGGATCAGGATAAAGTCGTTGGTAGTAAAGTTCCTTTTGATCACCTTTTGGTTGTACCTTAAAGCCATCCTTTGCTTCAGAACTTTCTCCCTAATCCAAGCTCTTTCTCGGACTTCGTGAAGGAGGTCGAGCTCTTTTTTTTGTGCCTGGGTGTTAACTCTTTCATTGTAAAATATGACTCTAGGTGATTCTTCAGCTACTTCTATGAGAATTGTTGCTTTCATTCCGTAAGCAAGTCGGAAGGGTGATTCTCCCATTGTGGAATGTGGGGTGGTCTGATATGCCCATAATACTTGAGGGAGCTCGTCTGCCTAAGCTCCTTTCGCATCTTGCAATCGGCGCTTTAACCCGGTCAATATAACTATGTTAGCAGCTTCAGCTTGTCCATTGGCCTGAGGGCGCTCTACCGATGTGAACAGGTGTTTTATTTTTAGGTTGGCCACCAAGTTCCTAAAGGTTGAGTCGGTAAATTGAGTCCCATTGTCTGTGGTGATAGAATAGGAAACTCCAAACCTTGTGACAATGTTCTTATACAAGAATTTCTGACTTCTTTGATCAGTGATAGTTGATAAGGGCTCTGCCTCAATCCATTTGGTGAAGTAGTCAATCTCTACTATGAGGTATTTGACTTGGCCTGGTGCTTGTGAAAAAGGTCCGAGTAGATCAAGGCCCTATTTCGCGAATGGCCATGGTGAGGTAACACTGATGAGCTCTTCAAGAGGCGCCACATGGAAAGTAGCTTGTTTCTGGCAAGGCGGACATACCTTAACAAACTCGGCTGCCTCCTTCTGTAAAGTCAGCCAGAAGAAACTAGCTTGGATCACTTTTTTGGCCAGTAACCGAGCTCCCAAGTGGTTTCCACATATGCCACTATGTACGTCCTCTAAGACTTCCTTTGTGTTAGAGGTCGGGATGCATTTTAAGAGAAGTGTTGAGATCCCTCTTCTGTATAGAATATTGTGGACCAGTGTGTAATTTTATACCTCTTTAATAAGCCTTCTGGCTTTTTTTCCATCCTTGGGGAGGATGTCAAATTTGAGGTAGTTGATTATAGGTGTCATTCATCCTAAATTTTGATTGTGTCCTCTGAATTTCCCTCCTATTTTGATATTAATGGTGTCTGTAGAGTCTCCTGAATAAAGCTTCTATTGTTGCCCCCTAGCTTGGTGCTGGCTAACTTGGAGAGGGCATCAGCTCGGGTGTTGGATTTTCGGGCTATAAGTCGGACTTCATTTTCCAAAAAGTGTGCCAGTTGTTCTCAGGTTTCATCCAAGTATTTTTTCATAGTAGGGTCTTTGGCTTGATAGGTGTCATTAATTTGCAAAGTTTATTACTTGCGAATCACTGAACACTATCAATTTCTCAGCCCCCACTTCTTTAGCCAGTTTCAAGCCGGCAAGTAAGGCCTCATATTCTGCTTGGTTGATAGAAGCCGGGAACTTGAATCTTAGGGAGAGTTCTATCCAAGTTCCTTGGTCGCTTTTTAGAATGACACTTGCCCCCCACTTTCGGCTTTGTTTGTTGACCTATCTACATATAGGCTCCATGCAACTGGGTCTCCTGGGTTTTCAGTGTACTCAGTGACAAAGTCAGCAAGGTATTGTGACTTAAATTACTGTCCGAGCTTCGTACCTTAGGTCGAACTCGGACAGCTCAACAGCCTATTGTAGCATCCTCCCTGCCAAGTCTTTCTTTTGTAAAATGTGTTTCATCGGTTAGTTCGTGCGGACTTTGATAGTATGAGCTTGGAAGTAAGGTCGAAGTCTCCGAGATGTGAGGATAAAGGCATATGCAAACTTTTATATCTTTTGATAGTTCAAATCTTCCCCTTGCAAGGCTTTGCTGACGAAGTAGATAGGCCGCTGCCCCTTTTCATCCTCTCGGATTAGGGCTGGAGCCATAACTCGGCTTCCCACGGCCAGATATAGCACGAGCTATTCCCCTTTGATAAGTTGGGTAAGTATGGGGGTTATCCCAGAAATGCTTTGAAGTCTTGAAAGGCCTGTTCGCATTCTGGGGTCAATTCGAATTGTTTTCCTTTCCTTAAGATTGAGTGATGGGAGAGTGATTTTAAGGCTGATCTGGCTAGGAATCTGGATAGAGCTGCCAACCTTCCATTTAGTTATTGGACCTCTTTAACACAAGTCGGGCTCTTTATATTGAGTATAGCCTGACACTTGTCCGAATTTGTTTCTATGCCTCTTTGTGTCAACATGAACCCTAATAACTTTCCAACTTCTACCGCGAAGGTGCATTTTGAGGGGTTTAACCTCATTTCATACTTTCTTATCGTAGAGAACACCTCAGAGAGGTCAGACAATAGTGTCGTGTTCTCTTTATTTTGACGAGCATGTCGTCTACGTATATCTCCATGAGTTTTCCCAAGTGAGAAGAAAATATTTTGTTCATTACTCATTGGTATATGGCCCCCGCGTTCTTTAATCCAAAAGGCATTACTATGTAGCAATAGTTAGCCTTTGGAGTTATGAACGAGGTTTTTTCCTGATCTGATTTGTACATCGGGATCTGGTTGTAATCCGAGTAGGCGTCCATAAAAGATAGATATCGATAGCCTCAGGCAGAGTCAACCAGAGCATCAATGCTAGGAAGAGGATAAGGATCCTTGCGGCAAGCTTTATTGAGGTCAGTGTAATTAACACACATCCTCCACTTTCCGTTTTATTTTTTCATCAAAACGACGTTAGCTAGCCACAATAGATATTTCACCTCCCTTATGAACTCTGGTTCCAGTAAGGCTTGTACTTGTTCCTCCACGACCTGTGTCCTTTCTGGTCCGAGCTTCCGATGCTTTTGCTGAATAGGTCGGAGCCCAGGTATACTGCAAGTTTATGGGACATCAAGTCGGGATCTATACCAGGCATGTCGGAGGCTTTCCAGGCGAAGAGGTCGGAATTTTTCCTTAGGAGGTCAATGAGTTGTTCCTTCAGGTTTTCCTCCAGATTTGCCCCTATGTTTGTTGTTTCGATAGGATGGTCTCTGATTTGTACCTCCTCTGTCTTGCCTCCAGGTTGGGGGTGCAGTTCTTCTCGAGTTTGGACTCCACCTAGTTCAATCATGTTGACATCTTTGCCCTTAGGACTGCTTTTAAATTAAGGCTTCAATGTAGCACTTTCGTGCTAGCTTCTGGTCCCCTTTAATGGTGGCAATTCCTTCTGCCGTGGGAAACTTCATACAAAGGTGTGGTGTTGAGACGACAGTTGTGAGTTGGTTTATGGTTGTCTGACCTATTAAGGCAGTGTATGCTGAGTTTACATCAACCACAATATAATCAATGCTTAGCGACTTCGACCTTGCACCCTTTCCAAAAGTGGTGTATAAAGAGATATACCCCCGGGTCGGATTAGCGTGTCCCCCAGTCCGAATAGGTTGTCTAGGTAGGCCTTTAAGTCATTTTCTTCCAGCCTGAGTTTATCGAAAGCGGGTTTGAACAGGATGTCTGCCGAGCTACCCTGATCTATTAGGGTCCTATGGAGGTTGGTGTTTGCGAGGATCATTGTTATCACCACGGGATCATTGTACCCAGGTATTATCCCTTGGGCGTCTTCTTTATTGAACGAGATAGTAGGCAAGTCAGGTATTCAAGTCCCCTCCCCGACTTAGTATACCTTTTCATCCCTCCTTCTCTTCTTAGGTTGCCCGATCTGTCTGTCAAGTATCTGTCTAGTCGGTCTTCTCTGACCAATTTTTCTATAACATTCTTCAAGTCATAACATTCATTGGTGGGATGTCCATAAAGCTTATGGTACTTGTTCCGAGGGTTACCTGAAACTGAAGGTCGATCTCGAATGAGATCTGCGATGGCAGCCGGAGCTGTCGTGTCCGACTTGGTGGTGCTGATCCTTCGTCACCGAAGGGTGGGGGTACCTGCAAGAGACTCCGATGCTTAAGTTAGCATTGACTTTAAGTAGGTTTTTAGTGTAGAATCAGAGTATGAGTTATACCTGGGTGCTCCAGTGTATTTATAGTAGTGTGGGCTCACCTTTCTAAATAAGATAAGTTAGTTGTCTTATCTTATCTTTAAGTGAAGCCATCTTATCTTTAAGGGGGACCGCCTTTATCTTTCTAGGCTTTAGTTGCCTTTAGATTGGGCTATGTCCCTTAGTTTGGGCCTTCTTTGGCTTCTTGTGGCGATTTGGCCGAACTCTTTTAAAGAAGAGGTCGGGGGACCTGACCTGAAGAGGTCGGTCGCTTTGTCTTCAATCAGCCCGGATCGGATAGCTCGACCCAGGGTATGAACAGTGCCCCTGCTTGAGCTCGATCTTTACTTTTCAGGGACGTGTCTTCAGACTTCAACCCTTTGAAAGGTCGAGCTCGAGCATTTTGCCTTTGGGTTGATCTCCGGTTGAGGCTCCTTGGATGCGAAGCATTTCTCTTCTTTTTAATTGTAGTGCGCGTTGCGCTTTTTTTGGAAACGTGCGAGGGTTTTAAAGCTCATAAATATCCATTTGCGGTTTCCTTTTTCCCTCTTTGCTACTTCATTTTTGAAAATTTTCAAAGTGTCACTTTACAATTTCTTTCTCTAACTCCTATTCGTCTTCTTTGCTCATTGGTGCACGAAATCGTGATCATTCTTTCCTTGGTAACGGTGCTAAAAACTCAATATGCACGTTCATAATATTAGCTCTTTGTCACAACTTCGCACAACTAACCAGCAAGTGCACTGGGTCGTCCAAGTAATAAACCTTACGTGAGCAAGGGTCGATCCCACGGAGATTGTCGGCTTGAAGCAAGCTATGGTCACCTTGTAAATCTCAGTCAGGCGGATTCAAATGGTTATGGAGATTTAATAATGAAAAGATAAATAAAACGTAAAATAAAGATAGAGGTACTTATGTAATTCATTGGTGAGAATTTCAGATAAGCGTATAGAGATGCTTCCGTTCCTCCTGAACCTCTGCTTTCCTGCTGTCTTCATTCAATCAGTCCTACTCCTTTCTATGGCAAGTTGTATGTTAGGCATCACCGTTGTCAATGGCTACATCCTGTCCTCTCAGTGAAAATGGTCCAATGCACTGTCACTGCATGTCTAATCATCTGTCGGTTCTCGATCATGCTGGAATAGGATTTACTATCCTTTTGCGTCTGTCACTACGCCCAGCACTCGCGAGTTTGAAGCTCATCACAGCCATCCCTTCCTAGATCCTACTCGGAATACCACAGACAAGGTTTAGACTTTCCGGATCTCAAGAATGGCCATCCATGGATTCTAACTTATACCACGAAAACTCTGATTAAGGAATCCCAGAGATACTCATTCAATCTAAGGTAGAACGGAAGTGGTTATCAGGCATGCGTTCATAGGTTAGGAATGATGATGAGTGTCACGATCATCACATTCATATTAAGGTGCGAATGAATATCTCAGAATTGGAATAAGCTTGAATTGAATAGAAAAACAATAGTACTTTGTATTAATTCATGAGGAACAGCAGAGCTCCACACCTTAATCTATGGTGTGTAAAAACTCTACCATTGAAAATACATAAGAACAAGGCCTAGGCATGGCCGAATGGCCAGCCTCCATAAAGGTCTAAGATAGCATAAGACTGATCAAAGATGTAAATACAATAGTAAAAAAGTCCTATTTAAACTAAAACTAGTTACTAGGGTTACAGAAATAAGTAAATGATGTAGAAATCCACTTCCGGAGCCCACTTGGTGTGTGCTTGGGCTGAGCATGAAGCTTTCACATGGAGAGGTCATTCTTGGAGTTGAATGCCAGTTTGTAACGTGTTTCTGGCGTTTAACTCCACTTTGTAACTTGTTTCTGGCGTTTGACTCCAGAATAGGGCAGGGAGCTGGCGTTGAACGCCAATTTGCGTCATCTAAACTTGGGCAAAGTATGAACTATTATATATTTCTGGAAAGCCCTGGATGTCTACTTTCCAATGCAATTGAGAGCGCGTCATTTGGAGTTCTGTAGCTCCAGAAAATATATTTCGAGTGCAGGGAGGTCAGAATCCAACAGCATCTGCAGTCCTTTGTTAGCCTCTTAATCTGATTTTTGCTCAGGTCCCTCAATTTCAGCCAGAAAATACTTGAAATCACAGAAAAATGCACAAACTCATAGTAAAGTCCAGAAATGTGATTTTTAATTAAAAACTAATAAAAATATAATATAAACTAACTAAATCATACTAAAAACATACTAAAAACAATGCCAAAAAGCGTATAAATTATCCGCTCATCACAACACCAAACTTAAATTATTGCTTATCCCTAAGAAACTGAAAATCAAATAGGATAAAAAGAAGAGAATATACTATAAATTCCAAAATATCAGTGAAACTTAGCTCCAATCAGATGAGGGGACTAGTAGCTTTTTGCCTCTTGAATAGTTTTGGCATCTCACTTTATCCATTGAAGTTCAGAATGATTGGCATCTATAGGAACTTAGAATTCAGATAGTGTTATTGATTCTCCTAGTTCAGTATGTTGATTCTTGAACACAGCTACTTTATGAGTCTTGGTCGTGGCCCTAAGCACTCTGTTTTTGAGTATTACCACCGGATACATACATGCCACAGACACATAACTGGGTGAACCTTTTCAGATTGTGACTCAGCTTTGCTAAAGTCTCCAATTAGAGGTGTCCAGGGTTCTTAAGCACACTCTTTTTTTGCTTTGGACCTCGACTTTAACCGCTCAGTCTCAAGTTTTCACTTGACACCTTCACGCCACAAGCACATGGTTAGGGACAGCTTGGTTTAGCCGCTTAGGCCAGGATTTTATTCCTTTAGGCCCTCCTATCCACTGATGCTCAAAGCCTTGGATCCTTTTTATTACCCTTGCCTTTTGGTTTTAAGGGCTATTGGCTTTTTCTGCTTGCTCCTTTTTTTTCCGCTATATTTTTTTTTCGCCCCTTTTTTTCTGCAAGCTTTGTATTCACTGCTTTTTCTTGCTTCAAGAATCATTTGTATGATTTTTTAGATTATCAAATAACATTTCTCCTTTTCATCATTCTTTCAAGAGCCAACATATTTAACATTCATAAACAACAAATTCAAAAGACATATGCACTGTTCAAGTATTCATTCAGAAAACAAAAAGTATTGCCACCACATCAATATAATTAAACCAGTTTCAAGGATAAATTCAAAATCATGTACTTCTTGTTCTTTTGTTTTTAGAACACTTTTCCTTTAAGAGAGGTGATGGATTCATAGGACATTCATAACTTTAAGGCATAGACACTTAAACACTAATGATCATGTAATAAAGACACAAACATAAATAAAACATAAGGCTCAAAATCGAAAAATAGGAAAATAAGAACAAGGAGATTAAGGAACGGGTCCACCTTAGTGAGGGTGGCGTCTTCCTCTTCTTGAAGAACCAATGGTGCTTTTGAGCTCCTCTATGTCTCTTCCTTGTCTTTGTTGCTCCGCCCTCATAGCTCTTTGATCTTCTCTAATTTCATGGAGGATGATGGAATGCTCTTGGTGCTCCATCCCTAGTTGTCCCATGTTGGAACTTAATTCTCCTAGGGAGGTGTTGATTTGCTCCCAAAAATTCTGTGGAGGAAAGTGCATCCCCTGAGGCATCTCAGGAATTTCATGGTGAGGAATTTCCTCATGCTCTTGTTGAGGTCCATGATCTCTTGTTTGCTCCATCCTTTTCTTAGTGATGGGCTTATCCTCATCAATGAGAATGTCTCTTTCTATGTCAATCCCAGCCGAATTGCATAGATGGCAAATGAGGTGAGGAAAGGCTAACCTTGCCAAAGTAGAGAACTTGTCAGCCACCTTGTAGAGTTCTTGAGGTATAGTCTCATGAACCTCCACTTCCTCCCCAATCATGATACTATGGATCATGATGGCCCGGTCTATAGTAACTTCAGACCGGTTGCTAGTGGGAATGATTGAGCGTTGAATAAACTCCAACCATCCTCTAGCTACAGGCTTAAGGTCCAGTCTTCTCAGACTCAAGACATGACAAAATTAAACAGAAAAATACTAAACAGAATACATTGAAGGAGAAGAAAATCTGTAAGCTTAGGTAGCTCTGAGAATTTTGTGCCTTGCACTCTCACAACTTACTTCTAACTCCTTGCTTCAACCAGTGACTGTTCCCCCCTTTTTATAGAAGAGAGAAGCCTCCACACTTGAAGCTAAAAACCCAAGCCAACTTCTTCTTCCTTCAAGAAACAAGTTCGGCCGCACAGAGAGAGAAGAGATAACCATGCAAAACCCAACATGTAATTACCTCTAGTCCTTTCTTGATCATCACCCTTCATCAATTCGAGCTCTCCATCCTTGGCTTGCTCTCCAAGATGGATTTCTGGCCCTTGATGCTTCATGATGATAATGACTTCATCTGCTTTAATCTCTGCCTCAACCATCACTTCGCCACTCTAGCTACTTCCTGTGGTGGTTGAGCAGAATCAAAGACAAGCCATGCTTCAAGAATCTCCCTGGCTGGCCGTGATCTTCTTCTTCCTTTTTGAGCATGAAGAATCCAAGATTACCTCACCAAATCTATCCAAATATAGTGATAATCTCAGCCACAGCTCATTTTTATTTTAGTATGTTTTCTTGCCATCATTGTGATGGTCTTTAGGCTTGCTTTCTCTTCATTTCAGTAGCTCATTTTTGCTTCCATGGCTACCAATATTTCCTGTGTAATAACCGAAGAGAGAAAGGGATGAGAGAGAAGAACCAATCTTGGAAGAAAAGCAATTTTATGAGTTAAGCAAAAATAATTTGATAAAAGGTTGCTTTTACTTCCCTTTAGGTGGAGTAGCGTGAATCATAATGATTCCCTATCAAATCAAAGTCAAGTTCTCTCTCATGTTCCCAATGCTAGTGAATTGAATTTCAAATCCTTCCAAAGAGTGAAATGGAATCCGTTGAAAGCATTGAGACTTTTTCTTTGCTTCATGGATTCGGTCAAAGCATGAGGAACTCTCATCTCAAATGGAATTGGACTTGGTTGCTATAATTATTAAATTTCTGGCCCAATAGCAACATTTGCTTTCCTGATGAGTTTTGGAACGGATCAAGCATAGGAAACATTCATCAAAATTAAATATGGGCTTAGTTGCAATAACATTGAGCTTGGCCCATTAATACAACAATTCAGCCACATAATAGGAAACATGTAGCAAGGCTGATTGTTGGTTTTAATTTGGGCTAGCAACATTTTTATTTTCCAGCCCAATTAAAAACCTGCATCACAAAATTATTAATTAACATATGTTAAGTGAAAATCAAATTAATAATTTTGTAATTTAAATATTTCAATAATGTTTGTTCATCATCAAAATTAAATTAGAGTTTTCCAAACTCATCACTAGTGATCCATGCATTTGCATAGAACTCTTGAACCATTAGGATCCCGACTTGTTGAATGGGGTTGGTGAGGACTTCCTAACCTCTTCTTTGGATCTCAAGTCGGATCTCCGGATACTCATTCTTCTTGAGCTTGAAAGGAACCTCGGGGATCACTTTCTTCTTGGCCACAACTTCATAGAAGTGGTCTTGATGGGCTTTTGAGATGAATCTCTCCATCTCCCATGACTCAGAGGTGGAAGCAATTGCCTTCCCTTTCCTCTTTCTTGAGGATTCTCTGGCCTTAGGTGCCATTGATGGTTATGGAAAAACAAAAAAAAAGCTATACTTTTACCACACCAAACTTAGAATGTTGCTCGTCCTCGAGCAAAAGAAGAGAGAAAGAAGGAGAAGAAGAAGAGATGGAGGAGAGGGAGAGATGTGTGTGTTTCGGCCAAGGGGAGAAGAGAGGGTAGTGTTGGGTGAAAATGAAGAAGGAATGAGGGGTTTATATAATGGAGGAAGAGGGGTTAGGGTTTGGTCATTTAGGGTGGGTTTGGGTGGGAAAGTGATTTTGAATTTGGAGGTAGGTGGGTGTTCATACCCTGGGTCGAGCTGTCCGAACCGGGATGTTCAGTAGCAAAGCGACCGACCAGTTTAGGTCAAGCGGACCGACTTCTTTACGAAGAACTCGGCCAAATCGACAGGAAAGCCCAGTAAAGGGCCCAAATGAAGGAACACAGCCCAATCCAAAGGCAGCCCAAGCCTACAGAGAGAAGGGCGGTTCCGTTGAAGATAAGCTGACCTCACCCAAAGATAAGATAAGATAACTAACTTATCTTATCTAGAAAGGTCACTCTACAACCACTATAAATACACTGGAGCACCCAGGTATAACTCATACTCTGATTCTACATAAAACCTGCTTAATACCCGTGCTAACTTAAGCATCGGAGTCTCTTGCAGGTACCCCCCCACCCTCCGGTAACCAAGGATCAGCAGTGCAGCAAGTCCAACAAGTCGTACATAACAGCTCCGGCCGCCATCAGCCAGCCGGACACGCCATCTCCGACCAGCATAAAAGATCTCGTCCGAAGATCGACCTACAGTTTCAGGTAACCCCCGGAACATTGGCGCCGTTGCCGGGGACCTGGAAGTCATCCCAACAGCATGGCGGACGGCCATGACAACGACCATGACTCAGATCTAAAAAACAGAACGCCACACAAAAATGTGGACACCACACCGAAAGATACCCCGGAATCCAACGGAGACAAAAATTCAGCAAACCTGGGAGCAATAGAAGCACTTCAAGATCGCTTAAAGCAACTTGAGAAAGAAACCCAACAACAACAAGAGATCGGAAAGGATCTACAAAAGGAGGTACGGCGACGCCGAGAATTGGAAGAAAAACTACAGCAGTTAGAAGCCGATCTCAAATCGAAAACTCCTCGGATTACCCCTGAGGAAAATTCACGCAAAGAACAAGATCCATTCACCAGGGAAATCATGAAAACCAAAATTCCAAAAGACTTCAAACTCCCGGATATGATTTTGTACGACGGCACCACAGATCCCAACCATCATCTCAGCAATTTCAGAAGCAGAATGTACCTTACCGACGCCTCAGATGCCGTTCGCTGCAAAGCTTTTCCAACAACTCTCACGAAGACGACGATCAGATGGTTCGACAACTTACCTCCGAAGTCCATCTCAAACTTCGACGACCTGGCCAAAAAATTTCTGGCCAGATTCTCCATCCAGAAAGATAAGGCCAAGCACGCCCCCAGCTTACTAGGGATCAAGCAAGGAGATCGGGAGAGCCTCCGCAACTACATGGAAAGATACAACAAAACATGCATGGACATACAAAGTTTACCAACAGAGGCCGCCATCATGGGGCTCATCAATGGCCTACGAGAGGGACCTTTTAGCCAATCTATATCAAAAAAGTACCCTACCTCCTTAGACGAAGTACAGGAGCGAGCAGAAAAATACATCAACATAGAAGAGAACGCTCGGCTGGGAGAAACCTCAAAATCTGGGGCCCCCTACCGAGACAAAGACAAGGACTCCAAAAGGAAAGAAGATCGACAGGGGGAGAAAATCAAAAAATACCATAACTATACTCCTCTCAGGGCATCCCTGGTCGACGTATACAAAGAAGTCTGCCATACAGAGAAAATTCCCCCAGCACCACCACTCAAAGGCAAAATAAGAGGAGGATACCGGAAGGAATATTGTGAATACCATCGAGTCCGAGGGCACTCCACCAACGAGTGCTTCGACTTGAAAAATATCATAGAAAAATTGGTGAGAGAAGGAAAATTAGATCGATTTCTGGCCACCCGAGATGATGACCAAAGAAAGAGACGAAGGGACGAAGATGACGGACGAGTTAAACGATCACCTCGGACACCAGAAAGACACGTCCACATGATACACGGCGGATTCGCAGGAGATGGGATCTCCAAATCATCTCGCAAAAGATATCTCAAAGAAGTATATCATGTCGAGGGAAAGGAGGAAACACCCGACATCCCTGCGATAACATTCACTAAAGAGGACGCATCCGGCATCATCTCGGGACACGACGATCCCATGGTCATCACTATCATACTAGCAAACGCCAATCTACACTGCACATTAATAGACCAAGGGAGTTCTGCCGACATCTTATTCAAAACAGCCTTCGACAAACTCGGCTTAGAAGAAAAGGAACTTAGGGCGTACCCGAATAGCCTGTTCAGATTAGGAGATACCCCAGTACAACCACTGGGATACGTATCGCTACACACAACCTTCGGAAAAGGGAACCAATCCAGGACCCTCAAAATAGACTACATTGTGGTCGACGTAAATTCAGCCTACAATGCTCTAATAGGTCGAACAACACTCAATCAACTCGGCGTGATAGTCTCGACTCCACATCTATGCATGAAATTCCCAACTACAGAAGGGATAGCCACGATAAAAGCATAACAGAAGATGTCACGCCGCTGTTATAACAAAAGTCTAAACCTCAGAGGCAGAGGAGAGGAGTTTCATACAATTGAACTTGGCGGAGTTCAGCGATGAGAGGAACTCCGTCCGCAGCCAGAAGGTGAGACAGAGATGATTCAGATCGGAGACACCTCGGACAAAACAACTAATATCGGCACAATCCTAAAAGGAGATTCAAAAGAATTGCTGATACAATTCTTACGAGATAATGCTGACCTCTTCGCATGGAAAGCCGCAGACATGCCGGGCATAGACCCTAAGCTAATGAGCCACAAGTTGGCGGTCTATCCGGGATCTCGGCCGGTGCAGCAGAGACGAAGAAAACTTGGAGCTGAGCGATCCCAAGCTGTGGAAGAGCAGGTACAGGCACTACTGGAGGCAGGATTCATAAGAGAAGTCAAGTATCCACTATGGTTAGCCAACGTCGTCTTGGTGAAAAAATCAAATGGGAAGTGGCAAATGTGTACTGATTACACAGATCTCAACAAAGCCTGCCCAAAAGATCCTTACCCACTCTCAAGTATCGACGCTTTGGTCGATGCTTCCTCCGGATATAGATACCTCTCGTTTATGGACGCATATTCAGAATACAACCAGATCCCCATGTATCCACCAGATCAATAAAAGACCTCATTTTTAATGCCGAAAGCAAATTACTGCTACATCGTGATGCCTTTTGGTCTCAAAAACGCGGGTGCTACTTATCAAAGGCTAATGAACAAAGTTTTCTCAAAACACATCGGAAATATCATGGAAGTCTATGTGGACGACATGTTAATAAAGACACAAAGTGAAGACACGTTACTGTCTGACCTGACTCAAGTGTTCGACACTATAAGGAAACATGACATGCGACTCAATCCTGCAAAATGCACCTTTACGGTAGAAGCAGGCAAATTCCTAGGTTTCATGCTCACACAAAGAGGAATTGAAGCAAACCCAAATAAATGCCAAGCCATACTCAACATGAAGAGCCCCACCTGTGTCAAAGAAGTGCAGCAACTCAACGGGAGACTGGCCGCCCTATCCAGATTCTTAGCAGGGGCAGCAATAAGATCTCTCCCTTTCTATGCTACTTTAAGGAAGGGAAAGCAGTTCGAATGGATGACAAAATGTGAACAGGCCTTCCAAGACTTCAAGGAGTTCTTAGGACAGCCGCCTATCTTATCTCGACCACGAGAAGGAGAACCGCTCATATTATATCTCGCAGTAGGAAGCCGGGCAATAGCCTCAGCACTAGTCAGAGAAGACAAAAGTGGGCAACAACCTGTGTACTTCATTAGCAAAGCGCTATAGGGATCCAAGCTGAACTACCAGAAGATAGAAAAATTTGCCTATGCTCTCATCCTAACATCCCGACGACTTCGCCCGTACTTCCAGGCTCACACCATTAAGGTCCGAACCAACCAGCCCATAAAAGGAATACTACAAAAAATAGATTTAGCAGGCAGAATTTTATAATGGGCAGTAGAGTTGTCAGAGTTCGACCTCCAATACGAACCTCGGACGGCCATCAAATCGCAGTATTTGGCCGACTTTATTGCAGAATTCACAGATGCCCTGGAAATCCCCACCGAATGGAATCTTTATGTGGACGGTTCTTCAAATAAAACTGGAAGTGGCGCAGAAGTGATAATAGAAAGCAACCAAGGAACCCAAATTGAGCTCTCCCTCAAGTTCGGGTTCCCGGCCTCAAACAACCAGGCGGAGTATGAAGCATTATTAGCTAGTTTGAAGCTGGCTAAAGAGGTTGGAGCTCAAAAACTCAACATTTACAACGATTCACAAGTAGTCACCTCACAGATAACAGGGAGTTACCAAGCCAAGGACCCTACCATGAAAAAATATTTGGATAAAACCAAGGAACAGCTCGAACAACTCGGGGAATATAAAATCTACCACATACCCCGCGAACAGAATGCCCGAGCTGACGCACTCTCGAAACTAGCCAGCACCAAACCAGGGGGCAACAATAGAAGCCTCATCCAAGAAATACTACAGAACCCATCAATCTCGGAAGAGGAAAAAGTCCTGGCCATAACAAATCAGGACCAAGGATGGATGACCCCTATAATCAACTACCTCAAAACAGGGACACTCCCTACAGAAGAAAAGAAGGCAAAGAGGTTAAAAAGGGAGGCACAATACTACACCATCATAGACAACATCCTCTACAAAAGAGGGATCTCAATACCATTACTAAAATGCGTACCGACCTCCAACACATGGGAAGTGCTAGAAGAAGTACACGGCGGCATTTGTGGCAATCATCTTGGAGCACGGGCTCTCGCCAAAAAAGTACTCCGGGCGGGGTTCTATTGGCCAAATCTGCAGAAAGAAGCTACAGAATTTGTAAAGACATGTCCACCATGTCAAAAACATGCCAACTTTCACATCGCCCCGCCAGAAGAACTCATCAGCGTGACTTCGCCTTGGCCATTTGCAAAATGGGGACTCGACCTTCTCGGTCCCTTCCCTCAGGGATCAGGACAAGTTAAATTTCTCATAGTAGGGGTAGACTACTTTACAAAGTGGATTGAGGCAGAGCCCCTAGCCAATGCCACCGCTCAAAGAAGCCGGAAATTCTTATATAGAAACATTGTCACAAGGTTCGGGGTCCCATATTCAATAACCACAGACAATGGCACTCAATTCACAGATGCAGGCTTCAGAAAACTAGTAGCCGACTTGAATATAAAGCACCAGTACACCTCCGTTGAACATCCACAAGCCAATGGACAAGCCGAAGCTGCTAACAAAGTCATATTGGCCGGGTTAAAACGGAGATTACAAGATGCAAATGGAGCCTGGGCAGAAGAGCTTCCACGGGTCCTATGGGCATATCGAACGACGCTACATTCCACCACGAAAGAATCCCCCTTCCGGTTAGCATACGGAATAGAGGCAATGATCCCAGTAGAGATTGAGGAACGATCGCCTAGAGTAGTTCATTATAGTGAGGGAGCAAACTCCCAACTTCAGAGGGAAGAGCTCGACCTGCTACCCGAAATCCAAGAAAGAGCTCGGATCAGGGAAGAAGCACTAAAATGTCGAATGGCTTCCAGATATAATCAAAGGGTAGTGCCGAGAAGTTTCGCGGAGAACGATCTTATCCTAATCTGAAACGATATTGGAACAACTCGACCAGGAGAAGGAAAATTGGCAGCAAACTGGAAAGGACCTTACTGAGTTGTAGAAGTACTTGGGAAGGGCTACTATAGACTGTCTGAACTCGATGGATGAGAACTTCCCAGATCATGGCACGCCTGCAACCTAAGAAGGTACTACAGTTAGAAAAGGTAAAAAGATCTCATTAGTGGATGCACTCTTTTTCCTGAAAAGGTTTTTTAATGAGGCATCAAGTTGAGACCTAGACACTATCTGACTTAAAGGGATGATCCCATATGTATATATTTGCACTTTTCCTTTAAATAAAATATATTTTAGATATTCTACAAGAATTTAAGATGCATTAATCTGAAGCATTCATCGTCCGATTATAAAGCAACAGATCGGCAGAAAGTGAAAAACAATTTCACTGCACGATCATGAAAAAGATAACCGTCCGATAAAGGTGAAAACGCGATTCACCCAAAAGACGATCTAGAGATGACAACCACTTTCTACAAATCGGCAAAGATGAACACAGAATAATGTAAGAAGTTATCGAAAGCAATCTAAAAAAGAACCTGATGAGGTCTTACGGATTGCTAAAATAATAACTTAAAGACTGGCCGATGTTGAGAAGTCGGACCAAGTCAACCCAAGTTATAAGTAAACCCTGGAAAGAGGTCTGGCCAACCCTATTAAAGAGGATTACTTTAACTTAGAAGGGCTCGACAGGACAAAGTCAGCCCAAAATGAAAAAGTTATAAAAGTAATCCCTGAAAGAGACCTGACAAAGGTCCAAGAAAGAGGATTACAAAAATAACTTAAAGGAGACCGACATAACAAAGTCGGACTCCTACTACTAAACAAGTTATAAAAGTAATCCCTGAAAGAGACCTGACAAAGGTCCAAGAAAGAGGATTACAAAAATAACTTAAAGGAGACCGACATAACAAAGTCGGACTCCTACTACTAAACAAGTTATAAAAGTAATCCCTGAAAGAGACCTGACAAAGGTCCAAGAAAGAGGATTACAAAAATAACTTAAAGGAGACCGACATAACAAAGTCGGACTCCTACTACTAAACAAGTTATAAAAGTAATCCCTGAAAGAGATCTGACAAAGATCCAAGAAAGAGGATTACAAAAATAACTTAAAGGAGACCGACATAACAAAGTTGGACTCCTACTACTAAAAAGTTATCAAAGTAACCCCTGAAAGAGATCTGACAAAGATCCAAGAAAGAGGATTACAAAAATAACTTAAAGGAGACCGACATAACGAAGTCGGACTCCCACTACTAAAAAGTTATCAAAGTAATCCCTGAAAGAGATCTGACAAAGATCCAAGAAAGAGGATTACAAAAATAACTCAAAGGAGACCGACATAAAGAAGTCGGACTCCTACTACTAAAAAGTTATCAAAGTAATCCCTGAAAGAGATCTGACAAAGATCCAAGGAAGAGGATTACAAAAATAAATTAGGAAAGGATGACGTAAGGAAGTCGGCCTACTACAGGTAACCTCTGAGAAAGATGGGACAAAGGACTGCCAAAACAACTTGGAGGACCAACTTGAAGAAATCAGTTATAGATCGTCAGAAATACAAGCCAGAGCGAGAAAACCGAAAAACAAGTCGGACCTACAAAAGATCCAAGCTAATCCGAAGAGGACAAATGGCAGGGTCCCAACATCCTCAGAAAACAAAAGATACCAAGTTAAGTGCAAAAGCACGATATAATCCACAAAAGATACAAAAGCCTCGGAGGCCACCAAAACCTACCTTAAAAAGCTAAAGCAAGCTACCTTTTGTTTTTCAAGAAAAAAGTTGCTAGGCAAGCAACGAGAAAGTGTCAGCAGTTAACAAAACACAAAGAGTTTAAAAAGCCCACAAGCTGGGCCAACTACATGTCCAGAATAAAGTAAAGCTAAGGGTCAGAAGACTTTTTAGCAGCATCAGTCCGAGGAGACGGAGGGCGAGTCTGGAGAGGAACAGCATCTACAGTACCGTCATCCCGGTTTAAGATCTGACAGTCGGGATCAGAAGCGGAAGGCTCGACCTCGGCAGGAACAGCAGAAGTCGACACCTTGGTAGAGGACACAGGAGGAGGTTCAGCAACATCATCATCCTCGTCATCAGGAACAATCTTGCCATCCCTGACAACGTTATCTAAGCTGAAGAGGGTCAGGTCGGCCTCGGGAGCAATGACCCGAACTTGCTCCTTCAAGTTCTCGTAAGCAGCAGTCACGCTGCCAACGAGATGACCTTGAAGCTCAGAATAATCTTCCCGGGCACTCTCCAGCTCCCCCCTCAGGCGCATCATCTCCCGATAAGATGTAACGTAACTCTCCTTATGCATCATTACCGTGTCCTCGGCCAACCTTACAGAAGCAGCCAGAGAGAGGGAACTCGCCTGCTCATTCTTCAGATCTTTTTCTAACTTGGCCATCTTCACTTCAAGCTCCTCCTTCAAGCTTTTCATCCGATCAAACTCCTGTTTGGCCTCCTCCATAAAAGCCTTAGTGGCATGGAGAGGAAGACTTTGAGCAGTTCGATATAGGGCCACCCCGATGTGTGCCAACTTGATACCACTCCGTGTTACATAATCAAAATGATGAAGAAGCGACACGTCGTCCATAAAAAGAGCACCATAAGGGCCGATTTGTTGATCTACAAACTCAACCGCATTAAAGTTTGGGGCATCAAGGTCGAAAGGCTCGATTGTTTTTTGTTTCTTACTAGGAGGGGCACTAGAAGCTGCAGCAGAAGATTGTGGAGGATCGACCAGACGAACCCGAGGAGTAGGAATTGCTTTCCTCGGCCCGGGAGAACTTGGTATAGGAGGTTTAACTGGAACCTGAGAAGATTCCTCTCCGGCCGCCTTGGCCGAGATGTTTAAAGCAGCAGTCGCCTTCTTCGCCTTCTTGTAGGCCTTCATAGAATCATTATTCTTCGACATCTCTGAAAAACACAAAATCAAACCACAAAAAGACAAGTTACAACATAGGAGAAGAAAAGCTCGGAAGCAAGTATAAAAACAAATCAGACAGTACCCAAAGCAGCCCGAACCAAAGATGGATCACTCAAAAATCTCTTCGTGTCCAGATGGGGAGGCTTCCCCCACAAATCTTCAAGAACAACTACAAAGGCCCGCTCAACCTCACTAAGCATTTCCCATGTGTAACGTGGCACTCTTACATTCTTTTGCCACTCTAGAGGAAAAGCAGGCTCATCATTTTCATCAAGAAAAAAGGGGCAGACCCCCTCAATAGCACGGACTCGGAAGAAGTAGTTCTTAAAATCTTTAAACGACTCATCATACATGGCAAAAACTTTATGCCCCTGGGCCGATCTGAAAGAAACCCAGGAAGCTTTCTTTTTGGAGGAACCTCCAGGCTTGGCCGAGACAAAAAGATAAAGGAAAAGAGTTTCAGAAGGTGTTATGCCCAACTCCTGGCAAAGAAGTTGAAAAATTTTGATAAAACCCCAGGAGTTCGGATGAAGTTGGGACGGAGCAATGTTACAGGACCACAACAAGTCAGTTTCAAAAGCAGTAAAAGGGAAAGTAACGTTTAATTGGCTGAAGAAGTATTCATAAGCATAGAAGGAGGGATGCTCCCCCTCGACGGAAGTCGGAAAACAAACTCTCTCATCAGAATCAGGGGCAACAAGCTCATAATCCCCCTCGCGGGCACTATTACCACAAATCCTATGGCGCTTCCTCAGCTCTGTGCAAAATTCAGCATCCACAATAGAAACACACAACAAGATAAGGGAGTCCAGCCAATCGGACATCCCCTCGGGAACTCTGGAAGACATCTCTACAATGTTATTGCGAGAAGACATGAGGCCAACTAATCCTACAAGTAAGAAAAGAAGATGGGATTACTAAAAACATCTCGGACAAGGGAGAAAACAACTCAACACGATACAGGCGAACACACAGAAAAGGAAAACCCCAAGACTCAAACCAAAGTCCTGGGGCATCCTTTGGAGGCAATAATCAAGTAAGGTTTTTAGTAAAAATCTACTTCTCGCACCCCAGCACCTCTCAAAACAAGAAAAGAAGGCCTCAAACAGCAAGCATCTTCCATCAGAATAAAATACTTCAAAAACATCGCCTTACAGCCTAAACCAGCGAAAACCATCCCCAAACATCATCCACGCCAAACAGAGATAATTAAAGATACAACCTTTTTCCGAATCAGGCAAAGCAACTGTTAAATAAAGCAAGAAGCAGATACGGATTCTTCTAAAACAGGTATCAGAACAGAAACAGCAAAAGCATGCAAAGCATTAAAACAAAAGCAAAAGAAATCATACAAAAGATGGAGAAAATCCCCAGAACGCACATTTCAACAAAAGCAGGGCGAGATGGAAATAGAAAGATCCAAACTTTCTCCAAAAGGAAAATAAAAATCAAGACTTCATCACAAAAACAAGGAGAAAAGCACGGAATAAGGACTAACCTGAAAGACGAGAAAAGCTTCGCGGAAGAAAGATAGAGGCGCAGAGGAAAAAGCTGCCTAGAAAATCGCTAGACGAACGCCACAAAAAGCAAAAGACAGAGAGCGAAAAAACGAAGAGGTTGCGAAGAGGAGTGAAGAAGAGAAACCGTTTTCTGATCGCAAAATTCAAAGTAAAAGGCCAAAAGGAAAAAAGGGGCAATTAATACCAATTAATGAAGGTATTAAACCCTCGCATGTTCCCAAAAATGCTGATATAAAGCGCGTGCTTTTAGAGAAAAACGTTCCACATTCAAAAAAAAGCTTCTACAAAGGAATCGACAAAGTGCTTGAGTTCGGCTCTACTAGAGAAGGACCGAAGTTGAGAACTCGGCCTCAAAAAAGAAAACCGAGCTCAAGCAGGGGCACTGTTCATATCCTGGGTCGAGCTATCCGAAACGGGATGTTCAGTAGCAAAGCGACCGACCAGTTTAGGTCAAGCGGACTGACTTCTTTACGAAGAACTCGGCCAAATCGACAGGAAATCCCAGTAAAGGGCCCAAATGAAGGAACACAGCCCAATCCAAAGGCAGCCCAAGCTTACAGAGAGAAGGGCGGTTCCGTTGAAGATAAGCTGACCTCACCCAAAGATAAGATAAGATAACTAACTTATCTTATCTAGAAAGGTCACTCTACAACCACTATAAATACACTGGAGCACCCAGGTATAACTCATACTCTGATTCTACATAAAACCTGCTTAATACCCGTGCTAACTTAAGCATCGGAGTCTCTTGCAGGTACCCCCCACCCTCCGGTAACCAAGGATCAGCAGTGCAGCAAGTCCAACAAGTCATACATAACAGCTCCGGCCGCCATCAGCCAGCCGGACACGCCATCTCCGACCAGCATAAAAGATCTCATCCGAAAATCGACCTACAGTTTCAGGTAACTCCCGGAACAGTGGGGTTTATGGTGAAGAGTGGTTGAGTTGATTGGTGAATGGTGTTTGGGGAAAAGGGTTATTGGATTATGTGAAGAAGAAGGGGAAGGTGAGTTGAGGTAGGTGGGGATCCTGTGGGGTCCACAGATCCTGAGGTGTCAAGGATTTCACATCCCTGCACCTTTTAGGCATGTAAAACACCCTATGCATGCAATCCTGGCATTTAACGCCACTTCCATGCTTGGTTCTGGCGTTAAACGCCCAAATGTAGCTTGTTTCTGGCGTTAAATGCTAGCTCTATGCTTGTTTCTGGCGTTTAATGCCAGCCTTCCTCTGGGTGCAATCCTGGCGTTTAAACGCCAGACTACTGCTTGTTTCTGGCGTTTAACGCCAGCTTCATGCTCTGTTCTGGCGTTAAACGCCAGTCTGGTGCTTGTTTCTGGCGTTAAACGCCCCGAATGGTGCCAGACTGGGCGTTTAACACCCATTCTGCTACCCTTACTGGCGTTTAAACGCCATTAAGCTCTTCCTCCAGGTTGTGCAGTTTTTCATTCTATTTTTTCATTTTGTTTTTGATTTTTCAGTAGTTTTTGTGACTTCACATGATCATCAACCTAATAAAACACGCAATAAACTTGAAAATAAAAATAATATAGATATAATTAAATATATTGGGTTGCCTCCCAACAAGCACTTATTTATTGTCAATAGCTTGACAGTGAGCTCTCATGGAGCCTCACAGATGTTCAGAGCATTGTTGAGACCTCCCAACACCAAACTTAGAGTTTGACTGTGGGGGCTTTGGTTGACTCTACAGTGAGAGAAGCTTTTCATGCTTCCTCTCCATGGTTACAGAAGGAGAATCTTGAGTCTTGAACACAAGGTAGTCTTCATTCAGTTGAAGGACCAACTCTCCTCTGTCCACACCAATCACAGCATTTGCTGTGGCTAGGAAGGGTCTTCCAAGGATGATGGATTCATCCTCATCCTTCCCAGTGTCTAGGATTATGAAATCAGCAGGGATGTAAATGCCTTCAAGCTTTACTAACACGTCCTCTACTTGTCCATAAGCCATTTTCATAGATTTGTCTGCCATCTCTAATGAGAAATTGGCAGCCTGTACCTCAAGGATTCCCAGTTTCTCTATTACAGAGAGTGGCATTAAGTTTATTCCTGACCCCAGGTCACACAGAGCCTTCTCAAAGGTCATGGTGCCTATGTTATAGGAAATTAGGAATTTACCAGGATCCTGTTTCTTTTGAGGTAATTTCTACCTATTCAATGCATTCAGTTCATTGGTGAGCAAGGGAGGTTCATCTTCCCAAGTCTCATTACCAAATAATTCGGCATTCAACTTCATGATTGCACCAAGGTACTTGGCAACTTGCTCTTCAGTAACATCTTCATTCTCTTCAGAAGAAGAATACTCATCCGAGCTCATGAAGGGCAGAAGGAGGTTCATTGGAATCTCTATGGTCTCTAGATGAGCCTCAGATTCCTTTGGTTCCTCTAAGGGAAACTCCTTATTGTTCACTGAACGTCCTAGAAGGTCTTCCTCACTAGGATTCACGTCTTCCTCCTCTTTTGTGGGTTTGGCCATTTTGGTTATATCAATGGCCTTGCACTCTCTCTTTGGATTCTCTTCTGTATTGCTTGAGAGAGTACTAGGAGGAGTTTCAGTGACCCTTTTACTCAGCTGGCCTACTTGTGCCTCCAAATTTCTAATGGAGGACCTTGTTTCATTCATAAAACTCAAAGTGGCCTTAGATAGATCAGAGACTATATTTGCTAAGCTAGATGGATTCTGCTCAGAATTCTCTGTCTGTTGCTGAGTGGATGAAGGAAAAGGTTTGCTATTGTTAAGCCTGTTTCTTCCACCATTATTAAAGCCTTGTTGAGGCTTTTGTTGATCTCTTCATGAGAAATTTGGATGATTTCTCCATGAGAGGTTATAGGTGTTTCCATAAGGTTCACCCATGTAATTCACCTCTGCTATTGCAGGGTTCTCAGGATCATAAGCTTCTTCTTCAGAAGATGCCTCTTGAGTACTGTTGGGTGCAGCTTGCATTCCATTCAGACTCTGAGAAATCATATTGACTTGCTGAGTCAATATTTTGTTCTGAGCCAATATGGCATTTAGAGTATCAATTTCAAGAACTCCCTTCCTCTGAGGCGTCCCATTACTCACAGGATTCCTCTCAGAAGTGTACATAAACTGGTTGTTAGCAACCATGTCAATGAGTTCCTGAGCTTCTGCAGGCGTTTTCTTTAGGTGAATGGATTCACCTGCAGAATGGTCCAGTGACATCTTTGATAACTCAGACAGACCATCATAGAATATATCCAGGATGGTCCATTCTGAAAGCATGTCAGATGGACACTTTTTGGTCAGTTGCTTATATCTCTCTCAAGCTTCATAGAGGGATTCACCTTCTTTCTGTCTGAAGGTTTGAACATCCACTCTAAGCTTACTAAGCTTTTGAGGAGGAAAGAATTTGTCTAAGAAAGCCGTGACCAGCTTATCCCAAGATTTTAGGCTGTCTTTAGGTTGAGAGTCCAACCAAATTCTAGCTCTGTCTCTTACAGCAAACGGGAAAAGCATCAGCCTGTAGACCTCGGGATCAACCCCATTGGTCTTAACAGTATCACAGATCTGCAAGAACTCAGTTAAGAACTGAAAAGGATCTTCAGATGGAAGTCCATGAAACTTGCAGTTCTGTTGTATCAGAGAAACTAGTTGAGGTTTAAGCTCAAAATTGTTTGCTCCAATGGCAGGGATTGAGATGCTTCTTCCATGTAAATTGGAATTTGGTGCAGTAAAGTCACCAAGCATCTTCCTTGCATTGTTATTATTTTCGGCCATGTCTCCTTCTTTCTCGAAAATTTCTGTCAGATTTTCTCCAGAGAGTTGAGCTTTAGCTTCCCTTAGCTTCCTCTTCAGAGTCCTTTCAGGTTCAGGATCGGTTTCAACAAGAATGTTCTTATCCTTGTTCCTGCTCATATGAAAAAGAAGAGAACACAAAAGAACATATAGAATCCTCTATGTCACAGTATAGAGATTCCTTATGCTAGTATAGAAGAGAAGAATATAAGAAGGAGAAGAGGAAAATTCGAACACAAAGAGGGAGATGGGGTTTGAATTTTTGGGTGGAAGAGAAGAATTCGAAAATTAAACAAAGTAAAATAAAAATATTTTAAAATTAAAGTTAAAATTCGAAAATTAAAAATTGAAATTAAATTAAATTAAAATTTAAAACAATTAGTTAATTAAAATTGAATTTTGAAAAAGAGGGAAGGGATTTTCGAAAATTAGAGAGAGGGAGTTAGTTAGGTAGTTTTGAAAAAGATAAGAATCAAACAAAAAGTTAAGTGGTTAATTGAAAAAGATTTGAAAATCAAATTTAAAAAGATAAGGAGTTAGAAAAGATTTTGAAATCAAAGTTTGAAAAAGATGTGATTGAAAATCATTTTGAAAAAAAAAAGATTTGAAAAAGAATTTTAAAAAGATTTGATTTTGAAAATTAAAGTTGATTACTTGACTAACAAGAAACAAAAAGATTTGATTTTGAAATTTAAAGATTGAACCTTTCTTATTAGGCAAGTAACAAACTTAAAATTTTTGAATTAAAACATTAAATGTTAGTGAGATTTTCGAAAATATGAAATAAAGATAAGAAAAAGATTTTGAAGATCAAAATTTAAAATTTTCAAAAATTTTGAAAAAAAATGGAAAAGATTTTATTTTTGAAAAAGATTTTGAAAAAGATAGAATTTTTAAATTGAAAATTTGATTTGACTCATAAGAAACAACTAGATTTTAAAAAATTTTTGACTAAATCAAATCAAATTTTCGAAAATTTTATGAGAAGAAAAAGGGAAAGATATTTTTTTATTTTTGAAATTTTAATGAAGACAGAGAAAAACAACCAAAAGACTCACAACATGAAAATTATGAATCAAAACCCATGATGCATGCAAGAACACTATGAATGTCAAGATGAACACCAAGAACACTTTGAATGTCAAGATGAACACCAAGAACTTATTTTTGAAAATTTTTAAGAAGAGAAAAACATGCAAGACACCAAACTTAGAGATTTGTTAATTTTTAGACACTACGAATGCAAGAATGCATATGAAAAACAAGAAAAGACATAAAACATGAAAATATGAAGATCAAACAAGAAGACTTATCAAGAACAACTTGAAGATCATGAAGAACATATGATGAGTTTTCGAAAATTTTAAAGAAAGAGATAAACATGCAATTGACACCAAACTTAAGAATTGACACTAGACTCAAACAAGAAACATCAAATTTTTTTTGGTTTTTATGATTTTATTAAAATTTTTTGGATTTTCAAAACTTAAATAGAAAAAGAAAAATAAGGATTCCAAAATTTTTAATAAGAATTCCAGGAATCTTGCACTGTTAGTCTAAAGCTCCAATCCAGGAATTAGACATGGCTTATTAGCCAGCCAAGCTTTCAGTGAAAGCTCCGGTCCAAAACACTAGACATGGCCAATGGCTAGCCAAGCTTTAGCAGATACAAATCAGACATACAACAGCTGATACTTCATCCAACTTCACTCTATGCTGATAAGTAGAAGCCTCAGTCCAAATGAATTAGACATGGCTTTTCAGCCAGCCAGGCTTCAACGTGCTTCATGAAACTCTAGAATTCATTCTTAAAAGTTTTGAAGAACATAGAATAATTTATTTTTTTTCGAAAATAAAAAGTAAAAAGTTTAAACATAAAATAAAGTTACCTAATCTGAGCAACAAGATGAACCGTCAGTTGTCCAAACTCGAACAATCCCCGGCAACGGCGCCAAAAACTTGGTGCACGAAATCGTGATCATTCTTTCCTTGGTAACGGCGCTAAAAACTCAATACGCACGTTCATAATATTAGCTCTTTGTCACAACTTCGCACAACTAACCAGCAAGTGCACTGGGTCGTCCAAGTAATAAACCTTACATGAGCAAGGGTCGATCCCACGGAGATTGTCGGCTTGAAGTAAGCTATGGTCACCTTGTAAATCTCAGTCAGGCGGATTCAAATGGTTATGGAGATTTAATAATGAAAAGATAAATAAAACGTAAAATAAAGATAGAGGTACTTATGTAATTCATTGGTGAGAATTTCAGATAAGCGTATAGAGATGCTTTCGTTCCTCCTGAACCTCTGCTTTCCTGCTGTCTTCATCCAATCAGTCCTACTCCTTTCTATGGCAAGCTGTATGTTAGGCATCACCGTTGTCAATGGCTACATCCTGTCCTCTCAGTGAAAATGGTCCAATGCGCTGTCACTGCATGGCTAATCATCTGTCGGTTCTCGATCATGCTGGAATAGGATTTACTATCCTTTTGCGTCTGTCACTACGCCCAGCACTCGCGAGTTTGAAGCTCGTCACAGCCATCCCTTCCCAGATCCTACTCGGAATACCACAGACAAGGTTTAGACTTTCCAGATCTCAAGAATGGCCGTCCATAGATTCTAACTTATACCACGAAGACTCTGATTAAGGAATCCCAGAGATACTCATTCAATCTAAGGTAGAACGGAAGTGGTTATCAGGCACGCGTTCATAGGTTGGGAATGATGATGAGTGTCACGATCATCACATTCATATTGAGGTGCGAATGAATATCTTAGAATCGGAATAAGCTTGAATTGAATAGAAAAACAATAGTACTTTGTATTAATTCATGAGGAACAGCAGAGCTCCACACCTTAATCTATGGTGTGTAGAAACTCTACCGTTGAAAATACATAAGAACAAGGTCTAGGCATGGCCGAATGGCCAGCCTCCATAAAGGTCTAAGATAGCATAAGACTAATCAAAGATGTAAATACAATAGTAAAAAAGTCCTATTTAAACTAAAACTAGTTACTAGGGTTACAAAAATAAGTAAATGATGTAGAAATCCACTTCCGGAGCCCGCTTGGTGTGTGCTTGGGCTGAGCATGAAGCTTTCACATGGAGAGGTCATTCTTGGAGTTGAACGCCAGTTTGTAACGTGTTTCTGGCGTTTAACTCCACTTTGCAACTTGTTTCTGGCGTTTGACTCCAGAATAGGGCAGGGAGCTGGCGTTGAACGCCAGTTTGCATCATCTAAACGCGAGCAAAGTATGGACTATTATATATTGATGGAAAGCCCTAGATGTCTACTTTCCAACGCAATTGAGAGCGCGCCATTTGGAGTTCTGTAGCTCCAGAAAATCCATTTCGAGTGCAAAGAGGTCAGAATCCAACAGCATCTGCAGTCCTTTGTTAGCCTCTGAATATGATTTTTGCTCAGGTCCCTCAATTTCTGCCAGAAAATATCTGAAATCACAGAAAAACATACAAACTCATAGTAAAGTCTAGAAATGTTATTTTTAATTAAAAACGAATAAAAATATAATATAAACTAACTAAATCATACTAAAAACATACTAAAAAATGCCAAAAAGCGTATAAATTATCCGCTCATCACTCATCGTTTGCAAGGCGTTTCGCTCGTCTACGCCCTCTATTTTTGCATCTCCGTGCTTCTCGCTTTCCTCACTTTGAAAGTGGTTTTTGGTGTGGGTTCGTTGCCGTTTCTTCCTGATCCTCCCCTTGCGCTTATTTCTTCTTCTTCTTCAGGTTGGTATTTTCTTTCCCTTTTATGCTTTCGTTAGTCGCCTCCTTGTATGTCTCCACTGTTGCATGTGATTTTTACTGATTTTGTCTCATAGAATCTTGACTCTTTTGAAAAAAGATTGTGTCTTTCCTTTCGATGTTTTGTTTTCCTAATTTTATGAGAAAAGCTTGCATCTTTGTGGTGATCCCTACATTTTTTTGTTGTGACGCTGTGCCTGGTAGTTTTTTGCTTCCTTAGGGTTTTATTATCATTGTTTCTTTCATCCTTGCTTGTTCTCGTCTCTGCGTTCTCTTCTTTTGTTTGAACTGTTGGTAAAGAAAGATTGTAGCTTTGCTGATTTTTGTTGATGATGAAGACTTTCTTGTTGCTTTGTGTGGAGTGATGTTACTAGAGAAGGATTGTATTTTCTTGTTGCGAGATATTTAGGGCATAGACCGTCGATTTCCTTCTTTCCTGGTTCTTGTCTTGTTACTGCCTCCAAAGGGTGCCCCTGGACTTTAGTATGAATCCTGGGGTTTCCCTTTTACTGCCGTGTCTGACTCTTGACATTCATATGTTATTGTCCGAATTGTTTTCATATTTGTCCGAGTTGTTTGGTAGTAACCCATTTTTCTTTTTCTTACTATATGAGTTGTTGACCCATGTCTTCTTGCAAAAACATTGTTGAGATGTCTAATAAGATCCCGGATGGCATGTCAGACTGGCTAGACTCCATTATTTTAATGTGTGTTACTGTGGCTGACCCTGAGTATTGTGTCCGACTTAGGAGGCACCATAGGATTTGTAGTGATAGGGATCAAGAGAAAAATTATGAGTTAGTGTCACCTGACCCTGAGGAGATGGCTAGTTTTTCTTCTTTGACTCAAGGGGAATGTCCCTTTTTCTATACTTATGACTATTTCTTTAGTCAATTGAGTATTACCATTCCTTTTACCCCTTTTGTGACCGAGTTGTTGTGGTCCTGTAATGTAGCTCTTTCTCAGCTCATCCGAACTCTTGGGGCTTCATAAAAATCTTCCAATTGTTATGTCAGGAACTGGATATCCGACCTATCAAAATCTTTTTCTTTATCTTTTTGTATTGACGAAGCCTGGAGCAGCTAAGAAGAAAGTTTCCTGGATTTCTTTCCGAGCTACCCAAGGAAAGAAAGTATTCTCTATGTATGATGAGTTCTTTAGGGACTTTAAGAACTATTATTTCAAAGTCCGAGCTGTTGAGGGAGCTCGGGCTTTCTTTTTGGATGAAAATGATGAACCTACCTTCCCTTTTTGCTGGCAAAAGAATGTGGTAGTGGCTAAGTGTTCCGAGGGTTACCTGAAACTGAAGGTCGATCTCGGATGAGATCTGCTGTGGTGGCCGAAGCTGTCGTGTCCGACTTGTTGGATCTGGTGGCCGGAGCTATCATGTCCGACCTGTTGGATTTGATGGCCGGAGCTGGAGATGCTGTTGATCCTTCGTCACCGGAGGGTGGTGGTACCTGCAAGAGATCCCGATGCTTAAGTTAGCATGGGCTTTAAGCAGGTTTTTAGTAGAATCAGAGTATGAGTTATACCTGGGTGCTCCAGTGTATTTATAGTAGTGTAGGCTGACCTTTCCGGATAAGATAAGTTAGTTAACTTATCTTATCTTATCTTCTGAGTGAAGTCATCTTATCTTTAAGGGGAACCGCCCTTATCTTTCTAGGCTTTAGTTGCCTTTAGATTGGGCTATGTTCCTTCGTTTGGGCCTGCTTTGGGCTCTTTTGACGATTTGGCCAAACTCTTTGTGAAAAAGTCGGTAATGGGCCAATATTCTAAGAGGTCAGTCTTGGGCCAACCTTCTAAGAGGTCGTCATGGGCCAACCTTCTAAGAGGTCGGCCAACCCGGTCCTTTATAGCTCGAACCGATGCATGAACAGTGCCTCTGCTTGAGCTTGGACCTTTCCGTGAGATCGTGCTTTCAGAGCTTCGATCTCTTTGGGGAAGTCGTGCTCAAGCATCCTGACTTTGGTCGATCTTGAGTAGTTTCTCCTTGTGCGAGTATGGTATTGCCGTTTTTAGTTTGTTGAGAGGACTTTTCAGCCTTCTTCTTCTTCTGACTTGTTTGTCTTCACTGCTCGGTCTTTTATAATCCAACAACTTTTTAGGTAGTGCTCCGATGGGGAACCTTTTTATAGTTTGTTTGGATAACTTGTTAGCGCCATTTTGATTTGTGCTTTTGCCTTTTAAGTAATGTCTTTTTTCAAGACTTTCGTACCTTTCAACAAAGCATTCCTGGCCTTCCTCTGGCCGTTGCGAGATGTCTTTGTTCCTTTTGTGGATCTTTGTAGAGTGTGGGTACTTTGTTGTCCGACTGGTGCACGAAATCGTGATTGTTCATTCCCCAGCAACGGCGCCAAAAACTTGGTACGCACGTTCATAATCTCAATTCTTTTTCACAACTCCGCACAACTAACCAGCAAGTGCACTGGGTCGTCCAAGTAATAAACCTTACGTGAGTAAGGGTCGATCCCACAGAGATTGTCGGCTTGAAGCAAGCTATGGTCATCTTGTAAATCTCAGTCAGGCGGATTCAAATGGTTATGGAGATTTGATAATTAAAATATAATTAAAATATAAAATAGGATAGAGATACTTATGCAATTCATTGGTAAGAATTTCAAATAAGTGTATGGAGATGCTTTGTTCCTTCTGAACCTCTGCTTTCTTAATGCCTTCATCCAATCATTCATACTCCTTTCCATGGCAAGCTGTATGTTGGGCATCACCGTTGTCAATGGCTACTTCCCGTCCTCTCAGTGAAAATGGTCCAAATGCACTATCACTGCACGGCTAATCATCTATCGGTTCTCGATCATGTTGGAATTGGATCCAGCGATTCTTTTGCGTCTGTCACTACGCCCAACACTCGCGAGTTTGAAGCTCGTCACAATCATCCCTTCCCAGATCCTACTTGGAATACCACAGACAAGGTTTAGACTTTTCGGATCTCAAGAATGGCCGCCAATAATTCTAGCTTATACCACGAAGACTCCGATCTTTCAGAATGGAGGCTAAGAGATAAACGCTCAATCCAAGGTAGAACAGAAGTGGTTGTCAGGCACGCGTTCATAGGTTGAGAATAGTGATGAGTGTCACGGATCATCATATTCATCATGGTTGAAGTGCAAGCGAATATCTTAGAATAGGAATAAGCTTGAATTGAATAAGAAAACAATAGTACTTTACATTAATTCATGAGGAACAGCAGAGCTCCACACCTTAATCTATGGTGTGTAGAAACTCTACTGTTGAAAATACATAAGTGATGAAGGTCTAGGCATGGCCGAATGGCCAGCCCCCTAAACGTGATCTCTAAACATAAAATTATTCAAAGACTAACCAGAGATATAAAATAAATCACTAAAAGTAGTTTTTATACTAAACTAGTAGCTAGGGTTACATAAGATAAGTAAATGATGTAGAAATCCACTTCCGGGCCCACTTGGTATGTGCTTGGGCTAAGCATTGAGCTTTCACGTGTAGAGACTCTTTTTGGAGTTAAACACCAGGTTGTAGCCTGTTTCTGGCGTTTAACTCTGATTTGTAACCTGTTTCTGGCGTTTAACTCCAGAATAGGGCAGGAAGTTGGCGTTTGAATGCAAGTTTGCATCATCAAAACTCGGGCAAAGTATAGACTATTATATATTTCTGGAAAGCCCTGGATGTCTACTTTCCAACGCAATTGAGATAGCGCCAATTGGGTTTCTGTAGCTCCGGAAAATCTATTTCGAGTGCAGAGAGGTCAGAATCCAACAGCATCTGCAGTACTTCTTCAGCCTCTGAATCAAATTTTTGCTGAAGTCTCTCAATTTCAGCCAGAAATTACCTGAAATCACAAAAAAACACACAAACTCATAGTAAAGTCCAGAAATATAATTTTTATTTAAAAACTAATAAAAATATACTAAAAACTAACTAAATCATACTAAAAACTATGTAAAAACAATGCCAAAAAGCGTATAAATTATCCGCTCATCACAACACCAAACTTAAATTGTTGCTTGTCCCCAAGCAACTGAAAATCAAATAGGATAAAAAGAAGAGAATATACTATAAATTTCAAAATATCAATGAAACTTAGCTCCAATTTAGATGAGCGGGGCTGGTAGCTTTTTGCCTCTGAACAGTTTTGGCATCTCACTTTATCCTTTGAAGTTCAGAATGATTGGCATCTATAAGAACTTAGAATTCAGATAGTGTTATTGATTCTCCTAGTTCAGTATGTTGATTCTTGAATACAACTACTTTATGAGTCTTGGCCGTGGCCCTAAACACTTTGTTTTCCAGTATTACCACCGGATACATAAATGCCACAGACACATAACTGGGTGAACCTTTTCAGATTGTGACTCAGCTTTGCTAAAGTCCCTAATTAGAGGTGTCCAGGGTTCTTAAGCACACTCTTTTTTTTTTGCTTTGGACCTCGACTTTAACCGCTCAGTCTCAAGCTTTTCACTTGACACCTTCACGCCACAAGCACATGGTTAGGGACAGCTTGGTTTAGCCGCTTAGGCCAGGATTTTATTCCTTTGGGCCCTCCTATCCACTGATGCTCAAAGCCTTGGATCCTTTTTACCCTTGACTTTTGGTTTAAAGGGTTATTGGCTTTTTTCTCTTGCCTTTTGGTTTAAAGAGCTATTGGCTTTTTCTGCTTGCTTTTTCTTTTTCTTTCTCTCTTTTTTTTCGCCCTTTTTTTTCGCAAGCTTTTGTATCCACTGCTTTTTCTTGCTTCAAGAATCAATTTTATGATTTTTCAGATTATCAATAACATTTCTCCTTTTCATCATTCTTTCAAGATCCAACAAATTTAACATTCATAAACAACAAATTCAAAAAATATGCACTGTTCAAGCATTCATTCAGAAAACAAAAAGTGTTGCCACCACATCAAAATAATTAAACTAAGCTCAAGGATGAATTCGAAATCATGTACTTCTTGTTCTTTTGTTTTTAGAACATTTTTCATTTAAGAAAGGTGATGGATTCACATGACATTCATATCTTTAAGGCATAGACACTAGACACTAATGATCATGTAATAAGACACAAACATAAATAAAAATAAAGCATAGAGAACGAAAAACAGAAAATAAATAGACAAGGAGATTAAGGAACGGGTCCACCTTAGTGATGGCGGCTAGTTCTTCCTCTTGAAGATCTTATGGAGTGCTTGAGCTTCTCTATGTCTCTTCCTTGCCTTTGTTGCTCCTCCCTCATAGCTCTTTGATCTTCTCTAATCTCATGGAGAATGATGGAGTGCTCTTGATGCTCCATCCTTAGTTGTCCCATGTTGGAACTTAATTCTCCTAGGAAGGTGTTGATTTTCTCCTAATAGTTTTATGGAGGAAAGTGCATCCCTTGAGGCATCTCAGGGATTTCATGATGTGGAATTTCCTCATGCTCTTGTTGAGGTCCATGAGTGGGCTTTCTTGTTTGCTCCATCCTTTTCTTAGTGATGGGCTTGTCCTCACCAATGAGGATGTCTCCCTCTATGTCAATTCCAGCTGAATTACAGAGGTGACAAATGAGGTGAGGAAAGGCTAACCTTGCCAAAGTGGAGGACTTGTCAGCCACCTTGTAGAGTTCTTGAGCTATAATCTCATGAAATTCCACTTCCTCCCCAATCATGATACTATGGATCATGATGGCCCGATCCACAGTTACTTCGGATCGGTTGCTAGTAGGAATGATAGAGCGTTGGATAAACTCCAACCATCCTCTAGCTACAGGCTTAAGGTATGGTCTTCTAAATTGAACCGGCTTGCCTCTTGAGTCAACTTTCCATTGAGCTCCTTCCACACATATGTCCATGAGGACTTGGTCCAAACTTTGATCAAAGTTGACCCTTCTAGTGTAGGGGCGTGCGTTTTCTTGCATCATTGGCAAGTTGAACGCCAACCTTACATTTTCTGGACTGAAATCTAAATATTTCTCCCGAACCATTGTAAGCCAATTCTTTGGATTCAGGTTCATACTTTGATCATGGTTCCTAGTGATCCATGCGTTTGCATAGAACTCTTGAACCATTAGGATTCCGACTTATTGAATAGGATTGGAGAGAATTTCCTATCCTCTTCTTCTAATCTCATGTCGGATCTCCGGATACTCACTCCTTTTGAGCTTGAAAGGGACCTCAGGGATCACCTTCTTCTTGGCCACAACTTCATAGAAGTGGTCTTGATGGACCTTTGAGATGAATATCTCCATCTCTCATGACTTAGAGGTGGAAGCAATTGCCTTCCCTTTCCTCTTTCTTGAGGTTTCTCTGGCCTTAGGTGCCATTAATGGTTATGGAAAAATAAAAAGCAACGCTTTTACCACACCAAACTTAAAATGTTTGCTCGTCCTCGAGCAAAAGAAGAAACAAAATAGTAGAAGAAGAAGAAGAAAATGGAGGAGATGGAGGGGAAGAGTGTATTCGGCCAAGGGGGAAAGAAGTGTTTGTAATGTGTGAAAATGAGGTAGTGTTGAGGGGTTTATATAGGGGTGGCGGGAGGGCTAGGTTTCGTGTATTAGGGTTGGGTTTGAGAGGGAAAGGATTTTGAATTTGGAGGTAGTGGGATTTTTGGAGAAGAGTGGATGGATGTGAGTGGTGAAAAGTATTTGGGGAAAAGGTATGGAGGTGATTGGTGAAGGGTATTTGGGGAAGAGTGTTATGAAAGGGTGTGAAGAGGAGAGAAGAAGAGGTGGGGTAGGTGGGGATCCTATGGGATCCACAGATCTTGAGGGGTCAAGGTCTTAACATCCCTGCTCCATTTAGGCATGCAAAACACCCTTAGAGTGCACTTCTGGCGTTAAACGCCAGGTTGCTGCTTGTTTCTGGCGTTTAACGCCAGCTTTTCTCCCATTTCTGGCGTTAAACACCAAGTAAATGCTTTGTTCTGGCGTTAAACGCCAGTTTGGTGCTTGTTTCTGGCGTTTAACGCCAGCTTGATGCTTTTTTCTGGCATTAAACGCCAGTCTGCTGCTTTTTACTGGCGTTTAAATGCCAGTAAGCTCTTCCTCCAGGGAGAGATATTTTTAATGCTATTTTTCATTTTGTTTTTTATTTTTTTAGTTGTTTTTGTGACTTCACATGATCATCGACCTAAAGAAAACATTAAATAGCAATGGAAAATATATAGATATAATTAAATAACATTGGGTTGCCTCCCAATAAGCGCTTCTTTAATGTTAATAGCTTGACAGTGAGCTCTCATGGAGCCTCACAAATAATCAGAGCAATGTTGGGGCCTCTCAACACCAAACTTAGAGTTTAGTTGTGGCCTCCCAACACCAAACTTAGAGTTTGAATGTGGGGGTTTTGTTTGACTCTGTACTGAGAGAAGCTTTTCATGCTTACTCTCCATGGTTACAAAAGGAGAACCTTGAGTTCTGAATACAAGGTAGTCCTCATTCAACTGAAGGACTAACTCTCCTTTGTCAACATCATTCATTGCTTTTGCTGTGGCTAGGAAGGGTCTGCCAAGGATGAAGGATTCATCCTCGTCCTTTCCAGTGTCTAGGATTATGAAATCAGCAGGGATGTAAAGGCCATCAACCTTCACTATTACGTCCTCTACTAGTCCATAAGCCTGTTTCATTGATTTATCTGCCATCTCTAGTGAGATTCTTGCAGCTTGTACCTCAAAGATTCCCAATTTCTCCATTACAGAGAGTGGCATGAGGTTTATCCCTGACCCCAGGTCACACAAAGCCTTCTCAAAGGTCATGGTGCCTATGGTACAAGGTATGAAGAATTTTCTGGGATCCGGTTTCTTCTGAGGTAATGTCTGCCTCATTAATGCACTCAGTTCTTTGGTGAACAAGGGGAGTTCATCCTCCCAAGTCTCATTACCAAATAAACTGGCATTCAACTTTATGATTGCTCCTAGATACTTAGCAACTTGCTCTTCAGTGACATCTTCATCCTCTTCAGAGGAAGAATAGTCATCAGAGCTCATGAATGGCAGAAGGAGGTTCAATGGAATCTCTAGGGTCTCTGTATGAGCCTCAGATTCCTTTGGTTCCTCAAAGGGGAACTCATTTCTATCCAAGGGATATCCCATGAGGCTTTTCTCACTGGGATTCACGTCCTTCTCACTCTCTCCAGGTTCAGCCATGTTGGTCATTGTTATGGCCTTGCACTCTCTCTTGGGGTTTTCTTCTGTATTGCTTGGGAGAGCACTGGGAGGAGTTTCAGTAATCTTCTTACTCGGCTGACCCACCTGTGCCTCCAAATTTCTAATGGAGGAACTTGTTTCATTCATGAAACTTAGTGTGGTCTTGGATAGATCAGAGACTATGGTTGCCAGGCTAGAATGGCTCTGTTCAGAATTCTCTGTCTGTTGCTGAGAAGATGATGGAAAAGGCTTGCTATTGCTAAACCTATTTCTTCCACCATTATTATTGAAGCCTTGTTGAGACTTCTTTTAGTCATTCCATGAGAAATTTGGATGATTTCTCTATGAAGGGTTATAGGTGTTTCCATAGGGTTCTCCCATGTAATTCACCTCTGCCATTGCAGGGTTCTCAGGATCATAAGCTTCCTCTTCAGAAGATGCTTCTTTAGTACTGTTGGATGCAGCTTGCAATCCATTCAGACTCTGAGAAATCATATTGACTTGCTGAGTCAATATTTTGTTCTGAACCAATATGGCATTCAGAGTATCAATTTCAAGAACTCCCTTCTTCTGAGGCGTCTCATTATTCACAGGATTCCTCTCAGAGGTGTACATGAACTGGTTATTTGTAACCATTTCAATGAGTTCCTGAGCTTCTGCAGGGGTTTTCAGATGAAGAGATCCTCCTGTAGAATGGTCCAATGACATTTTTGACAACTCAGACAGACCATCATAGAATATACTTATGATGCTCCATTCTGGAAGCATGTCAGTAGGACACCTTTTGATCAGTAGCTTATATCTTTCCCAAGCTTCATAGAGGGATTCTCCTTCCTTCTGTCTGAAGGTTTGGATTTCCACTCTAAGCTTGCTCATCTTTTGAGGTGGAAAGAATTTGGCCAGGAAAGCACTGACCAGCTTATCCAAAGAGTTCAGGCTTTCCTTTGGTTGTGAATCCAACCATGTTCTAGCTCTATCTCTTACAGCAAAAGGGAAAAGCATAAGCTTGTAGACCTCGGGATCAACTCCATTGGTCTTGACTGTGTCACATATTTGCAAGAATTCAGCCAAAAACTGATGAGGATCTTCCATTGGAAGTCCATGGAACTTGCAATTCTGCTGCATTAGAGAAACTAATTGAGGCTTAAGCTCAAAGTTGTTTGCTCCAATTGCAAGAATTGAGATGCTTCTTCCATAGAAGTTAGAAGATGGTGCAATAAAGTCACCAAGCATCTTCCTTGCATCTCCACCATTGTTATTAGGTTCGGCCATGTCTCCTTCTTGTTCGAAAATTTCTGTCAGGTCCTCTCTAGAGAGTTGTGCCTTAGCTTCCCTTAGCTTCCTCTTCAGAGTCCTTTCAGGTTCAGGGTCAGCTTCAACAATAATGTTCTTATCCTTGTTCCTGCTCATATGAAAAAGAAGAGAACAAAAAAGAAGAGGAATCCTCTATGTCACAGTATAGAGATTCCTTTATGTTAGTAGAAGAATAGGAGAATAGAAGAAGGAGAAGAGAAAAATTCGAACACAGAGGAGAAGAGTGGGTTCGAATTATGAGTAGAGGAGGAATGTTAGTAGATAAATAATTAGAAGGAGATGAGAGAGGGGGGAGAATTCGAATTTAATTTAAAATAAAAGGAAAATATTTTTGTTTTTATTTTAATTATTAGTTAGTATTCAAAAATTAAGAAGAAAAATAAAATTAAATTGAAATTTAAAACAATTAGTTAATGAAAAGAAATTTTGAAAAAAAAGTTAGTGATTTTCAAAAATTGGTGAGAGAAAAGTAGTTAGATAGTTTTGAAAAAGACAAGAATTTAAAAATCAAACAAAAAGTTAAGTGGTTAATTGAAAAAGATTTGAAAATCAATTTTGAAAAGATAAGAAGTTAAAGAAGATTTCGAAATTGATTTTGAGAAAGATGTGATTGAAAATTATTTTGAAAAAAGATTTGAAAAAGAAATTTAAAAAGATTTGATTTTGAAAATTAAAGTTTATTACTTGACTAACAAGAAACTAAAAGATATGATTCTAAAATTTAAAGATTGAACCTTTCTTAATAAGCAAGTAACAAACTTTAAAATTTTTGAATCAATCACATTAATTGTTAGTAAAGATTTTGAAATTATGAAATGAAATTAAGAAAAACATTTTGAAAATCATTTTTTTAAAATTTTCGAAAATCATGAAAGAAAAATGAAAAAGATTTGATTTTTGAAAAGGTTTTGAAAAGATAATATTTTTAAATTGAAAATTTTATTTGACTTATAAGAAACAACTAAATTTTAAAAAATTTTGAATAAGTTAACTCAAATATTCGAAATTTATGCGAAGAGTAAGGGAAAGATAATTTCTTTTTATTTTTGAATTTTTAATGAAGAAAGAGAAAAACACAAAAAAGATACAAGACATAGAAATTATGAATCAAAACAAGAAAAATATGCAAGAACACTTTGAATGTTAAGATGAACACCAAGAACATTTTGAAGATCAAGATGAACATCAAGAACTTATTTTTGAAAATTTTTAGGAAAAGAGACACATGCAAGACATCTAACTTAGAGATTGACAATGTTTAGACACTACCAAATTGAAAATGCATATGAAAAATAAGAAAAGACACAAAACATGAAAATACAAAGATCAAACAAAGAAGTTGGTGCACGAATTGTAAATCACACTTTTCACAACTCGTACCACTAACCAGCAAGTGCACTGGGTCGTCCAAGTAATACCTTACGTGAGTAAGGGTCGATCCCACGGAGATTGTTGGCTTGAAGCAATCTATGGTTCTCTTGTAAATCTTAGTCAGGAGATTAATAATAAAAATTACTTTTGTTTATGAAAACTAAATAACATGAAATAAAGGTTACTTGTTATGCAGTAGTTGGGAACAGATTGAGGTTTTGGAGATGCTCTATCTTCCGAATCTCTGCTTCCCTACTGTCTTCTTCTTCACGCACGCAGATCTCCTTCCATGGCAAGTTGTATGTTGGTGGATCACCGTTGTCAATGGCTACCATCCATCCTCTCAGTGAAAATAGTCAAAATGCGCTGTCACCGCACGGCTAATCATCTGTCGGTTCTCACTCATGTTGGAATAGAATCCGTTAATTCTTTTGCGTCTGTCACAACGCCCAATACTTGTGAGTTTGAAGCTCGTCACAGTCATCCCTTCCCAGATCCTACTCGGAATACCACAGACAAGGTTTAGACTTTCCGGATCTCGGGAATGGCCGCCAATAAATCTAGCCTATACCACGAAAACTCTGATCATGAACCAAGAGGCTAAGAGATACACACTCAAGCTAATGCAGATAGAACGGAGGTGGTTGTCAGATACGCGTTCATAGTTGAGAATGATGATGAGTGTCACGGATCATCACATTCATCAGGGTGAAGTGCGAGTGAATATCTTAGAATGGAAACCAGCGTGATTGAATGAAAAATAGTAGTGATTGCATTAATTCATCGAAACACAGCAGAGCTCCTTACCCCCCAATCATGGAGTTTAGAGACTCATGCCGTCAGAAATACAATATGAAACATGTAAAATGTCATGAGATACAAAATAAATCTCTAAAAGTTGTTTAAATACTAAACTAGTAACCTAGGTTTACAGAAAATGAGTAAACTACGATAGATAGTGCAGAAATCCACTTCTGGGGCCCACTTGGTGTGTGCTGGGACTGAGACTTGAGCTTTACACATTCCTAGGCTGTTTCTAGAGTTAAACGCCAGGTTGTAACCTATTTTGGGCGTTTAACTCCAACTTGTAACCTGTTTCTGGCGTTTAACGCCAGAATGGAACATGGAATTGGCGTTAAACGCCAGTTTACGTCGTTTATCTTTGAGAAAAGTATGGACTATTATATATTTCTGGAAAGCCCTGGATGTCTACTTTCCAACGCAATTGAGAGCGCGCCAATTGGTCTTTTGTAGCTCCAGAAAATCCATTTCGGGTGCTGGGAGGTCAGAATCCAACAGCATCTGCGGTCCTTTTTCAGCCTCTGAATCAAATTTTTGCTCAGGTCCCTCAATTTCAGCCAGAAAATACCTGAAATCACAGAAAAACACACAAACTCCTAGTAAAGTCCAGAAATATGAATTTTGAATAAAAACTAATAAAAATATATTAAAAAATAATTAAATCATGCTGAAAACTACTTAAAAACAATGCCAAAAAGCGTATAAATTATCCGCTCATCACAACACCAAACTTAAATTGTTGCTTTGAAGCTCAGGATGACTGGCATCTATAGGAACTCAGAATTTAGATAGTGTTATTGATTCTCCTAGTTCAGTATGTTGACTCTTGAACACAGCTACTTTATGAGTCTTGTCCGTGGCCCTAAGCACTTTGTTTTCTAGTATTACCACTGGATACATAAATGTCACAGACACATAACTGGGTGAACCTTTTCAGATTGTGACTCAGCTTTGCTAAAGTCCCCAATTAGAGGTGTCCAGAGTTCTTAAGCACACTCTTCTTGCTTTGGACCTCGACTTTAACCGCTCAGTCTCAAGCTTTTCACTTGACACCTTCACGCTACAAGCACATGGTTATGGACAGCTTGGTTTAGCCGCTTAGGCCAGGATTTTATTCCTTCGGGCCCTCCTATCCATTAATGCTCAAAGCCTTGGATCCTTTTTTCCCTTGCCTTTTGGTTTAAAGGGTTGTTGGCTTTTTGCTCTTGCCTTTTGGTTTAAAGAGCTATTTGTCTTTTTCTGCTTGCTTTTTCTTTTTCTTTCCTTTTTTTTCTTTTCGCCCCTTTTATTTTTCTTTTATTTTTCGCAAGCTTTGTTATTCACTATTTTTTCTTGCTTCAAGAATCAATTTTATGATTTTTCAGATTATCATATAACATTTTTCCTTTTCCATCATTCTTTCAAGAGCGAGCAAATTTAACATTCATAAACAACAAATTCAAAAATATGCACTGTTCAAGCATTCATTCAGAAAACAAAAAGTATTGTCACCACATCAATATAATTAAACTAATTTCAAGTATGAATTCGAAATCATGTACTTCTTGTTCTTTTGTGATTAAAACATTTTTCATTTAAGAAGGGTGATGGATTCATAGGACATTCATAGCTTTAAGTCATAGACACTAGACACTAATGATCATGTAATAAAGACACAAACATAAATAAACATAAAGCATAGTAAACAAAAAACAGAAAAATAAAGAACAAAGAAATTAAAGAACGGGTCCACCTTAGTGATGGCGGCTAGTTCTTCTTCTTGAAGATCTTATGGAGTGCTTTAGCTCCTCAATGTCTCTTCCTTGCCTTTGTTGCTCCTCCCTCATAGCTCTTTGATCTTCTCTAATTTCATGGAGGAGGATAGAATGCTCTTGGTGCTCCACCCTTAGTTATCCCATGTTGGAACTTAATTCTCCTAGGGAGGTGTTAATTTGCTCCCAATAGTTTTGTGGGGAAAAGTGCATCCCTTGAGGCATTAGTGGTTATGGAAAAACAAAAAAGCAATGCTTTTTCCATACCAAACTTAAAATGTTTGCTCGTCCTCGAGCAAAAGAAGGAGGAAAGAAGGAGAAGGAAGTGTGTATGAAAAGGTGTGGCAGGTGGGGATCTTGTGGGGTCCACAGATCTTGAGGGGTCAAGGACTTATCATCCCTGCTCCATTGAGGCGTGCAAAAATGCCCTTAGTGTGCAATCCTGGCGTTTAACGCCAGACTGCTGCTTGTTTCTGGCGTTAAACGCCAGCTTTTCTCCCTTTCTTGGCATTAAACGCCAACTTGATGCTCTGTTCTGGCGTTAAACGACAGTCTGGTGCTTGTTTCTGGCGTTTAACACCAGCTTGATGCTTCTTTCTGGCGTTAAACGCCAGTCTGATGCTTCTTACTGGCGTTTAAACGCCAGTAAGCTCTTCCTCCAGGGTGAGCTGTTTTTAATGCTATTTTTCATTCTGTTTTTGATTTTCCAGTTGTTTTGTGACTTCACATGATCATCAACCTAAAGAAAACATAAAATAGCAATGGAAAATAAATAGATATAATTAAATAACATTGGGTTGCCTCCCAACAAGCACTTCTTTAATGTCAATAGCTTGACAGTGAGCTCTCATGGAGCCTCACAGATAATCAGAGCAGGGTTGGGGCCTCTCAACACCAAACTTAGAGTTTGGTTGTGGCCTCCCAACACCAAACTTAGAGTTTGAATGTGGGGGTTTTGTTTGACTCTATATTGAGAGAAGCTTTTCATGCTTCCTCTCCATGGTTACAGAAGGAGAACCTTGAGTCTTATAGTTTGCAATGTCTGCAAACCACAGAGCTTTCTGAATAGCAAACAATTGCTCATCCGGAAAGGTTTCAGAGATCTCAGTAGGAGGGAGGGATGCTCCTGCTACTGGTTCTATCCGAGACAGGTGATCAGCTACTTGATTCTCTGTCCCTTTTCTGTCTCTTATTTCTATATCAAACTCTTGCAGAAGCAACACCCATCTTATGAGCCTGGGCTTTGAATCCTGCTTTGTGAGTAGATATTTAAGAGCAGCATGGTCAGTGTACACAATCACTTATGATCCTACTAAGTATGATCTAAACTTGTCAATGGCATAAACCACTGTAAGCAGCTCTTTTTCTGTGGTTGTATAATTTTTCTGGGCATCATTTAAAACACGGCTAGCATAATAAATGACATGCAGAAGCTTATTATGCCTCTGTCCCAATACTGTACCAATGGCATGGTCACTGGCATCACACATTAGTTCCAAAGGTAATGTCCAATTTGGTGCAGAAATAACTAATGATGTGACCAGCTTAGCTTTCAGGGTTTCAAACGCCCGCACACACTCTATGTCAAACACAAATGGCGTGTCAGCAGCTAGCAGATTGCTCAGAGGTTTTGCGATTTTTGAAAAATCCTTTATAAACCTCCTATTGAATCCTGCATGCCCCAGAAAGCTTCTGATTGCCTTAAAATTGGTGGGTGGTGGTAATTTTTCAATTACCTCTACCTTAGCTTGATCCACCTCTATTCCCTTGTTCGAAATTTTATGCCCAAGGACAATTCCTTCAGTCACCATAAAGTGACATTTTTCCCAATTTAGAACCAGGTTAGTCTCTTGGCATCTTTTCAGAACAAGTGCTAGATGGTTAAGACAGGAGCTAAATGAGTCTCCAAATACTGAAAAGTCATCCATGAAGACTTCCAGAAATTTCTCTACCATATCAGAGAAGATAGAGAGCATGCACCTCTGAAAGGTTGCAGGTGCATTGCACAGACCAAAAGGTATTCTTCTGTATGCAAATACTCCAGATGGACATGTGAATGCTGTTTTCTCTTGGTCCTGAGGATCTACTGCAATTTGGTTGTAACCTGAATAGCCATCCAAAAAGCAGTAGTATTCATGACCTGCTAGTCTTTCTAGCATCTGGTCTATGAATGGTAAAAGGAAGTGATCCTTCCTGGTGGCTGTATTGAGCCTTCTGTAGTCAATACACATATATCACCCTGTAACTGTTCTTGTAGGAACCAGTTCATTTTTTTCATTATGAACCACTGTCATACCTCTCTTCTTAGGGACAACATGGACAGGGCTCACCCAGGGGCTATCAGAAATAGGATAAATAATTCCAGCCTCTAGTAACTTAGTGACCTCTTTCTACACCACCTCCTTCATGGCTGGATTTAGCCGCCTCTGTGGTTGAACCACTGGCTTAGCATCATCCTCCAATAGGATCTTGTGCATGCATCTGGCTGGGCTAATGCCCTTAAGATCACTGATGAACCACCCAAAAGCTGTCTTGTGTGTCCTTAGCACCTGAATTAGTGCTTTCTCTTCCTGTGGCTCTAAAGCAGAGCTTATGATTACAGGAAAAGTGTCGCCTTCTCCCAGAAATGCATATTTCAAGGATGGTGGTAGTGGTTTGAGCTCAGGTTTAGGAGGTTTCTCCTCTTCCTGAGGAGTTTTCAGAGGTTCTTTTATTTCCTCTGGTTCCTCCAGATCAGGCTGAACATCTTTAAAAATGTCCTCTAGCTCTGATTCGAGACTCTCGGTCATATTGACCTCTTCCACCAGGGAGTCAATAATATCAATGCTCCTGCAGTCGTTTGATGTGTCTGGATGTTGCATAGCTTTGACAACATTCAACTTAAACTCATCCTCATTGACTCTCAGGGTTATCTCCCCTTTTTGCACGTCAATGAGGGTTCGTCCAGTTGCTAGGAATGGTCTTCCTAGAATGAGAGTTGCACTCTTGTGCTCCTTTATTTCCAGCACTACAAAGTCAGTAGGGAATGCAAATGGCCCAACCTTGACAATCATGTCCTCAATTATGCCTGATGGGTATTTAATGGAGCCATCAGTAAGTTGAAGACAGATCCGGGTTGGTTTGACCTCTTCAGTCAAGCCAAGCTTTCTGATAGTGGATGCAGGGATTAGGTTGATGCTTGCCCCAAGATCACATAGAGCTGTCTTGGTACAAGCACCTTCTAATGTGCATGGTATCATAAAGCTTCCAGGATCCTTAAGCTTTTTTGGTAAGCTTGTTAGGATGACTACACTGCATTCTTCAGTGAGAAAAACTTTTTCTGTTTCTCTCCAATCCTTCTTATGACTTAAGATCTCTTTCATGAACTTAGCATAAGAGGGTATTTGCTCAAGTGCCTCTGCAAACGGAATTTTTATTTCAAGAGTCCTGAGATAGTCTGCAAAGTGGGCAAATTGTTTATCCTGTTCCGCTTGGCGGAGTTTCTGAGGATAAGACATTTTGGCTTTATATTCTTCAACCTTAGTTGCTGCAGGTTTATTTCCTACAGAGGCAGGTTGAGAAGCCTTCTTGAGGGGGTTATTATCAGCACTTGCAGGTGTCTGATCCCTCACTGGTGTTTGAACGCCAGAACTGAACATGGATTGGGCGTTGAACGCCATATTCTCACCCTTTTTTGGTGTTTGAACGCCAGACTTATTCCTCTCTGGGCTCTTACTGTCCTCAGAGGGATTTTGGGTAGCAGGTTGCTCATCCTCTGTTAGCTGTTCTTTTCTTGGCTTTCTGCTGCTTTGAGTTGAGGTATTTAATGTTTTCCCACTTCTTAATTGAACTGCTTGGCACTCCTCTGTTATCTGTTTTGATAATTGCTATTTTGTCTGATTCAATTGTGATTCCATATCCTTGTTAGCATTTTTGGTTTCTTGTAGCATCTCCTTAATTTCTGCTAACTGCCTTGTTATAGAAGATAGTTGCTGATTGAGTTCAGCAACTTGTTCCTGAGGACTAAAGTCAGTTGATACTGCCTTGGCTTCTTCTTTCATAGAGGACTCATTACTTATGTACAGATGCTGATTTCTAGCAACTATATCGATAAGCTCTTGAGCCTCTTCAATAGTCTTTCTCATGTGTATAGATCCACCAGCTGAGTGGTCTAGAGATACCTGAGCTTTTTCTGTAAGCCCGTAGTAGAAGATATCTAACTGCACCCACTCTGAAAATATTTCAGAGGGGCATTTCCTTAGCATCCCTCTGTACCTCTCCCAGGCGTTATAAAGGAATTCATCATCCTCTTGTTTAAAGCCTTGGATGTCCAGCCTTAGCTGTGTCATCCTTTTTGGAGGGAAATATTGATTCAGGAATTTGTCTGATAACTGTTTCTATGTTCTTATGCTTGTTGTGGGTTAGTTATTTAACCACCTCTTAGCTTGATCTTTTACAGCAAACGGAAATAGCAACAGCCTGTATACGTCCTGATCTACCTCCTTGTCACGTACTGTGTCAGCAATTTGCAAGAACTGCGCCAGAAACTCAGTAGGTTCTTCCTGTGGAAGACCGGAATACTGTCAATTTTGCTGCACCATGACAATGAGCTGAGAATTTAGCTCAAAACTGCTTTCTTTGATGGGAGGTATACAGGTGCTACTCCCATATGCAGCAGTAATGGGGTTAGTATATGACCCCAGAGTCCTTCTGGACTGTTCATTTCCACTTAGGTCCATGATGGAGAAAGTGAGATGATGCGGATTGCAAATAATATATATATATATATATATATATATATATATTTTGAAAACCGAAATTAAAATAAAATAAAATAAAATAAATAAAAAATTGACTATAATTTCGAAAATTTAAAGAAAAAGAAATAAAAGAAAATTAAAAACTAAATTAATTAATTAAAAAGATTTGAAAAAGATGTGGGTGAGGATTTTCGAAAAAAATGAAGAGAGAGAAATTGGTTAGGAAGTTTTGAAAAAGATATGTCTTAAAAATTAAAGATACTTGTAAGAAAATAAAATAAAAAAAAAAAGAAAAGATATGAAAAAGATTTGATTTTAAGATTTGAGATTAGAAAAGATAAGATAAGCTAGGTAAGAGAAGATAAGGAATTTAAATTTTAAATTTGAAAATTAAATTTTAAAATTTGAAATTTGAAATTTGAATTTTGAAATTTTAAATTTTGAATTTTGAATTTTCGGAAAAGTCAACAATATAAGATAAGGATTTGAAAAAGATTTAAATTTTGAAAAGATTTGATTTTTAAATTTGAAAATTAAATTTTGAATTTTAAATTTTGAAATTTGAATTTTAAAATTTGAATTTTGAATTTTGAATTTTGAATTTTTGGAAGTTTGAAATTTGAAATTTGAAATAAGATAAGATAAGTTTTTGAAAAAGATATAATTTTTTTTAAAAAGATTTGAATTTCGAAATTTTTAAAACTAAGATAAGATAAAATAGAAATTTTAAAATAAAAATCTGAAATTCTTATGTAAATTTCAAAAATTACTTAAAATAAAGAGAAAAGATATTTTTTTGAATTTAATGAGGAAAGAGAAAAACAATAAAATGACTCCAAATTTAGAATTTTTAGATCAAAACAAAGAAAACAAATAAGAAAACTTTGAATGTCAAGATGAACACCAAGAACACTTTGAAGATCAAGATGAACACCAAGAACAAATTTTAAAAAATTTTAAGAAAAAAGAAACACAAAGGACACCAAACTTAAATTTTTTTTATATTTTGGACACTAATAATTCAAAAATGTATAAGATAAACAGCAACAAACACCAAACAGGAAATTTTAAAGAAAACCAAAAATAAATTTTTGAAAATTAAATAAAAACTAGCAAGAAAACACCAAACTTAAAACTTGACACGAGATTTAATCAAAGAAAAATTATTTTTGAAAATATTTTAGAAAGAAAGACTCAAAGGAGCAACTATTCACAAGAACATAGACACATTCAACAAATGCAAGGATTAAATAGAGAAAAACTATTTTTTTTTATGACAAAAACACAAAGGACACCAAACTTAAAACATGCAACTAGACTCAAACAGAAAACTCTAAAGATTAATAAAGAAAAATAATAAATTTGTGAAAAATTTTTGAAAAGAAAATAAAAGACTCTGACCCAAAAGACAAAATTTTCCTAATCTAAGCAATAAGATGAACCGTCAGTTGTTCAAACTCGAACAATCCCCAGCAACGGCACAAAAAACTTGGTGCACGAATTGTAAATCACACTTTTCACAACTCGTACCACTAACCAGCAAGTGCACTGGGTCGTCCAAGTAATACCTTACGTGAGTAAGGGTCGATCCCACGGAGATTGTTGGCTTGAAGCAATCTATGGTTCTCTTGTAAATCTTAGTCAGGAGATTAATAATAAAAATTACTTTTGTTTATGAAAACTAAATAACATGAAATAAAGGTTACTTGTTATGCAGTAGTTGGGAACAGATTGAGGTTTTGGAGATGCTCTGTCTTCCGAATCTCTGCTTCCCTACTGTCTTCTTCTTTACGCACTCAGATCTCCTTCCATGGCAAGCTGTATGTTGGTGGATCACCGTTGTCAATGGCTACCATCCATCCTCTCAGTGAAAATGGTCCAAATGCGCTGTCACCGCAGGGCTAATCATCTGTCAGTTCTCACTCATGTTGGAATAGAATCAGTTGATTCTTTTGTGTCTGTCACTACGCCCAACACTCGTGAGTTTGAAGCTCGTCACAGTCATCCCATCCCAGATCCTACTCGGAATACCACAGACAAGGTTTAGACTTTCTGGATCTCGGGAATGGCCGCCAATAAATCTAGCCTATACCACGAAGACTCTGATCATGAACCAGGAGGCTAAGAGATACACACTCAAGCTAATGCAGATAGAACGGAGGTGGTTGTCAAGCACGCGTTCATAGGTGAGAATGATGATGAGTGTCACGGATCATCGCATTCATCAGGGTGAAGTGCAAGTGAATATCTTAGAATGGAAACCAGCGTGATTGAATGAAAAACAGTAGTGATTGCATTAATTCATCGAAACACAGCAGAGCTCCTCACCCCCAATCATGGAGTTTAGAGACTCATGCCATCAGAAATACAATATAAAACGTGTAAAATGTCATGAGGTACAAAATAAATCTCTAAAAGTTGTTTAAATACTAAACTAGTAACCTAGGTTTACAGAAAATGAGTAAACTACGATAGATAGTGCAGAAATCTACTTCCGGGGCCCACTTGGTGTGAGCTGGGGCTGAGACTTGAGCTTTACACGTGCCTAGGCTGTTTCTGGAGTTAAACACCAGGTTGTAACCTGTTTTGGGAGTTTAACTCCAACTTGTAACCTGTTTCTGGCGTTTAACGCCAGAATGGAACATGGAACTGGCGTTAAACGCCAGTTTATGTCGTTTATCTTTGAGAAAAGTATGGACTATTATATATTTCTGGAAAGCTATGGATGTCTACTTTCCAACGCAATTGAGAGCGCACCAATTGGTCTTCTATAGCTCCAGAAAATCCATTTCGAGTGCAGGGAGGTCAGAATCCAACAGCATCTGCAGTCCTTTTTCAGCCTCTGAATCAGATTTTTGCTCAAGTCCCTCAATTTCAGCCAGAAAATACCTGAAATCACAGAAAAACACACAAACTCCTAGTAAAGTCCAGAAATGTGAATTTTGAATAAAAACTAAAAAAAATACTAAAAAGTAATTAAATCATGCTGAAAACTACTTAATAACAATGCCAAAAAGCGTATAAATTATCCGCTCATCAGAAGTTCATTAAGAACAACTTGAAGATCATGAGGAACACATGTATGAAATTTTCAAAAATTTTTAGTGAAAATTAAAAAGATGCAATTGACACCAGACTCAAACAAGAAACACAAAATTATTTTTGGTTTTATGATTTTATAAAAAAAAATTTCTAATTTTTTTCGAAAATTAATTGGAAAAAGAAAAATAAAGATTTCAAAATTTCTAATGAGAATTCCAGGAATCATGCAATGTTAGTCTAATACTCCGGTCCAGGAATTAGACATGGCTTACTAGCCAGCCAAGTTTTCAATGAAAGCTTCGGTCCAAAACACTAGACATGGCCAATGGCCAGCCAAGCTTTAGCATACAAATCAGGCATACAACAGCTGATCAGATGGGAGTCCAAGGACTCTTTGTGATGATAAGTTGAAACCTCGGTCCAAAATAATTAGACATGGCTTCACAGCCAGCCAGATTTCAACAAATCATCATGAAACGCTAGAATTCATTCTTAAAAATTCTGAATCCATAGAATAATTTATTTTTTTTTTTTTGAAAATTTTTCGAAAATAAATAAAAAAAATTAAAAGGCTTAAACATAAAATAAATGTACCTAATCTGAGCAACAAGATGAACCATTAGTTGTCCAAACTCGAACGATCCCCAGCAACGGTGCCAAAAACTTGGTGCACGAAATTGTGATCCCCGGCAACGGCACCAAAAACTTAGTGCACGAAATCGTGATTGTTCATTCCCCAGCAACGGCGCCAAAAACATGGTACACATGTTCATAATCTCAATTTTTTTCACAACTCTGCACAACTAACCAGCAAGTGCACTGGGTCGTCCAAGTAATAAACCTTACGTGAGTAAGGGTCGATCCCACGGAGATTGTCGGCTTGAAGAAAGCTATGATCATCTTGTAAATCTCAGTCAGGCGGATTCAAATGGTTATGGAGATTTGATAATTAAAATATAATTAAAATATAAAATAGGATAGAGATACTTATGCAATTCATTGGTAAGAATTTCATATAAGTGTATGGAGATGCTTTGTTCCTTCTGAACCTCTGCTTTCCTAATGCCTTCATCTAATCATTCATACTCCTTTCCATGGCAAGTTATATGTTGGGCATCACCGTTGTTAATGGCTACTTCCCATCCTCTCAGTGAAAATGGTCCAAATGCGCTGCCACCGCACGGCTAATCATCTGTCGGTTCTCGATCATGTTGGAATAGGATCCAGTGATCCTTTTGTGTCTATCACTACGCCCAACACTCGCGAGTTTGAAGCTCGTCATAGTCATCCCTTCTCAGATCCTACTCGGAATACCACAGACAAGGTTTAGACTTTTCGGATCTCAAGAATGGCTGCCAATAATTCTAGCTTATACCACGAAGACTCCGATCTTTCGGAATGGAGGCTAAGAGATAAACGCTTAATCCAATGTAGAATGGAAGTGGTTGTCAGGCACGCGTTCATAGGTTGAGAATAGTGATGAGTGTCACGGATCATCATATTCATCATGGTTGAAGTGAAAGCGAATATCTTAGAATAGGAATAAGCTAGAATTGAATAAGAAAGCAATAGTACTTTGCATTAATTCATGAGGAACAGCAGAGCTCCACACCTTAATCTATAGTGTGTAGAAACTCTACCGTTGAAAATACATAAGTGATGAAGGTCCAGGCATGGCCGAATGGCCAGCCCCCTAAACGTGATCTCTGAACATAAAATTATTCAAAGACTAACCAGAGATATAAAATAAATCACTAAAAATATTTTTTATAATAAACTAGTAGCTAGGGTTACATAAGATAAGTAAATGATGTAGAAATCCACTTCCGGGCCTACTTGGTGTGTGCTTGGGCTGAGCATTGAGCTTTCATGTGTAGAGACTCTTTTTGGAGTTAAACACCAGGTTGTAGCCTATTTCTGGCGTTTAACTCTGATTTGTAACCTGTTTCTGGCGTTTAACTCCAGAATAGGGCAGGAAGTTGGCATTTGAATGCCAGTTTGAATCGTCAAAACTCGGACAAAGTATAGACTATTATATATTGCTGGAAAACCCTGGATGTCTACTTTTCAACGCAATTGAGAGCGCGCCAATTGGGTTTTTTTAGCTCTAGAAAATCCATTTCGAGTGCAGGGAGGTCAGAATCCAACAGCATCTGCAGTCCTTCTTCAGCCTCTGAATCAGATTTTTGCTCAAGTCCCTCAATTTCAGCCAGAAATCACCTGAAATCACAGAAAAACACACAAACTCATAGTGAAGTCCAGAAATGTGATTTTTATTTAAAAACTAATAAAAATATACTAAAAACTAACTAAATCATACTAAAAACTATGTAAAAACAATGCCAAAAAGCGTATAAATTATCCGCTCATCACCGACCTCTTTTGATCATTTCTATTTTTGTCCACTTTCTGCTTGGTTGAGGTGGTCCTTGGGACTAATTTGTCTGACGACTTTTTAGTGTTCTCGTAGAACACTTTTTAGTCAGTCTGAACAATTTTGATAGCCCTGTCGTGGAGTCGTGGCTTTTTGGGTAGAGTTGTGTCCCTTTTAGCGCACGCTTTTTGTTGGTCTGACTTCCCTTGTCGACCTTTCCCGAGTTATTTCTAGTAATCCATTTTTAATCAGGGCTGGCCAGGGCTCTTTCTATGGATTACTTTTTATAACTTTGTCGTTTTGATTGATGGGTCCGACTTCTTCATGTCAGTCCGTTCTAAGTTATTTTTAGCAATCCATTTTTTCTCAGACCTCGTCAGGCCTCTTTCTATGGATTACTTTTTATAACTTTTGTAGCTTTCATGTCGATTGGTCCGACTTCTTCATGTCAGTCCATTCTAAGTTATTTTTAGCAATCCATTTTTTCTCAGACCTCATCAAGCCTCTTTCTATGGATTACTTTTTATAACTTTTGTCGACCTTGTCGTGATCGGGTGGTGAATTTGGTTTTCACCTTGCCGATCTGTCGCTTTGTAATCGAACGATGAATTTGGTTTTCATCTTGCCGACCTGTTGCTTTGTAATCGGATGATGAATTTGGTTTTCATCTTGCCGACCTTGTCGTGATCGGGCAGTGAATTTGGTTTTCACCATGCCGACCTGTAGCTTTCGTTGGTCCGACTTCCCCTGTCGGTACCAAGCTGTAGATTTTGTTGGTCCGACTTCTATTGTCGGTACCAAGCTGTAGATTTCATTGGTCCGACTTCTCTTGTCAGTACCAAGCTGTAGATTTCGTTGGTCCGACTTCTCTTGTCGGTACCAAGCTATAGATTTTGTTGGTCCGACTTCTCGTGTCGGTACCAAGCTGTAGATTTCGTTCGTCTGACTTCTTCTATCGGTACTAAGCTGTAGATTTCGTTGGTCCGACTTCTCCTGTCGGTCCAAGCTAAGTTATTTTTAGTAGTCCATTTTTAGTCAGACCTCGTCAGGCCGCTTTTTATGGATTACTTTTTATAACTTCTTGCAATAATCTATTTTTATCGCTTTCACCTTGCTGACCTTGTCGTAATCGGGCGATGAATTTTTACGCTCAGATTAATGCGTCTTGGTAGAAAACTTTTTAGGGAATCTACAAACTTTTAAACAATAAAATGAAGATATGAATAAGAGTGTGTACATGTTAGTGCTTACCCTTCTAGGTCGGGCAATCTTTTTAGATCTCGGCCTGGCGCCCTTCTTAGATTGCAGGCATGCCATGACCTTGGTAGCTCTCGCTCCTCAAGGTCGGACACTTTATGGTGACCTTTCCCCAGTACTTCTGAACAACTTGGTATGGTCCTTTCCAGTTGGCTGCTAGCTTTCCTTCTCCTGACCGACCTTAGGTCCATTCAATGGTTTAGTGCTTCCTCTCTAATCCGAGCTCTTTCTCAGACTTTTAAAAGTTGGTTGAGCTCTTCCCTTTGAGTTTCGGAGTTGGTATCTTCGTTGTTCTTGATTTCAGCCATTTCTCATCTTCTTTTCTGCAGGTTAGTCATTCTTTTCTCTCTCTTTTTTTTATTTTCGACAACTGTGCATGCTTTTGATGTAAAATTTTAACTTTGTATTTGGGTTTTTGCTCTGAAGAACTTTGGTTCTTTGTGCAAAAAAGTTTGCATCTTTGATCGTTTGTTGTGACTTTTCTTTTGTCGTTCGCCTTTGAGAAGAATGTGTGCTTTGCTTAGGGTTTTGTTGCTGTTCCTGTTTCTTTTCATCGTTGCCTGACTCCTTTTATACAAAAGTTCTAGCTTTTGTTTTGACCTTTTGTTTGAGAGGTGTTCGGACTATTTGGGTATAGATTGTCGACTTCTCTTCTTTGTGTTTTTGCCCTGTTGTTGCCTCCAAAGGGTGCCCCTGGACTTTCGTGTGAGTCCTGGGGTTTCCCTTTTACTGCTGTATTTGACACTTGATGTTTTGCTGTTATTATCCGAGTTGTTTCCTTATTTGCCCGAGTTGTTTGGTAGTAACCCCATTTTTCTTTTTCTTATTGTAGGAATATTTGACATATGTCTTCCCGCAAAAATATTGCTGAGATGTCTACTAAGATACCGGACGGCATGTCTGATTGGCTGGATTCCATAGTTTTAATGTGTGTTACTGTGGCTGACCCTGAGTACTGTGTGCGACTTAGGAGGTTCCATAGAATTTGTAGGGATAGGGATGAGGAGAGGAATTACGAGTTGGTGTCGCCGGACCCTGAGGAGAGGGTTTGTTTTTCTTCCTTGACTCCGGGGAAACGACCCTGACCTGATATGGTTAGGACTTTATTGCTGAGATGTCTACTAAGATACTGGACGGCATGTCTGACTGGCTGGATTCCATAGTTTTAATGTGTGTTACTGTGGCTGACCCTGAGTACTGTGTGCGACTTAGGAGGTTCCATAGAATTTGTAGGGATAGGGATGAGGAGAAGAATTATGAGTTGGTGTCGCCGGACCCTGAGGAGAGGGTTTGTTTTTCTTCCTTGACTCCGGGGAAACGACCCTGACCTGATATGGTTAGGACTTTATTTTGCAGTGTTTCTTGGATAAGGCTTCTATTATTGCCCCCTGGTTTGGTGTTGGCTAGTTTTAAAAGTGCACGAGCTCGGGCATTCTGTTCCCGAGGTATATGTCGGACCTCATGTCCCCCGAATTGTCCGAGCTGTTGGTGCTGGTTAGTTTTGAAAGTGCATCTGCTCGGGCATTTTGTTCCCGAGGTATATGTCGGACCTTAGGAGTGCACATGGGCTGGGTGAAACCGGGTTTGATGTGACCCAGACCCGACCCGAAATATACACCGGGTCTATTTATTAGACCCGAACCCGACCCTAAACCCGATGAAACCAATACACTTTCGGGCCACAATTATATCGGGTGAAAATCGGGCCGTTAACATTACATTACGTTGATATCTTCTTGTAAGCTAGCATGTAAAAATATCCAAATTTCCAAGACTCCAACCATTATTTAACATGGTAAAATTCACTTAGAAAAATATAACAAGAACCAACCCTTCTTTAAAATTAAATCATAACCACAATCAATACTAAAGCAAAACCACAATCAATACTAATATTGTCTAATAATACCAAATATTTAAATCAATACAAATAACACAATATTATGCATTAGTCTAAAGTCTTATGCATTCTAAATATAAAACCTTAACTTATAGTCTTATAATGACTAATAACACAAAATATTAAGTTTTACAATACTTAAATTCCACATAAGAATAGTCATGATCCATCACTAATAACACAAAACATTAATTGTGTATGATGACCGGGCCACCGGGCCGACTTCGGGTGACCCGAGCTATGGCCCGGACCCGACCCAAAATAATGACCGGGTCTATTTTTGAGACCCTTACCCGGCCTTAAACCCGATGAAATCACACCAAATTAGTCCCTAAAGTGTTCGAGACCGGGCCGGGTCTGTGCACCCCTATCCCCTGACTTGTCCAAGCTGTTCTCTGGTTTTGTCCAGGGTCCCCCGAATTGTCCGAGCTATTTTTGTCCAGGGTCCCCCGAATTGTCCGAGCTGTTCTCTAGTTTTGTCCAGGGTCCCCCGAATTACCCAAGGTATTTTTTCATGGTGGGATCCTTAGCTTGGTAGCTCCCTTATATTTGTGAGGTGACTACTTGTGAATCACTGGACACGGTAAGCTCCTACCTTCTTAGGCAGTCTTAAACCAGCCAGTAGTGCCTCATATTCAGTTTGGTTATTTGGCTCGATTTGGGTTCCCTGATCGCTTTCTATAATTACACCTGCACCACTCCCGATTTTTTTTTTTTTTTGAAGAGTCGTCCACGTAGATATTTCATTTTGTGGGAGTTCCCGGGGTGTCAGTGTACTCTATAATAAAGTCGGCCAGATACTGTGATTTGATGGCTGTCCGAGCTTCATATCGAAGATCGAATTCGGATAACTTGACTGCCCACTATAGGATTCTTCCAGCTAAGTCTGTTTTCTGTAGGATGCCTTTTATGGGCTGGTTGGTCCGAACTCTGATAGTGTGAGTTTGAAAGTATGGGTGGAGTCGTCGAGAAGTGAGTATGAGGGCATAGGCAAACTTTTTCTATCTTTTGATAGTTTAGTTTGGCCCCTTGTAGAGCTTTGCTGATGAAGTAGACGGGTTGTTGCCCACTTTCGTCTTCTCTGACTAGTGCTGAGGCTATTGCCCAACTTTCCACTACGAGGTATAATATGAGTTCTTCACTTTCCTGTGGTCTAGTTAGAATGGGTGGTTGCCCCAAGAATTTTTGAAATCTCGGAAGGCTTGTTCGCACTCCGTTGTCCTTTTCAAACCTCTCTCCCTTCCTTAATATACCTCTTTGAGGTGTCTTTTGCGAGATAATTTAGAGATCCCTCCTCCTGCGAATCTTCCATTTATCATATGAACATGTCTTTCAGGGGTGTGAGGTGGACGTTCAACTCGTTCGACCTCTTCGGTGTGAGGTGGACGTTCAACTCGTCCGTCCTCTTTGATGTGAGGTGGACGTTCAACTCGTCCGTCTTCTTTGGTGTGAGGTAGACGTTCAACTCGTCCGACCTCTTCGGTGTGAGGTGGTTGTTCAACTCGTTCGACCTCTTCGGTGTGAGGTGGACATTCAACTCGTCCGACCTCTTCGGTGTGAGGTGGACGTTCAACTCGTTCGACCTCTTCGGTGTGAGGTGGACGTTCAACTCGTCCGACCTCTTCGTCCCTTCTTCTTTTTCTTGGTTCATCCACTTTACTGGCTAAGTACCGATCTAATCGCCCTCCTCTTGCCAATTTCTCTATGACATTCTTTAGGTCAAAACACTCGTTAGTAGGATGTCCGTAGATTTGGTGGTACTCGCAGTATTCTGTCCGACTTCCTCCTCCTTTTTTGCTTTTGATTGGGCGAGGTGGTTAGATCTTCTCAGTGTTGTATATTTCTCGGTAAACATCCACAAGAGATAGGTTTCTCAGTGGGTTGGTCTTCTTTCTTCCTAGATTCTTCATCCTTGTCCTGTGGTGGTCTAGGAGAATCCGGTTTTTAAGTTGTCTCCCCCTCGGGAGTTCTCCTCCATATTGATATATTTTTCCGCCCTTTCTTGAACCTCGTTTAGAGATGTTGGGTACTTCTTGGATATTGAGTGGCTGAAAGGTCCTTCTCGCAGGCCATTGATGAGACCCATGATAACTACTTCTGTTGGAAGACTTTCCATGTAGTTGCGAAGACTCTCCTGATCTCCTTACTTGATCCCTAATAGGCTCGGTGTGTGTTTGGCTTTGTCCTTCTGGATGGAGAATCTGGCAAAAACCTTTTTAGCTAAGTCATCAAAACTTATGATGGATCTAGGAGGCAAACTGTCGAACCACCAGATTGCTATCTTTGTTAGGGTGGTTGGAAAAGCTTTACAACGGATTGCATCTGAGGCCTCTGTGAGATACATCCTCCTTCTGAAATTGCTAAGATGATGGCTTGGATTCGATGTGCCGTCGTACGGGGTCATGTCGAGAGCTTTGAAGTCCTTTGGGACTTTAGCTTTCATGATCTCTTTGGTGAATGGGTCTTGATCTTTGTGGGGGCTATCTTAATGACTGGATCGAGCAGTCTTGGTTTTGAGATCGGCTTCGAGCTTTAAGAGCTTGTCCTCTAGCCTTCGACGTTGTCTTGTTTCTCTCCGAAGGTCTTTTTCAGCTTCCCATTGATGTTCAGCTTCTTGTTCTAGCTGTTTAAGGCGATTCTGTTGCTCACGGATAGCTTCCAAAATTTTTGTATTTGGGGGTTGCTTATCTCCCCCGTTTTGAGGTGTGTCCTTGGTGGTGGCATCCATGTCTTTGTTTAGCGTTCTGTCCACCAAACCAGAGTTGTGATCGTTGTCATGGTCGTCCACCATGGTGATGGGATGACTTCCAGGTCCCCGGCAATGGCGCCAATGTTTTAGGGGTTACCTAAAACTGGAGGTCGATCTCGGATGAGATCTGCTGTGGTGGCTAGAGCTGTCGTGTCCGACTTGTTGGATCTGGTGGCCGGAGCTGTCGTGTCCGACCTGTTGGATTTGATGGCCGGAGCTGTCGTGTCTGACCTATTGGATTTGATGGCCGGAGCTGGAGATGCTGCTGATCCTTCGTCGCCGGAGGGTGGTGGTACCTGCAAGAGACTCCGATGCTTAAGTTAGCATGGGCTTTAAGCAGGTTTTTAGTAGAATCAGAGTATGAGTTATACCTGGGTGCTTCAGTGTATTTATAGTAGTGTAGGCTGACCTTTCTGGATAAGATAAGTTAGTTATCTTATCTTATCTTATCTTTTGAGTGAAGTCATCTTATCTTTAAGGCGAACTGCCCTTATCTTTCTAGGCTTTAAGGGGAACTGCCAATCCATTTTGAATCCATTTTGCTTTAATTATGGGATATAATCAAATATTCATATCCAAAGAGGACGAGTCTAAAATGGCGTTTCGATGCCCAGGAGCTATTGGTACTTATGAATGGCTAGTCATGCCATTTGTTTAAAGAATGCAGGAGTAACGTACCAAAGAGCAATGAACTCAATTTTTCATGATTTCATTGGTTAGTTCATGAAAATTTATATCGATGATGTGGTTATGAAGTCTGAGTCAAAACAATCTCTTTTAAATAATTTAGAAACTACTTTTAAGAGAATAAGACACCTTTGACTAAAAATAAATCCATTAAAATGTGCTTTTGGTGTATCTACAGGAAACTTTCTTGGATTTATAATGTGAAAAAAGAGAGTAGCCATCAACACTAACAAGTGCAAGGCTATTTTCGACTCAGCACCTCCCAAGAATAAGAAAGAACCCCAATCTTTCTTAGGTAAAGTTAATTATTTTTGACGTTTCATTTCAAACCTCTTAGGTAAAACAAAGATATTTACTCCGTTATTAAAATTGAAATATGGAGAAAAGTTCATGTGAGAGAATGAGCACCAAGAGGCATTTGACTAGATAAAGCAATATTTGACTTCACTACCAATCCTAGTGCCTATCAAGCAAAGTCAACCATTGAAATTATACATAGCGGCATCAGAAACAACATTAGGGAGCATGCTAACCCAAAAATATGAAGATTGTAACGAAAGAGTAATTTACTATCTAAGTCAAATATTGACTGATGTAGAGACTAGATATAGTGCAGTCGAAAAACTTTGCTTAGCCCTTTATTTCTCTTGTACTAAACTGAAAAGTTATTTAATCGGAAGAAATATTTATGTCATGTCGAAATTTGATGTTATCAAATACATGCTTTCTTATCCAATTTTAAGAGGTCGAATTGGCAAATGGATGCTATGATTAATTAAATTTTCTTTATTTTACGTTTCTACTAGATTTGTCAAAGGACAAGTGATTGCTGATTTCCTAGAAAACTACCCTTGTGTTGACATTGACGATGAGATCGTTGAGAATATAACTGGATATTTAGAACTTAAGCCTTCGAAGTTATTTTTCGATGGATCCAAGTATCAGTATAGGGTAGGAGTCAGGATAATGATAATCACCCTTGATGATGTGCCAACTAAATTTATGTTCCAATTAGTGCCAGGATTGTCAAATAATGAAGCAGAATACGAGACTTTGATCATTAGGCTAGAATTATTAATCGAAAAGGGGGCTCGAACAGTCAAAATTCTGGGAGATTCTCAACTGGTGATTCAACAATTGGCTAAAAATTATCGCGTCATAAGCCAAAATTTGGCTAAGTATTTCGTGGTGGCAGTTCAACTATTAGCCATATTTGACTCTGTGTCAGTAAAGCACATATTTAGAGAGTCAAATCAACATGCTAATGAACTGGCTCAAATGGTTTCTAGCTATAAAATATCTCCCAGTGTGATAAAAGAATTTAGTGAAATTGAAACTAATTTTAACTCCTTGGGATTTAAGAGAAGTTTGTTGTGGAAACATGATAGACCTAAGTGATTGGAGGTTCAAGATCATCGACTATCTCAAAAATCCCAATCAAATAACAGATCGCAAGGTTAAATACCTAGTGTTGAGCTTTGTATTAATTGGAGAAAATTTGTTTAAAAAAAGCGTCAATGGTTCTTTACTCCAATGTATCGGTAGTTAATAAGCTCATCTAGCCATGACTGAGGTACATGAGGGTATTTGTGAAGCTCACCAGTCTGGTCAGAAGATGCATTGGATCTTGTGTCGACAAGAACTATATTGGCCTTCAATGATGAAGGATTGCATTGACTTTTCTTGACGCTGTGATCAATGCCAAAGGCATTCACCTATTCAAAGAGTCCATGCCTCCAATTTACATGCTATAGTCAAACCTTGGCCATTTAGGGGATGGGTTCTTGACTTAATAGGAATGATTCACCCTTCTTCGACTAAGGGGCATAAATTCATCTTGGTAGCAGTCAACTATTTTACAAAATGGGTGAAAGCTGTTCCCATGAAAGAAGTTAACCAAGACAAGATAATTGACTTCATTGAGGAATCGATCATTCATAGATTCGTTATCCCCCAGACTTTGACTATAAACTAAGGGACCATGTTTACAGGCTGACAAATAAAGGGGTTTGTCGAATCACAAGGCATTAGAACAATACATTTGACTCCCTACTATGCATAGGCTAATGGCCAAGTCGAAGCTGTCAATAAGTCTCTAATAAATTTGATTAAAAAACATTTTGGGAGATTGCCTCAAAACTGGCATAATACCTTGAGCCAGGTGTTATGGCCATATAGATGCTCATCCAAGGAGGCTACAGGATCGACACCTTATGAGTTTGTATATGGCCACAAGGCTGTCGAACAGTACAGGTCGAGTATGATAGATGAGCTAAATCAATTAGATTAAACTCAACTAATAACTTTAGATAGAATGATTCGACAGAAAGAATCTATAGCTAAGTCATACAACAAGAAAGTAAAGAAAAAGCTATTTGTAGTTGGTGACTTGATTTTGAAATTAATCCTTCCTACAAAATAAGTTAAAGGAAAATCGTCACCATTATGGGAAGGACCTTTTAAAGTTGAAAAGATATTTGATGGTAATGCATATGAGCTAAGAGATATAAGAACTAATCGACAATTAGGACACATAAATGGAAAATATCTCAAAGCATACTATTGTCATTAAAGCAAAATGCGATGGTTCATACAAAATTTTGACCACATAAAAAGAGTCGACCATAAGTTATAAATTAAGATTAAGATTCAAATAAAGTCCTAAATCTAAGCTTCAAGTCCTCTTGTTTTTGACCCAAGGCGGTAGCAACTTCAAAAACCTCATCTTTAACCTTGTTAGTTTGAGCGATGGCTTCTACTAAAGCAGGTCGACTCGAGACTTTGGAGGAATACACCTTTTTAATTTTTTCAAGTTGAAGAGTGAGAGTCGAGTTAGCTGCTATAATTTTTTTTTCTTGCTGGTCTTCAACTCAGCTAATTCTTTTTCAAGAATTTCAATTCTTGATGCCAGGAATTATTCTTTAGTCTGACCCTCTGATAAGACTTATTTAATTTGAGACTTGGCCATTTCACATTTCTTTAGCTGTGATTCATGGTTGGCCAATACCTCAATCGATGTGCTCAAGTTTTCTTCGACCATTTCTTCTATGAAGACACCTAGAGCTGTATGGATTTCAATTGGAATCTTTTGGTCCAGAAAACTAAGAGCATCAAGGAGTCTAACCTTCAAGTCAACATTGTTGATCTCTTCTAAAGGATGGTGGAGACAATCAAGAATTATGCTTACCCTCTCGACAACCAGAGGGTTAGGACCTGGTGGCAGTTGAGGCTATGGTGAGTTGGAGTTGCAAAAAGATTGATTAGAAAGTTTAGAGAAGAATAACAGCTTAGAGTCTCAGAGAGTAAAATTCAGAAAGTGAATCGACGATGAAAATTTTAATTTAAAAAGCGAGGGTGTTTTTAACCGTTTTGCAAAAGGGAATTCAAAAATGGAGGCAACTTCCTGAGAAGGTGAAGTGGTGGAAGAGAGAGATTAAAGATCGTGGAAAACGTGTCAGACGGACAAAAGTAAATGGAAGAAAGTAAATGCCATTTATTATTTAATTAATTGCTTCCCGTTCATAGCATTTTTAGGATTAAATGTTTTATCTTCAAAATAATTTCGAAAGTAATACATTAATCCTAGTAGGCAATTTGTTAGTCAAAAATAATTAATTTCGAAAAAGAAAGTTATTTGGAAGTCAACAAGCGTGTGCTCTCGGAAGGAAGCCTGTATCGAGGAAGGCATTTTAGCATTGACTTGAAGCTTGACTATTATAGTTAGTCGAAGAGGTAAATCGAAGACATCAAGTTTTGAAGATTGCTTTTTAAGACGTTACATTATAAAGCAAAAGAAGCGGGAACGGTTACATATATTTTCACGAACGTGGTGGTTACACTTTAATTCGATTAGCTAGGAGATGGCTATAAATAGAAGAAAGCTCGAAGATACAAGGGTTGGAACTTTGCTTCAGAAATTACTCACGCACACTCACTCCTAGCAACTTTCTGAGTTTGCTTCGAGTCAAATTTTTGTAAGGTTCCTTCCACTTGTTTTTATTTTCCATTTATTTTCTGCAAATTTTACTTTTCTTGTAAATTTATCTTTCAAAAAACATTTAATTTCTTTGTTTAAATTTACATTCTCGTATTTTTATTTTCGAATTCAAAGTCCTTTGATCTAGTCGAAGGCATTCTATTGCTTTATTTAAATTCAATGCAAACCATTTCAAATTCAGTTAAGTTTACTTTCAAAGTCTTTATATTTTTGGTCTTTTCCTTAAACCTCGTCTAATTCGAGGGTCTTTGATGCACTTTTAGAGAATTGGTACTCGCAAAAGAGGAGTAGGTTTTGCTCCCAGAACATTAAAATCGAACCACCATCGATTTACTAAAAATCGACAAAATACTGATTAAAGTTATTTATTTAACAAATTTGATCGAAAGAAATACTTTACGAAGAATTATTGATAAAAGCAAATAAATGATTTTAAATTTAAGTAGTTTAAAGTTTTAACACTATTTTCATTACCCAAAAATAAGCTGAGAGAGATATAAAGAGATTTTTTTTATCGACGGAATATTTTGTTTTAGGGAGCTACTCAGATAAAAATACTCAAAAAATATTTTTAAAAAATATTTTCTAGTATTTAAAATTCAATACATATAATCAATTAAACCATATTTATTTTGTTAAAATTAGATTAGATAAATTAATTTGGCCAAAAAATGATAAACCAAACATTGAACCGATCTAAATTAATATTTTTTTTTATAGAAAATAATTACAATAACCTTATTTTAAAAAATGACTAAAATACTCCAATTATATATATATTGAAAATCTTAAATCCTAATCCATCAACCGCATAGAGAGAAGAAAAGAGTCTTTTAGTGTAACACCCTAACTACCAAAGCTCACGCTTCCGGCTACGCGACTCTGATAGCTCGGACATTACGACGACACTTATACTATTTAACACTAAAATATGAGCCTGTTTAAAACTTTAAACCGCAATACCGATCCAAAAAAATACTTTTGCTATACAACGTACATCCATACATACAATACACTTACAATAACTCATAAAGCGTACATACATGTATATATATATATACATAAATAATATTACAAGTATTATCCAATACAGTTCCTATCCCTCTTACAGAATATATCAAGATAAAGGCGAGGGTACAATAAACAATAACTAAAGCAATACAGAACATTTCAACAACTAAATAAATAAACCCTTCGTGACTTCTGCACCCATATCCTGAAAGGAAAAAAATGTAGGGGGGTGAGAACATCATCCTCGAAAGGGTTCTCAGTAGAGGATTTTTGGGAATTACTGTAATAGGATACGTGAAGATAAACCGTACCAATGATTACTACCCGTCTTATGCCTCTTTTCAAAAACAATAGTTTACAATAAAAGTAAAGTCGGAAATCTTTTCTAAAAGAGGAACCGTTCAATTCTCAAAAACTCAAAAGCCTTTCAAAAAGGTTTAACCATGCTGAACCAAATTAGCATTTCACACTTTTCCAAATCAGAAACACAAAACCGAAACCAACCATCGGTCCATCTCAATTCAACCACAGCCCTAGGCCCAAACAATCCAACCAACAACCAATCACCACAATCCAACAGAGTCCCAGATGCAAACACAGATAGGAAGTTCAAGCACAAACAAACAGTTATTACAAGTAGAACAGTTAGTAATTAATCACATAGGCAAACCAAGTATAATATGCACACCCAACCAATGTCACATAAATGCATATGATGCATGCCTGTCCCTAGTGGCTGATGATATCATCTGTCGGTTATAGAGCCAACCCGACAAGTCCTGGTAGCTAACCATTGGGCTGTCCCTATGTCGTGTCTCCCCAACTCGAGTTATACTCAATATAAGTTTGATCATATTCATGATCCATATCCATCACCCTCACTGGTGAATATTTATGGGGGTGAGCTCATCCGAGGCTTTCACAGTGCCCGGCCACCCTGACGACATAAGGTAAAAAGAGCTTCGAGTCTCAACCTGGAGCACGTGGTGGCTAGCCACTGCTTCCTCCCAGGGAAACTCTTATCTCCGATAGTGGAAGTGCAACATCACAACTTATCAATATCTCAGCATAAATGCTTTCATTCTCAATCATGGATCAACATCCATCTCAGCTATCCGGCTCACGGTTCAATCCAGAACCAACCAATATTCATATCATTCAAAGCCATTTCGGCTCACGGTTCAATCCAGAACCAGCCAATATTCATAATCATACACAGTCATTCCGGCTCACAACAAAACAGCACTTCCACATTCAAAATCATCAAATTCATGAAATTGGCATTTAAGCCATAAATCATTTTCTCAATTCATTTCACTTTGAAATCAAGTTTCAACTCTTTTCAGTCTTGGCTTTAAAGATCTCATTTCTCAAATTATCTCAGGCTCATAAGCCACTTTTACTCAAGGAAAATTCCCTTTTTAAAACAAGCCACTCTCGGCTTCCTCTTTCCAAAAACTTCCAAAACCATGGAAAGTTAAAGATTCCTTTTGAAACATTCGAAATCACCCATCCAACAATGGGATTTTATAATAAAAGTTCCTTGGCAGAGTCTCAAGTCTTTAGAGGAGAATAGCATAACTCATTTCGCCAAATTCATTTAAAATCATTAAAAACCTTGGCTTCTTGATTTGAGTAATAAAATAGGATCTAAGCCAAACCGAGTCATATAATCATTCGCTTCTTTCAAATCCGTTTCCTTTACTTAGGCAAAACCAGCTTCAACCCCCATGATAAATTCTAAAGCATTTCAACTGTTCAAAATTGTTTTAGTCTTGCAAAAATTCAGAATTCAAAGAGTACTTAAAATCTTTCTCAAAACATTTCAAAATGAAACTTGTCAATAGACATTCAGGTTCTTTCAAAGTCATTGAAACTCCTCTAATTGAAACCCTAAAGTCAAATTCAAAGGCATTGCCCTTGTCACATTTAAAACAACTTTAAAACATAAGTTTCATCTAAATAACTTTCTCCTGAAAGAGATACAATGCCTTTCTTAAGAAGCAAGACTAAATCACAATTTCCTCTTTAATAATTCATTTCAAAAGCATGAATCATCCTTTTTTTTTTATAATTCAAATAAAATAGTAGAAGTATTTAACTCATCATTTTTCCAAACAATATTTCAATAAAGACTCGAATTTTATAGAAATTACGGCAGCATCTCTCCTAAAACTTAGACTTTGCCACCCGGTTCGGGTCCCAACAAAACCATTCCACAATCCTTTTCCAACAGCCCAAAATCCAAAATCAATTCAAAGGCAAGCCAAAATCCAACAGTCAATCTCAATACCATATTTCAAGAAAATCGTTTCAAAATCAAATCATTATCAGCCGAATAAACTCATTTCTAAAGTTTCAAGGAAACGGTTCAGTAACAACCATGTATCAAAAACGAGATCATTTAAAGTAAGCCAGGCTGAATTCAAGAGTGGATTCTATTTTTCACATTCTCAAGAAAATTAACTCAAATCAATTCTCAATGGATTAAACTCGATCTCAAAGCTTTAAAAGAATCAACTTGAAAAGCATTCCGTTTCACAAAACCACACAATTTAACCAATAGACGTTCATAATCAACCAAGGCAAATCAAACCATATATAAAGCCGATACAATCACCAAATACACATTCTCTCACATCAGTATCCATATGTAATAATTCCAATATATAAGAATATAGTTTTTGGAAAGCGCCCCCACCTCAAAACGCAAATTCCATAACCCAAACGTCTCACAGAGTCCTTTCCGCCTCAATCCGAAATCAACAACCAAAATCCCGGCTCCGCTTGTTTTTCGCAACAATCTCAACGACTCTAATCGCAACATACAACAATCAGGACTTTACCCCACGTTACCAAAATTCATATTCATTAACCAACACAACGAAATACTAACGCGAGGCTTTCCGAAACATACTTACCGAAACGAAGAAAGAACGGATGAACCGAACAGCGGCGGTCTCCAAACCGTTCGGCGGCAGCTTTAATCGTGACCCGCAATAACCGGAGCTTGATTCTATGTTACAAAACCTCAGAATCTATGGCTAAATATAGCAGCATATTGATTTTCAAGAGCTCCGGAATGAAGATGCTTACCGTGAGAAAGGATTAAAGACTGAATCAAACTGCAGAAGTTCCGGTGATGGTTCCGGCGGTCACAACAGCTTCTTCGGCAGCCATACATGACAGGAGACAACCCCTGTTGCAGCTAGTTGGGCAGCGGCGGCTTCCGACGACCATAGAAGCTCCGGCGGCCAGAACAGCGGCACGGCTTCTCCATCCTTCTTTCACAGTTCCCATGACAGCAACCACCCAGCTCTGCGACGGCGTGTTCACAGCAACAGCGCCCAGCCACGCCGGTGACGACGCAAGACAGCATCCCTTCCCCTCTTCTCGCGCACCAGCTTCGGTGGGTTAGCAATGACTGAGCTGCGACGCGGCTCTCTCTTCTCCGTGGTATAGTGACGGAAATAGAGGTAGCAAACCGGCGACTGGGTGGCGTGACGACACGGCTCCTCACGCGCGGCGATCCGGTGACGCGACGGCAGCTTGCAAGGATGACAGCGACGCGACGGTGGTGGTGAATCCCGACGCGTCGCTGTGGTTCTCCCTCCCCTTGTCTTCTTCTCCTGGCGCGACACAGACTCCCTCTCCCTTCTCTGCTTCTGTTTCGGTTTCTTTCATGGGAGGAGGGGAAACCGTATCTGTGTGATGGCTGCGCAGCAAGACAGTGAAAAAGGGAGTTGGGGCTGCGCAGCGTTGAAGAGGAGGAATGGAGGCTGCTGCTTGGTTCCTTTTTTCCTACTGCTGCTGCGCGTGAATGGAGAAAGGGAAAGAAGTGCGTTGCTGCTAAGGCAAGGAAGGAGGGTTGGGGTGTGGCTGCTAAGGGCTAGGGAGATTAGGGTTTCATTTCCAAAAGTTAGGGTTAGGGGCATTTTAGTAATTTCAAATGAAATTGGGGAAAATATAGTAATTGAAACCCAATTTAAATCCAAACACTAATTATATATAGAAAATACTATTTGCTCACCAATTTCACAAATTATTTTCAATAAAATGCCCAAATCTAAAAATTAGAAATAATATACTTAATTTCTTCATTTTTTCAAAATAGTAGTATTAATATTTAAAATATTAATCATTTAATCCAAATCATATAGAAATCCTTATTATTTCACAACTACCAACTTTATACTCTGAATATAGAAAATAATCCAATAATTGTGAAATTGGATAATAATCATAACTTATCTCAAATCCAATAAATCAAAACTTGCCTTAATTATCTTTAATAAAATAATTTCTGAAATTAAGGCTGTAAATAACTATATGATTTGAGACTTGATCATAATAAGACTTTTCAAAGTTCTGGGTCTTACATTTAGAATTCTCAAAATAATAATAATAATAATAATAATAATAATAATAATAATAATAATAATAATAATAATAATAATAATAATAATAATAATAATAATAATAATAATAATAATAATAGTAGTATTTTAATATTTTTTATAATAATGATATTATAATTATTTTTTATAAAAATATTAATTTAGTCTAATTCAAAATATAATTTATTAATTTTTTTAATTAAATCAATTTATCTGATCTAATTTTAATAAAATAACACAATTTAATAATTATATGTGTTAAATTTTAATTATTAAAAAATATATTTAAAAAAATATTTTAATCGTTTTTATCTAAAAAGTTGCCTTTATTTTATTATAAACGGAAATTATTGAATATGTGTAAAGTTTTTTGTAGAAAACAATAAGGGTAATGCTACGGTGAGGAAGCAATTTTTTTTTCTCACCTGTTGAAACGTACGTGGGCAAACGATAAATGTACGTGTGTAATGTGGGTCTTGATGGAGGAGAACAAGATCTGCAAACTATCAAATATGTGTTGCGTATTGATAGAAAATAATTAATTAAGTGAAATGGATTAATGGTTAATGTTATTTATTAAGATTGTGGGCTTTTTTATTGGACCTTGAATGTTTTTGTTATCAAGTTGGTCTCCAGCTGATTTAGGCTTAGAAAAAAAATAACTGAATGTAAATTAAAAATATAGATTTAGTGTGATAAAAAAATTTTCACACAGAACAATGTAAAAAATGTTATTGAAATTAAAAATTAAATAGATTGAATTTAAATTAATAATTTAATGGGATTCAATTTGATAAAAATAAATGTACTGATAATTGGATATTATTTTTGTCGTATAATTAATTATGTTCATTCGTAAATAATTATTTTTTTGGTTTTGGAAATAATTATTTTTTGTAATATACATAAGAAAAAAAATCAAATCTTCTATCTTTATGGTAATATAAATACAAATAGGGAGTTTTTATTATGTTAACATAACGCTCATACATTAAGTTTAAAAATTATTTGTTTAGGTGTTGTCACTCAAAATCTTTAAAATTTTATTTATAAATTATAAATTATTATTTTTTTTAGATTGTCACTTTTTGAATTTTTAAATACGCTTTATTAGGTTATTAGATATTTAGTTTTTAATATTATTAAACTAATTTAAAAAAATTATTTATAAATTATTTATTTTTTAAATTTTTAAATTGTAGTTACATTTTATTCTTATTATATAATTATTACTCTTTTATTTAAAGAAAAAACAAATAAATTATAATTTTTGAAGAAACTAAGTTCACATAATAACTAATATGAATTTGAACCAACGTATCGATATGCACAGACTTCCAGAATCGTTAGGGATCTTATAATATGGATTTAGTTTTGTGAGTTTTGACACTCTCAATACTCCTGAATTTGATTACACCTAATTGGTTGGTAAGTTTATTGTTTTAGAAAAAATAAATTCATTGATAAATTTATTTATTTCATCGATTTTTTTCTTAGCAAACTTATTGACAACAAACTCTTTTTATCATTTAAAGTTATTTGTTTAGGTTGTTACTTTTTAAATTATAAGTTATTTGCATTTTATTCTTTTAAATTATTATTTATTATTTATTTAGGTTGTTATTTTTAATTTTAAGTTATTTGCTTAGGTTGTTTTGCTTAGGTTGTTATTTTTTAAAGGTTTAATTACTTTGTTGATCCCTATAGTTTCACCAAATTGTTAATTAGGTCCCTATACTTTTTTTTTCTTTCAATTGGGTCCCTACACTACTTTAATTTTGTAATTAAGTCCTTCCTAGTGTAAAAAATATTAGAGTTAACTGAATATTTCTTCTTAACTTGAAGATATTTATAATTAAAAACTTAATTTAATATTTGACCGCATGTATTTTGGTAAAAATATTATGTTAATTTTAATATTTTTAAAATAAAAATGACGTAATTACAAAATTAAAAACAGTGTAGGGACCTAATTGAAAAAAAAAAGTATAGGAACCTAATTAAAAATTTGGTGAAACTATAGGGACCAACAAAGTAATTAAATCTTTAAAAAATAACAACCTAAGCAAAATAACCTAAGCAAATAACTTAAAATTAAAAAATAACAACCTAAATAAATAATAAATAATAATTTAAAAGAATAAAATGCAAATAACTTAGAATTTAAAAAAGTAACAACCTAAGCAAATAACTTAAAATGATAAAAAGAGTTTGTTGTCAATAAGTTTGCTAAAAAAAATCGATGAAATAAATAAATTTATCAATGAATTTATTTTTTCTAAAACAATAAACTTACCAACCAATTAGGTGTAATCAAATTCAAGAGCATTGAGAGTATCAAAACTCACAATACTAAATCCATATTATAGGAAGGGCACTCTACTGTACAGATTGAAGTGGTAGAGAGAGAGAAAATAAATTCTTTTTATAATTATTTTTATTATTTTATTGTTATTCAAAGTGTGAGTTCTACCTTTTTTAATCTCTCTTTCATCCCATAAAAAAATCTGTAAACTTATATTTTTACAGTATAATTCACCATTATAAGATACTTGACTATTCCAGAAGTTTGTGCATAATGATACGTTGGTTTAAATCCATATTAGTTATTATGTGAAGTTAGTTTCTTCAAAAATTATAATTTATTTGTTTTTTTTTAATAAAAGAGTAATAATTATATAATAAAAATAAAATATAACTATAATTTAAAAATTAAAAAATAACAATTTACGTAAATAATTTATAAATAATTTTTTTAAATTAGTTCAATAATATTAAAAACTAAATATCTAATAACCTAATAAAGCATATTTAAAAATTCAAAAAGTGACCATCTAAAAAAATAATAATTTATAATTTATAAATAAAATTTTAAAGATTTCTAGTGACAACATCTAAGTAAATAATTCTTAAATTTAATGTATGAGCGTCATGTTAACATAATAAAAACTCTCTATTTGTATTATCATAAAGATAAAAAATTTGATTTTTTTTATGCATATTATAAAAAATAATTATTTCCAAAACAAAAATAAATAATTATTTACGAATGAACATAATTAATTATACGACAAAAATAATAGCAGTACATTTATTTTTATCAAATTGAATCCCATTAAATTATTAATTTAAATTCAATTTATTTAATTTTTTAATTTCAATAACATTTCTTACATTGTTCTTTGTGAAATTTTTTTTATCAAACTAAATTCATATTTTTAATTTATATTCAGTTATTTTTTTTTCTCAAGTCTAATTTTCATATGAAACAAATAAATGATCACATTCACCAAAACCAGTAACAATCAGCTGGAGACTAACCAAATAACAAAAACATTCGAAATCCATTAAAAAAAACCCACGCCCTTAATTAACAACATTAACTATTAATCAGTTTCATTTAATTAATTATTTTTTATTAACATGCAACATAGATATTGATAGTTTGTAGATCTTGTCTCCTCCATCAAGACACACACCACATGCATTTATTTATTGTTTACCCACTTACGTTCAACAGATGAGGAAAAAATATTGCTTCCTCACCGTAGCATTGGCCAAACAATAAAGCTAAGAGATCAATGTGTTTTGTTTTCTTGTAACTATTTTCTTCACTGATTGATTTTTCTTTCCACGAAAGGGATGTAAAACGCTTTCGAGAACTATGTGACCATTGACCACTGACCACTGACCACTGACCATTCAACATTCACCAATGTGGAAACGTGTTTCGTTTTCTTTCCCTTAAACGCTTATCTATTAATAGTCTTTTTAGGGGTATACATAAGTTGGGTAAAATCAAGTTTGATGTGATCCAGATTTAATCCAAAATATATACCGAATTTATTTATTAGATCTGAACTCAATTTTAGATTCGATGAAATCAATACACTTTCAGGCCACAATTATACTAGATAAAAATCGGGTAAAAATCGGACCGTTAATATTATATTACGTTGATATCTTCTTCATTTCTTGTAAGCTAGCATATAAAAATATCCAAATTTCTAAGACTCCAACCATTATTTAACATGGTAAAATTCACTTAGAAAAATATAACAAGAGCCAAAACCTTTCTTCAAAATTAAAGCATAACCACAATCAATACTAAAGCATAACCACAATCAATACTAATATTGTCTAATAATACCAAATATTTAAATCAATACAAATAACACAATATTATGCATTAGTCTAAAGTCTTATGCATTTTAAACATAAAACATTAACTTATAGTCTTATAATGACTAATAACACAAAATATTAAAATTTACAATACTTAAATTCTACATAAGAATAGTCATGATCCATTATTAATAACACAAAATATTAATTGTGTATGATAACCGTGTCACTGGACCGACTTCGGGTGACTCGAACTATGGCCCAAACCCAACTCAAAATAATGACCGGATATATTTTTAAAACTCTTTCCTGACCCTAAACCCCGATAAAATCACACCAAATTAGCCTCTAAAATATTTAGCACCGTGCCATACCTTCGGGCCAGGCCGGTCATGTGCACCCTAAATCTTCTTCATGAGTTGCTGACTCAAACACTTATCTATTTATTTTCTATTACAATTTACAAAGATATCCATTCTCATCATTCTTTTATATCTGTTTTCTTTTTAAGTTTTTTTTCGTAATAATAGTTATTCTTTTATAAAAAAATCATTATTAATATTTAAAAATTATTATTAATATATAAAAAATAATTAAAGTCATATTATTATATTTTTCATTAATCATGAATTCTTTAATTATGTTATTTTATATTACATAACTTTATAATTTAAATAATTATATGCTATTCAAACATAAAAATTGGATGGAGCATGAAGAAACTATAATTGCCATTATTATCATGATTATGATGAATCTACTTCATAGTGGCCAGAAGGAGCTAACATTGTTTTTAACTAAATAATTAATTATTCTCCAATATAATTGACTAGTGATGTAAAAAGATTAATTTATTCATGAGTTTGCTATTAAACATGGATTAATGGCATTTATTAAAACTGGTTATTTAGAAGACTTAATAGATTAAAAAATTATGATCATGGTTCTCAAATCAAACCCAACTTATCAATTCAACAGAATTAAGTAGGAACAAATCATCAAAAATCGATCTGCCTCATAGCAAAAAATCGATTATTAGACAAATAAGTTAAAAATTAAAAAAAATTCGTCAATAAACTATGAATATGTCAAATCAATCTGATTTTTTAATAATTAATTAATTTAAAATATTTCACATATATTATTTTATTATATCTATTATTTTTTAATTATAATTAAATTTTGATTAAATTTTTAAACTTTTAAAACTCTAGAATCATGTTCCAATACGGGTTCAATTTTCAAAACCTTAATTATAATACATGAGTATTAAAAATTAATTAATAACTAGCCGCTCATATAAAAATAGAGAATACCTACATGTTTATATTTACAATAAACTTTTATAAAGAATAAATAACCATTTATACCCATAAAAAATGATAACGCTGATATATGTATTTATAATAAATCGAAACCGATCTTACACCCACGAAAGTTGTCATCTGTGTGACAAAAATATCCTGCTTTAGTTATGCACTTATTTCGTTATTATCCGAACTTACGTGACACTACCAAACTTTCAAAACCCTATCCCTCTTCAATTCCATTTCTAATTTTAACCACCCATCCCTATTCCATGGCAGGAGCTTCTTCTTCCTCTACTGCCATGGCCGCTCTTCCGTCCCTTCACACCTTCGCTTCATCCTCGCGCTCTCCTTCCCAACTCTCCTTCTTTTTCAAACCCTTCTCCATGTGTACTTGTTCTCGAAAGCACTCCCAGTCTCTCTCTGGCGCCGGGCTAAGATAGAAAGGCTGGTAACGACAATAAAAAGGGGTGTGCGTGTCTATCTTTCCTGAGCTAGTGGCATATCGATAAGAGTTATATGCCTTGCATCGAAGAGAAAGGAATCCAAATCTAATCCCTAAAGCAATTTCGATAATCAGAGCTATCGGCACTACCGCTGTGGGAGGGGCGGAAGAACTCCTTGCCTTAAGACTGACTGAAGAAGATGGCATCAAGCCCGATTTCATCCTACTTCTATGAGCAGACGATTACTGAACACTTTCAACAGAATGCCTTTGTGCGGCAGTTACTATTTCCAGAAAAGAGTAGCTTTCCCTGCTAATGTACCCGGTCTAGTCTCTAGAGGAGCCTAGCCTTTTACCATCAGAGGCCATTTTTCGATTTGGGTTCAATCTCTCAAAAATCACGTTCCGAACCGGCATCGAACCACAGGTGCCGCTGCTGTTTGGAGATCACAAACCCCACGCCGGAGTATGAGACAACTTTTCTTTCTCTGGCTATTTTTTTTCATTTGGATCTGGCGATGAGTTTGTGCTCGGTTCTTGATTCTTTTTGTGCGGTTGCATTTACGATATTGTTTCCAAGTTAGGTTGTTTTACTTTTATGGTCGAATTGAATTCATTGTTTTTTGATCTTTTGGTTTACAAGTAATTTTAATTTTTGTTTTTTTGAAGTAGAAATTGGACATCAATTTTATATAATCCAATAATTCTTCTGACAAAGATAACTAAAATTTTGTGGCTATGAAGATTGAAGATGCAATAATAAGCTGGGAAGCAATAGGAGGGTTTGGAAAAGAGGGAGAGTTGAGAAAGAGAACGCGGGGATAAGGCGAAAGTGCGAAAGGACGGAAGAGCGGCAGAGGAGGAGGAAGCTGCCGCTCTGGAATAGGAATGGGTGGTTGAAATTAAAAATGAAATTGAAGAGGGATAGAGTTTTGGAAGGTTGGGAGTGCCAGGTAGGTTCGGAAAATAATGAAGTAAGTGTATAACCAAAATATGGTACTTTTATCACACGGAAGACAACTTTCATGGGTACAAGATCAATTTCGATCTATCATGAGTACATATGTCAACGTTATCATCTTTCATGGGTACAAATGATCATTTATTCCTTTCATAAAACTATAACCATACTAAGTTGAGTAAGTTCACATGTTTAATCAAATTTAATTATATTTATGATCAACTTTACAAATAATATAATTACACTATATTCATAAATAATAAAGTTTTATAATCAAATAAAATATTTAACTAAATTCAACTAAATTATTATAATATATTTCACGTTCATACACACACTCTATGTTATTATATTTGTCGTTATCTTTTCTTTTATCTTTTTTCTCGTTCCTCTCTCTCCTTACACTTCTACCATTTTGCTTATTCTTTTTCTTCTTCTTCTCATTTTTTTATATTTTTTTATTATTGTCATTGTCACTAACACTACCATCTCCATTTCCTCCTCTTCCTCATCTTTCTTTTCTCATTTAAGTTTTTTCGCTCTTCTCTTTTTTTTTTTTCTTCTCCTCCTCATTCATCATTATTATTATCATTATTATTGTTATCATTATCATTATTATCATTATCGTCTTCTTCTTATACATATAATAATTCAAATCTAGAATGCACTAAAATTTTTTAATAATCACATACAAACAAATTCTGTTCAAAACAAATTCAGACTAAAAATGCACCTTATTTAAATTCAAAATGCACCGAAATACTTAATAATGACGATACACAAAGAAATTCGATTAAAAACAAGCACAAAATAAGTGCATCTTATTTAAATCTAGAATACACTAAAAGTATTTAATGATAATGACACATAAATAAATTCAATTAAAAACAAACACAAACCAAGTGGATCTTATTTAAATTAAAATACACCAAAATTACTTAATGATAATGACACATAAACAAATTCAGTTTAAAATAAACACAAATCTATAAAATACCTTATTTAAATTTAAAATACAATAAAATTATTTTTTAATAAACAAATGTTTTTTTATTCAACTTCTCCTTCTTATTTTACTTTCGTATGATTTTTCTTATTTTATCTTTTCACGAGTCTCCATAGCCGTTTGTAATAATCATCGATAAAATTTATCATTTAAAAATTAAAACAATTAAATGTAACAAATTTTAAAAGATATATACCTAAAAGCAACAAAATATAATTATACTGATAGAACCTAAATAAAAAAAAAGGGGGGGGGGGAGGGGAGTGGCACTCATAGGCGGTCTTAGGGAAAATAGGTGTCCTAACCTATTTTCAAAATTTTGAATTAAATTTGATTATTTTATTAAGCTATCATAAAACTTGTTTACATTTAAAAAAATAATAAAAAGTGAATTAAATACATTAGCTTCTTATAAAAATTGAATTTGATTAATTAATTATTACAAACAGTTTGAACACATAGTGGATGTTGCTAATGCAATCGTTTGTAGTAGTGTTGTCTACTAAAACAAAAATGACCGAAAGAATTATTTTACTTTAATAGGAATCTAAATCTAATAGATTTCTTTTAACATATCTACTTAATATACTAAAATTGGATTTTTTCCCAACTAATAAAGGTAAGGTGTCGATTTCTCATAACTCTATTTTCCCTCCAAAATAAACTTTCCTATTCTTTATTCTAAATTATTTTATAAAAAATATCTTTATTATAATTATATTATATTAATATTTAATGAATAATACATAATTATACTAATTTAAAAATATATCTTTATTATAATTATATCAAAATAATATTTAATATATTATTAAACTACTTATCAATTATCAATTAAAAATATTTTTAATCAATTTAATAATAATAATAATAATAATAATAATAATAATAATAATAATAATATGATAATGATAATTATCTGTGATATTATTTATTGAAAAAAAATATAACATAAAAAAAATATCATTTATTTAAAATATCATTTATTGGATATAATTCATAAAAAAATATATTTCATTTTTATTATTGATTAGAAGATAACCTATTTATATTTTGATTAATTCTATTTATTATTATTATAATATTTAATTTACAGAAAGATAAATTAATAACCATATTATTATTTATCAATATATTAATATTGATAATGATTACATAAAAATTATTTAATATTTAATATTTTTATATTATTTATTTTTTATATATTTTGATATATTTATAAATATTTTTTATTATTTTTATATGCTATATATTTACCTCCACTATTTAAAATTTCTGGATCCGTCACTATTTTTGAGCGTGTTTCTTAATTTATTTTTTTATAATTCATTGAATACAATTTATTACAGTAAATTAATTATATCAACTAATTGATTTGATTAGATATTTAAATATCACACGATTTATTATAATTCATATCAATCAAATAATTGTAATTTATTATATCAATTATTTTAATTCATTAATTTATAAAGTACATAATAGCATAGATGATTTGTTACTTATAATGATTAAATACAATAAATACAGATTAATTTAGTTAAAAAAAATTATTGTCTCATATGTTTTTCTATTTATTTTTTTAATTTATTAAATCCAATCAATTATAATAAATTAATTATATCAACTAATTAATTTAATCAATTATTTCTTAATTTATTTTTTTGAATTCAATAAATCAAATAAAATCAATTATACTAATTATTTGTATCAACTAATTGATTTTAATTCTTAAAAATATTTTTATTTAATTTATTTAATTTATTTAAATACATGAATTATAATCGATTAGTTATTTAATTTTATTACGATAAATATCAAATTCTATTCCGAATATAAAAATATAAAATTTTATTCCTTCCATTTTTATTTTACCACTATAAAAGACCATATATGCTAGAAGAAAATATCATTCATTTACCAATTACTCTTTCATTAGGTAGCTTTTACAACAATTCTTTTTCTTCCTATGAGGCGTCGTCGCAAGAAATCAACTATCGTGGACACACCACCACACACTCTTCAACTCCCGTACTCATCATTCAGAGCAATATATGATATGTTATCCATGAAGCATTTATAGACCATGGTGTTATCATGTATGCATAAATAAAAAAAAATTTCGTAATTAAGCTTAAGTCATTTACCTGTTTGTGTGGTATATTATAGTGTGAAATTACTTTCAATTTGTGCTATGCAATGATATTATGGTTTAATTTAAGCTTTTATTTTAGAACTGTGTTATGATTTTATCTCATCATTTTCTCTTAGATATTAAGTTGGTGTATTTTTATTTATTATTATTGAAACGGATGTGATATAAAATTTGTAAAAAAAAAACTCTCACACTTAATTTATTTTATTGTAGTCTTTTATCTCTTCTATTTCTTTTTATTTTCTTCTTATTCGTTTTATTTTTTTAAATATCATATAATTTATTATAATTTATAGCAATTAATTAATTATAATTCATTATATCAGTTAGTTTAATTCATTAATTTATAATATGCATGATAAAATAGATTATTTGTTACTTATACGTTTATTCTTCTAAAATCTAAATCTGAATAATTATATTTTTAGTTTTAGTTATGAACAAAATATTATTAATAATAAATGATAATTAACCACTCATACTTTTAATCAAAGTGTTTGGATGATTTTTATATTTATTAATATTAATTGTTGATTATTTTTCGTCAATAAATTGTATTATAATTTTATGTTAGTTCATAATTGATTAATGATTAATATTCATGAAGCTATGTTATTCTAAATTTTATATTTTATAAATATTTTATTTAAATGTATTTTAAACATAAAAATGTATTATTTTTAATAATATCATACTTTTACTTTTTTTAATTATTCTAAATGAATATTTTATCAAATACTAATTAAAGTCATCCTTCCATTTGCTTTTACTAATTTATTATCTAACTATTATATAAAATTAAAATCGTATTAATGAATTTAATATTAAAGTTAATTTGGCTTTTTATTTAGAGTGTTTTTCGATTTTTTTAGTCTAATCAACCAAAACTAGTCAATTATAAATAATCACTTCTATCTTATTTTATATTATTAACTAATTAAAATTACTAAAATTTAATAATACAATTCTGTTTTATATTTAGTTCAATCCATCTAAGCTATATAATAATCAATTTAATTTTTATATTTTATAATGTAATACTACATACATTAATAGTAAAATAATATAATAAATTTTCATGTTTTAATATTAAATATAAAATTAATACATACAAAAATTTTTAAGCTTTAAATTAATACGAATCATTATAAATAATACTTATTTATGGCATAAACAAAGAAATACATAATCTTAAGTTTAGCATATAAAACTTTAGAAACATGTTATATGTACAAATGTAATTGCATAGTATTATTTTTTTTTAATGGTGTAGACCAACAACTCTAATTTTATTTCATAGTCAAATTAAAAAAAAAGTTGTAATTTTAGAGGTAGTCAGAAAAAATAACAAAATTAATAAAAAAATAGTTAACTTATATTATTTTATTAATTTATTTAATATATTAAATTATTTTTATTTATATTAAGATTAATTTTAAATATTTTAAAATAAAAAGTATAATTAATTATAATTTGTATCTTAAATTATGTTGAGTACATGATATTCTATTGTGCTGCTAAAAGTAAAAATGAGATAAAAAATATAATTTTATCTCTTAATTCAGTATATTTATTTATATTTTATACTTTTTTTACGATTAATTTTGTACGGTGTTGGTATATTAAATAAAAATACATGTTATAATAAAAAATAAAATAAAATTTCAATCAATAATTTTATATTCTTTATTTTTTTTCAATTTTATTTTGGATTCTAATTTATTACTAAAAGGTAGTAAAATTCTATTGATACTGAAATAAAGTTGCAAAAAGGTCCATAGGGTAGAATAAGTAATAAAATAATGTGATACCTACATTACAACATCCAAATGAAACAACCTAAGATCTAAAATGTTTATCTTTCTCTTTCTCGCCGTCTATTATATTATCAATTTTATTATATAAAAATCAATTTTTTACATTTAATGATAGAGTCAACGTAGCATGTTTCTGAGAGTGTTTCTTAATTTATTTTGTTTAACTCATTAAATACAATTCATTATGATGCATTAATTATATCAAATAATTGATTTGATTAGATATTTAAATATCACATAATTTAAAATTATGTATATTGATTTGATTTTTATGATATATAAATTTAAGGAATAAATTAAAATAATATAACTTATTACTTATTTAATTTGAATACAACAAATACAAAATTAATTTAGTCAAAAGTTTATTATTTTTTAATCTTCTATACATAAAAATGACAAAACAAAATTGTAAAAATAATTTTTTATCATTTTTGCTATTTTAATTTTATTTTCTTTGCTTTTTTATGTGTAATTTTATTTTACATTAACTTTGTATATTTAATAACAAAATATACTCATATTAATTCTATCATATAATAATATATTTTTCTCCTATATTAATCAAAGAATTTCAATAGTTATCAACTATATCTAATAGAATGACTGAGAAGTGAGAACTACGACAAGTTAAACTCAGATTCAAAATACTAAAACGAAGGAAAGAAAATAGTGGATATATGATTAGAGAAAAATATATAATAACGAGAAATATACTAAAACGAGATTTTTCCTCCTACTAATAAAAGTGAGGTGTCAATTTTTCATGAATTCATTTTTCCTCTAAAATGAAATCACTATTTTCTCTTCTAAATTTATTTTAGAAAAATATTTTTATTATAATTATATTACAATTAACATTTAACAAATAATGCATGATTATACTAATTTAGGAAATATCTTTATTATAATTATATAAAATTAATATTTAATACATTATTAACTAATAAAAGTGAAGTGTCAATTTCTCATGAATTTATTTTTCCTCCAAAATGAAAGCACTATTCTCTCTTCTAAATTTATTTTAGAAAAATATCTTTATTATAATTATATTACAATATTACAATTATATTACAAGTAACATTTAATGAATAATACATAATTATAGTAATTTAGAAAAATAAAATAAAGTCCAGCAATTTATCTTTCGACTGCACACGTATGTAGAATAACTTTTAAGAAGGAGTCACGTATAGTAAATACGGTTGATGATTGTAAAACTGTATACTAACATTGATATAATATTATTTCAGGTATATGTTTTGTAGATATCAAAGAAAAGTGTTGAGTTATTTTTTAGTAGGTTTAAATTATTTATTGTTTATTAGAGAATTTTGTGCATTAGAATTCTCTAATAATTTATTATTTATTTTGAGCTGATTTTGATATGTTTCTTACTTGACAGTAAAACAACATATAAAAAAATTGTTGGTGGGTCTAAGTATTACTAGGTTATTTATGGTCACATTGAGTATATATGTTTGATTTATTGAAAAAAGTAAATTACTAAAATTAATTAATAACTATTTTAGAGTTAATACATTTAATACTAGATTAAGAAAAAATAAACAATACATAATATGTTATATTTTTATTAATAAAATTATTATAATTCAAATTAATCTTAACAAAAGAATTTAAAATAAATTTCAATCTTATCACGTGCATAGCACGGACTATTACACTTGTGATAAATAAAGATTGAGTGATATTTAAATTTATTTGTCATAATTTTTTTATAGTTTAATAAAAATATTTGACAAACTAAAGAAATTAATTATATGTCTTTTGAAATTTTAAAAATGTAATTACTCAATAATACCCTTTTCAAGAAAAATTCAAGATTTATTTAAGTATTTTGAAATTTAAAGACCAATTTATCAAGTTTTCTGTTAAAAACTGATTTATCATATACAAAAAGGCTAATTTAAAATATCAACCGAACAAATAAATTTCAATTACTTTATTGGTTTTCTCAATTATTTTATTAAATTTTTCGAATTTAAAAGCTTATCATTAAATTTATATTCTAAAAAAAATTCAATATAAATAATTAAAAATTTAAACTAAAAATAATTTATTTAAAAAAAAAATATTTTAATAAACCAAACCAACGAATTTTGTAAATTATTTTAAAACCTCTTAATAACTTGTTTAATAAAATAAATCGAACTGAGCCTACAACAAACCAAGGTTTGTGGACCCAGTTGCGGTTTCTAGGAATGGACTACGACTCTCTCATTTGATGTTTGCAGATGATCTTTTGCTTTTCTGTAAGGCATCAAAAGCTCAAGTAATAGAGGTCATGCATTGTTTGGACTTGTTTTCTAGAGCGTCAGGTTTAAAGGTAAATCTTCATAAGTCAAAGGCCCAGTGTTCCAAGAGGGTGTCAGAGAGGAGAAAAGAGGTTCTCTCAGGGGTCTCTAACATCCGGTTTAGCAATGATTTGGGTAAATACCTGGGAATTAACATCGGTCATGCCAGAGCTTCCAGGAAGACGGCTCAGGAGATTATTGAAAAAATTTCGAGAAAGCTCTCCAGTTGGAAAGGACGCCTACTGAATAAGGCAGGGAGGCTTTGTCTTGTTAAATCGGTTATGGCCTCTATCCCAGTTTATGAAATGCAAATTTCTCTTCTCCCGAAGTATGCATGTAATAAAATTGATTCCTTGATGAGACAATTCTTGTGGAAAGGCCAAGCGACTGGAAAAGGGCTGCCTCTGGTCAGGTGGGAGGTCGCCATAACTCCTAAAAAGACAGGAGGATTGGGTATTAGGGATACTTCATGTGCTAACATGGCGCTTCTGGGAAAGTTGGTATGGAATTGTCTAAACAATAGTGAGAAGTTATGGGTGCAGGTTCTGAAGCATAAATATCTCAGGAATCAATCTGGTATGAACGGAAACAGTAGAAATTCTTCATCGGCCACCTGGAAGAACATTGTTAGTGCCTATGAGCATCTCAAGGAAGGGTTTCATTGGAATATTGGAGATGTCCACAAATCAGTTTGGTATGATGAGTGGACTCCTTTTGGTAAGCTTTGCAACCTTGTTCCTTATGTACATATTTCTGAATCAGATTTCATGGTGGCTGACTTGTGGAAAGGGGTGTCTTGGGAGGTTGATAGTCTTACCACGCCTATTCCGCATGAGATTAAGCAGTTTATTTGTGGTCTGAGATATCCTAGTTTGACTGAGTTGGAGCCACAGTGGGAGTGGTGGCCTGCAGCAACAAAAAAGTATAGTGCAAGGGAGGGTTACAGATGGTTATTAAAGAAAACATTAAATTGGAATGCCAACAGTAATTGGAACTGGTTGTGGAACACAAACATTCCAGAGAAGTTTAAATTTACTATGTGGCTTAGCTTACATGATGCTCTACCAACTGAGACCTTTCGATTCAAGCGGCATTTAGCTTCTTCAGATATGTGTAAGAGATGTAACAATGCGCATGAGACTATGGAGCATTGCCTTAGAGACTGTGAACGATCAAAGGCAATCTGGTATATGTTGGATCCTAGTATCCTGGACTCGACGGCTGGTACTGCTCTTGAAGAGTGGTTTCGGAAGGCCTTGGCTAACAATGAGGCGTCCTTTGGTGCAGGGCTTTGGTGGGTATGGAGACATAGGTGCAATGACATATTCAACACTGACAACCCTTGGACAGACCATAAGGTTGTTGCCTTGGCCAGAATTACCGCCAAGGACTTACAGGTTTACAGGAATCGAAGCAATGCTTTTAGGTCTCTCCGAAATTGCCTGTGTTGGGAACCACCGGTAGGCAATAGTTTTAAAGTTAATTGTGATGCAAGCTTGTATATGGATTCAAATTTAGCGGGATTTGGGTGTATTATTAGAGATTCTAAGGGAGATTGGATCTCGGGCTGCTCTGGAAGCATTCCCCCTTGGTCTATAATCAGATGTGAATTATTTGCTGCTTGGAGGGGGCTGGTTTTAGCTTGGGATTGCGGTTTGAGGGATATTATATGTGAAACAGATTGTCTTGACATTCTGCCCATCATGCATGAGTTTACAAGTAGGTATCCATCTGAAGTAACAGATTCGGTTCACAAGATTCAGGAGCTTTTATCTCGTCCTTGGCTTGTTCACGTTGAATGGGTGTCCCGAGAAGCAAATAGAGCTGCGGATTGGATGGCTAAATATGGTGCCAAGAGTAACTCTAATAATATTATTTGGTTTGAGTCTGATGTTGATCTCCAACGAATTATTCGCTCAGATTTAGAATAGTTTTTGCTTTATTTCTTTCCTTGTTTAGTCACAAAAGAAAAAAAAAACTAGCCATGAACACCGCCCTCCCCCCGGGGGCCCACTTCCACCCATCTCGAGCTTGTTAAGATCTCCACTATTTTCCCACTTTAGTGTTCATATTCCACACTGGTAAAAATCACCGAAAAAAGAAGAACGTTTGCTGCTGAGTGTTGTGTTTTCCGTTGCAGTTTTCAGTATTCATAACTTTCCTTTTCAACTTGTGTTGTATTTCTCTTGATTTGTGTCACAAAAATTTGTCTTTCACTTTCTTTGTCTCGTTTACCTGTGAGTTTATTGTTTCTCAGTTGATAAAACCCACAAAAACCAAAAAAAGAAAAAAAATATTTGGTGCTGCGGATTGATTTCTCTCTTGTAATCTTGTTTTTACTGCCAGTTACTGTTTCGTCTGTTCTTCAGTTGATTTTGGAAGAAAAAAAAGAGAGTGCCTTTCTTTTATGCTCTTTCAACGTATTCTTGAGTTTATTGTAATTTTGTTTAGTCGTCTTTCACATCCCTTTGTTTTCCCTCCTGGTTACTGTTTCGTCTGTTCTTGTTCCAATTGATTTTGAAAGAAAAAGAAAAAAAAAAAGAAGAAACTTTGCTGCTGTGTGTGTTGTTTCTCCTCTCTATTTTCAGTATTCGTAAGTCATAACTTCTGTGTTGTGTGTTCCGCGATTGCTTCTTGTTTTTCAGTTCTTACTACCCAAAATCCCCCCTTAGAAAGTTAAAAAATAACAAATCTTAAGGTGGGTTTTCTTCTCTTGATTTGCGCTGTAAAATTTGTGTTCCACTTTCTGTGTCTTTTACCTGTGAGTATATCGCGTCTCAGTTCATAAAACCCTTAAAAAAAAAAAAGAAAAAACACAAAAAAGAAAACTTAAGTTTTGAATCTGGCAATCATATTGTTTTGGTATTGGTTCGGAGTTGTGATCAGTGAAAGTTGTTTGGCCTTTTGCTTTGAAGTCTTCATTACTGCTGCATTGCGTCGAATCATCTTGTTTCAGTTGCCTTTACATCCCCTTATTTTGTTTTCATTCCCAGTAAGTGATTCATTCGTTATTTTTTTTCTGTTTAGACTTCTTCAAGAAAAGAGATAAGTTATTGCATTTTTATTTGTCTTATGGTTTTGGTGTTTGGTGAAGGAACTAAAAGAAAGAATCCCTAAATCAAGTAATTGCTTCAGCCTTTGGATTCGGTCAACACCAAGTCATCAGAGATTCAGAGGTAACACATTTCTTTTTTTTTTTTTAAAATATAATTTTGGGTGGTGTTCTTTGAAGCTATTTGTGGTTGCCAAAGTTCTTAGTTTCTTGACAAGTTATTTCATTGAGTTCTTACGAACAGCTTCAATAATTACAAAGTGATTCCTATTTTTAAATTTTATATATAAATAATAAAGTTTTATATTCAAAGAAAATACTTAATCAAGTTATTATAACAGCTTATTTTTTCCTTCTCCTCTTCCTTTTTCGATTTTCATTTCTTTCTCCTCTTCCTTTTTCTTACTAATATATTAGTTGCTATTTTTGTTTTCTTTTGTTATCCTGGTCACCGTTACTATTACGACCTTCTTCTCTATTTCCTCTTTTTTTTATTTGATTTTTTGTTCATTGATTTTCCTCCTCCTTCTCCGTCATTATCAACATCGTTATTATTATATTGTCATCGATATTATCATCATTGTCATCTTCTATATTGTTATAGTTATTATTATTATCGTTATCATTAAATTTTTGTCATATTAATATTAATGACGTTGTCTGATCCAAAATTAATTTAAATGTATTTTTGTTCATGATTTAGTTTTGTTTGTTTTTGATTTTGTATTGAGTTTGTGTGTTGCAATTATTAACTAATTTCGGTATAAAAATCAAGGTTGCGAGAACCGGACCGGTCAATAAATCGGTAATGTCACTAGTTCAATAGTTCATTGGTTTGACCGGAGTTCAACTGAGGTTCAACTGGTTTAATTAAATATTAAATAAAATTATTAAAAAACTTAAAAATAATTTTAAATATATAAATTCAATAATTTCTAACTTACTAAAATTTAAAATTTCACATAATAAATTATCCATAATTTAATATTAGAGGTTCACACAAAATTTCAAACATCAAAGTTTATAACTAAAAAAAATGCACATAATGACAAACCCATAATGTTCTACAGACACAAAATAGTGACTCTTTCAAATAATGTACTTATTTGGCCATAGCACCTATCTCAACAAATAAAAATTCCCTGCCATGTTGTTAATATCCAGATTTGAGTATTATATGACTAAGTATTAACCTTATTAACAGCTCCAAAACCGCCTTTTCCTAATATGTTATTGGTCGAGAAGTTGTTGGTTGTAGAAATAAGTGTAGCCATATCAAAATATGGGTGATCTAGTTCTTCCTCCTGATGCTCTTCTGGGTTGCCTCTCATGTTCCCTGCAAAAGAAGCATTGTGCAAAGACCAAATGAGACAAAAATCACAAAATCTATAGGTTAATACAAGGTTTGAAGAGTTTAAGAGAGACCAAAATAAAGCAGGTTCAAAAAATGCATTCTATTTATTGAATCCGACTTAATCGATGAAAGACCAAACAACAGACACTTGAAATTCTAAAAGCTTTTACTCAATAGAAGAATCAAGAATATAAAGAAATGACTTACTATAGTTTTTCTGGTTTTTCTTTCTTCTATACAGGATCAAGGAAATGCAGAGGATCATCATCATTCCTATAAATAAGACTAAGCTGTAAACAATAATCTGCATCTTCGGGATATCAGATCTACCTTTTGACTTTCCATTTTCATCTAGGAAAAATACCATTAAACAGGAAATATACAATTTAGAAAATAATACATAAAGAAAAAATAGAAGGAAAGACCAGAAAATAACTTAAGAAAAATCATGAACAAATAAATAATTCAGCAACCAGAATCATGAAGCAGCAAACAAATTCATCATGAACAAATAACCTCAGAAAATCAAAAACCAGAATTATGAAGCAGCAAACAAAATAAAAAACCAGAATCATGAAGCAGCAAACAAATTTATCATGAACAAATAACCTCAGAAAATAAAAAGACAAAATCATGAATCCAGCAAACAAACAAATCATGAACAGATAACAAATAAATCAAAATTGCAAACAAATAAATCATAAAATCAAGCACAGAAAATCAGAAGGCAGCGAGGAGGAATAACCGAATAAGAACAGAGTATTACCGGCGGCGAGTAACGGCGATGAAAGAGGAGGCGAGCTCGGCGACGACGAAAGAGGAGGTGAGCTCTGCGTCGAAACAGGACGCGGTGGTCAACGCGGTCGCTGCTGTGGCTGCGGGATGTGGTGGCGATGGCGGTGGGCTGCGAGGAGGATGGTGGTGGCGATGCGACTGCGAAGAGGGGGGATTCCTCTACTGGCTTCTGGCTCTGGGTGATTTTTGATTAGTGATTAGGGCTTCGTTAGGCGTTTAGCCTTTCTTTTCTTTTTTCTTTTTTTTTAAGAGGCAAAACGACGTCGTTTAGCACTTTTATTTTCAAACCAAAAATCGCTAAAAAATCGGACGGTTCTTCTAGTTCATCAGTTAGTCACCAGTTCGACCGATTTTTTTACCGATTTTTTGCCAGGCGGTTTCTGACCTTACCCAGACTGGTTAGGTGATCGGTTCCCGATTATTTCGATTGAACTGGCTGGTCCGGTTCGGTTTTCAGAACCATGATAAAAACTAAAAAATTTATGTTTATTTGTTAAAAAATTTTGGCGTATTTTTATTCTGAAAAGTCTTGCATAAATCAAATCTCAGTACAACGATGAGGGGTCCTACCCTTCCTTTTTCAAGGTGAGGGAGAATATTATCTACAATCCGACTAAAAAGTACACAATTTATCCGATTATTCTTGCACATTAACTTGTTAATGAGATGTCGTAGTACTAAAGGGTTAAATCATTCCATAATTACTTTTGTTAGGCCATGATAAATTACTCTAGGTCTTGCAATTGTTTCTTCTTTTTTATCATCATTATCTTCTTTTTTTTCTTAAAAATTATTTTTTCTTTTTTATGTTACCTTCTCAAATTTTTTCTTATTTTACTCTTTTAACAAGAATAAAAACAATGAGCATTCATTCAATTAAAAGAAAAAATATAGCATTAAAGAAGACATCTTTATATTTTTGTAGTAAAATTTCGGTGTAAAAACTAAGAAATTTATGTGTATTAGTTAAAAATTTTTTGTATATTTTTATTCTAATAAGTTTTGCATAATTCAAAAATCTTTTTCTTTCTCCTTCTCATTTTATACTGCTACTACTTTTTTTTCTTCTAGCATCATCTTTTTTTTTTTGTTTTACTCTTTTAATAAGAATAAAAACAAAAAAAATAAACAAAGAAAAAGAAGAAACACATAATGTTGCAAATTTACTAGGAAGATGATAAATCTACATTCATTCAACTAAAAGAGAGAAAGAAATAAAGGAAAAAAGAAGAAAAAAATACTACATTAAAGAAGATATTTTTGTGTTTTTGTAGCAAAATTTCGATATAAAAATTAAAAAATTTATGTGTATTGTTAATAAATTTTGGTGTATTTTTATTCTGATAAGTTTTGTATAATTCAAAATTTTTCATCCTCATTTTCTGCTACTTATTCTTCTTTTTCATCATCTTTTTTTTTCTTATTCAACTTTTACTTCTTGTTTTATCTTCTCAAGTTTTTTCTTGTTCTACTATTTTAACAAGAATAAAAAATATCAAACGAAAAAAAGAAACATAATACTGCAAAATTACTAAAAAGAGGATAAAATTATATTCATTCAACTAAAAAAGAGAAAGAAATAAGGAATAAACGAAAAAATACAGCATTATAGAAGATATTTTTGTGTTTTTATAGTAAAATTTCAGTGTAAAAACTAAGAAATTTATATATATTTATTAATACATTTCGGTGTATTTTTATTCTGATAAGTTTTACATAATTCAAAATTCTCTTTTCCTCCTCATCTTTTGCTTTTTCATTTTCTTCTTTTTATTATTTTTTTTATTCATCTTTTTCTTCTTGTTTTATATTTTCAAGTTTTTTCTTGTTTTATTCATAACAAGAATAAAAACAAAAAAAATTAAATAAAGATGAAGAAGAAACACATAATACTGCAAAATTACTAAAAAAATGATGAACTTACATTCATTCAACTAAAAGAAAAAAGAAATTAAAAAAAAGAAAAAAAATACAATATTAAATAAGACATTTTGGTACTTGTTAAGAAATTTATGTGTATTTGTTAAGAAATTTCGATGTATTTTTATTCTGATAAATTCTGCATATTTACACTCTTCCTCTTTTTCTTCCTCCTCTTTCATATTCTGCTGTTGCTTCTTCTTTTTCTTATTTTATTTTTTCATAATTTTTCTTGTTCCACTCTCTTAAGAGAAATAAAAAAAATTAATACTGCAAAATTATTAGGAAGAAAAAGGAGGAAAAGAAGAAGCGCAGCAACAACAGTAGCAATAAAAGAACAACGATGGAGAAAAAACACGCAAAGATGAAGAAGGAACGCGAAAACGAAGAAGGATATGTTTGTATTAGTGCGTATAACGAAAATGATTTTTGTTGGGTTTGGGCCAACTTGGTTGGATTTAGTTGCCAAAAAGACTTGGATATATAGTAGGAGTGATATTTTAATTCATTGGGAAAAAGACAAATAGGTCTCTGACTTTTTAAATTTTTGACAAATACATCCCTGATAAAATTTAAATACAAAAGAGTCCCTGACTTTAACAAACGAAGGACAATTTAGTCCTTCCGTCTATTTGCCTCTCATACACCAAACAGAACTGGCTGACGTGGCTGAAACGGTGTCCATGTGTCCGTTACGGTGCCATGCTGGAAGGGGAATAAAGTTCGAAGGACAAATAAATCCTTGACGTCATTTTGCAAATAAAATTCGAAGGACAAATATGTCCTTGAGAATTTAGTTCATTATACTTCTATTATGCTTCTATTATGAGAATTTAGTTTATAAAATTATGCTTGTATTTTGAAATCTAGTTAACTTGTTGTATTCTGCAATTTAAATTATTTGTATTAAAATTGTAGAAATTGGGCTTGTTCTATTTCTACTTTTTTTTTCTTAAATTGCATTAGTTCAGTTTTAGTGCATTTGTGTATTAAATTAGAATTGGTTAAATTGCATTAGTTCAGTTTTCATCATACCAGTGACATTAGTTAGCATGAGTTCATTTATGCATCAAGTTAGCATTAGTTTATTTGTGCATCATTCATGTATTAAGTTAGCATTAGTGCATTTGTGTATTATAAATTTATAATAAAACTAGTATTTTTATCCATAATAACATTACGAGAATAATTTTTTTTTTTAAATTATAGTTCACTTTGTTCTAACAGTATAAATTATGAATGACACAAAAGATTTATAAAATCAAACTACTTTTACAAAAAAATTGTAAGTTGACAAAAGTCTCTGGTTAAGAAGACCAAGATATTTGCAGATAAAAAATTAAATAATAAGATTTTTAGTTATTGTTTTTATATGAAAAAATCTAATTTTTTATTAATAATTAATTTTAACATTCGTTATCTAAAATTTAAAATAATTAAATGTGTATACTTTTACATTTAAAATATTTTAATTATAAAAAAATATTGGATGACATATTTTGATTTGTCAAATTATTAATATAAAATATAATTATATATAGAGTAAAAATAATAGAGAGAAATAGAAAAATGGAGAGAGATAGATGAGAGAATTTAAGAAAGGAGTTTATTAATTTTGAAAAAAAAATATTTTCTCTCAATTTTAATAAGAATGTCATGTGACACATTTGATTATTAAATTAGATAGTAATATATGATACCTAATATAGGTATATTTTAATTAAATAGTAATATATGATACATATAGAAGCATAATGAACTAAATTCTCAAGGACCTATTTGTCCTTCGAACTTTATTCTCCTTTCAACGTGGCACCATAACGGACACCTGGATACCGTTTCAGCCACGTCAGTCAGTTCCGTTTAGTGTATGAGAGGCAAATAGACGGAAGGACTAAATTGTTCTCCATTTGTTAAAGTTAGGGACTTTTTTGTATTTAAATTTTGTCAGAGATATATTTGTCAAAAATTTAAAAAGTCAGGACCTATCTATCTTTTTCTCTAATTCATTTGTTAACTTTAGAAGTAAATAAAAAATATTAAATAATCAATATTTTTTATTTAATTCAACATTAGTCAACTTTTAATTTTTTTCACTAAAAGAATTATTTCAAGTCTTTAACATTCCTTAAAAAAAATGATTTCTTGCTCTCTATATTTCTCTATATTAAAGAATATTAGAAAAGAAATAATGAAGTTCGTATTAATAATAATAATGTTGAGGAATGATGTTATTAATTTAGACTTCTAGCATTCGTCTTTGGCCATCGTTTTTTTTTATTTTTTTATTTAAATTATCAAGTCATAAAAAAATAAAGAACAATTCAAGAAAACGATAACAGGAAGATCAATAGTAACTATATAAATCAAAATACATAAAAGAAAAAACAAACTATTATGTGATAGAATTAATATGAGTATATTTTATCATTAAATAAATAAAGTTAATGCAAAACAAAATTACATGTAGAGAAAAAGAGTTAAAATATCCAAAGTAATAAAAAATTTATTTTTACAATTTTATTCTGTGATATATATAATGAACTTCTAACTAAATCAAATTGTATTTATTATTATTAGAAAGGGTAAGAGAGAGAGAGAGAGCAGTAGAGAAAAAGTTTGTGTCTATTCAACTTATGTAGAATGATACAAAAAAAAGGGGATTATAGGTGCTAACAAAATCAAAATAATAAAGACGTAATATTCCATAATAAATATTCAGATATGTTAAATAATGCTAATTGATATAATTGATTTTAATTATACTCTAGCATCTCTCCTCAAACTCAAGTGACAACTTGAAGTTTAAAATTTATTTGAAACAACTAAATAAAAAAAAAGCATAAACTGATAGAATGGATGCAGACAGAACTGCCTGAAAAAAGTGCAGACAGAACTGTCGGAAGGAAGCACAGACGGAACTGCCACAAGGAAGCGCAGAGGGAACTGCCAGAAGAAAACACAGACCGAATTGCCGGAAGGAAGTGCAGACGAAACTACCAGAAGAGAACACAGACAGAACTACCACAAGAGTGACCAAATGCCCAAAAACTGCTGAAAAGATGGCGAATTGCTGTAAAACTGTTGAAAAGTGATAAAGTGCGAATAGATGACAAACTATCGGAAGGTGACAAAAAACATATGGTTTCTTCATGGAATAAGTAAGTAGTGGATGAGCTAATCGGTGAGGTCTGAAAAGTATTGACAAAAGAGAAGAAAAAAAATGGCACGAAAAAAAAGATATGAAAAGTATGGTGATTTCACCAGAAGAAAATCAACTTATTCTCTTCAAGGAGGATACTATGACTCTGAAACCATATTAAAAAGGGGAGAGAGAGCAATAGGAAAAATGTTTGTGAGTATTCAAGTTGTGTAGAATGATACAATATAGAATGATATTTATAGGTAATAAGAGAATCAAAATAATAAAGATGTAACATCCTATAATAAATATTCAGATATGTTGAATAATATTAATTGAGTTAATTGATCCTAATTATACTCTAATAATTATATTCAATTAATTGATATATATATTAAATTGTGTGATACTTAAATATTTAATCAAATTAATTAGTTGATATAATTAAGCCATTGTAATAAATTATATTTAATGAGTTAAAAGAAATAAATTAAAAAATAAGTGATAACTCAAAAGTAAAAATAAAACTCAACATCAAATGCTATCTATGATCAAGAAGTAACTAAAGTAAGAAGTTTTTTCTTTTTTTTTTTTTAAAAAAAAGATAAAATGCATTGATAAAAGTGTGACTCTACCAACTTTATAGGTCAAAATTAATTACTCAATCTGTTGTAAAATAAATAAATAAATAAATAAGAGATAATATATATAAAATAAAAAAATATAATTATATAACAATATTTATCATAATTACTATCTCAATATAATAAAGATAATTAATATATTTACTAATATTATAAAGAGTGAGAGAGAAGAATATTCAAAATAGTTATAATATGAAGAAAGAAGGAGAATTGTTGTATTGCTTGTGTATAGTTCTTCAGATTACTTCATTATTTATAGGCGTGTGAAGTTTACAATTCCAATTTCATTAACTTATGTTTGTCATGAGGAGTTGAGCCATTCAGTATTGAAATCAACTGTCCATATTAATGATAGTCATCCATCTCATTTATTCTTATCACAACACTCCTCCTTGGATGACCATTTAGAATTATGCCTCATTAAAATCTTACTAAAGAAAAACCTAATGGGAAAAAAATTTTAGTGAAGAAAAAAGAGTACAAAATCTTTTGTGATGGGGACTATCTCATTAAAAACCTTGTCAAGAAAAACCCAATGGCAAAAAAACCTGACCAAGGAAAAAAGAGTACAATCTCCCCTTCTTGTTGACATCATTTAATGTCTCGAAATAGGCACATCCCAATCTAATGCACAAATTTTTCAAAGGAGGATTTTGGGAGTGACTTTGTAAATAAATATGCCAGATTATCATTTGAGCGGATTTGTTGGACATCAATTGTCCCTTGATTTTGAAGATCATGAGTGAAGAAGAATTTGGGAAAAATATGCTTTGTTATGTCACCTTTGATGTATCCACCCTTAAGTTGAGCAATGCATGCTGTATTATCTTCAAACAGGACAGTTGGAGCTATCTTATGGTCAATCAGTCCACATGATGACAGAATATATTGGATCAAACTACTGAGCTAAAAACACTCGCGACTAGCTTCATGTATCGCTAGTATTCAGCATGATTAGAGGAGGTTGCTGCTATCGTCTGTTTCGTGGATCTCCATGATATAGCTGTTCCACCATATGTGAACATGTATCCTGTTTGAGATCTCCTTTTGTGTGGATCAGACAAGTATCCAACATCAGCATAGCCAATTAATTGTGACTTGGATTCATATGGATAAAACAATCCCCATATCAACCGTTCTATGAAGATATCGAAAGATTTGCTTGATTTCATTTAAATGTCTTCTGGTTAGAGAGGAACTATATCTTGTTAGTAAATTCACAGCAAATGATATATCGGGTCTTGTATTATTAGCAAGATACATTAGCGCTCTAATAACACTAAGATATGATACTTCACGACCAAGGATATTTTCAGAATCTATACCGGGTCTTTGTGAAAAATTTTGTGCCACAAGTCAGGCTTTGTAGCGCACAAATTCATTTTTTCTCATTTCGTTTTCTCATAAATACCCACCTATATCCAACAAGTTTTACATCTTCTGGTGTACGGACTACAGGTCCAAAGGCTTCACGTTTTGCAAGGGAGTCTAACTCAGCCTTCATGGCTTCTTCCCATTTTGGCCAATCATTCATTTGTCGACATTCTTTGACTGTTCTTGGCTCAAGATCCTTACTTTTATACATGACATTTAGTGTCATATTATATGCAAATATTTCATTGATAATTGTCTTATTTCAATTCCATTTCTCTTTTGTAAAGACATAATTTATCGAGATCTCGTCATTTTCACAATTTTCAGGTACCTGAACATCTTCTGGCGTTATATCAGAATTTCAGACAACTGCAGGTGTCTTTACTATGTCTTTTTCAACAGAAATAGTATTTATCTATTTTCTTTTTCGAGGATTTTTGTGTTTGGAACCGACATGTCTGCCACGTTTCGGGAGTGAATTTGCTTCAGTGGCTATTTGTCCGACTGGAACATCAATTCGAATTGGGGCATTTTTCGCTGGTATATAAAATTTGATTATCCTCTTTGTATCGGAAAATGCATCAGGCAATTCATTTGCTATTCTTTGCAAATGTATAATCTTTTGAACTTGTAGTTCACATTGCTCTGATCGATGATCTAAATGTATCAAGGATGATGCATTCCAATTAAGTTCCTTTTCAGGAAGCTTATCCTCTCACCCTAATGTTGGAAATTTTGATTTATCAAAATGACAATCCGTAAACCAGGCTTTAAATACATCTCTAGTTTGTATCTCAAGATACCTCACTATAGAGGGAGAATCATATCAACATATATTCCCAATTTTCTTTGGGGTTCCATTTTGGTGCGAGAAGGTGGTACAATGGGAACATATATCGCACATTCAAATATTTTTAAATAGGAAATATTTGGCTGTTGGCCAAAAGCTAATTGCATAGGAGAGAACTGATGGTAACTCGTTGGCCTCAAACGAATAAGTGCTGCGGCATGTAAAATAGCATGTCCCAAGCCGAAGTTGGGAGATTTGTTCTCATAAGTAAGGGTCTAGCAATTAATTGGAGGTGTATAATAAATGATTCTGCTAACCCATTTTGTGTGTGAACATGAGCTACTGGATGTTCAATACTTATTCCATTAGCATACAATAAACATCAAAGGCTTGGGAAGTAAATTCACCAACATTATCAAGACGAATTGCTTTGATTAGATTTTCTGAAAATTGTGCTTTTAATCGAATAATTTGAGCAAGTAATATCGCAAACGCCAGGTTGCAAGAAGACAATAAGCACACATGTAACCATCTCGAAGATGCGTCCATTAGGACCATAAAATATCTAAAAGATCCACATGGTGGATGAATAGGTCCACATATATCGCCTTGAATCTTTTTTAGGAATTCAGGGACTCAAATTCAATCTTTACTGGTGATGGCCTTAAAATTAATTTCTAATGAGAACATACAACACAACAAAATTCACTAGATTTAAGAATCTTCTAGTTCTTTAGTGAATGTCTATGAGAGTTTTCAATAATTCTCCGCTTCATGGTTGTTCCCGGATGACCCAATCGATCATGCCAAGTTATGAATTCATTTGGGCTAGTAAACTTCTGGTTTACAATGGCATGTGATTCAATTGCACTAATTCTAGTATAATACAACTCAAATGAAAGTGAGGGTAATTTTTCTAATATCACCTTTTTATTTGAATCATGGGTTGTGATACATAAGATCTCATGATTTTCCTCATTCATTGTTTCAATATGATATCCAAATATCTTTAAAACTCAATAAGTTCCTTAGAGACTTAGTAGATAATAATGTATTATTTACTATGAATTTTGTTTCTCCAGAAAATAAAATTATAGCTCTTCCGGAGCCTTTAATCACATTGCCTGAGCCAATAATAGTATTAACATACTCTTCTTTTGGCACAAGATGGGTAAAATATATATCACTTTTGAGAATGGTGTGCGAACTTGCACTATTCGCAAGGCATACATCTTCACTATATGTCATTGTCATTCTTTTCAGAGACAAATAATAAAGTGAGTAGAAATACCTACGCAGTAAAATCGTTTCCTTGATTGAAAATATTTTTATAAGAAGTATAATATATACTAAAAATTTTATTATTATTATCTTGGCACATTCAGTAATTTTAAAATTCATAATTATTTTATCAAACATTATTTATATATATGACACTTGAAATTCAAATGCATAAAACTTAATAAGAAGTTCCTTACATTATTTATTTACATGAATACTTAACAAATACACACATTAAACTATTACATCATTGATCAAATGACCAATATTTTCTTCAGAATCCTCAAAGAAATCAGATACATCATAATGAGTGGTGGAATTTTCAACGTCATTTGAAACAAAATTTGTTTCCTTTTATTTGTCGTCTTTTTTCAAAGATGCTTGATAAAGATCAACTAGGTGCTTTGGGGTACGACAGGTACGTGACCAATGGCCATTTCCACCACAACGACAATATTTATCCTCAATTGATTTATTTTGCCCATTGTTTCTTTCTTTATCCTACTTCTGGTGAGATCCTTTTTTGCGAACATAATTCATTTTCCTTCCATAATTTTTTTTGTTACTAAAACCTTGCAAATTATCTCTTCTGGGGTAATGATTTGCTGCATTTACTTCAGGAAATGGGGCAGCGCCAGCTGGGCGCGCTTCATGATTTTTTAAGAGTAATTCATTATTGCGCTCAGCAACAAGAAGATAAGAAATTAGCTCCGAATATTTTTTAAATTGTTTTTCTCGATACTGTTACTGCAGGAGTACATTCGAGGCATGGAAGGTCGAGAAAGTTTTTTCTAACATATCATTATCAGATATATTTTCCCTACATAATTTCATTCGTGAGGTGATTCGAAACATTGCTGAATTATATTCATTTATGGATTTAAAATCCTGTAGACGCAAGTGCGTCCATTCATACCGGGTTTGAGCAAGTATCACTGTCTTTTGATGATTGTACCTTTCTTCAAGGTCTTTCCGCAGATCTGTAGGATCTTTTAATGTGAGATATTCATTTTTCAATCCTTCGTCAAGATGACTATTGTTTTGTCGATTTTTAGCAAATCGATGGTGGTTCGATTCCAATGGTTTGGAAGTGAAACCTACTCCTCTTTTGCAGGTACCAATTCTATAAGTGCATCAAAGGTTCTCGAATTAGACGAGTATTTAAACAGGAAATAAGTTTCAAAAAATGCCAAAAAGATAAAAGAAGTGTAAAAAAAAGATTCGAAAAGTAAATTGACTGAAATCGAAATGTTTTGCATTAAATTTAAACAAAGCAATAAAATGCATTTGATTGAATCAAAGGACTTTTGACATAGAAATTAAAGGTGATGAATTGTAAATTGAGCAAAGAAATTAAACATTGCTTGAAAGGTAAATTGGACAGGAGAAGTAAATTTTTGCAGAAAGTGTAAATAGAAAACTAAAGACAGTGGAAGGAACCCTACATAAATTAAACTCGAATGCAGACACAGGAATTTGCTGGGGATGTGAGAGTACTTGAGTATATTTCTAAAGAAATGTTCCAACCTTTATTTCCTAAAACTTGCTAATATTTATAATATACTTTTATAACCGAGTATTAATTACATGGTACTGCCTTCCATGCGCATTCCCAGAAAACTGTTCCCGCTCTCTTGCTGATAGACGTTACCCATAAATTCCTCACTTGGAAACAGCCTTCAACTTCTCTACTTAGTGTAACCGTTCAATTCTTTATTCGAATACCTGTTCGATTATTCAATCGAATACTTGTTCGATTTCCCAAGATGTATAGATCAAGTCTGTGTAAAATAACTTCTAATAAATACCTGCACGTGCGTCATTTCGACCTTTGCTCCCATCCTAACATCTCTTCAATATTTCGAATTAGCTTATCCTAGTCGAAAATATTTTTTTACTAACAAATTGTCCCTAAGATTGATGTGTTTGTCTTCGAAATCGTTTCTTGAAAGATGAAATACTTAATCCTAATTCAAACATCAATCTCTTGAATCAATAATAATTACCATTTAACTTCTCCATTAATACTGACCCGTTTGACACGTCTCCCACGATTCACACTTTCTCTCTCCACCACTTTGCCTTCTTCGCGAAGTTACCTCTTTCCTCTTTGAATTCCTTCTGTAATAACGGCTACAGTGAAACACCCTTTAAATTCGATACTTGTATCGCTGTTTAATCTTTCTCGAACTCTTATCTCCTCAATTTCTCTTGCATTCTGTCTTTCTTCTACTACTTTTACTCTTCGATCTTCACTTTTCTTTGCCCCTTAATGGCTGCTTCCTCATCTCATGCTGCTACACAAGACAAAGGCAAAGGCCCATGGTACAACCACCGACTCTTCCAGCTCTTCACATTTTGAATCAAGTCAATGATGAAGTTATCGATGACCCCCAACTCTAAATCAACGACTCTAGAATCCTTATTCCCTTCACTGTAGGTGGAGACATCCATTGTTTCATTGGTCCCATCGAGAATTTGAAAAGGGGAAACAAAAAACGCCCTTTCTTCCCTAGTGCTCAAGGGGAAGATTTGTTGATCAATCAAAACCTTAATATCTCTTTCTTCACCAACCAGAAACCCTTTCGGAATAACCCCAAGATCACTCCTCGAGGAACCGACTTCACAGCCTGGTATGAACGTCTTGCCCCATCGAAGAGCGCTGTTTGGGGGCTCTTGGAATCCATGAACTTTGGAGACTTTCCCACTTTTCTCCTTCGACGCTCCCTTGGATGATCGGAGCCGTGACCTTTTTTTGGAACAAGACTACCAATAATTTCCACCTTCCCTGTGGAATGATCAGTATGTCATTGCTAGATGTGGCTACTATTACAGGACTCCCAATTAGTCCTCCAGATTTCACCTCTGACATGCAGCCTCGGCAACAATACAACATTGCCCCCACAACTTCTTACAGTGACTTCATTGCTCATCACATGGGCACAGAGGGCACTGTCATTACAGATGATGAACATGTAGCCTTTCTGTTCTACTGGCTAAATGCCATTGTCTTTTTCTCTCGAAGTGTCCAAATGTCAAATCTCTTTCTTTCTCTGGCTGCTCTGCTTCATGAAGGAAACAACTTAAACTTGGCCAAGCTTCTTTTAGGACACATTTTCGAAGAACTTGGCCAATTTGTTAATTGTCTTCGAAACAACTATCTGATTAGTACAGGTGGCCCTCTCTGGCTTCTGCAACTATGGCTTAATGTCATTTTTGAAAAGTATATGACAACGCCTAGCGGTGGTGCAACAGACAAACAGCACATTGAAGGCTTCTGATTGGCTACTTTCAAGCCAAATTTCCCAGAAGCACAATCGAATGAAGACTGATTTTGGGCTGTCTTTTCTCTTTTTCATTCTGCAAAGACTTCCACAACGAAAACCTCAATTTCACTCTTTTTTTGCATCAAAATTGTGGTCTTGCTTGGCTCGAACGCCTCCTCTTCCCCAATGATACTGAAGAAAATGAGCTTGCAAATAGGAGTTGGACAAATTTACTGGCTGTACAGGTAATTCCTACAGGGCTACCTCAACATAAAAAAAGGTTTCAATGTAACTCTATATGCCCCACATTACATAGCCAGGCAGCTTGGCTTCTCACAAGCCATCCCGACTCCTCTCACCAGCAATAGCAGGCCATTTTGCCATATTACTTTAACTTCACAAAAAGAAATCGATCTTTGCCTTTTGAAAAATCAACAACAAAAAGAAGGCTATCATCACCTCATCTATGATCGAAGCTCATACATCACCAAATCTTGCTTTGATTGGTGGACTGCTTACTATTCTAGGTACAGTCGTACCTTTGAAGAGATCAAACGCTCTGTTGTCCAAGCGGTTCCTGCTGCTGAGGGTTCTCCTAAAAGACCCCAAAAAAGAAAGGCCGAAACTACAACCTCCTCACGACAACCGCTAAGGAAGAGTCGGAGGACTCCTACAAGAACTTCTAGAAGGGTAACTACTCTCTACCTATACATATGTACTTAAACTGAAACTTTTTGAAAATCACATTTACTTAAAAATTTTTGACTTCAATCCTTCATCAGTTACAGTTGCAATCAACGAGTGAAAGCTCCTCTGAGGATAGTGAACCATCTATTCGGAATATCCTTGCTGCATTCTCACCATCGGTGGATACAATTGATTCAGATTCAGGTTCTCAGTTAGTTCGAAGAACAAGACCCATTCCGGTAACATTATATCATTTTCACGTATATCTCGATTTAATCAAAATAAATCTCGACTTATTGTACCTTGTATTTCAGCCCGTGACTGCTGCACAATCAATCACCTTATCTTTGGCACCAGATCAGCCACAACAACAACAACAAGACCTAGGACAAACCACATCTCATTCATCAATCCAAGCCACAAAATTTGTTCAGCCTCTCCAAGTCGCTTTTCCAATTCCGATTGGGACATAGGTAGTCGACTTAACAAAGGAGCACACTCATCACTCTCCAACACAAACTCTGATCCTTGGACATGTTTCTTCAACCAATTAGGTTGCACTTTCTGCTGAATATCAGGTGGCCCCTGATTTTGACTCCCCCTCTCGAGTTGTTGAGACTACTGCTTCAGATTCTCCGTGTAGAGTTCTGGAAACCTTTCCTTCTCCTCAAAGAACCTCCAGTCCTCCCGAACAAGCTGAACTTCAAACTCCCCTTGGTCAAGGATCTGGAAATTTGGGTGTTTCCACGGGGTCTGCAAATACCACTCTGGCTAACCTAGTCACTATCCTAAACCAAGCTATTCAGGAGGACGAAGTGCCTATTTCTACCCCAGTACTCCTTGGTCCTTCTACATCTGGTCCTTCATCCGAGCTGAATGTTAATGCTCGAAAACAACTTCTATCACTTCTCAAACTCCTGGACCATCCACCCATCGAATGGACCAATGATGCAGCCTTAAACAAGCTTTTGTCCGATCTTTTGAGTTCACTTTTTGAACTTCAAGCTCCATCCCCACACTCCGCCATAATCCATCAATTCAAACAAATTGCCAACAAAAGCGTAGTTACCCAGGAAAAACTTCAAGAAATTGAAAATGAAGAAGCTAAAATCAGAACTGAGGCAAAAAGCTATACTGCAGCCCTTCAAACAATCAAAGCTTCCCATGAAGATGACTATTGTTTTGTCGATTTTTAGCAAATCGATGGTGGTTCAATTCTAATGGTCTGGGAGCGAAACCTACTCCTCTTTTGCAGGTACCAGTTCTATAAGTGCATCAAAGGTTCTCGAATTAGACGAGTATTTAAACAGGAAATAAGATTCAAAAATGCAAGTAAATTGACTGAAATCGAAATGTTTTGCATTAAATTTAAACAAAGCAGTAAAATGCCTTTGATTGAATCAAAGGACTTTTGACATAGAAATTAAAGGTGCTGAAATGTAAATTGAGCAAATAAATTAAACATTGCTTGAAAGGTAATTTGGACAGGAAAAGTAAAGTTTTACAGAAAGTGTAAATGAAAAACTAAAGACAGTGGAAGGAACCCTACAAAAATTAAATTCGAATGCAGACTCAGAAATTCGTTGGGGATGTGAGTGTGCTTGAGTATATTTCTGAAGAAAAGTTCCAACCTTTATTTCCTAAAACTTACTAATATTTATAATCTACTTTTATAATCGACCATTAATTACATGGTACTGCCTTCCATGTGCATTCCCGGATAACCGTTTCCGCTCTCTTGCTGATAAACGTTACCCATAAATTCTCACTTGGAAACCGCCTTCAACTTCTCTACTTAGTGTAACCGTCCGTTTCTTTATTCGAACACCCGTTCGATTCTTCAATCGAATACTTGTTCGATTTCCCAAGATGTATAGATCGAGTCCATGTAAAATAACTTCTAATAAATACCTGCACGTGCGTCATTTCGACCTTTTCTCCCATCCTAACATCTCTTCAATATTTCGAATTAGCTTATCCTAGTCGAAAAATATTTTCGACTAACAACGACGAAGGAAAATCATGGCTTTGGCTTTATCCTTCTGGAATACATTATTTTTGGCCTTAATGGTATTTCCAAGATCCATTGAATCAAAATGGATTTTAGTATCTAGTATCCATGATAAATAGTTGTTTCTAGATATATGAAGAGTATTAAATTCAAGATGAGAGAGTTTCGACATAATGAAAATTTGTTACCTGGAGTCTTCCTAAAATTTGATAAGAGTCTCGTGCTGATAACGTGTTGTAAAATAAATAAATAAATAAAGAAGAGATAATATATATAAAATAAAGAAGTATAATTATATAGCAATATTCACCACAATTACTATCTCAATATAATAGAGATGATTAATATATTTACTAATATTATAAAGAGTGAGAGAGAGAAATATTCAGAATAGTTGTAATATGACAAAAGAAGAAGAATTGTTTTATTGCTTGTGTATAGTTCTTCAGATTACTTCACTATTTATAGGCGTGTGAAGTTTACAATTCCAATTTCATTAACTTATGTTTGCCATGAGGAGTTGAGCCGTTCAGTATTGATATCAACCGCCCATATTAATGATGGTCATCCACCTCATTTGATTTTATCACAACAAAATCTACTTTATTTAGCCATTTTTAATTTTCTTTCAAGAATCAGCAGTATGGCTGGTTTTGCTTACTTACTACTCGTAAACTATGTCTGTCTCCTTAAATTGCTTAAGTTTTGTGGGTGCAACCGTTACCATTTTGTCTCCAATTTAAAACGAGTAATAAGCATTTAACATTTATGTAACAGGAAAAAGGTGTGTCTTGAAGTATTTGATCTTTCAAGCATATCGATTACTCTTTTTATTCGCCCAATTTAACTCCAAAGGAAAAGGTATCTAACATTTAACGTTTGTGTATGTTTTTCTTTTTACAATGTTTCCCATGAACTCTTTTCCTCATTTAAAATTTTCCTACTTTTGCTTGTAGTTTGAACTGAATCAAAAGGATCAATGGATATTCTCATTTCAGTTGCTGCAAAAATAGCTGAGTACACTGTAGCACCTATTGGAAGGCAAGTTGGTTATCTAATTTTCTACAAAGCCAAATTTAAAGAGCTAAGGGACTGTGTCAGTGATCTTGAGTACAAAAGAGACGAAATCAAGCAACGTGTGGAAAAAGAAAGAAGGAATGGGAAAACAACTTCTGATGTTGTGCAGAATTGGTTGAAGAATGTGGATGAAGCCATTGGAGACGTAACTCAACTTCAAAATGATCCTCGTCATGAAAAGGCTGGATGTTCTAGATGGTCATTTCCTAATGTGGTGACACGCCATCAACTCAGTAGAAAAGCTACAAAAGTTGCCAAAAAAGTTGTTGAAGTACGGGGAGGAGGGGACTTTTTCCAGGTAGCTTACCGTCCTAAACTTGATGCAGTGTCAGCATTTACTATAAGGAGTAGTCAAAACTTGGAGTCAAGGAAACCAATTATAGAGAATATCATGCATGCTCTAAGAGACGCCAAAGTAAGCATGGTTGGAATCTACGGGCTTGGTGGTGTTGGTAAGACCACTCTCGTTGAAGAAGTTTATCAAATAGCTAAGGAAAACCAGTTGTTTGATGAGGTGGTTATGGCCACCATATCCAAAACACCAGACATCAAAACCGTTCAAGAGGAGATTGCTGATCAGTTGGGTCTTCGTTTTGAAGAGGTAACTGTTGCTGGTAGAGCACCTCGCCTATACGAGAGAATCAAAATGGAGAAAACCATCCTTCTCATACTGGATGATATTTGGGAAGCCCTTGACTTGAAGAAAGTAGGCATTCCCTCTGATGGTGAACATAATGGCTGCAAATTATTGATGACTTCTAGAACCTTAGATTTGCTACGACAGATGGGAGTCAAAGAACATTTTAGACTAGAAATTTTAAATGAAGAAGAATCGTGGAGCTTGTTCCAATCTAAGGCTAATAATTTAGACAAAGAACCCGACAAGCATCAAATTGCATTCCAGTTGGCAAAAAAGTGTGCAGGATTGCCTATTCTCATAGTTACTATGGCGCGCTCATTGATAGATCAAAACATTCATGCGTGGAAAGATGCTTTGAGCCAATTAGAAAAGGTTGACAATGAAGAGTTGCAGGAGATAACTTATTCAGCTTTGGAGTTAAGTTACAAAAGGCTGAAAGGCAATGAAATGAAAGCTTTTTTCTTACTCTGTGCGACAAATGGTAAAAATCTTTCTGTCAATGACCTATTCAAATATGGAATGGGTCTAGGTATATTCAACAGCACAAATACAATGGAAGGTGCCAGAAATAGACTTCACAACATGATAAGTGCATTAAAGGCATCTTGTTTGTTGTTAGAAGATAACACAAGCACAAGGGTCAAAATGCATGACGTTGTTCGTGAAGTAGCTATCTCCATAGCTTATAGGGATTATCACATATTAGTCAAGTACGGAGATAAGTTGAGGGAATTTCCCAAAATGGATATTCTTAGCAACTGCTCCCAGATCATTCTGCTCAATGGTGCTTTTCGCCAGCTTCCTGAAAAGTTAGATGGTCATAATCTAAAATTTTTCCACTTGAGTAATTTTGATCTATCTCTGGAAATCCCTAATTTCTTTTTTGCGGAAACAAAATTCCTTCAAGTTTTAGATTTAACAGGCTTGAACTTGACTTCACTGCCCACTTCTTTTCTTTCCCTAACTAATCTTAAAACTTTGTGTTTGGATCTCTGTGTTCTGGAAAATATTGATGCAGTAGGAGCTTTAAAAAATTTAGAAATACTGAGTCTCTTAAAGTCATCGATGATAAAACTTTCAAGCGAAATAGGGAAATTGAGTCATTTAAGAATGCTCGATTTGAGTGATTCTGGGATTGAAATCATCCCAGCAGGCGTCATATCAAGCTTGATCAAATTGGAGGAGTTATACATGGGCAATACCTCCATTAAGTGGAAGATTGAGAATTCAGACATTCAAGATGAAAATGCCAGCCTTGATGAACTTCGTCAGTTGTCAAACCTAACAACTCTAGAGCTACAGATACAAGAGGCATGGATGTTGCCAAGAGACTTGATGTTTCATAAATTAGAAAGGTTCAAAATTGTTATTGGAGACGTCTGGGAATGGGATGATATTGCTGACGTCACATTGAAAACATTGAAGCTCAAGCTTGGCACCAATATTCACTTGGAGCATGGGATCAAAAGCTTGATCAGAAGTGCAGAGAATTTGTATTTGGATGAAGTTGAAGGCATTTCGAATGTACTCTACCAATTGAATGGGGATGGATTTCCTCAACTGAAGCACCTCCACATCCAAAATAATGCCTTAATTCAGCACATCATTGATTTTACAGAGAGGTCTCATATTCCAACCCCATTTCCAAACCTGGAAAAACTGGTGATTCAGAATCTCGGTAAGATGGAAAAAATTTGTCATGGGCCACTTGCAGTTGGTTTCTTCGCCAAGCTCCGAGCCATCAAAGTTGAAAAATGTAATAAAGTAAAATATTTTCTCTCTGTATCCATGGTTAAAGGGATGCCTCAGCTTTCAGAGTTGGAAATTTCTGAATGCAATCTTATGGAAAAGGTAGTGTTTGAAGATGATGATGCAAGTGCAATGAATGACGAAACTGGCGAAACCATTCAGTTCCCATTGCTCCATTCTCTGACTCTACAACATTTGGATGCGCTTGAATCCTTATATTCTCATCAGCCAACATCTTCTCCAATATCCCTTTTCAATAATCAAGTAAGTGTTTTAGCTTCTATACTTGTTTTGATGCATATAAGTGGGTTCTTTAGTTTATTTATTTATTTCATTTTATGGAGTATCGGTGGATCTGAATAATTCTGACTCAACATAAAAAAGTAGTAAAATTAGTATCGGTAGTTGCTATATTTTATAAACTAATAAATGTTAAATATATAAAAACTAATAAATATACTTATATTAACTTTGTTAACATACTGAATTAGTAAATTATTTTGTTAATATTTTTTAATTACATTTCTATATAGTATATTAAGTTAATATAAATCTCAAGAAATATCTCATCATGAACCAATTTATAATACCAAATTGAAAATGCATTTCACTTAGTGTGCATGAGAGAGATCGAGAATACCTAAAAACATTTTTTTATAAAAATTATAGAAACTAATTATTGATCGTCATGGATACTACTAAGTATTTTATTTAGAATTAATGATCGATAATAATACTGTACTAAAATAACATTTAAATGATCATAGAAACTTCTCATATTTCTTGTACCGTAAGTATTAGAAATTTATCTATTATCACATTTCATTTAGTTGTTTTACCTGTTTACTTCCTAGCTAATTTTATTACTTTTATTTTATTAGATTTCCTTTCAATTGTTAGTTTATTACATAATTAGTACAAAGGATGTGATGATTTTTAGTGACTAAGAGAAGGAGGGTTAAATCTTAACCCATTTTTGTTTAATAATACTTGCTGGCTTTTTAGAACATTTCTGGAGACTTTTTGCTTTTTGTCTCGTACTTAGTCACGAGACTTTTTCTTTTTATCTCGTAACTAGGCAAGAGATATTTTTCAGCTTTATCTCCTATGCAACAGAAACAGAAATGGAGTAGAAGAAAGAGAAAAAAATTACACCACAAAGTATCCTAGTTCAGCTGCCAAGTGCAATGCAGCTTACATCTAGTCTACATCACAGCAGTGATGGAATTTCACTATAATCTTCATGATTACATACACCAATTCTCCCTATGAACTACCCTTCCTATCCGGGACAAGTCCAGAATCTAAACCCCAATCCTGAACCTAACTTGGTCACTGCCAAGCTTTCAACTGCTAAGTGCTAACCCAACTTGCAAGGGGATTCCCACAGAATCATGAAACACAACACAGATGTACAAAGAATCTCTAGGACATCTATGACTTTTTCTTTTAATTTTGTATACTCTGCCTTTTTTCGCTCTATGGCTTTTTCTTACAAACCTCATTGTTTGCCTTTTTTCCATGAGACTCAAGACAGACAAAATTAATCAGAAAAATACAAAATGAAGAACATTGAAGGAGAAGAACTTCTGTTAGCTTAGGTAGCTATGAGAACTCTGTGCCTTGCATTCTCACTCCTTGCTTCAAGCCCTGGCTGTTCACCCTTATTTATAGAAAGGGAAGCTTCCACGGTTGAAACTGTTGAACCAAGCTAAACTTCTTCTTCTTCAAACCAAAACCGGTTCGACCAGAGAGAGAGGAGAGAAAATTGAATGTAAATCCCAACATGCAATTACCTCTGTGTCTTCCCTTCGCACCAAGCTTCATCAATCTGGGCCTTCCATCTTGACTTGCACTCCAAGAAGGATTCCTAGCCCTTGATGAGTTCTTGATGATGACAGCTTCTTCTGCTCTAACTTCTGCCTCTTCCCCCACTAGCTACAGTAGCTATCTTCTGTAGTGGTTGAGCAAAATTAGAGACAAGTCATCCCTCCAAGGATATTATTCAAGGATCTTCTTCCTCTGACCGAAGTGGATCTTCACCATTTTTGGTATGGAGAGCTTGAGAACACTTCACCATATCTACCCATTTTGGCAAAGATCTCAGCCACTCCATACTTCAGATTTTCTTTTTCTTGATGCCATCATCACAATGGCTTCTAGCTTGCTTCTAGCTTCATCTTCTTCACTCTAATATCTTGCAAAAGTTTCCATATTTCCTGTGAAGTGACCGAAAGTGAGGAGAGAGTAGAGAGAGAGAGTAATTGAAAGACTTTGAACTTAAGAAAGAGAATGAAATTAATTGAGTTTGTTTATTCCCTTTGCTAAGTAGCGTGTATCATTAATGATAGCAATCAAATCAATTGCTATTTCTCTCTCATGATTCCAATGCAATTAAAGTGAGTTGAATTAAATTTGAAATCCATCTTATGATGAGAGAAAGTAAGTGACCGAACTAAGCATGCAAAGCTTTCTTCCATCTCTTTCTTTCGTTTCGGACCAAGTTAGTTAGTTTCAAACCAAAATTGTTTTGGGCTAAAGATAATAATAAAAAATTTGGCCCATCATAGCAATAATTTCAGCCACTTATCATATATATAAATGTCATCAAGGCTGATTATTATCACATTGGCCTTATATAAAAAATACTGGCCCAATCAACACAACAATACTTCAGCCACTTAATATAACAATTTACTCAAGGCTGATTGCATTTTATTAGCACACTTAGGCTTTGTTTTTGCTTTTATGCCCAATGTACATAACTTGCAAAATAACAAAATTATTAATCAGCAAATATAACTTTGAAGATTAAATTAACAATTTTGTAATTAATTGTTTTAATAATGTTTGATCATCATCAAATTAATTTAGAGTTTTCCAAAATCATCAATCTCCCCCTTGATGACAAACACTATTAAAAATTAAAATGGAAAGAAATCAAAGATTAGAGTACTCCCTTTGAATATTAGGATTCCTTCACCTTTCCAATTGTTACATGACTCCCCCTTAATATATGCCATTTTACCAAGGGAAGATTTTCTTGTAACTTTTGAAATCAAGCTTAAGGCAATTATGTTATTCAACATATGGAATTTGAGATGTTGAATTGCTTGATTTATGAGCAGAAATAACATGATAAACACAACTTGACTTGTTATCATATAAATGATTTTCTACTCAATATCAATCAAAAATGCTTTGAATACAGAGTACATGAGAAACAGTTGATAATTTTCAAATAATTTGATTAAATGAACAACATTTTCCAGCCATCATATCAGAGCAACAAAATTATCAGTTTATAGTAAGGAAAACATTTTCAATTAAACAGAATCATATCAGAGCATAAGGAAATTATCAACCTATCTAAGCATAAAGGGATTATCAAATCACAACTAAGTTCCAATTGCAACAAATATTTCAACAAACATTTCAACAAACATCAACACAACAGAACATAAGGCATATGTACAGGAGTGATCATAAATCACAAAAGATTTCAGCCCCTGTTTCTTTCAACTTTTTCAATTTTTTCAGCTTTCCTCCCCCTTTTGTCATCAAAAGGGAACCTGTAAAAAGTGACAATGAAACATACAAATATAACCAAAATCAAAATATTCAAGAGTTTAACAAAATAGTAATGGTCCAGAGTATCCAAACAGCCTACAAAGTACCATAATAAGCCAAACAGAACCAGAATTCAACAAGAAATAATTAAGTCAATCATCAGAAGGATTGTACTCAGATTCATCATCCTTATCGGCAGCCTCCATCTCTTTTTCGAAATTCTGAAGCATCAGACCAACTCTTTCTTGACACTTTGTCCAAACTTTTTCATTTTCGTATGCTTACTTTCGAGCGGCCTTGTAAGATTCCACCATCAGTTTGGACACGTTAGAAAACTCAGTGAGGACCTCCTTGATTGATTCTGTCACCTTGGACGGCTCGGCTGGGCAGCTCTCAAGATCACTGTCAGAGGGCATTGACCGTTTTCCTTTGGTGCCTTTCATAGTACCTGAAACTCCTCCTCCCTTAATTGATGAAACTTTATTCTCTTCATCTTCATTAATTAGATCAACATTGAAGTATTCAAATATGCAGGGAAGAAATATGCCATAAGGAAGGTTAGCCTTTTTGGTGCTTCTAACACATTCCCACATATGCCTTACCATGAGATATGCAAAGGAAATAGGAGATGAAGTAATAATGGCAAAAAGCATAAAGGAATCAGAAATGGTTACTCTATTGTGTGAGCCACTCTTTGGAGTCAGAATGTGAGTAATGATTCTGTGCAGCAATGCCCTTTCTGGACCAAGGGTCTTGTGAGTTGGAACCGTGGCAACCAGTCCAGATAGATTTTCACATAATTGGTGCAGAGTAATCTGATATGTGACTCCAACTTGAGAATCTCATTTTTCTGACATATAAGCTACTGGTCCTTCATCAACATAACCTAGAGCAGTGTTTATTGTTTCTCTGCTCAGAGTCATGTAAACTCGCTTCACATAGGAATGGATTGCACTATCAATCAGCCGCATGTTTGCATAAAATTCTCGAACCAAGGCTGGGTATACAGGTTTCTGAATATTGAACAGGGGAGTCCACTTCATATTCTCAAAAAGAGTGATAAAGTTGATTCCTTTAGTAGCAAGAGAGTCCAGGTTCACTATGTGTGAAGCACACAAGTGACGTTTCTTCAACACCTCTTTATGAAACTCATAAGACGCACAAGAATTAAATCTTCTTGGATCAAAATGTGAATGATTTTTGTTGTATTTATTCTTGAAATCCAGGGATTCCAGATTCGGTGGTTCCCTTGTGTTACGTAGCGCGTAACCTTTGGTCTTCTGAGAGCTTCGAGCAGACGCATGAGGAGTTGCTTTCTTTGGAGGTGAATGAGGTATAGATGTGTGAGACTCCTCTTCTTCTTCTTCAATTGGATCTTTCACTTTTTCCAGCTTTCTTCTGGATGAAGTTTTCGTTGCTATCACCTTTCTTCTCATAGTGTCTGTTTGTTTAGAGGAGGGTGAGGGGGATGAAGAAGAAGTGGAGTGTATATGAATGTAGGGGTGTTCAAATCCAAACCGATCCAAATTAAACCGCTCATCTAATCCAATCCAAACCAAAAACCGATTAAAATCGCACTAATTCGGATTTGATTGGATTCTATTTTTACAAACCGCTGGATTGGATCGGATTTCGGATCTACTTTTCATAACCGATCCAATCCAATCCAAACTGCACAATGTGCTATAATATTATTATTTTATTATTATATTTATAATTATACTTATAACATGTTCAATTTGTTATACATTTTTCTATTATTCATATATTATTATTATTTAATAAATATTTTATGTTCAAAATGTTATTTATTTATTTATTTTAACTAACTTATAATTTTATTTCTATTATTATGTTATCGTTGGCTTTTTAAGATATTGTTAAGACTTGTTATGTCATTGTTGATTATTTAAAATTTGATGTTGAGACTTGTTATATGTAATTAATTTTTTATTTAAAAAATCACGAATCCAAACCGATCCAAACCGCTTGTAATCGGATCGGATCGGATTTCTAAAAAAAGTTCATCCAATCCAAACTGTACCACACATAAATTAAGCGTTCGGATCGAATGACTTTTTCCCTTAAAACCGAACCAAACCGCACCACGAACACCCCTATATGAATATGCGTGTGTGTTTGAGGGGTTGAGAATGGAGGATTTTTTGATGTGTGGGTTCGGCTACTTTTCCTTGGAGCAACCTTCTTTTTCATGTTATGAAAATGGAGATGGGAGAGGGAAGATGAAGAGAGGCCGAAGAGAGTGGTGAGAGGAGGGAGGTTATGGAAGCAATTAATGCTAAGTGGAGAGAGAATTGAGGGAGTTATTACTCATTAAGGGGCGTGGTTATTAACCAAGGAAAGATTTTAAAATTTAAACTGAAAGGTTAGCTCCTAGAATCAAGGGATGAGGGAAGGATAAAGATTCGATTTGACAACAACTCCTTCCTACAAGATTTGATATGACAACTTTCCAAAAGTATGATTAAAAAAATGAGGAACTCAAAAAACGGGTCAGAGTAAGGTCAAAAAGTTTGGTGGGGCCCAAGATAATTAATATCAGATCAGTCTCCCCATGAATCATGGCCCGTTCATCACGTCCTAAGATTTGTCTCCTGCATTCCTACGAGACAAAACCAAATAGAGTCAACAAATTTCACAAATTATCAACATAACTTAATTCTATCATTCCCAAACAGTTTCTCAAGGAACAGAATCTGTCTTCACACAAGGGCTTAGTGAAAATGTCTGCAAGTTGTTCTTCAGATTTTATAAATTGAATATCAATAGTACCCTTTTGCACATGTTCTCTAATAAAATGATATTTGATCTCAATGTGCTTGGTTCTTGAGTGCAAAACAAGATTTTTTGAGATGTTTATAGCACTCATGTTGTCACAAAACAATGGTATACTATTGATTTTTAATTTGTAATCCTCCAATTGAGTTTTCAACCAAATTAATTGTGAACAACATGCAGATGCAGAAATGTATTCAGCTTCGGCTGTGGATAGAGCTACTGTGGCTTGTTTCTTGCTTGACCACATGTTGAGTGAGCTTCCAAGGAAGCAACACATGCCGGATGTGCTCTTTCTATCCACTCGATATCCCGCATAATCTGCATCACAAAACCCCACTGCACAAAAATCATCAGATTTTGGATACCATAAGCCATAATCACTAGTTCCCTTAATGTATCTAATGATGCGTTTAACGGCCGAAAGATGGGATTCTTTTGGGAGAGATTGAAATCTTGAACATACACCCACACTTTGAACAATATCCGGTCTAGAGGAGGTAAGATACATAAGTGAACATATCATTCCTCTATACCTTGTTTTATCCACATCTTTGCCATTATCATCCTTTTCAAGTTTAGTGTTTGGATGCATTGGTGTTCCCATTGGTTTGAAATTTTCTAGGCCAAATTTCTTTATTAATTCTTTAGCATATTTTTCTTGGTGACTAAAAGTGCTACTAGGAGTTTGTTTAATTTGGAGGCCAAGAAAGAATGTTAGCTCTCCCATTAAACTCATTTCAAACTCACTAGTCATGAGTTTTCCAAACTCTTCACACAAGGATTCATTGGCCGATCCAAACACTATATCATCCACATAAACTTGAACTAAGAGAATATCATCATTAGATGCTTTAATAAATAAAGTAGTATCGGTGGTACCCTTTTGAAATTGATTTTCCAACAAGAAGGTACTAAGCCTTTCATACCAAGCTCTTGGAGCTTGCCTAAGGCCATAAAGAGCCTTTGAGAGTTTGAAAACATGGTTTGGAAATGCTTTATCTTCAAAACCGGGAGGTTGTGCCACAAACACTTCTCTATCAATAAAGCCATTAAGGAAAGCACATTTGACATCCATTTGGAACATTTTAAAATCCTTATGGGCAGCATAGGCAAGAAGCAACCTAATTGCTTCCATTCTTGTTACCGGAGCAAAAGACTCATCAAAATCTATGCCCTCTTCTTGATCGTAACATTGGGCCACTAATCTAGCCTTGTTACGAACAACCTTTCCATCATCACCTAATTTATTTTTGAAAACCCATTTAGTACCTGTTACCTTCTTACCATCCGGATGAGGTACTAGTGTCAAAACCTCATTCTTGTCAAATTGAGCGAGCTCTTCTTGCATGGCTTTGACCCAAGATGGATCTTCAAGAGCTTGCTTCACATTATTGGGCTCCATTTGTGATAAGAGAGCAAGATTGCTTAGTTCGGTTTGCCTTTTGGTTGATGATCTTGTTGTTACACCTTGAGAGGGATCACTAATGATAAAATCATGAGGATAACCCTCATGGACTTCCATTCTTTTAGCTTCCGGAGTGATGTTGAGCTTTGATGAGCTTCAGTGGGTTGTTCTGTTCCAGATTCTCTTACTGGCTCAGGAGACAAAACAGAAATGTCTCCTCCATTCTGATGAGACAAAATTGAACGGACATATTCTTCAATTGGGACTGATTTGGGTCTTTCTTCCTTGTTGACAACTTCTTCACAATCTGTATCATTATCTACCACCACACTGGGAATTGAATTAGAATCACAAAAAGATACGTGTATGGATTCCTCTATGGTCCTATGATCTTTGAGGTAAATTCTATATGCTTTGCTAGTGGTAGAGTATCCAACAAACATTCCTTCATAGGATTTTGGATCAAATTTACCAAGATTCTCTTTATTATTAAGTACAAAGCATTTACATCCAAAAATGTGGAAATACTTAAGATTTGGTGGGGTTCCTTTCCATAGCTCATAAGGTGTTCTCTTTAAACCCTTCCTAATAGTTGTCCTATTCAAAATATAACAAGCTGTATTTACAGCTTCAGCCTATAAAAATTTTGGAACATCATTTTCACAAAGCATAACCCTAGTCATCTCTTGAAGGCTTCTATTCTTTCTTTCAACTACCCCATTTTGTTGAGGGGTTCTAGGGCATGAAAAGTTATGTGAAATTCCAAAATCATCACAAAATTGTTCAAAGTCTTGATTTTCAAATTCTTTTCCATGATCACTTCTCAAGTGGACAATTTTCAAATCTTTTTCATTTTGAATTCTTTTACAAAGGGTTGAAAAAGCATGGAAAGCATCATTCTTATGAGTAAGGAAAAGTATCCAACCAAATCTAGAGTAATCATCTACCACTACTAATCTATAGTGTTTACCTCCTAAACTTTGAGTTCTTGTGGGACCAAAAAGATCAATGTGCAACATTTTTAATGGCCTCTTGGTAGAAATTCCATCTTTTGGTTTAAAAGAGGTCTTTACTTGTTTGCCTAATTGACAAGCATCACAAGTAATATCCTTATCAAATTTAATATTTGGAATTCCTCTTATCAAGTTTTTCTTAACAAGTTTAGAAATTTGGTACATGCTTGCATGACCCAATTTCTTATGCCATAGCCATTTTTCAGATTCAAGAGAGATAAAACATGTTACATTTTGATCTTTTAAATCTTCAAGAGTCAATCCATACACATTGTTACATCTCTTAGCTTTAAACAAAATATCCCCAGATTTTTCACAAATAACCAAGCATACCAATTTTCTAAAAACAACTTCATATCCAAGATCACATAATTGGCTTACACTTAGTAAATTGTGTTTCAACCCATCAACAAGAAGAACATCATTTATAGAAGATGAGAAGCTTTTACCAATTTTTCCAATGGCCACTATTTTTCCTTTACCATCATCATCGAAAGTGACAAACCCTCCATCATACTCATCAAGCATAATGAAGAAGGTTGCCTTTCTGGTCATATGCCTAGAGCATCCACTATCCATGTACCACATATTGTCCTTCCGTTTGGATGCTAGGCACACCTACAAAATGAGCTCAAGTGACCTTAGATATCCAAATCTTCTTTGATCCTTTCACGTTAAACCATCTTCTATGTCCCAATCCATTGTAATCAAAAACAATTTTGCAAGCTTTGTTACCAATCATTCTTTCACCAAAGAAACATTGAATGGGAAAGTGACCATTTCAGTTGCATAGTCTACAAAATCTTGGAGTTGCTGTTTTGTTAAAGCTTGTTGGGTTTTGAAACCTTGTATCATTAGAAGATGAAGCCATGTTTTCAAAAGAAAAGTTTTCAACAGATTTGAAAGCTTTGTGAAAATCCAAGCCAGCTTTATCATAAAGAGGTTTTTTGACTAGCCAAGATCTGATTTAGATTTTCAGAACTTTGAGTGAACTTGGCTAAGTCTTCTTTAAGCTTTTTGACCTCTTTAAGCAACTCTTCATTTTCTTTAAAACAGTTTACATATGCCACCACAGAATGATTACTTTCACGGCTTTTAAGTTGAGCTTTTAACTACTTGTTTTCTTCAACAAGTTCAACAGCAGTTTCCGCCTCCCTTAATTTATCTTTGAGGAAACCATTTTCAGCTTTAGGAATGGTGATTTGTTGTTCAAGATATTGGTTATCAAGCAAGAAGCATATAATTTTTTCAGAAAGGTGGTCTATCATAAGATGAAGATCTTCAGTGTCAGGGTTATGAGAGACTACTTGTTCAACGTGATCTGCCATGAGACATGGTTGGGACTTGGTTTCTGATTCTTCATTATCTTCTGAGTCATTTTCCAAGTCCTCCCAAGAAGCCATCAGTCCTTTCTTCCTTTCCTTCTTTGGCTTCTTTTCCTTTTTCAACTTAGGACAATCAGATTTAAAATGGCCAGTCTTTTTGCAGTTGTAACAAATTACTTTGCTGAAATCTTTCTTTTGTTTCCTAGAACTGCCTCCTTTGCTTCTTTCCTTGAGTTTCACCATTTTTCTGAATTTTTTGGCAAACAAAACAAATTCATTTTCAGAAGAATAATCACTGGATTCATCATCCAGAGGGTTAGTAACAGATGTGAAAGCTATTCTTTTCTTTTTTGTATATTTTTTCAAATATGTATTTTCAAATGCAAGTAAGTTTCCTCTCAAATCATCATATGTCATGGAATCAAGACCACTACTCTCAGATATTATCAATGCTTTTGTTTCCCACTCTTTTGTGAGACATCTCAAGACTCTTCTCACAAGCACAGATTCAAGATACTTAATCCCCATAGCATCCAAGCCAACAATGATGATGTTGAATCTTTCAAACATTTCATCTATGGATTCTCCTTCCTTCATTGAGAAAATTTCATATTCTCTGTTCAGCATGTCTATCCTGGTCTTCTTTACTATGGTGGTTCCTTCATGAGTGACTTGAAGTTTGTCCCAGATTTCCTTTGCCGTTGTGCATCGTGATACCCGTCGGTACTCCTCGAAACTGATTGCACAGTTGAGCAAGTTGATAGCCTTGGCATTGAGCTCCACCTTCTTTCTGTCTTCTTCGGTCCAACTAGCTTCGGGTTTAAGGGAGACTACTCCTTCAGCACTTGTGGTGGTTGGATATTGAGGACCTTCCAGAATGATTTTCCATAGTCTGTAATCTACTGCTTGCACAAAAATCTTCATTCTCTCATTCCAATAGTGTAATTTTTCCATTGAAAAGAGGAGGTCTGTTGCTTGACTGTCCTTCTGTTAGATTGTAGGACACCAGATTTGAGCCACTGTTCTCTGCCATCTGGATCTTTTCTCCAAGATGCAAAGCTTGATCTCTTTGAGACCAAGCTCTGATACCAATTGATGGTTTATTAGTGGCTAAGAGAAGGGGGTTGAATCTTAGCCCCTTTTTCGCTTAATAACACTTGTTGGCCTTTTAGAACACTTCTGGAGACTTTTTGCTTTTTGTCTCGTACCTAGTCACGAGATTTTTTCTTTTTATCTCGTAACCAGGCAAGAGATATTTTTCAGTTTTATCTCCTATGCAGCAGAAACAGAAATGGAGTAGAAGAGAGAGAAAAAATCACACCACGAAGTATCCTGGTTCAGCTGCCAAGTGCAATGCAGCCTACATCCAGTCTCCATCACAACAGTGATGGAATTTCACTATAATCTTCATGATTACATACACCAATTCTCCCTAGGAACTACCCTTCCTATCCGGGACAAGTCCAGAATCTAAACCCCAATCCTGAACCTGACTTGGTCACTGCCAAGCTTTCAACTGCTAAGTGCTAACCCAACTTGCAAGGAGATTTTCACAGAATTATGAAACACAACACAGATGTAGAAAGGATCTCTAGGACATCTATGGCTTTTTCTTTTAATTTTGTATACTCTGCCTTTTTTCGCTCTATGACTTTTTCTTACAAACCTCACTGTTTGCCTTTTTCCATGAGACTCAAGACAGACAAAATTAAACAGAAAAATACAAAATGAAGAACATTGAAGGAGAAGAACTTCTGTTAGTTTAGATAGCTATGAGAACTTTGTGCCTTGCACTCTTACTCCTTGCTTCAAGTCCTGGCTGTTCACCTTTATTTATAGAAGGGGAAGCCTCCACGGTTGAAACTGTTGAACCAAGCTAAACTTCTTCTTCTTCAAACCAAAACCGGTTCGGCCAGAGAGAGAGAGAGAGAGGAGAGAAAACCGAATGTAAAACCCAACATGCAATTACATCTGTGTCTTTCCTTTGCACCAAGCTTCATTAATCCGGGCCTTCCATCTTGACTTGCACTCCAAGAAGGATTCCTAGCCCTTGATGAGTTCTTGATGATGACAGCTGCTCTAACTTCTGCCTCTTCCCCCACGTAGCTACAGTAGCTACCTCCTGTAGTGGTTGAGCAAAAGCAAAGACAAGCCATCCCTTCAAGGATCTTCTTCCTCTGACCGAAGTGGATCTTCACCATTTTTGGTATGGAGAGCTTGAGAACACTTCACCATATCTTACCCATTTTGGCAAAGATCTTAGCCACTCCATACTTCAGATTTTCTTTTTCTTGATGCCATCATCACAATGGCTTCTAGCTTGCTTCTAGCTTCATCTTCTTCACTCTGATATCTTGCAAAAGCTTCCATATTTCCTGTGAAGTGACCGAAAGTGAGGAGAGAGTAGAGAGAGAAATTGAAAGACTTTGAACTTAAGAAAGAGAATGAAATTAATTAAGTTTATTTTTTCCTTTGCTGAGTAGTGTGTATCATTAATGATAGCAATCAAATTAATTGCTATTTCTCTCTCATGATTCTAATGCAATTAAAGTGAGTTTGAATTAAATTTGAAATCCATCTTATGATGAGAGGAAGTGAGTGACCGAACTAAGCATGCAAAGCTTTCTTCCATCTCTCTCTTTCGTTTCGGACCAAGCTAGTTGGTTTTAAACCAAAATTGTTTTGGGCTAAAGATAATAATAAAAAATTTGGCCCATTATAGCAATAATTTCAGCCACTTATTATATATATAAATTTCATCAAGGCTGATTATTATCACATTGGCCTTATATAAAAAATACTGGCCCAACCAACACAACAATACTTCAGCCACTTAATATAACAATTTACTCAAGACTGATTGCATTTTATTAGCACACTTAGGCTTTGTTTTTGCTTTTATGCCCAATGTACATAACCTGCAAAACAACAAAATTATTAATCAGCAAATATAACTTTGAAGATTAAATTAACAATTTTATAATTAATTGTTTTAATAATGTTTGATCATCATCAAATTAATTTAGAGTTTTCCAAACTCATTAGGATGGAATACTATTGAATGCAAAGCTTTTTATAATATTTCTTCAATCTTTTATTAACATTTTTATATTCAATATGTAGGTTGCATTTCCTAATTTGGACACTCTCAAGTTGAGCTCACTCAGTTTGAACAAAATTTGGAAGGATAATCGACATTGTTTTTACAAATTGAGAAATTTGATTGTTGAGAATTGTGATGGTCTAAAGTATTTGTTCTCATCTGCCATGGTGGACAGTTTTTCCAGCCTCATAAAACTTGAAATAAGTGAATGCCATCTAATGGAAGAGATAATAGCTGTAGAAGAAGACAGTGAAAACAATATTGTCACACTAAAAGAGGTATGATAACTAAATAGTGACTATTGTTTTGAAAAAAAGAAATTAGGACCTTTGTTCAAATATTATGAATCGAATAGAAATATACATCATATATTTTTCGTTAATAGCTTTTTTCGGTGCTTATTCTTTATTAACATTTTAATGATAGAAGTTATGTATGGTTTTTAAATTTTTGAATCCAGGTTCGATTTTCCAAATTGCAGACAGTTATCTTGAAGAATATGAAGAGCTTGAAGAAAATATGGCACAAAGAATTTTCTAAAGTAAAGTCATTAGAAGTCAAAAATTGTGAAAAAATTAGAGCAATTTTTTCTTCTTCAATGCAAAAAGCATATAATGATCTAGAGACATTAATGGTTACTGACTGTGTTTTGGTAGAAGAGATATTTCAACTGAGTTCTGATGAAAATTATAGTACAGAACAAACACAGCTGAAAAAAATTACTCTAGAAAGATTGTGGAAGTTAAAACAAATATGGAGCAAGGATCCTGAAAGGGCTCTTAATTTTTGCAATCTAGAGGAAATAAATGTAGAGAACTGCATAAACTTGGAATTTGTATTTCCATGTTCAGTAGCCACAAGTTGCTCACATCTTAAAGAACTTACAATTAAATGGTGTCAATACATGAAGGAAATTATTGGATTCAAGGAAGAACCCATGTTCTCATCTATTTCCTTTGAGTTTAACCATTTAAATACGTTGGTGCTTTGGTACTTGCATAAGCTCAAGGGGTTCTATGCACGAAATTACACATTATCATGTCCATCTTTGAGAAATCTAGATATTACAGGATGTGTGAAGTTAAATTTGTACAGAACCCTTTCTACAAGTAGTCATCAAAAGCTTTCAGATGAAGAATATATTATTTCAATACAACAACATTTGGTAGCTGAACAGGTATGAATTGTTTACATTATTGCATATGCTAATTTGCATTAAAGTCCAATGCATATGAACACGATTTTCTACTTTTCATTCAGATTTTTTATTTAAAGATAAATCAAATTTTACATTTAAAAATTGGTACAGTTAAATCAAAGAAAATATTTTTTCAATTTCCAAAATAGCATTCTCAAGCATGAGTATTGGATTTCGTGTCAACTTTGAAACAAATCTTAGAAACAAAAGGCTTAATATAAGATTTTGGTCAATATAAAATTCTTATTTTAGTCCTAATAAAAATATTATTTTTTTATAGAAATATAAAAATCATTGTTCTTTTCCTTGTGGTGAAGAGACTTCTTAGATGATCATATAGCAAATTATATATTGTGACAATGTTATTGTATTAAATTAGATAACTTTTAAATTTGATTGAAATAAAATAAAAAATTGAACATTTTACAGGTATCCAAAATTTATTTAAGCTTGAAAGAAATTTGATTGAATGAAAAAGTTGAGAGAAAAATATTAGAAATTAAACCTTTTTATATATGCAATTAATTATTTGAATAATAAGACTAGTGATTGCTGATTTCTAATGATTTTTAAATACCATTAGTGAGTTTGGATTGAATTTTGATTAAACGTTATATTTGCTTTCTTTATTCTTTTCTTAGGCTATTGCGAATTAAAAATTTATTGGAAATAGTATCTTACTGTAAATTGCGTTTTGTATATGTTGAAGGTAATGCCTAATTTAGAGCACTTGAGAATAGATGAAAAGGATGCTGCCAACATATTGCAAACCCAAAATATAGGTTCCTTCTTCAACAAAATATCATTTCTTGCTCTATCCCGTTACAAGACCGAAGGTTCTGCTTTTCCTGATCAGGTTCTGCAGAATATATGCAGTTTGAAATTGCTAAATGTTGAGTGGAGTTCCTTTAAGAAGATATTTCAAGATAAAAGGCTTACAAATGAAAAAAATTGTACAAAGCTCCAAAGCTTGAGATTACATCAATTAGCAAATCTTCAACAGATATGCGAAGAAGGACTGCAAATTGACCCAGTTCTCGAGCTTCTTGAATATTTACATGTTGATGGATGTTTAAGTTTGATAAACATTGTTCCTTCCTCTGTTACCTTTCGCCATTTGACCTATCTTGAGGTAGCGAATTGCAATAGCATAATAAACTTACTTTCTCCTCATACAGCAAGAAGTCTGGCCAAGCTCACCGTAATGAAGGTAAAACAATGTGATTCACTTGAGGAAATATTGTCCAAAGAGGGAGAGGAGATAACAAATGACATTGCATTTTTCTCCTTGGAAACTTTGGAGTTGGATTCTTTACCAAGACTCGGTAGGTTTTGCTCACAAAAGTGCTTCCTAAGGTTCCCATTGTTGAGGAAAGTAGTGGTCAGAGAATGTGCTCGCATGAAGTACTTTTCTGAAGGAGACAGGGTGAGCACACCAAAGCTTCGAAAAGTGCTAACAGCAGAGAATAGTAAACAATTTTATTGGAAGGGAGACTTGAATGGAACCATAAAAAACATGTTTGAAGATAAGGTATGATTTATTTTATTGATGAGATTTGCTTTGGTTTTTCTAAATTGGATGCAAGATGACTAACTTTGGAGTATAATACTTAGGACTTTAAAAAACAAAAGAAACTTCATTACTATCTATTATATTAGTTATCTCTTTTTTTTTTTTTTTTGCCAAAATGAAAGAAAAATGAAAACAATCAAGTAAGGGGCATAAATCCTTGTTGTAAATCATATTAATATGTCATGAAAACATTATGTTAACATTGATTTATAAAGGCCACCTTCTTTATTTCTCTTTCACATGAATATTAAAAATTTATATTTTTATGATTAAGGGAATTTGTTGCTTACATTTTTACATGAGTATATTGAAATCGCATAGATAAGAATTAATGGTCATTGTTTTCACTACCTTCTCATTTTCATCATTTTCAATAATCTAAACAAAAGGTCAAAATAAAATTTGATTAAAATAATGTCTGCTATTCTGAAAGTACATAACAGTTTAACCATTTTGAATTTGCATTCTTCTTGTGGCATGTTGTGAGTTTTCTTCGTATATTCTAGTTAGTATTCATTTTCAAAAACATAGCTTAATAGTAAAAAAAGATATAATAATATTAAATATCATTAACGTTTAGTTACGCGGTTATAAATTTACAAACTTTATTGAACGCAGGTGTGTTTTTGTAGTTTCGAGAATTTGAATCTATCAAAATATCCTGAGCTAAAAGAGTTATGGTATGACCGACTTCAGAACAATATATTTAGCAAATTGAAGAAGCTATTAGTTCACAAGTGTGACTTTTTATCTGATGTGTTATTTTCTCCAAATATAATTGGCCTGCTTGTGAATTTGGAAGAGTTAGATGTAAAAGACTGTAATTCTCTAGTAGCTGTGTTTCATATCTCAACATTTTCTGAAGAAATTGAAACAAGGAAATGTTCTTTTTTGAGAAAGTTGACTCTTTGTAGTCTTCCAAATTTGAAGCATATTTGGAAGGAAGATCCTAACACAACTATGAGCTTTCAGAATCTATGTGAAGTCTCTGTTGTAGATTGTCTATGTTTGAAAAGTCTCTTTCCATACTCTGTAGCTACAAATATGGCCCGACTTGAAGATCTTGAAGTATCAAATTGTGGGATTGTGGAAGTAGTTGATAATCAAAGATGGCCAAGAGAGATGATTAAATTTGTGTTTCCTCATTTAAGGAAACTATGGCTAATAAATCTGCTTAATCTGAGGACATTCATTTCTGGAATCTATTCTCTTCAATGTAAATCTTTGAAAGATTTATGTGTGTTCAACTGTCCAAGACTGAAGTTATTTCAAGATACATGTCTCAGTTGTCAAGAAAGAGCTATGAATGACAAAATTTCTATTCCAATACATCAACCTCTTCTTAAGGTTGAAGAGGTATGGACAATATTATATTTCATCTGAGTTACTTTCTTAATATTTTTTCACATGTTGAAAACTTTTTCTTTACATGAACATTAATTTTGAAAAAAAAAATCTTTGTGAAACATTTAATTTATACCATTGCATCAATATTTTTCTTTATGACATTATAGATCTTATTTATCGAACAATATTATTTTCAAATTGGATGATTGGGATATTTTTTATTTTATTTTATCTTGCACACACTATACATACCAGATAGCTTTTGTTAATAAATCTATGAAGATAAAATATATTATTAATAATTTAATTTCTTAATGTGGTTATTAGGGGATGAGAGTCTTACATTAACCGAATAATACTTGTGCGCAAAAATATATAAATATATTATTACGTATGGTAGAAACAATAAAAAATAATTAAAATACTAATTATTCATAGTAATATAAAAGTTTGGTAACATAAAAGAAAAAGAAGGTAGTTGAATTCAAAATCTAGTAATTATTTTTTATATTTTTTATTTGAGCATGTATTGTTTCATATTTTGATTAATCACTAAACATTCAAGATCAAAATAATACTTTATCTTAAAATTATTTTTTTATTTCATTATTTCAGTAAATTAGTAAAATAGAGAAAAACTATATATCTTAAATCTTGATATAATCATTAAAATTTTTGTATCTAGAATTTTATTCTCTTAATGCAATATTGTAAACTTAAAATATAGCTACTAAAGTATATAGGCATATGTAAACTTAAAAAAATCAATATATATAATATAAGTATTAGTGAGGGTAAAGTCAAGATTAGCTTATTTTTGTTTATATAAGAAGAAAGTGCTGTATGCTTATAGAAATAAAAGATGTCGAGTACATTTACTCTCACTTGTTCATTGTTGTTATTTTTTGTTAAACTTTCTTGTTTGGTGAGAACTGAGAAGTTGATTTTTTAGGTTGCTAAATGTCGATTAGTAGAAAAAGAATTGTTATGTACCAGTTTAACGTTTTTTTAATGAAAAATATATAGGAACATTTAATTAACTATAGGTAATAAGTAATAATTGGATTCATATTTTGAACATGAACATATTATTTAATTATTTTGCCTTTATAATATTAATTTGGGTGGTTAAATCCTTTTCATTAATCACGTGTGGGTTTATATTTATAGGTTTCCAGGATAATAATCGAAATGGTTGTAATTTAATTAAATAGAAGACAGAGTGATTTGACGAAAGTAGTACAATATGTATAAATACTGAGAGGTTATATATATATATATATATTTTTTTTTTTAAAAATTCTTATTACTCCCTCCATATCTGATTATAGCTATTTATTTATCTTGTGTTTTTATTATATATTTTCTTTCTTTAATTATATTTTGGTAATCAATTAACTTGAAAGAAAAATCACTCGTTTTTCGTGGTGTATATAAAAAGGATTTTGTTAGGTAAACAATGACTTTTGTGAACAATATGAATAATGAGTTCTACAATTGATCCAATAAAATAAAAAAACACTCCATTCCAAATTATTTCTTAAACCTTAACATTAGGATAACTATATGCACACCTAGTGAATTGAACATCTAGCATGAGTAAATTGAATCAAAAGAAATAACCATCTAATTAAAAATAATAAACATAATCATCTGTATACCTATTGAATTGAACATCTATTATTCATATTGTCTAGTATTTTCTTTATCTACTTATACTTTTTCATATAAAAATATCTCTAAGATAATCATATTTGGTTTGTTTTATTCAACAGGTACTTCCGAACTTGAAAGTGTTGGGAGTAAACAATAATAACGTTGAGGTTATATTGCAAAGCATGTATTCACAAGACCAATACGACAAACTTGAACATCTTAGTGTGTCTTTATCTGAAAGTGAAGTCACCACATTTCCATATTGGTTTTTGGAAAATGCGCAGAATTTGGAATCACTAAATGTTGGATGGAGTTCTTTTGTAGAGATATTTCATGATCAAAGCATTGCTATTGAGGAGGGACAAGTCACAATTAGCACACGACTAAAGGACCTTAAACTAGCTCAGCTACATGACCTTCGTCATATATGTAAAGAAGGATTTCAAATTGACCCTGCTCTCCAACATCTTGAACAGTTAGCTGTCGGCCATTGTTCTAGTTTGGTAAACTTGGTGCCTTCCTCTGTTACCTTTGCTTACTTGAAGCATTTGGAGGTAGCAAACTGCGATGGAATGATCAATCTGATAACATGCTCAACAGCAAAGAGTCTTGTCAACCTCGCAACAATGAAAATTGAATCATGCAATTTACTACAAGATATCATGAATGCAAATGAAAATGAGAAAGACAAAGAAATTGCATTCTCCAGCTTGGAGACACTTGAACTTGTGTCTTTACCAAGGTTGCGTAGCTTTTGCTCATGCAAATGCTCCCTTCTCTTCCCACTGTTGGAGAATGTATTGGTGAAAGAATGTCCTCGAATGGAAATTTTCTCTACAGGAGACACAAGCACACCTGATCTTCAGCAAGTTCAAATAGAAGAAAACAATAAACAAAATTTTTGGGAAGGAGACTTGAATGGAACAATAAACAAGTTGTTTGACGATAAGGTTTGTCTTAATTTTGGTTTAGTTTAAATTTCTACTATATCTATCATTAACTATTAGTTAAGGAGAAATTATAGCAACAAAATCCACACACATGCATTCTTAAATGTTATTGGACCATACTTTTTCTTGTTATTATGTTTTTTCCCATTTTTATGTCCATTGATATTTAATTTTTATTGAACAGGTATCATTTTGTAGATTCAGACATTTGACCTTGTCTGATTATCCAGAGTTGAGAGACTTTTGGTATGACAAAGAATACCATAATTTATTTGGCAATTTAAAATCTCTGGTGGTGCAAAAATGTGAGTTTTTGTCAGATGTTCTTTTTACGTCAAACACATTGCAAGTTCTACATGAATTAGAAGAACTGGAAGTACGGAATTGTGATTCATTAGTAACACTGTTTGATGTGAAAGAAATGAAGTCTAATGGAGCAATGGTTAAACAAGCTAGCAAATTGAAAAAATTAAGCTTGTCTAGCTTACTAAAGTTAAGGCACATATGGAATGCAGCCCCTTGCGAAATTGTTAGTTTTGAAAACTTGTGCACAGTGGATGTTGTTGAGTGCAAAAGTCTGTTGTATCTATTTCCACCCTCAATATGCCTTGATCTCCCATATATTGAAAAGTTGAACATAGTGTCTTGTGGAGTTGAAAATATTGTTTCAATGGAGAAAGAATCAACTGAAATCACCTTTAGCTTTCCTCACTTGAGTTTCTTGGGATTTTTTCGACTGGAAAAACTCAAGAGTTTCTATTTGGGAAGATTTACTTTAGAGTGCCCTTCATTAAAGACATTAAATGTATATCACTGTGAGGCACTACAAATGTTTACCTTCAACCATTCAAGTCTTCAACAGCATCATCAGATAGAAGAAATTAATGATTCGCCGCCTATTCCTCAAGCACTCTTTTCTATTGAAAAGGTAATCACTAGTCTTGGTTACATTATTGTTGCTATGTTTATTATGACTTTGTGTTTATCTTCATATGCATTGATCAAAATAAATTAGGCCTATAAAATAAACAAAATAAAACAAACTAGGACCAATTTTTTTCACTCTATTTTTGACATTAAATGAGAATTTTTTTTTTTTTTTTTTTTGGCTTTGGGTGCTTGGTATTTCAGCTAAGCGGCAACTCATTGGAACAATTGGCACTAAATGGCAAGGATGCAATGATGATGATCAATGGCCATATGAAAGAAGCTAAATTTTCGAAAGTAGAACTTCTTCGCATGCAGTGCCTTTATGACACACAACTTATTTGTTGGAATGATTTGCTTGAAATATTTCCCAATGTAGTGACTCTTCATGTAAGACAAAGTTCTGTGCAAACATTGTTTCCTGTTGAAGAAAGTGCTCATTGCAGTACAAGGATTGCTCAACAAGTGAGGACATTGGAGCTTTTTGAAATGGAGCATCTCAAACATATTTGGCCCGAAGAATCTCTCTCTGATCAACTTGCCCCTCAAAATCTTGAGAGTTTAAGAGTTGCCGCTTGTCCTAATATGGTAAGCGTGGTGTCATCTTCAGTGTCATTCCAAAGTTTGAAAGAGTTGTATGTTGAAAACTGCAAAGGGATGACTCATTTGATAACATACTCCATTGCTAAAAGTTTAATGCAACTAGAAAAGTTGATAGTAAGAAATTGTGAGATGATAAAGGATGTTGTGAATGTTGATGAAGAAGAAGCAGAGGAAGATATCATATTTGAGAACTTGGAATACTTAGAACTCTCTACTCTAATTAGTTTGAGAAGCTTTTGCTATGCGAAACATGCACTCATATTCCCATCTTTGATATGGTTCATTGTCAAAGCATGTCCTCAAATGGAGGTTTTCTCACCAGGATCCATTATAGCACCATCTCTGAGGAGAGTTGAAGTGGAAAATAAAAGAAAGCGATGGAAAGGTGATCTTAATACTACTATTGAACAATTATTCAAAGAAAATCAGGTATGCAATAAATTTTGAAACTATACCATTAAATTTATTTATATTCTCCCTTAAAGTTAACAGCCTTGTTGTTGCAAGTGTGTGATATGTAGTTAAAGGATTATAAAGTCTGCCAATTATATACCCTTTAATTTTTAGAGGAATGTTAGAAGACTTTTAAAATTTATTATTTTTTACTTTTAGTTAGTCATTAGTATTTAAAAGTATGGGATATAAAATATGTTGTTCGATTACTAAATTAAAAGAATTGAATTGATAATTAATTGATGACCAAACTAAATAAATTATGATGACTCCTTAGTATTTTTCTATTTTTTATTTATTCTTTTTGCATTACTCTTAAGTGGTAAGTACTAAGTAGGGAGAAGGCTACTAATCATGGTGATGACTAATATATAGAGCATAGTCTTGATTACAAAATTCATTAACTGTGAACCGCATATATAATATTATTGGAAATTTGTAAAATTCTCATTCTTTTTATATATAATTTACATATGTAAGACAATGAACCTAGCTAGTTTTTAATTTTCCTTTCCATATATATATCTTCTAACTTTCACCTATTTAGTACGTCTATATATGATTTAGATCAAAACGGAAAACTGATGAAATCACATACTAAGAATAGATATTTTGATTTTATTATTTTTGGTGATCAGGAAGTCTCACATTCTAATGAGAATTAAGGTCACCTGCAAAGTCAAGTCCTCTATTTTCATGCAATATCTGTGTACAAGTAAGTCTTCTTTTCAATTACAACTTGAAGATTCTAATTGGAAGTAATTCTCAATTCATTAGCAAAGTATTTTCAATATATAGAATTTGGTTTCCAGTTATTTAGTTATTTTATAACAGAAATTTTTTTTCTCGTCCTTTAATTTTATAGATTAAATAGTCATTTCTTATTATAAAAAAATTGATCGCAGACAAAATTAATAACAAAAAAATTAAATTAATATTATATTTGTAAAAGATTAGTAATATACTAATAAGTAATATCCAATCATTAAATTTAAAATTGACTCCATCAAAAATGTTATAAAACTTCCAAAAAATACCCTTTTTATTACCAACTCCATCTCCACTACTCTTCAACCACAACAAAAACCGAAATCAGAACTAAAATCCACTTTAATAATCCAGTTTCCCACTCTCACTCTCACTTTTATAGATCTGCTGCACTCATTTGAATCAAGTCAAGCATATAGTCGTCACAAAGCAACTCACCACTTAGCCAAACTAAAGCATGTAATTTTCCATATTTTTCTCTCTATCAAAAAGCAAATATTTAGCTTGATATTCATAGATTTTGTCAAAAAATAAAAAATAAAATTTTAGGTAATGAAAAGAATATTTTAGAAATTTTATGAAATCAATTTTAAATTAAATTTAATGATTAAATATTTTTGTTACAGTATAATAATGTCAATTTAATCTTTTCGTTAATTTTGTTAGTAATCAAATTTTTAATGTTCAGAGCAATGGCTATTTATTCAATTTTATAAGTAAAATTGAAAGGAACTATATTTACACATTACACCAACGTCAAATATATTTTGTATACTAAATTAGTAAATTTAATTTAGCTTATTAAAACAATGTATTATTTTACGTACCATAAAGTAATTTTACTTATTAAGTATTAAGTCCGATCCATACACATATTATGCATTATACTACTGGTGCTTTGTTAATTTATAAATATATATGAGTAATCTAGTCAAAGTTATTGTAAAAAAAAAATAGTATGATATTTTCGATGTGGTCATTAAATTTTTAAGAATTATTCAAATGTTTTTTATGGTCAAATAGTGTTAAAAAAATTTATTAATATTTGGTAATTACTGAAGGAAAAAAATTGTCAATAAAAGTATTATCAAAAGAAATTTCATTTATGATTTGTAGCTAATTAGCTATAAATAATACTTTTGAACTTTTTTATCTTGCAATGATTAAATCAAGTTTACCGACTAATAAAATGTTAAAACACTTTTTTTAGATACTTACTGGCCATCAAGAAAACTAGAAAAGTCAAATAAATTAATATAGTGTTTACCTACTAATAATATATGAAAATACAAAATTTATTGTTTAGTATTGTTATATTTTAAATTTTAATTCGGACAATTCACCTAAATAAATTGTTTCATCTTTAAAATTACGTAAATGCATTGTTTTCAAAACGAAGACGTAAATGCATTGTTTTACATATCTATGGAAACCGCTACTGGCAGTAGCAGTTTACACAAACACAAAATCCACTGCTGCCAGCCGCGGATTACGTTGAGTTGTGGCAGCATGGAAACCGCTGTTGCCTGCAGCGGTTTCTGCATGATTATGGTTGGTCATAAACCGCTACTACCAATAGCGGTTTATGTGCATTGGGACACGTGTGTAAACCGCTAGAGGCAGCAGCGATTTACGTTGAGTATGAAAACAAATAGTAAAACTAATCTTTATCTAAACAAATAATTACAAAACAAATAATTAATGGTATATACTATTTAAATAATACCATAAATAAAAAAATTTAATTTATCATTTCACAATATAATTTAAAAAATATAAATATGTATGTAATAAATTTTTTATTTGTATTTATTATTAAAAGTGAGACTAAATTACAAATAAAAAAATACAATACTCAAAGTATTAAATTATATAAATCAAGACTAATTTTTTTTATTCTCATCTCTTTTAAAATTTATAAATAATAAAATAATTTATTTTTAGCCAAAAATTCACTAAAAAATAGTGAATTTTTTTATTTGATTTGCTATTTTTAGTGAATTTTTTATTAAAAATAAATTATTTTATCATTCATGAGTTTTAGAAGGAATGAAAATAAAAAAAATTAGTCTTAGTTTATATATTTTAGTACTCTTTGAATACTCACTCTTTGATTTGCTATTTAGTCTCATTTTAATAATAAATACAAATAAAAAATTATTACATGCATATTTATATTTTTTATTTTATTCATCAAAATTATGATGCTATCACTATTATTTATCCAATCAATCAACTATAAAATACAAATAGTTTTTATTTTTTGGCATAAGACAACAAAGTTACATAAATAAAAAAAAATCATTTAGCTAGAACCTCAAATGCAAATCAGCAGCAAAGAACACAACCCATGTTCTAAACTCTCCGAATCTCCTTTGTATGGTTGATATAAATAAAAGAGAATGAAGTGATTTTTAAAGAAAAAAATATATGATTTAGTGAACTTTTGACTAAAAATAAATTATTTTATTATTTATAAATTTTAAAAGAGACGAGAATAAAAAAAATTAGTCTTGATTTATATAATTTAATACTTTAAGTATTGTATTTTTTTTATTTGTAATTTGGTTTCACTTTTAATAATAAATACAAAAAAAAATTTTATTACATGCATATTTATATTTTTTAAATTATATTGTGAAATGAGAAATTAAATTTTTTTATTTATGATATTATTTTAAATAGTATATACCATTAATTATTTGTTTTGTAATTATTTTTTTAGATAAAGATTAGTTTTACTATTTGTTTTCATACTCAACGTAAACCGCTGCTGCCTTTAGCAGTTTACACACGTGTCCCAATGCACATAAACCGCTACTACCAGTAGCGGTTTATGACCAACCATAATCATGCAGAAACCGCGACAGGCAACCGCAGTTTCCATGCTACCATAATCTGCGGCTGACAGCAGCGAATTTTAAAACAATGCATTTGTGTCTCGTTTTGAAAACAATGCATTTGTGTAATTTTAAAAGTGAAATAATTTATTTAGGTGAATTGTCCTTTTAATTCATTACTTCTGGCGTATAATTTATGGCATTCATTTTGGAAAATAATGAGGTGAATTTTTTATTTATCAATTATAAGAAACTATTTTGTTTGTGTATTTACTATTTAGATGATTTGAGACTTCTAGTATAATAATATTATTAAACAAAGCTGCCCAACACAAAAGATTTTTTCTCTTTTAGAAAGTTCAGTTATGTTCTTGACTCAAAATGGAAAGATTACAAAAAGACATGGTACAAAGTCGTTTGCATGAGAGTGAATTATCAACCTATTTTTGAACATTTTTTAGAATGATAATGCGATTTTTTAAAATAAAAACGATTCATTTCGATTTCTATCCTCTACTTTTGTGATATAATATAGTTTTTGTGGATATTTTTTCGTTAATTCTAAACGAAAAATATTGATGTGTCAAGTTTAGAAATAGATAAAAGTCTAATTGTCTCTAAATTCAAATTAGTTAGAGATTTATTTATTTTTATTCTTTAAACAATATATTTTTTAAATTATTTTTATTCATTATATTAATATATTTTTTTAATAAATTATATTTTACAATAAATGATATTTTTAAAAATTTAAATAATTTATTAATTAGTTTGTACTTATTATACCATATATTCAATAATTTATTGAAAAAAATATTAATATAATGAATAAAAAAATAATTTAAAAAGGATATTATTTAAAGAATAAGAATAAATAAATTTTTAACCAATTTAAATTTAAAAATAATTAAATTTTTATTTATCTCTAAATTTGACATATCAGTATTTTTTGTTTAAAATTGATGAAAAAATACCTATAAAAATTATATTGTATCACGAATATATATATATTTTTTTGATGACATATTGTATCACGAATATAAAAGACAAAAATTAAAATAAATCATCACTCTAAAAAACGTTCAAAGATAGGGTTGGTAATTCACTCATTACATTACTCTCCTTTGTTGTGGTGCTATCATATTGTACATCCATATTTTGCTCTGCTACATCCTCAGTTCCTCATTACTAATCTCATTATTATGTGACTACTAATGCTCTCACATCATCATTTTATCCACGTGTTACTCTTTGTATTCGTTTGATGTTCCGATCAAATCCACTGTTTGGATTAAAATTTATAAATGAAATTTTTATCAAATTGATTATTTAAATTTAATTTTAATAAAAAGTAATTTAGTATTAACATAATTTTTATTTAGTAATTTTTATATAAAAATAAATTATAATAAAATAAATATTATTTGAATTATATTATTTAAAATTACGTTTACATAAAAATTATTAAAAGGGGGCATGGATTTATATTACTCAAAACTATTTTTTAAACATTTTTTGTTATAATTTAAAAAAATTAAATTTATATGTGAAAATTTAATATTTTTTAATACTCTTTCTAAAGTTTTTTTTATTTAATTTAGTTTTTTTAATAGAATTAATAATTTATATTATAAAATAATTAACAATAATAAACAAATTACATCCTAATTCAACATTCAACAATAAAATACAAAGCCAAATAAAAAGTAACAAAGAAAATTTTTATAAAAGAAATTTGTATTAATAAAATTAGTTAAAAGTTTTATATGAACAATGAATACTAAAAATTTCATAAAAAAGACAACAATATGTATTGGAGAGTATTAAAGAAAAAAAATTCAAAAAAAAAAAAAAATTAACAACACACATAATATGAATAAAAAATATATATAAAAAATTGATAAGAAATAAAAATTTAGCATAAAGAACTAAAAATAATATCATAAAAAAATTAAAATATTTACTTGTAAAGCAAACTCATAAAAAAAAATCAAATATGAGAATTTTGATGATTAATTTGTTGTGTCTCTTCTTACATATGAGAATAAAAGTTAAAGTTGGCAGAAAAATAAATTTCTTCAATCACTTTTTCAATTGTAACTATTTAATGCAAAATTTATAATTTATTGCTTCACGTAATTGGAACTTGAAACATAGAATCACATTTGTGATTAAAAAAATAGTCCCAAAAAAAAATAGTCAAACAAAAAGTACTGAATCAGAGGCTTTTTTTTTCTCAAAAGTAATAGGTTATATTTCATTAATTATTGAAAAATGAAATATAAAGATGTCTAAAAATAGGACAGCATAATAAAATGTGGGAATTTTCTAAAACACCACACTGAAAATATTCATCCAACGGTGCATGGTCGAAAAACGAAGAAAAATCTTAAAGAAGAAAGAATGATAAATCAAATTGAATGAAACTAAGAGTTTGCCTCATAGAGATGACGACCTAAACTGGGAGTTCTTTGGATTTCGCGGAACAACTTGACAGAGCTTGCTAGAATGACAGACGACATTGAAGTAGAACCTTAAAAAATTAATTGGTTGCGAGCTTTCCAGCAGTTCCAGCAAACGATGGCAAGCAATTGGGGATTACGGTCAGCATTCTTCAACGGGTTAAGCATTTCTGTTGATGCAGTCCACCATGTCCAAAAGTCGTTAGGACTATGAGGGGGAAGACAGTCACGAAGATAACTCTGAGACCATACATCTTTAATTCTAGAGCAGTCGATCAAACAATGAGTGACTGTTTCTGTTGCTTCATGACAGCAGGGGCATATTGGTGATATAGATGGGATGCAGTGATGAATCTGAGCAAGCACCAGAAGCCAGCCATAGAGAGCTTTCCAGATAAATAGCTTAATTTTGTGAGGTAAGTTCAACTTCCATAGATCAATCCACAGCTTTTTCTGCTGCATATAATTAGGGCAAAGCTCCAGAGGCAGATGGTAAAATAAATAGCCAATTCGGTAATCTGAAGTTGTATCATATTACTTGGATTTGTTCAAATCCCATTGCAATTTGTTCCTACTCTGCTGAATTTTAACTGAAAAAATCCTGTTTGCAACGTCTTGGGGAAATAACTCTTGAATGAGATTCTGATTCCAATTCCTATCTTCAGTAATTAGATCTTTAACTCTTGGAACCAACTTAGAAATAGCCTGTCTGTTTGGCATGTTAGAAATCATTAAAGGGTACGGAGGAGGCAGCCAAAGATCTTCAAATGTTCGGATATTCTCTCTAGTACCCACAGCCCAATTAAGACCTTTTTTAACAATCTTTCGGCCTTCCAATATGCTCTTCCATCCCCAAGAAGGTAAGACTCCGATTTCTACTGTTATAGCATTACCATTGCTAAAGTATTTACCTCTTAGGATTTTGGATAATAGGGAAGAAGGTTGTGTTACGAGTCGCTAAAACTGTTTAATTACCTAAAAGCGCTAGATTTTGGATTCTGAGATCTTTAAATCCAAGGCCTCCTTCTCTTCGTGGGCGAGTCATAGTGTCCCAGCTAATCCAAGTCATCCGTCTTTCAGAACCTTTTTGTCCCCACTAGAACTGAGAAAGTATAGAGTGAATTTCCGAAATTAAACCATCAGGCAACTTGAAGCAAGACAGTGTATAAATAGGAATAGTTTCTCCCACTGCCTTAATCCATACCTGTCTACCACCTGACGATAGAAGATTGCGCTTCCACCCTTGGATTATTTTCCGAACCTTCTCTTTGATCATACTAAAAGAAGCCTTTTTCGATTTAGAGATTGTAGAAGGCAAACCAATGTATCTATCCTGAGCCCCAATATGATAAATATTCATAGAGTTAGCCAGTAGTGTACGAGTAGTGGAGGGAGTGTTGTGGCTTAAGAATACAGCAAATTTATTAAGATTTACCCTCTGGCCACTGATGCTTTCATAAGAATTCAATAAATGCAGGATGTTTGAACATGCTTCAGGATTAGCCTTACAGAATAAGATGGAATCATCAGCAAAGAGGAGGTGGTTGACCTTGAGACATCGTCTATGTATCTGAAAATCTTGAATTAGTCTATTTTGTTCTGTCTTGTGTAGCAAGAAGGAGAGACCTTCTACACAGAAAAGAAAAAGATAGGGAGATAGAGGATCTCCTTGTCAAATACCTCTATTTGGTTTGAAGAAACCATAGGGTTGTCCTTCCACAATGACAGAATAAGAAACAGTTGTCACTAATTCTCGAATCCACATGATCCACCGGGAGTCAAAACCAGACTTCTCCAATATAAACCAAAGAAAGTGCCATTCCACCCTATCATATGCCTTACTCATATATAATTTTAGCGCCATTTCATTTTTGAGTCCCCTTTTTTTGTTCTTCAAGTAATGCATACACTCGTGAGCAATTAGGATATTATTAGAGATTAATCTGCCTTTAATAAAAGCACTCTGCGTATGGCTAATTAGTCTATTCATCATACCCTGAAGTCTATGTACAAGTACTTTAGAGATAATCTTGTAAAAGACTGAGGATAGGCTTATTGGTATTACCTGAGTCATATCTTTAGTATTAGAAATCTTGGGAATAAAACAGATCTGAGTGTGGTTAAAACCCTTCAAAATTCTGCCCCTTAAAAAGAAACTCTTAACTGCTCAAAACACATTACCACTAAGTATGTTCCAGAAGCTTTGAAAAAATTTTGCTGTCATACCATCATCTCCTGGAGCACTTTGAGGATGAATGCTAAATGTTGCACGTTTCACTTCCTCCATAGTCATTGGTCTTTGAAGACTACGGTTCATATGAGCTGTAACCTTAGGTTCAAAATCAGTAAATAGAGATTCGGGGTTCTCATGACAAGTGGAGGAGAAGATGTCCTTGAAATACGATTCAGCCACAGAAGCAATACCAGCATTTGAGGTAGCCACTTCACCATCACTGCCAGATAGTTGCCAAATTTTATTCCTTCGGGTTCGATTTCTAAATTTCTATTGGAAGAAAGCTGTATTTTGATCACCAGATTTGAGCCATTTGACTCTAGACTTATCTTTCCAATAAGATTCCTCATTTTGCAACGCTTTTTCAAGTTTGTCCTCTATTTCGGAAATGATGTCACCTCCATGAATTCCTGCTAAATGAAGTTCCTCTAATTCAGACTGTAGTAAATCAATCTCCACCTTCAAATTAGATTTGTGTTCTTGTTGCCATCTGACAATCTTATGCCGACAACGCTTTATTTTTTGAGCTAGGATATACATGGCTGAACCATCAATCTGTTCGTGCCAAACCTCTCTAACAATCTGCCTTATTTCATCATTGGAACACCATCTTTCTTGAAATTTGAATTGCCGTTTAGATCTCTCAGTTCTCGGATTAGAGTCTAAGAGAAGAGGGGAGTGATTCGACCCTGATTCTGATAGTCTAAGAACCGTTGCATTGGGATAGAGTTGCTGCCAATCAACTCCTACAAGGAATCGGTCCAGTCTTTCTTGTATCCACTCATCACTACTCCGTCTATTCGACCAAGTAAATGGTCTTCCGACCATACCAATATCAATTTGGGAATTATCATCAATAAAACTGTTAAAGGTTTCAATAGAAGAAGAAGATTTAACACCCCCACCTGCTTTCTCCACTTGATTAGAAATGGCATTAAAATCACCCATTAACACAACCTTACCATTGAACTGTTGGACGACTGAAGTTAATTCAGCAAATTGAGCTATTCTATGTTGATCATTTGAACTGAGATAAACACCTAGAATACGATAGGGATCATTAGAACCAGCTGTCAGAACTGATGCCGCAATGAAAAATCTACCATGCTGTAAAATCTGAACAGTGCAACTATCCCTCCATGCCATTGCCAACCCCCTAATAATCCATCTGGATCCGCAATAAACCATTCCTTAAAACCACAAGATCTTAGTTTTCCTTCAACTTGTTGAGATTGGTTTTTTGTTTCACAGATAAAACCAACCTCGAGGGAGTAGGATTTGTAAATCCCTTTAAGATTGTGGATTGTCAAGGGTCTCCCCAAACCCCGACAATTCCATGAGAGCAGCTTCATATTTCTTTGGGTGCCACTTGAAGGCTAGCACCCTCCACCGTCATAGCGTTAGAGGCGAAATCCTTGAGATAGATTCTCTTGAACAACCAAGGCGAACCCCTCTCAATTCGAGTCACATCAGAGTCATTCTCAAAGAAAACTTGAAACCGGTTCTTGGATTTTTTGACTACTCTGAATCCTTCTGGTTTATTCCATATTACCTAGAGAGCTCCTTCCATGATACCTACGGAAAAGATCTGAGAAAATCCTTCCAGACAGGCTCTGTGTATAGGCTTGAATTCCTTCAGAAACATCTTCATAAGCTAAAACGATCAAATCATCCTCCTGATCACTATCAATTATATGGGGGTTTTGAGTCTTTGATTTGTTGCACATGGTGTAGAGAAAATCAGGAATGGTATTTGATGATTCCAGAGTGAAATAAGATATATGGAATGAGTGAATTAGAAAACGGAGTGAATTAAAAGAGAAATCTAGCATAGGAATGAATTGGGAGAGAAAACGAAAATTAAGGAACAAGTGGGGGTGAATTAAAAACAGGAAAAAAATTAAGAGAAGAAAGTAGAAGAAGATGGAAAAGACTTTAACGAAGAAAAGAAAAAAAAATGTGTAACCATGGAGGCTGCGCAGTAAAATCCTAGCAGAGCGTGGACGATTCCATAGGGTGCTAGATAAGGAGTACGTACTCCCGCTTCAAGACTTTTTAGTGAAATCAGAGACTTAGTTATAACTTCACTCTTAATACACATAATTAAATATTAAATATCTAAAATTTAGTGAATAATAAATTCATTATATTACCTTATTTTTGTAAGAATATGAATATCAAGTTATAAACACCTTAGAACTGAATAAATATAACAACTTTTTAAACCTAATTCAAAGCATATCTTTTCACGAAAAATAAATAAATACAAATACTTTTTTTCACAAATCGAACATGGTAACTTTTATTTACCAATTTATTTATGTGGTTCACAGGCAACAGCGCAACACTCTCGTGAGATGGCTCATGTCTCAGTCTCACATACTCATTAGCAGAGTTTTTCTAGCATTTTTTTAATAGTTAAAAATTGCAAAAGTCATCGAGTAATTGTAATCTGTTGAAGATTTTATAAGTGCTTTGATATGATTTTGCATGTAATGTTAACTATTAAAAAATCCAAATCATAGCTATATGTACGTTGAAATCATATGCATTACTTTTCTTGTTTTGTGCTCCTTTTTTTAGTTATGCATGAATTATGAAACACATAAGTTTTGACATTTTGGGCTTAAATAATTATTTTTTAGTTGTTACTTAATCTATGAGATTATTTGAACTATTGAAGCTATGATCAAGCATTTAAATTAGCCAACAATTATCCCTTACGGTTAATATATAATACTCTATTAGGATTTTTCTTAATAGAGTCCAAAACACAGTTGATCTCACATTGACCATAAAAAATACATCAATTTAGTGGTGCTTTCTATAGGGAGTCATGGCTGAACAGGGAGGTAAAAAGAATGTTGGAAGGGATGAGTTTGAGGGAGAAGAAGATGAAGAAGTTATTTTCTTTGATGAAAAGGAGGTAGAAAAAAGTCTTTAGAATTGTACTAAAAGTTTGATTGACAGAATTTTGGCTGATAGATCGTTTAGCCTAGGTACGATGGACGGAGCATTGAAAACCATCTGATCTCAACTAGTTGGGTTTAAAGTATTAGAGTTTGGAGGAAATTTGTTCCAATTTTTTTTGTAAAGGAGACTGATATATTAAGGGTAGAAAACGAGCACTATGACTGTTTAATAATTATGTCATTAATCTTAAACGCTAGTTGGAGGACTTTAATGAAGCAAATGACACTCTGTTTCTGGTCCCGATATGGGTATAATTATGGGCAGTGACGGATCCAGAAATTTTAATATGGAGGGGCCGAATTTTAAATGATTTTTTTCATTCCATAAAAATAATTAACATATAGTTATTAGAGTTAGTTTTTTAAAAGATTTATCAAAATATATATGTTCTTGTATGGATACCTGAAGGAAAAGCTCGGTCTCTGGGAGTCGATGCTGAGTTGTTTATCTTCGGCGCCGACCTTTGAGCTTGGTAATCCGAGCTTTGCTCCAAGGAGATGTCCAATTTCTCAGAGTGTGAGCAAGGAACAAGGGGGGAGTGTACCTGCAAAGGCACTCCAAAATTTAAGTTAGTATTGAGAATTCAATGTGTCCTCTTTAAGAGAAGATGTTGTACCTTTATATGCCGAGTAAAATAAGTCAGTTATGCTTTTGTTTTATTGTCTGAATTGAAGAATAATAATAAGGCTTAATGGGTGATGATGTCTGGTCTGACGTTACGATTCTAGTATGTAGGCCGTTGAACTTGGCTTGTAACGTGTAACGCCGATCTGTGTTTTATTTGGCCGAGTTATGAGTTATTATGCCGAGTTATGACCTGATATTTGTAACGGTCGGATCATAGCCCCCAAGCTTAGCCTGAGAATGTGTTTAATGAAGCAGGTTGAGCTTATTAATGGAACGTAGATCGGTTATTTAGTGACCGAGTAACTCGGTCAATTGGGTGAGGCCCTGTAACCCCCAGTTCAAAATGCTTTATTAAACATTTAATGATGGTAAATTGTGGTTTTTTAGTGACAGAGACATAGCATTAAATACACGTGCGTGGTTCCAATGTAGTTTACATTTTTTGATGTAACTGATTTGACTGAAGGCAGTGGAATCAAAATATGTGGGTAAAGTGTGTTTAATTAAAACACTCTTGGAATCCTGAAGGGTTTCACTTGGGCTCTCTTTTATTTTTTGTTTATCAGAGGCATTTGGAAGCAAAAAATGAGTAAACGAGGTATGTACTAACTTCTCTGTTCTTTTTCCTGTGTTTGTTTGTTTTTCTTCTTCTTCTCCTCTATCATTTGTTGGTTTCGGATGGGTTTCGAAAGGGAGAAAAAAAGAGAAGATTGATTGGTCCTATGACTGGGTTAATGAGGACGTGAAGAATCGTGTATCTTTGTTTTTGGATGAAGATGCTATTAAGCATATTGATAGTAGTAAGATTGTTAGGGTGGGTGCTGGGGTTCGGTTGGAGTTACTTCCCTATTCTTCAGGTGACAGGATTTTTCACAGAGGGGAGGGTTTTGAGTTTTTCTATATGTATAGTAATGTTTTGGAGGAGTTGAGGGTTAGACTTCCATTTACTGATTTCGAGTGTCAAGTGTTGAAGCAGCTGAACTGCGCACCTTCCCAACTGCATCCTAATGGATGGGCGTTCCTTCGGGCTTTTGAGGTTCTTATGGATTTTTTGGAAGAGGAACCAACTGTGGAATTGTTCTTTTCATTATTTCAAGCTAAAGGGGTTTGGAAGGGGGGTTGGGTAAATTTGAACAGTTCGCCGGGTTTTGGTGTTTTCAAATTGTACAAATCCTCTTTCAAAAATTTCAAGGAAATGTATCTAAAGGTGAGAAATTCTAAGGGGGAGTTCCTTTTTTATATGGACGAGCATTTTGGGGAGAGGTTTTCGGTCTGGTGGTGTTCGGAGCTGCAGAGTATTCTGGGCCCAGAGATTATAAATGCAAGGAATGAGTGCATCATAGAATACCTAACTGAGGCTGTTGATAGGAAAAAGCTTATTTCGGTGTTTGATTTGCTTCAGTGGGAGGATAATAGGGAAGCCGTTATAGAATATTTAGGTGAGGGTTTGAATATTTGTGTTTTTAGTAAGGTCGATTTGTAATGTAACTGTGTGTTTTGGCTTCTTTTGTAGGTGAAAAATATCCAGGAGTGTCTGCTGCGACTTTGAGGTCAATGGTAAAAAGCAAAAATTTGGACAAGGAAGGTTCGTCGTCTAAGGTTGACAAGGTTGCAGGGGTTGGCGAGGTTAATTAGCCCAATCCGGGCAGGAGAAATGTTGTGGTGAAAAAAAGGAAGCATGAGTTGGTGGATTTGTCTGATGAGTCTGAGGATTTTCCAGACGAGGTTCCAGTAGGAGAGCTGAAAATGTTTTATGAGAATCATAAGAAGTTGCATGACTTGGCCGAGCAAAGTGATGGTTCATCTTTGTGGGGGAAGGATTTTCCATATATGGCCGTTACGGATGAAGTTTGTCAAGGACCGGCCGATGTGACTTTGGCTGGTGAGGTTGGTGACGTTGTCATCGACCAGTATATGCAGGTATGTACATGAGTGACTATTTTATTTTTTGATTTGGTATGTGTTTGATATAACGTTCTGTTTATCGTTTGAAGGTTGTCGGACTTTGGCTTGCGAGTTTGGGGCGTAGCCAAGAGAAGAAACATCGTCAAGTGGTTGAGCAGAAGCCAGATGTGAAGTTGGAGGAACAGTTGGGCTTGAAGAGTGCAAGGGTTACAGAATTGGAGAGTAAGTTAGCGAAGCTTGATATAGAGTTAAAATTGACGAAGGAAAATTATGCAAAAGAGGTGGAGGATATTAAAAAGAAGGAGGCTGATCTGTCGAGTATGAGTACTTGGATGGTGGAGTTGACTGCTGAATTAAAAGGTTTGGAAAAGAGTAAGGAGACAGCGATCCTAGATTCCTTTCTTGAGGGGTTTGAGCAAGCTTCTTTGCAAGCCAGGTTCTTAGCTCCTAATGTTGAATTTGATCAGATGGATCTGGGTAAGATTGTTCGGGATGGGGCCCTGGTTGAAGATGACGGTGCTGAAGAGGAGGGGGGTGAAAATGTTCAGTAGGCTGTGGTTGTTGTGGATAATTTATTTTTGGGAAATTATTTTGGTTTTCGGTTGATGTTTTATTTGTAACATTTATTTTGCTACTATTTTTTGGAGAAAAAACAACTTTGGATGCTTCTGATTGCATGCTATGATTATAATATAATATTATTGATGTATGATAAGTGGTTTGTTTATCTGGTTTGTGATTGTGGCTTGAAGCCAAACATGTTTATTTAGGTAAAATTGTTTTTGTGGTGAGATGCCATGAATTTGATGGAGAAGTACCATTGAAAGGCCGAGTAGGCCGAGTTTATTGAGATGCCGATTAATAGGCATTGATAGTATTTTATGTAACTGGATTCTGTTTAATGGTCGGCAGTAATTTTTGATAAAGTCGGTTTCCGAGTTTTTGCTCGGCGATCTGTTATTAAGATCGGATATTTGTTTTGACTGATATTTGCCGAACGGTCGGGTTCGGATTGTAATCGGCTATCTGATTGAAATGATAGTATCACAGTGTTCGGATTCTGACTAAGATAAGTTATTTGATGGATTGATTAATGAACTCTGAATGATCGGATTCCGAGCTAGATCGGTTATTTGATTGATAAATTCTGAATGATTGGCTTCTGATTAAGATCGGATATTTAGTTTGACTGAGAGGTTCCGAATGATCGGTTGCGGAGTAAGTTCGGTTTGTTTGACTGATAGAGTTTGATTGATCGGATTCTGAGTTAGATCGGTTAGTTGTTTGAAGGATAGAATCTGAATGATTGGATTCAGAATATAGATCGGTAGTTCGTTTGATTGATAGTATCCGAATGGTCGGAGTTAGATTATAGTTCGGCTGTTTGGACTGATTGTTACCGTATGGTCGGTTCAGAGTATAGATCGGTGGTAAAAATATCAAATAAATAAAAAGTATTATATCCGAATGGTCGGAGGTAGATTATAGTTTGGCTTTTTGGACTGATTGTTACCGTATGGTCGGTTCGGAGTATAGATCGGTGGTAAAAATATCAAATAAATAAAAAGTATGAAATGCAAAGAATATTGACTGGATAATAAATTTATTTATTGTGAAACCTTTGATTTCAAAGGCCGAGGTAGGCTAGCCTCGTTAAAACCTCTCCAAGCAAAACCCTTTTTGGGAAAAATCTTGGTAGTAGAAAAAGAGTACTTGCCTATCCCTGGTTTTAACTGTAATATAGCTTTAAAGAAGATACATTACAATTATTAGGCAGATCTTACCATCTAAGGTTTGTAGTCAGTAAGCTCCATTGCCGATGACTTCTGTGACTCGGTAAGGGCCTTCCCAATTGGCTACTAGTTTGCCATGGGTTGATGGTCGTCTAGCTTATTCTGTTTTCCTGAGCACAAGGTCATTTACTTGGAAAGACCTTGGGTGAAGTCTTTTATTAAATCTTCGAGCGATGAGTTGTTGCATAGCTAATTGTTTGATTGCTGTGGATGATCTGACGTCTTCTATGAGGTCAAGTTCGGTTTGCTGAGCTATGTATTTTGTAGTTTTGTCGGCCATTTCAGTGCGTAGTGAGGATTAGGAGATCTCCAATGGTATCATTGCGTCTGAACCGTAGACTAACCAGAAGGGTGTTTCATTTGTGGTTGAGTGAATTGTGGTGTTGTGTCCCCATATGATCTCTGGAATAAGCTCGGCCCAGAGGCCTTTTGCATCATCCAGTTTCTTTCTTAGAGCATGTAGTATTACTTTATTTACAGCTTCTGCTAGCCCGTTTGTTTGTGGATGCTCTACTGATGAAAAGTGTTGTTTGATTTTTAAGTCCGACAAGAAGGATGTGAATTTTTGATCGGAAAACTGGCGATCATTATCTATGATAATGTGCCGAGGAATGCCGAATCGACAAATAATATATTTCCAGACAAAAGAAAGCATTTGTTGTGATGTGATATTGGCTAGGGGCTGTGCCTCTATCCATTTGGAAAAATAATCAATTGCTACAACCAGGAATTTTACCTGTCCTGCTGCTGTGGGGAAAGGGCCGAGGATATCTATGCCCCATTGGTTGAACGACCAACTTACCTCGGAACAGTGTAGGAGTTCGGCCGGGAGATGTGTGATCGAACTGTGTTTCTGGCAGTTGTTACAGCTTTTAACTTTTGCTTGGCAATCCTGTCGTATTGTTGGCCAGTATAATCCAGCTCTGAGGATTTTTGAAGACAGACTTCGGGCTCCGAGGTGTGTACCACAGATCCCTTCATGTGCCTCGGCAAGTGCAAGCTCGGCTTCTGTTCTGCAAAGACATTTTAATAGCGGACAAGAGAATCCTTGTCTATATAGGCAGTTGTTATAAATTGTAAAAAAGGATGCTTGTCGGCGAAATTGTCGGACATTTTTGACATTGTCTGGAAAGATTCCTGTCCTAAGATAGTCTATGTATAGAGATCTCCAATCTACTTCCTGTGTTACACTTAATATTTCTGTGAGTTCGATGCTTGGCTTAAGCAATGTTGACTGATAAAGGGATGACCTGTTTGGTTGAGTACTGGCGAGTTTAGACAGAATGTCAGCTCGGCCATTACTCTCCCTGGGTATGTGATGTATTTCGTATTTTAAAAAATTTGAAAGTAAATTTTGTACAATGTCAAGGTATTTAGAAAGAAAAGGATCCTTTACTTGGTATAAGTTGTTTACCTGCTGGACGATAAGTAAGGAGTCGCAGTATACCTTAAGTTCGGTGATGTTTAGGTCGGCAGCGAGTCTAAGGCCGGCAATTAGGGCTTCATACTCACTTTGATTGTTGCTTGCTTTAAATGAAAAATTGAGGGAATGTTCGATGATGTTGCCCTGGCTATTATCAGGTATGATACCTGCTCCACATCCTTGTGGGTTGGAGGACCCATCGACGTATAAAGACCATTTGATGTAGTCTTCGGTTGTGTCTGGTACTGAGAACTCGGCGATGAAGTCGGCCAAGAATTGGGACTTGATAGATGTTCGGCCTTCGTACTTGATATCAAATTCCGATAGCTCCACCGACCATTTTACTAGTCAGCCAGCCAACTCAGGTTTTTGAAGGACTTGTCGCAAAGGATGATCTGTCCGAAAATGGATTTCATGGCTCTGAAAATATGGTCGGAGTCTTCTGGCCGAGAAGACAAGGGATAGGGCCAGCTTCTCAATGCTCGGATATCGAAGCTCGGAATTCTATAATGTTTTGCTGGTAAAATAGATCAAAAACTGCTTCTTTTCCCTTTCTGCAACAAGAGCAGAGCTTATAGCCCAGTTAGTGATAGATAAATATAAGAATAATGGTTCCCTCTGAATGGGTGGGTTTGTAAGATTGGTGGTTTTGAAAGATTTTCTTTAATAACTTGGAATTCTTGTTCGCAGTCATCAGTCCAGCGGAAAGTTTTTTTCTTTTTTAAAGTTTGGAAAAAACATAAAGATTTAGAAGCTAGGCAGGGTAAAAATCTAGAAAGTGCAGCAAGTCTCCCTTTTAATCGCTGGACTTCTTTAATGGTTTGTGGGCTTGTCATGTCTAAAATAGCTCGGCATTTTTCTGGATTTGCCTCGATACCTCGGCTTGTGAGCATGAAGCCAAGGAATTTACTGCTATGGACGCCAAATGCGCATTTCTCGGGATTTAACCGCATGTTGTATTTTCTTAGTTGAGCGAAGATTTCTGCGAGGTCGTCAAGGTGATTGTTGCCGATCTTTGTCTTGGCGACCATATTGTCAACGTAGACCTCAATGTTCCTGCCGATCTGTTTGGCGAAGACTTTATCCATTAGACGCTGATATGTTGCACTTGCATTCTTAAGGCCAAATGGCATGACTTTATAACAATAGTTTCCATATTCAGTAATAAAGGCTGTCTTATTTTGATCGAATGGATGCATTTGGATCTGGTCTTATTCAGCAAAGTGCTCCTCAAAGGACTTTGATAGGTCTTGAAAGCGAGAAATAGAACCTGCAGGCAAAGAACAAAACCAATCAAGTGCAGGACGGATGAGCAGATAATTTATACGCTTTTTGGCATTGTTTTTACATAGTTTTTAATATGATTTAGTTAGTTTTTAGTATAATTTTATTAGTTTTTAAATAAAAACCACATTTCTGGACTTTACTATGAGTTTGTGTGTTTTTCTATGATTTTAGGTATTTTCTGGCTGAAATTGTGGGACTTGAGCAAAAATCAGATTCAGAGGTTGAAGAAGGACTGCAGATGCTGTTGGATTCTGACCTCCCTGCACTCAAAGTGGATTTTCTGGAGCTACAGAACTCCAACTGGCGCGCTCTCAATTGCGTTAGAAATTAGACATCCAGGGCTTTCCAGCAATATATAATAGTTCATACTTTGCCCAAGTTTAGATGACACAAACTGGCGTTCAACGCCAGCTTCCTGCCTTATTCTGGAGTTAAACGCCAGAAACAGGTTGCAAAGTGGAGTTAAACGCCAGAAACAGGTTACAAATTGGTGTTCAACTCCAAGAAAGACCTCTCCACGTGAAAGCTTCAATGCTCAGCCCAAGCACACACTAAGTGGGCCCCGGAAGTGGATTTCTGCATCATTTACTTATCTCTGTAACCCTAGTAACTAGTTTAGCATAAATAGAACTTTTTACTATTGTATTCAGGGATCTTTGGACGTTTAGTTCTGAGATCATGGAGGCTGGCCTCTCGGCCACGCCTAGACCTTGTTCTTATGTATTTTTAACGGTAGAGTTTCTACACACCATAGATTAAGGTGTGGAGCTCTGCTGTTCCTCGAGTATTAATGCAAAGTACTATTGTTTTTCTATTCAATTCAAGCTTATTCCTATTCTAAGATATTCATTCGCACCTAAGAACATGATGAATGTGATGATTATGTGACGCTCATCACCATTCTCACTTATGAACACGTGCCTGACAACCACTTCCGTTCTACATGAAGATGAGATAGAATGAGTATCTCTTAGATATCTAATACATGGGACCGAGTCCGAGATATTAGAGTCTTCGTCGTATAAGTTAGAACCCATGGACGACCATTCCTGAGATCCGAAAAGTCTAAACCTTGTCTGTGGTATTCCGAGTAGGATCTGGGAAGGGATGGCTGTGACGAGCTTCAAACTCGCGAGTGCTGGGCGTAGTGACAGACGCAAAAGGATAGTAAATCCTATTCCAATATGATCGAGAACCGACAGATGATTAGCCATGCAGTGACAGCGCATTGGACCATTTTCACAGAGAGGACGGGATGTAGCCATTGACAACGGTGATGCCCAACATACAGCTCGCCATGGAAAGGAGTAGGAATGATTGGATGAAGACAGCAGGAAAGTAGAGGTTCAGGAGGAACGAAAGCATCTCTATACGCTTATCTGAAATTCTCACCAATGAATTACATAAGTATCTCTATCCTAGTTTATATTTTAATTATGTTTTAATTATCAATTTTCTATAACCATTTGAATCCGCCTGACTGAGATTTACAAGGTGACCATAGCTTGCTTCAAGCCGACAATCTCCGTAGGATCGACCCTTACTCACGTAAGGTTTATTACTTGGACGACCCAGTGCACTTGCTGGTTAGTTGTGCAAAGTTGTGACAAAGTGTGATTCATGTTTGAGAGCACCAAGTCATTGGCGCCATTGTTGATGATCACAATTTCGTGCACCAAGTTTTTGGCGCCGTTGCCGGGGATTGTTCGAGTTTGGACAACTGACGGTTCATCTTGTTGCTCAGATTAGGTAATTTTATTTTATTTTTAAGCTTTTTTATTTCTTATTTTCGAAAACAATACAAAAAAAAGTTCTTCTTTTTCATTTTTCCCAAAATAATCTTCGAAAAAACCAAAGAATTCTTATAAAATCATAAAAACCAAAAATTTTATGTTTCTTGTTTGAGTCTAGTGTCAATTTGTAAGTTTGTGTCAATTGCATCTTTTTAATTCTTCTTAAAATTTTCGAAAATTCCTGCATGTTTTCTTCATGATCTTCAAGTTGTTCTTGATGAATTGCTTTGTTTGATCTTTGCATTTTCTTGTTTTGTGTCTTTTCTTGTTTTTCATATGCATTCTTGAATTCTTAGAGTCTAAATATTAAAAATTTCTAAGTTTGGTGTCTTGCATGTTTTCTTTTCTTAAAAATTTTTCAAAAATAAAGTCTTGATGTTCATCTTGATCTTCAAAGTGTTCTTGGTGTTCATCTTGACATTCATAGTGTTCTTGCATGCATCATTTGTTTTGATCCAAAATTTTCATGCATTGAGTCTTTTTGATGTTTTTCTCTCTCATCATTAAAATTCAAAAATCAAAAAAATATCTTTCCCTTCTTTCACTCATAAATTTCGAAAATTTGAGTTGACTTTTTCAAAACTTTTTAAAATTTAGTTATTTCTTATGAGTCAAGTCAAATTTTCAATTTAAAAATCCTATCTTTTTCAAATCTTTTTCAAAAATTAAATCTTTTTCATTTTTCTTTCATAATTTTCGAAAATTTTAAATTGATTTTCAAAATCTTTTTTTAATTCTATTTCATATTTTCAAAATTAATGCTAACAATTAATGTGATTGATTCAAAAATTTTAAGTTTGTTACTTGCCTAGTAAGAAAGGTTCAATCTTTAAATTTTAAAATCCTATCTTTTTGTTTCTTGTTAGTCAAGTAATCAACTTTAATTTTCAAAATCAAATCTTTTTAAATTTCTTTTTCAAATCTTTTTCAAAATAAGTTTCAATCACATCTTTTTCAAAATCAATTTCAAAATCTTTTCTAACTTCTTTTCTAACTTCTTATCTTTTCAAAAATTGATTTTCAAATCTTTTTCAATTAACCACTTGACTTTTTGTTTGATTTTAAAAGTTTACTATTTCAATCATATCTTTTTCAAAACTACCTAACTAATTATCTCTCTGATTTTTGAAAATCACTTTCCTTCCTTTTTCGAAATTTCTTTTCAATTAACTATTTGTTTTAAATTTTAGTTTGATTTAATTTTATTTTTCTTTTTAAGTTCTCGAATTTTAATTTATTTAATTTTCGAAATTCTCTCCTCCTCATCTCTTTCTAAGTATTTTATTTATCTACTAACACTTCTCTTTCACCCAAGAATTCGAACCCACTCTTCACCTCTGTGTTTGGATTCTTATCTATTCCTTCCTCTATTCTTCTCTTCTTATACTTACATAAGGAATCTCTATACTCTGACATAGAGGATTCCATATTTTCTTTTCTGTTTTCTTCTTCTTCATATGAGCAGGAACAAGGATAAGAACATTCTTGTTGAGGCTGATCCTGAACCAAAAAGGACTCTGAAGAGGAAGCTAAGGGAAGCTAAAGCACAACTCTCTGGAGAAAATCTGACAAAAATTTTCGAAAAAGAAGGAGACATGGCCGAAAATAATAACAATGCAAGGAAGATGCTTAGTGACTTTACTGCACCAAATTCCAATTTACATGGAAGAAGCATCTCAATCCTTGCCATTGGAGCAAACAATTTTGAGCTAAAGCCTCAATTAGTTTTTTTGATGCAACAGAATTGCAAGTTTCATGGACTTCCATCAGAAGATCCTTTTTAGTTTTTAACTGAATTATTGCAGATCTGTGATACTGTTAAGACTAATGGGATTGATCCTGAGGTCTAAAGGCTTATGCTTTTCCCGTTTGCTGTAAGAGACAGAGCTAGAATATGGTTGGACTCTCAACCTAAAGATAGCCTGAACTCTTGGGATAAGCTGGTCACGGCTTTCTTAGCCAAGTTCTTTCCTCCTTAAAAGCTTAGTAAGCTTAGAGTGGATGTTCAAACCTTCAGACAGAAGGACGGTGAATCCCTCTATGAAGCTTGGGAGAGATATAAGCAACTGACCAAAAAGTGTCCTTCTGACATGCTTTCAGAATGGACCATCCTGGATATATTCTATGATGGTCTGTCTGAGTTATCAAAGATGTCATTGGACCATTCTGCAGGTGGATCCATTCACCTAAAGAAAACGCCTGCACAAGCTCAGGAACTTATTGACATGGTTGCTAATAACCAGTTCATGTACACTTCTGAGAGGAATCCTGTAAGTAATGGGACGCCTCAGAGGAAGGGAGTTCTTGAAATTAATGCTCTGAATGCCATATTGGCTCAGAACAAAATATTGACTCAGCAAGTCAATATGATTTCTCAGAGTCTGAATGGATTGCAAGCTGCTTCCAATAGTACTCAAGAGGCATCTTCTGAAGAGGAAGCTTATGATCTTGAGAACCCTGCAATAGCAGAGATGAATTACATGGGGAAACCCTATGGAAATACCTATAATCCCTCATGGAGAAATCATCCAAATTTCTCATGGAAGGATCAACAAAAGCCTTAACAAGGCTTTAATAATGGTGGAAGAAACAGGTTTAGCAATAGCAAGCATTTTCCATCATCCACTCAGCAACAGACAGAGAATTCTGAGCAGAATCTATCTAGCTTAGCAAATATAGTCTCTGATCTATCTAAGGCCACTTTCAGTTTCATGAATAAAACAATGTCCTCCATTAGAAATTTAGAGGCACAAGTGGGCCAGCTGAGTAAAAGGGTCACTGAAACTCCTCTTAGTACTCTCCCAAGCAATACAGAAGAAAATCCAAAGAGAGAGTGCAAGGCCATTGATTTGACCATCATGGCCGAACCTACAAGGGAGGAGAAGGACGTGAATCCTAGTGAGGAAGACCTCCTGGGACGTTCAGTGACCAATAAGGAGTTTCCCTTTGAGGAACCAAAGGAATCTGAGGCTCATCTAGAGACCGTAGAGATTCTATTGAACCTCCTTCTGCCCTTCATGAGCTCTGATGAGTATTCTTCTTCTGAAGAGAATGAAGACGTCACTGAAGAGCAAGTTGCTAAGTACCTTGGTGCAATCATGAAGTTGAATGCCAAATTATTTGGTAATGAGACTTGGGAAGATGAACCTTCCTTGCTCACCAATGAACTGAATGCATTGGATAGGCAGAAATTACCTCAAAAGAAACAGGATCCTGGTAAATTCTTAATACCCTGTAACATAGGGACCATGACATTTGAGAAGGCTCTGTGTGACCTGGGGTCAGGAATAAACTTAATGCCACTCTCTGTAATGGAGAAACTTGGGATCTTTGAGGTGCAAGCTACCAGAATCTCATTAGAGATGGCAGACAACTCAAGAAAACAGGCTTATGGAGAAGTAGAGGACGTGTTAGTAAAGGTTGAAGGCCTTTACATCCCTGCTGATTTCATAATCCTAGACACTGGGAAGGATGAGGATGAATCCATCATCCTTGGAAGACCCTTCCTAGCCACAACAAAAGCTGTGATTGATGTGGACAGAGGAGAGTTGGTCCTCCAACTGAATGAGGACAACCTTGTGTTTAAAACTCAAGGATCTCCTTCTGTGACCATGGAGAGGAAGCATGAAAAGCTTCTCTCATTGCAGAGTCAACCAAAGCCCCCACATTCAAACTCTAAGTTTGGTGTTGGGAGGCCACAACCAAACTCTAAGTTTGGTATTGAACCCCCACAATCAAGCTCCAAGTTTGGTGTTGGGAGGTCCCAACAATGCTCTGAACATCTGTTAGGCTCCATGAGAGCTCATTGTCAAGCTATTGACATTAAAGAAGCGCTTGTTGGGAGGCAACCCAATGTTATTTAATTATATCTATTTATTTTCTATTGTTATTTTATGTTTTTTTAGGTTGATGATCATGTGGAGTCACAAAAACTACTAAAAAATCAAAAACAGAATGAAAAACAGCATTAAAAATAGCACACCCTGGAGGAGGAGCATTCTGGCGTTTAACGCCAGAAACAAGCATCTGTCTGGTGTTTAACTCCAGAAACAAGCACCAAGCTGGCGTTTAACGCCAGAAACAAGCATCTACCTGGCGTTAAACGCCAGAAACAGGCTACATCTGGGCATTTAACGCCAGAAATAAGCAGCAGTCTGGCGTTAAACGCCAGGATTGCACAGCAAGGGCGTTTTACACGCCTAATTGGAGCAGGGATGCTAAGTCCTTGGCCCCACTGGATCTGTGGATCCCACAGGATCCCCACCACTTCTTCTCTCCTCTTCACACCTTTTCATAACTCTCTTCCCCAAATACCTTTCACCAATCACCTCACTCACTCTTCCCCATCATATCTACACCACTCACATCTATCCACTCTTCCCCATAAACCCCACCTACCTCCAAAATTCAAACCCTTTTCCCTCCCAAACCCAACCCTCATGGCCGAACCCTAAACCTTCCCCACTCCTATATAAACCCCTCATTCCTTCTTCATTTTCACACAACACAACCCTTTCTTCTTACCCTTGGCCGAATATACACCTCTCTCTCCCTCTTCTATTCTTCTTCTTCTTCTTCTCCTTCTTTCCCTCTTCTTTTTCTCGGGGACGAGCAAATATTTTAAGTTTGGTGTGATAAAAAGCATTGCTTTTTGTTTTTCCATAACCATTAATGGCACCTAAGACCAGAGAAACCTCAAGAAAGAGGAAAGGGAAGACAATTGCTTTCACCTCTGAGTCATGAGAGATGAAGAGATTCATCTCAAAAGTCCATCAAGATGACTTCTACGAAGTTGTGGCCAAGAAGAAAGTGATCCCTGAGGTTCCTTTCAAGCTCAAAAAGAATGAGTATCCGGAAATCCGACTTGAGATCCGAAGAAGAGGTTGGAAAGTTCTCACTAACCCCATTCAACAAGTCGGGATCTTAATGGTTCAAGAGTTCTATGCAAACGCATGGATCACTAGGAACCATGATCAAAGTATGAACCCAAATCCAAAGCATTGGCTTACCATGGTTCGGGGGAAATACTTAGATTTCAGTCCGGAAAATGTAAGGCTGGCATTCAACTTGCCAATGATGGAAGAAAATGCACGCCCCTACACTAGAAGGGTCAACTTTGATCAAAGGTTGGACCAAGTCCTCATGGACATATGTGTGGAAGGAGCTCAATGGAAAGTTGACTCAAGAGGCAAGCCGGTTCAATTGAGAAGACTGGACCTTAAGCCTGTAGCTAGAGGATGGTTGGAGTTTATTCAACGCTCAATCATCCCTACTAGCAACCGGTCTGAAGTTACTATAGACCGGGCCATCATGATCCATAGTATCATGATTGGGGAGGAAGTGGAAGTTCATGAGATTATACCTCAAGAACTCTACAAGGTGGCTGACAAGTCCTCCACTTTGGCAAGGTTAGCATTTCCTCACCTCATTTGCCACCTCTGCAATTCGGCTAGAATTGACATAAAGGGAGACATCCTTATTGAAGAGGACAAGCCCATTACTAAGAAGAGGATGGAGCAAACAAGAGATCATGGACCTCAACAAGAGCATGAGGAAATTCCTCACCATGAAATCCCTGAGATGCCTCAATGGATGCACTTCCCTCCACAAAACTATTGGGAGCAAATCAACACTTTCCTAGGAGAATTAAGTTCCGACATGGGATAAATAAGGATGGAGCACCAAGAGCACTCCATCATCCTCCATGAGATTAGAGAAGATCAAAGAGCTATGAGGGAGGAGCAACAATGACAAGGAAGAGACATAGAGGAGCTCAAGAGCACCATTGGTTCTTCAAGAAGAGGAAGACGCCACCCTCACTAAGGTGGACCCGTTCCTTAATCTCCTTGTTCTTATTTTCCTGTTTTTCGTGTACTATGATTTATGTTTATATTTGTGTCTTATTACATGATCATTAGTATTTAAGTGTCTATGTCTTGAGGCTATGAATGTCCTATGAATCCATCACCTCTCTTAAAGAAAAAATGTTTTAATTACAAAAGAACAAGAAGTACATGATTTCGAATTCATCCTTGAAACTAGTTTAATTATTTTGATATGGTGACAATACTTTCTGTTCTCTGAATGAATGCTTGAACAGTGCATATGTCTTTTGAAATTGTTGTTTATGAATGTTAAATATGTTGGCTCTTGAAAGAATGATGAAAAAGGAGACATGTTATTTGATAATCTGAAAAATCATAAAAATTGATTCTTGAAGCAAGAAAAAGCAGTGAAGAACAAATCTTGCAGAAAAAAAACAAAGAAAAAAAATGGCGAAAAAGAAAAAGAAAAAGAAAAAGCAAGTAGAAAAAGCCAAAAGCTCTTTAAACCAAAAGGCAAGAGCAAAAAGCCAATAGCCCTTAAAACCAAAAGGCAAGGGTAATAAAAAGGATCCAAGGCTTTGAGCATCAGTGGATAGGAGGGCCTAAAGGAATAATAAAATCCTGGTATAAGCGGCTAAATCAAGCTGTCCCTAACCATGTGCTTGTGGCGTGAAGGTGTCAAGTGAAAACTTGAGACTGAGCGGTTAAAGTCAAGGTCCAAAGCAAAAAAAAGAGTGTGCTTAAGAACCCTAGACACCTCTAATTGGGGACTTTAGCAAAGCTGAGTCACAATCTGAAAAGGTTCACCCAGTTATGTGTCTGTGGCATTTATGTATCCGGTGGTAATAATGGAAAACAAAGTGCTTAGGGCCACGGCCAAGACTCATAAAGTAGCTGTATTCAAGAATCAACATATTGAACTAGGAGAATCAATAACACTATCTAAATTCTAAGTTCCTATAGATTCCAATCATTCTGAACTTCAATGGATAAAGTGAGATGCCAAAACTATTCAAGAGGCAAAAAGCTACAAGTCCCGCTCATCTGATTTGAGCTAAGTTTCATTGATATTTTGGAATTTATAGTATATTATCTTCTTTTTATCCTATTTGATTTTCAGTTGCTTGGGGACAAGCAACAATTTAAGTTTGGTGTTGTGATGAGCGGATAATTTATACGCTTTTTGGCATTGTTTTTACATAGTTTTTAGTATGATTTTGTTAGTTTTTAGTATAATTTTATTAATTTTAAAATAAAAACCATATTTCTGGACTTTACTATGAGTTTGTGTGTTTTTCTATGATTTCAGGTATTTTCTGGCTGAAATTGAGGGACTTGAGCAAAAATCAGATTCAGAGGTTGAAGAAGGACTGCAGATGCTGTTGGATTTTGACCTCCCTGCACTCAAAGTGGATTTTCTGGAGCTACAGAACTCCAAATGGCACGCTTTCAATTGCGTCAGAAAGTAGACATCCAGGGCTTTCCAGCAATATATAATAGTCCATACTTTGCCCGAGTTTAGATGACGCAAACTGGTGTTCAACGCCAGCTTCCTGCCCTATTCTGGAGTTAAACGCCAGAAACAGGTTGCAAAGTGGAGTTAAACGCCAGAAACAGGTTACAAACTGGTGTTCAACTCCATGAAAGACCTCTCCACGTGAAAGCTTCAATGCTCAGCCCAAGCACACACCAAGTGGGCCCCAAAAGTGGATTTTTGCATCATTTACTTATCTTTGTAACCCTAGTAACTAGTTTAGCATAAATAGGACTTTTTACTATTGTATTCAGGGATCTTTGGACATTTAGTTCTGAGATCATGGAGGCTGGCCTCTCGGCCATGCCTAGACCTTGTTCTTATGTATTTTCAACGGTAGAGTTTCTACACACCATAGTTTAAGGTGTGGAGCTCTGCTATTCCTCGAGTATTAATGCAAAGTACTATTGTTTTTCTATTCAATTCAAGCTTATTCCTATTCTAAGATATTCATTTGCACCCAAGAACATGATGAATGTGATGATTATGTGACACTCATCACCATTCTCACTTATGAACACGTGCCTGACAACCACTTCCGTTCTACATGAAGATGAGATAGAATGAGTATCTCTTAGATATCTAATACAGGGGACCGAGTCCGAGATATTAGAGTCTTCGTCGTATAAGTTAGAACCCATGGACGGCCATTCCTGAGATCCAAAAAGTCTAAACCTTGTCTGTGGTATTCCGAGTAGGATCCGGGAAGGGATGGCTGTGACGAGCTTCAAACTCGCGAGTGCTGGGCGTAGTGACAGACGCAAAAGGATAGTAAATCCTATTCCAGTATGATCGAGAACCGACAGATGATTAGCCATGCAGTGATAGCGCATTGGACCATTTTCACAGAGAGGACGGGATGTAGCCATTAACAACGGTGATGCCCAACATACAGCTTGCCATGGAAAGGAGTAGGAATGATTGGATGAAGACAGCAGGAAAGCAGAGGTTCAGGAGGAACGAAAACATCTCTATACGCTTATCTGAAATTCTCACCAATGAATTACATAAGTATCTCTATCCTAGTTTATATTTTAATTATGTTTTAATTATCAATTCTCTATAACCATTTGAATCCGCCTGACTGAGATTTACAAGGTGACCATAGCTTGCTTCAAGCTGACAATCTCCGTAGGATCGACCCTTACTCACGTAAGGTTTATTACTTAGACGACCCAGTGCACTTGCTGGTTAGTTGTGCGAAGTTGTGACAAAGTGTGATTCACGTTTGAGAGCACCAAGTCATTAGCGCCATTTTTGATGATCACAATTTCGTGCACCAAGGACTGTCTAAGTAAGATGGAAAGCAACGACATAAAACTTTATCAGATGCACCGTTTACTATCATTATGGAGGTAAACTTCTTGATGTATTTCATCGGGTCACCTAACCCATCATAGGGAGTTAGGGTGGTCGGCAGAGTGAACCTCCTGGGTAACACGAAGTTCATCACCTCGGTCGTAAATGGTCCAGGGGAGCTTTCCTAATTGTCATCGTCGTCTTCTGGCCGAGCTTCTTCATTATGCTCGGGTTGCTCCTCTTCCTGTCGAGCAGTGTCAGAGACGTGTGTTGGCCCTGACTGCTGCTTGGCTTCCTCTGTCCGTTCTTGCCGATCATTGTTGTTTTCGATTTGGGTGTTATTCAAGTTGGCAATTTGCTGTGCCATTCTTTGGTTCTCCTCGGCCATGCGCTGGTTGGCTTGCCGTAACTCGGTCACCATTTGAAGGAGTTCGGATGGTGTGGGCGGAAGTTGTTCAGCCATGACTCAGGCGAGAACCTCGAGGCCGATGATATATGGAAGGGATTATATTCTCGGCCCCACGGTGGGTGCCAATTATTCTTGTATGGATACCTGAAGGGAGAGCTTGGTTTCTGGGAGTCGACGCTGAGTTGTTTATCTTCGGCGCCGACCTTTGAGCTTGGTAATCCGAGCTTTGCTCCAAGGAGATGTTCAATTGCGCAGAGTGTGAGCAAGGAACAAGGGGGGGGGGGGAATGTACCTGCAAAGGCACTCCGAAACTTAAGTTAGTATTGAGAATTTAATGTGTCCTCTTTAGGAGAAGATGTTGTACCTTTATATGCCGAGTAAAATAAGTCAGTTATGCTTTTGTTTTATTGTTTGAAATGAAGAATAATAATAAGGCTTAATGGGTGATGATGTCTGGTCTGACGTTACGATTCTAGTATGTAGGCTGTTGAACTTGGCTTGTAACGTGTAAAGTCGATCTGTGTGTTATTTGGCCGAGTTATAAGTCATTATGCCGAGTTATGACCTGATATTTGTAACGGTCAGATCAATATATATATATATATATATATATATATATATATATATATATATATATATATATATATATATATATATATATATATATACAATTTTATTTTTAATATTACATAAAAAAAATATAACAATATCAATAGTACATTATAAAATTATAAAATACTAATAAGTTATAGTGTATTTAGTTAAAAATTATCATATATTAATTAAAATTAATTCTTTCAAAAATTTTAAAAAATTTGAAAATAAAATATTAATTATTAATTATTTGAAAGACACAGTACCTTTATAGAATACAAAATATAAGATATCTTTATAAAATTTTTTCTTTTAACAACGTAAATTTAGAAGAAAAATGAGTATTTTTTACAAAAAAGAATATCTAAAGTACATAATGTGTTACCAAAATATAACTACATAAGTCATTATTAATATAATAATATAAATGTTAAATATATTAATATAAAAAAATAAATGAATTTTTTAATAAATATAGAGATTATTATATAAAAACTAATTTGAAGAGTACAAAGACTTGATGGTATGATATTAAATTAGTTAAGTAAAAAATATTAGTGAATTAAATAATTAAGATATAAATCCATCACATAGTGAAAAATAATACATATATAACTACTAAATTACGTATTTTTTTTTTATTTTTTAAACACATATCTCGTATATAAGTATAATTTGTTAAAATTTTGGGGGTACGGGGGACGAGGCCACTACTCCCCCTCTAGGTCCATCCCTGATTATGGGGGATCCCACAATAGTACAAGACTAAGGAGTTACGGAGAAACATCAGAGAAAATTTGGGTGAGGTTATTGATATGAATTTCTTCTCAATGAAAGGAAAGGAGAATTAGATAATCAAATCTCTAATTCGATTAGATATGACAAAACCACTATAACAATCAAGATGAGATCAATGACAATGCAAAAAAATGGTACAATGGTAAAATCTAAGTGATATGGAGAGACCCGAGGATTTTCATCAATATTGTAGTGTTTTAAAAGATAATTTCTTCACATGAGTGTGAGGAAAGGAGTAGAAGATGAGTGGATCCTTAGAACTATGTATGCCAGTTCCAAGATATCATAAGAAGATAATTCTGGCAGCATATTGAAGTGTTAAAGGAGAAGATTATAGGAGGGTGGATGGTTTTAGGGATTTCAATGAAATTGCAGACTCTTCGGGAAAAAAAAGAGAGGAAAGATAGATATGGGAGCATGCAGAAGGTTCCGTAGATGGATTGAAAACTGTCCGTTGATTGATTTGGATTTTGTTAAGCCAAATTTTACTTGGAAGGGACCAAAGTGGGTGAACTCGGATAGAGTGTTCGAATGCTTAGATAGAACATTATCTAATGCTAATTGAAGGCTTAAGTATTTGGAGGCGAGAATGAATGTTTTGGCTCGCCTAAACTCAGACCATCACCCCATTTTAGTCTCCCATAAACCTGCAAACAAGATGAGCATTGATAAGCCTTTCTAGTATGAAGCCATGTGGAGATTTCACCTGGATTACAAGGATTTTGTTGAAAATTAGTGGAATGAGTAGATGTTCTGGAATAACAACTTGTCTCAATTCACCAAGAAGCTGATGAATTGGAATAAAGATGTCTTTGGTTACACTGGCAAAAGAGAAAAAGAAGAGAAGATTAATTAGTAAGATTGGTGGCATTCAAAGGACTAGCACATATGCAAAAAATCCTTTCCCTAAATATTTAGAGAAACAACTTAGAAAGGAACTCAAAGATATTCTAGATAAAGAGAATATCATATGGAGACAAAATTCTAGAGACCTATGGGTGGTGGATGGGGACAGAAACACTAAATATTATCACATGAAAAAATTGTCATTGGAAAAAGAAGAAACAAATTTTAAAATTAAAAGACAATAAAGACAGTTGGATAGAAGACCAAGAAGTTTTACGGTGATATGTCACTAGATTTTTCTTGAACTATATATAGAGAGAGAGGATAACCCTAGACCTATTGTTTTGCAAAATAATAGGTCCTATCCATTTTGAATAAAGCAATTCAAGCCAAAGTCACTCCTATGGCAACAAAAGTGAAAATTAAAGAAGCCTTATTTAGAATTGGATCATAAAAGTTCCTTGTCCGGATGAAATTGATGAGCGGATAATTTATACTCTTTTTGGCATTGTTTTTACATAGTTTTTAGTATGATTTAATTACTTTTTATTATATTTTTATTAGTTTTTATTCAAAAATCACATTTCTGGACTTTACTATGAGTTTGTGTGTTTTTCTGTGATTTCAGGTATTTTCTGGCTGAAATTGAGGGATCTGAGCAAAAATCTGATTCAGAGGCTGAAAAAGGACTGCAGATGCTGTTGGATTCTATCTCCCTGCACTCGAAGTAGATTTTCTAGAGCTACAGAAGTCCAATTAGTGCGCTCTCAATTGCGTTGGAAAGTAGACATCCTAGGCTTTCCAGAAATATATAATAGTTCATACTTTGCCCGAGATTTGATGGCCCAAACTGGCGTTCAAAGTCAGCCTAAAACATCTTGGTGTAAAACGCCCAAACTGGCACTAGAATTGGAGTTAAACGCCCAAACTGGCACCAAAGCTGGCGTTTAACTCCAGAAACAGCCTAAGGACGAAAAAGCTTCAATGCTCAACCCAAGCACACACCAAGTGGACCTCGGAAGTGGATTTCTGCACTATTTGCACTTAGTTACTCATTTTCTGTAAACCAAAGTTACTAGTTTAGTATAAAAACTACTTTTAGAGAGCTTTTTTGAGGCTTATGCCATTTTGTACACATTGGGAGGCTGGCCTCACGGCCATGCCTAGACCTTTCACTTATGTATTTTCTACCGTGGAGTTTCCACACCCCATAGATTAAGGTGTGGAGCTCTGCTGTTCTTCATGAATTAATGCAATTACTATTGTTTTTCTATTCAATTCACGCCTACTTCTTCTCCAAGATATAATCTCGTACTTAATTCAGTTAAGTCAGAATGAAGGGGTGACCCGTGACAATCACCCAATCTTCGTTACTCGCTTAGCCAAGGTCGCGTGCCTGACAACCACAAAGCGATCTACATGATGTTCAACGTAGTCATTGGACGACAACTGGAGTATATTCTCTTAGGTTTCTAATCTAAGATTAGAACCTTCATGGTATAGGCTAGAATAAAGGCAGCATTCCTGGGATTCGGAAAGTCTAAACCTTGTCTGTGGTATTCCGAGTAGGATCCGGGATCCAGAAAGTTTAAACCTTGTCTGTGGTATTCCGAGTATGATCTGGGAAGGGATGACTGTGACGAGCTTCAAACCTGCGAATGTGGGGCACAAGTGACAGTGTGCAAAAGGACAATGTTCCTATTCTGACGCTAGTTGGAACTGACAGATGATTAGCCGTGCGGTGATAGCGCATATGGATTTGTTTTCATCTGAGAGGATCATACAGCTTGCCATGAAAGGAGGTAACGCATGGTTGGAAGAAGGCAGTAGGAAAGCAGAAGTTCAAAAGCAACAAAGCATCTCCAGACGCTTATCTGAAATTCCCACCAATGAATTACATAAGTATCTCTATTTTATTTTATATTTTATTTATATTTTAATTATCAAAACCCTATAACCATTTGAATCTGCCTGACTGAGATTTACAAGGATGACCATAGCTTGCTTCAAGCCGACAATCTCTGTGGGATCGACCCTTACTCACGTAAGGTTTATTACTTGGATGACCCAGTGCACTTGCTGGTTAGTTGTGCGGAGTTGTGAAAAAGAGTTTAGATTACGATCGTGCGTACCAAGTTGTTGGCGCCGTTGAGATCACAATTTCGTGCACCAATTTTTTGGCGCCGTTGCCGGGGATTGTTCGAGTTTGGACAATTGACGATTCATCTTGTTGCTCAGATTAGGTACTTTTATTTTATGTTTAAGCTTTTTAATTTCTATTTATTTTTGAAAAGTTTCAAAAAAAATTAAATTATTCTATGTCCTTCAGAATTTTTAAGAATGAATTCTAGAGTTTCATCATGATATGTGAAGCCTGGCTGGCTGTTAAGCCATGTCTAATTTTTTGGACTGAGGCTTCCACTTATCTTTAGAAGAGCTTCTTTGGATTTCTCATCAATTTAGCTGTTGTATGTAATGCTCTGCTGAAGCTTGGCTGGCCATTTGGCCATGTCTAATCTTTTGGACCGAAGCTTTCACATAAAGCTTGGCTGGCTATTAAGCCATGTCTAAAAATTTTGGACCGAAGCTTTAGACTAACATTGCATGATTCCTGGAATTCTTATTAAAAATTTTGAAATCCTTATTTTTCTTTTTCCAAATAATTTTCGAAAAATACAAAAAAAAATTAATAAAACCATAAAACCAAAAATATTTTGTGTTTCTTGTTTGAGTCTAGTGTCAAATTTTAAGTTTGGTGTCAATTTCATGTTTTTAATTTTCCTTTAATTTTCGAAAAATACATGTATTATGTTCTTTCTTGGTCTTCAAGTTATTCTTGATGATTTTCATTATTTGATCTTTACATTTTCTTGTTTGGTGTCTTTTCTTGTTTTTCATATGCATTCTTGAATTATTAGTGTCTATAGAGTAAAAAATTTTAAGTTTGGTGTCTTGCATGTCTTTCTTTTCTTAAAAATTTTTCAAAAACATGTTCTTGATGTTCATCATGATCTTCAAAGTGTTCTTGATGTTCATCTTGACATTCAAAGTGTTCTTGCATGCATTATTAGTTTTGATCTTAATTTCTTGTGTTTTGTTTCATTTTTATATTTTTCTCTCTCCTAATTAAAATTCAAAAATAAAAAAATATCTTTCTCTTATTTCACTCATAAATTTCGAAAATTTGCATTGATGTAGTCATAAAGTTTTAAAATTTAGTTGTTTCTTGTTAGTCAAGTCAAAATTTCAAATTAAAAATTCTATCTTTTTCAAATCCTTTTCAAAAATCAAATCTTTTTCAATTTTCTTCTCAATATTTTCGAAAATTTTAAAATTAATTTTCAAAATCTTTTTTTCTTATTTCTTTTTTTTATAATTTTCAAAATTAATGCTAACAATTAATGCTTTGATTCAAAAATTTTTAAGTTGTTACTTGCCTATTAAGAAAGGATCAATCTTTAAATTCTAAAATCATATCTTTTAGTTTCTTGTTAGTCAAGTAATCAACTTTAATTTCAAAAATCAAATCTTTTTAATTTCCTTTTCAAATCTTTTTCAAAATGATTTTCAATCATATCTTTTTCAAAATTTAATTTCAAAATTCTTTTCTAACTTATCTTTTTAAAATTGATTTTCAAATCTTTTTTAATTAACTACTTGACTTTTTGTTTGATTTTAAAAGTTTTCTATTTCAATCATATCTTTTTTCAAAACCACCTAACTACTTTTCTCTCTCTAATTTTTGAAAACCACTAACCATTTTTTCAAAAATCTTTTTAATTAATTAATTTATTTAGTTTTCAAATTTTATTTTATTTCTTCTCTTAATTTTCGAATACTAACCAATAATTAAAATAAAAACAAAAAATATTTTCCTTTCATTTTAAATTTAAAATTCGAATTCTCTCTCTCTCATCTCTTTCTATTTATTTATTTATTTACTAACACTTCTCTTATTCTTATAATTCAAACCCTCTCTCCCTCTCTGTGTTCGAATTTTTCATCTTCTATCTTCTTCATTCTACTCTTCTATTCTTCTACTCACATAAAGGAATCTCTATACTGTGACATAGAGAATTCCTATTCTTTTCTATTCTCTTCTTTTTCATATGAGCAGGAGCAAGGATAAGAACATTCTTGTTGAAGCCGATCCAGAACCTGAAAGGACTCTAAAGAGGAAGCTAAAGCACAACACTCTGGAGAGGACCTGACAGAATTTTTCGAAAAAGAAGAAGAGATGGCCGAACCTAATAACAACGGTGGAGATGCAAGGAAGATGCTTGGTAACTTTATTGCACCCTCTTCTGACTTCTGTGGAAGGAGCATCTCAATTCCTGCAATTGGAGCAAACAAATTTGAGCTTAAGCCTCAATTAGTTTCTCTAATGCAGCAGAATTGCAAGTTTCATGGACTTCCATTGGAAGATCCTCATCAGTTCTTAGCTGAATTCTTGCAAATCTGTGACACTGTTAAGACCAATGGGGTTAATCCTGAGGTCTACAGACTTATGCTTTTCCCCTTTGCTGTAAGAGACAGAGCTAGGATATGGTTGGACTCACAACCTAAAGATAGCCTGAACTCTTGGGAAAAGTTGGTCAATGCTTTCTTGGCCAAATTCTTTCCACCTCAAAAGTTGAGCAAGCTTAGAGTGGAGGTCCAAACCTTCAGATAGAAGGAAGGTGAATCCCTCTATGAAGCTTAGGAAAGATACAAGCAATTGATCAAAAGGTGTCCTTCTGACATGTTTTCAGAATGGAGCATCATATGTATATTCTATGATGCTCTGTCTGAGTTGTCCAAGATGTCATTGGATCACTCTGCTGGTGGATCTCTTCATCTGAAGAAGACGCCTGCTGAAGCCCAGGAACTCATTGAAATTGTTGCAAATAACCAGTTCATGTACACTTCTGAAAGGAATCCTGTAAGTAATGGGACAACTCAGAAGAAAGGAGTTCTTGAGATTGATACTCTGAATGCAATATTGGCTCAGAACAAAATATTGACTCAACAAGTCAATATGATTTCTCAGAGTCTGTCTGGAATGCAAGCTGCAATAGGCAGTACTAAGGAAGCTTCTCCTGAAGAAGAAGCCTATGACCCTGAGAACCCTAGAATGGAAGAGGTGAATTACATGGGAGAATCCTATGGAAACACCTATAATCCTTCATGGAGGAATCATCCTAATCTCTCATGGAAGGATCAACAGAAGCCTAATCAAGGCTTCAATAATAATAATGGTGGGATAGCACAGTTTGGCAATAACAAATCTTTTCTATCATCTTCTCAGCAACAGACAGAGAATTCTAAGCAGAGCCACTCTGACTTAACAACTGTAGTCTCTGATCTATCTAAGACCACTCTCAGTTTCATGACTGAAGCAAGGTCCTCCATTAGAAATTTGGAGGCACAAGTGGGTCAGTTGAGTAAAAGAGTAACTGAACTCCCTCCTAGTACTCTCCCAAGCAATACAGAAGAGAATCCAAAAGGAGAGTGCAAGGCCATAAATATAACCAACATGGCCAAACCTGGAGTAAGTCAAGAGGCAGTGATTTCCAATGAGGAAGACCTCAATGGACGTCTACTGGCCACCATAGAGTTCCTTAATAAGGAACCAACAGAATCTGAGGCTCATATAGAGACCATAGAGATTCCATTGAACTTACTGTTGCCATTCATGAGCTCTGATGAGTATTCTTCTTCTGAAGAGGATGAAGATATTATTGAAGAGAAAGTTGCTCAATATCTAGGAGCAATTATGAAGCTGAATGCCAAGCTATTTGGTAATGAGACTTGGGAGGATGAACCCCCATTGCTCATCAATGAACTAAATGATCTTGTTCAACTGAAATTACCTCAGAAGAAACAAGATCCTGGAAAGTTCTTAATACCTTGTACCATAGGCACCATGACCTTTGAGAAGGCTCTGTGTGACCTGGGGTCAGGGATAAACCTCATGCCCCTCTCTGTAATGGAGAAACTAGGGATCTTTGAGGTACAAGCTGCAAGAATCTCACTAGAGATGGCAGACAATTCAAGAAAACAGGCTTATGGACTTGTAGAGGATGTCTTAGTGAAGGTTGAAGACCTGTACATCCCTGCTGACTTCATAATCCTAGACACTGGGAAGGATGTTGGAATAGGATCCATTGATCCTTTTGTGTCTGTCACACGCCCAACAATCGCGAGTTTGAAGTTCGTCACAGTCATCCCTTCCCAGATCCTACTTGGAATACCACAGACAAGGTTTAGACTTTCCGGATCTCAAGAATGACCGCCAATAATTCTAGCCTATACCACGAAGGTTCCAATCTTAGATTAGAAACCCAAGAGATATGCATTCAAGCCATTGCTAGTAGAATAGAGGTGGTTGTCAGGCACATGTTCATAGGTGAGAATGATGATGAGTGTCACGGATCATCACATTCATCAAGTTGAAGAACGAATGAATATCTTAGAGAAGAAGTAGGCGTGAATTGAATAGAAGAACAATAGTAATTGTATTAATTCATGAAGAACAGCAGAGCTCCACACCTTAATCTATGGTGTGTAGAAACTCCACCGTTGAAAATACATAAGAACAAGGTCTAGGCATGGCCGTGAGGCCAGCCCCCAAACGTGAAAAGGTCTATCAAAGTATGAAAATACAATAGCAAAAGGTCCTATTTATAATACTAGTAGCCTAGGGTTTACAGAAATAAATAATTAATGCAGAAATCTTCTTTCGGGCCCACTTGGTGTGTGCTTGGGCTGAGCATTGAAGCTTTCACATGTAGAGACTTTTCTTGGAGTTAAACACCAGCTTTTGTGCCAGTTTGGGCGTTTAACTCCAGCTTTTGTGCCAGTTCTGGCGTTTTAACGCTAGAATTCTTAAGCTGACTTGGAACGCCAGTTTGGGCCATCAAATCTTGGGCAAAGTATGGACTATTATATATGGCTAGAAAGCCCAGGATGTCTACTTTCCAAAGCAATTAAGAGCGCAGAAATTGGGCTTCTGTAGCTCCAGAAAATTGACTTCGAGTCCAGGGAGGTCAGAATCCAACAGCATCTGCAGTCCTTTTTCAGCCTCTGAATCAGATTTTTGCTCAGGTCCCTCAATTTCGGCTAGAAAATACCTGAAATCACAGAAAAACACACAAACTTATAGTAAAGTCCAGAAATGTGATTTTTATTTAAAAACTAATAAAAATATAATAAAAACTAACTAAAACATACTTAAAACATACTAAAAATAATGCCAAAAAGCGTATAAATTATCCGCTCATCACAACACCAAACTTAAATTGTTGCTTGTCCCCAAGCAACTGAAAATCATATAGGATAAAAAGAATAGAATGTACAATGAATTCCAGAAATATCTATGAAGATCAGTATTAGTTAGATGAGCAGGGCTTTTAGCTTTTTGCTTCTGAACAGTTTTGGCATCTCACTTTATCCCTTGAAGTTCAGAATGATTGGCATCTATAGGAACTCAGAATCCAGATAGTGTTATTGATTCTCCTAGTTAAATATGTTGATTCTTGAACACAGCTACTTTATGATTCTTGGCCGTGACCCAAAACATTTTGTTTTCCAGTATTACCACCGGATACATAAATGCCACAGACACATAACTGGGTGAACCTTTTCAGATTGTGACTCAGCTTTGCTAGAGTCCCCAATTAGAGGTGTCCAGAGCTCTTAAACATACTCTTTTTGCTTTTGGACCACGACTTTAACCACTCAATCTCAAGTTTTCACTTGACACCTTCACGCCACAAGCACATGGTTAGGGACAACTTGGTTTAGCCGCTTAGGCCAGGATTTTATTCCTGTGGGCCCTCCTATCCACTGATGCTCAAAGCCTTGGATCCCTTTTTTATTTTACCCTTGCCTTTTGGTTTAAAGGGCTATTGGCTTTTTCCGCTTGCTTTTTTTTTCTTTCTCTCTCTTTTTTTTTTGCATATATATATTTTTTCTGCAAGATTTTCACTGCTTTTTCTTGCTTCAAGAATCAATTTTATGATTTTTCAGATTATCAAATAACATTTCTCCTTTTCCATCATTCTTTCAAGAGCCAACAATTTTAACATTCATGAATAATCAAATTAAAAAATATGCACTGTTCAAGCATTCATTCAGAAAGACAAAAGTATTGCTACCACATCAAAATAATTAATCTGTTATAAAATTCGAAATTCATGCACTTCTTTTTCTTTTTCAATTAAAAATATTTTCCATTTAAGAAAGGTGATGGATTCATTTTCATTGCTTTAAGGCATAGACACTTAGACACTAGTGATCATGTAATAAAGACACAAACATAAATAAACATAAAGCATAAAAATTCGAAAAACAGAAAATAAAGAACAAGGAGATTAAAGAACGGGTCCACCTTAGTGATGGCGGCTTGTTCTTCCTCTTGAAGATCTAATGGAGTGCTTGAGCTCCTCAATGTCTCTTCCTTGCCTTTGTTGCTCCTCTCTCATGACTCTTTGGTCTTCTCTAATTTCATGGAGGAGGATGGAATGCTCTTAGTGCTCCACCCTTAGTTGTCCCATGTTGGAACTTAATTCTCCTAGGGAGGTGTTGATTTGCTCCCAATAGTTTTGTGGAGGAAAATGCATCCCTTGAGGCATCTCAGGGATTTCATGATGAGGAATTCCCTCATATCCATGAGTGGGATCTCTTGTTTGCTCCATCCTTTTCTTAGTGATGGGCTTATCCTCATCAATGAGGATGTCTTCCTCCATGTCAATTCCAGCTGAATTGCAGAGGTGACAAATGAGATGAGGGAAGGCTAACCTTGCCAAAGTAGAGGACTTGTCCGCCACCTTGTAGAGTTCTTGGGATATAACTTCATGAACTTCTACTTCCTCCCTAATCATGATTCTATGGATCATGATAGCCCGGTCTATAGTAACTTCAGACCAGTTGCTAGTGGGAATGATTGAGCGTTGGATAAACTCCAATCATCCCCTAGCCACGGGCTTGAGGTCATGCCTTCTTAGTTGAACCGGCTTTCCTCTTAAATCTCTCTTCCATTGAGCGCCCTCTTCACAAATGTCTATGAGGACTTGGTCCAACCTTTGATCAAAGTTAACCCTTCTAGTGTAGGGGTGTGCATCTCCTTGCATCATGGGCAAGTTGAATGCCAACCTTACATTCTCCAGACTAAAATCTAAGCATTTCCCCCGAACCATTGTAAGCCAATTCTTTGGGTCCGGGTTCACACTTTGATCATGGTTCTTGGTGATCCATGCATTGGCATAGAACTCTTGAACCATTAAGATTCTGACTTGGTGAATGGGGTTGGTGAGAACTTTCCAACTTTTTCTTCGAATCTCATGTCGGATCTCCAGATATTCATTCTTTTTGAGCTTAAAAGGGACCTCGGGGATCACCTTCTTCTTGGCCACAACTTCATAGAAGTGGTCTTGATGCACCCTTGAAATGAATCTCTCCATCTCCCATGACTCGGAGGTGGAAGCTTTTGCCTTCCCTTTCCTCTTTCTAGAGGTTTCTCCGGCCTTAGGTGCCATAAATGCTTATGGAAAAATAAAAAGCAATGCTTTTACCACACCAAACTTAGAAGGTTTGCTCATCTTTGAGCAAAAGAAGAAAGAAGAGAGTAGAAGAAGAAGAAATAGAGGAGATGGAGGGGGCTTAGAGTTTCGGCCAAGGGGGAGAAGTAGTGTGTATGTTGTGTGAAAATGAAGGAGTGAAGATGGGTTTATATAGGAGTGGAAAGGGGGGTATGGTTCGGCCATTATGGGTGGGAAAGTGGTTTGAATTTGAATGGTGAGGTAGGTGGGGTTTTATGAAGGATGGATGTGAGTGGTGATGAGAATGGTGGGATTTGATAGGTGAGGGGTTTTTGGAGAAGAGGTATTGAGGTGATTGGTGAATGGGTGAAGAAGAGAGAGAGAGGTGGGGTAGGTAGGGATCCTGTGGGGTCCACAGATCCTGAGGTGTCAAGGATATCTCATCCCTGTACCAAGTGGCGTGCAAAAATGCCCCTTTCTGCCAATCTTGGCGTTAAACGCCAGGATGCTGCCCATTTCTGGCGTTTAACACCAGCTTCTTTCCCATTCCTGGCATTAAACGCCAGTCTGGTGCCCATTTCTGGCGTTAAACGCCCAGAATGGTGCCAGACTGGGCGTTTAACGCCCATTCTGCTACCCTTATTGGCGTTTAAACGCCAATAAGTTTCTCCTCCAGGGTGTTCTGTTTTTAATAATGTTTTTCCTTCTGTTTTTGCTTTTTTCAATTGTTTTTTTTTTACTTCACATGATCATCAACCTACAAAAAACATAAAATAACAAAAGAAAATAGAAATTTAACATAGATAATTAAAGATTGGGTTGCCTCCCAACAAGCGCTTCTTTAATGTCAATAGCTTGACAGTGGGCTCTCATGGAGCCTCACAGATGTTTAGAGCAATGTTGGAACCTCCCAACACCAAACTTTAGAGTTTGAATGTGGGGGTTCAACACCAAACTTAAAGTTTGGTTGTGGCTTCCCAACACCAAACTTAGAGTTTGACTGTGGGGGCTCTGTTTGACTCTGTATTGAGAGAAGCTCTTCATGCTTCCTCTCCATGGTTACAGAGTGATATCCTTGAGCTTTAAATACAAGGGAGTCTTCATTCACTTGAATGATCAATTCTCCTCTGTCAACATCAATTACAGCTTTTACTGTGGCTAGGAAGGGTCTGCCAAGGATGATGGATTCATCCATACACTTCCCAGTCTCTAGGATTATGAAATCAGCAGGGATGTAGTGGCCTTCAACCTTTACCAAGACATCCTCTACAAGTCTATAAGCTTGTTTCCTTGAATTGTCTGCCATCTCTAGTGAGATTCTTGCAGCTTGTACCTCAATGATCCCTAGCTTCTCCATTGCAGAGAGAGGCATGAGGTTTATGCTTGACCCTAGGTCACACAGAGCCTTCTCAAAGGTCATGGTGCCTATCGTACAAGGTATTGAGAACTTTCCAGGATCTTGTCTCTTTAGAGGTAATTTCTGCCTAGTCAAGTCATCCAGTTCTTTGGTGAGTAAGGGGGGTTCATCCTCCCAAGTCTCATTACCAAATAACTTGGCATTTAGTTTCATGATTGCTCCAAGGTACTTAGCAACTTGCTCTTCAGTAACACCTTCATCCTCTTCAGAGGAAGAATATTCATCAGAGCTCATGAATGGTAGAAGTAAATTCAATGGAATCTCTATGGTCTCAGTGTGAGCCTCAGATTTCTATGGTTCCTCATGAGGGAACTCCTTGGAGGCCAGTGGACGTCCTGTGAGGTCTTCCTCAGTGGAGATCACTGCCTCTTCCTCCTCTCCAAGTTCGGCCGTGTGGGTCATGTTGATGGCCTTGCACTCTTCTTTTGGATTCTCTTCTGTATTGCTTGGAAGAGTACTAGGAGGGAGTTCAGTAACTTTCTTACTCAGCTGACCTACTTGTGCCTCCAAATTTCTAATAGAGCACCTTGTTTCAGTCATGAAACTTTGAGTGGTTTTAATTAGATCAGAGACTACAGTTTCTAAGTCAGAGTGGCTCTTCTTAGAATTCTCTGTCTGTTGCTGAGAAGATGATGGAAAAGGCTAGCTATTGCTAAACCTGTTTCTTCCACCATTACTGTTGTTGAAGCCTTGTTGAGGTCTCTGTTGATCCTTCCATGAGAGATTTGGATTATTTCTCCATGAAGGATTATAGGTGTTTCCATAGGGTTCTCCCATGTAATTCACCTCTTCCATTGCTGGGTTCTCAGGATCATAAGCTTCTTCTTCAGAGGAAGCTTCCTTAGTACTGACTGATGCAGCTTGTATTCCAGACAGACTCTGAGAAATCATATTGACTTGCTTAGTCAATATTTTGTTCTGAGCCAATATGGCATTCAGAGTATCAATCTCAAGAACTCCTTTCTTCTGATTTGTCCCATTATTCACAGGATTCCTTTCAGAGGTGTACATGAATTGGTTATTTGCAACCATTTCAATGAGTTCCTGAGCTTCTGCAGGCGTCTTCTTCAGATGAAGTGATCCTCCAGCAGAGCTGTCCAATGACATTTTGGACAGTTTAGACAGACCATCATAGAAGATACCTATGATGCTCTATTCTGAAAGCATGTCAGAAGGACACCTTCTGATCAATTGCTTGTATCTTTCCCAAGCTTCATAGTGGGATTCACCTTCCTTCTGCCTGAAGGTTTGGACTTCCACTCTAAGTTTACTCAATTTTTGAGGTGGAAAGAACTTTGCCAAGAAGGCATTAACTAGCTTTTACCAAGAGTTCAGGCTTTCTTTAGGTTGTGAGTCCAACCATGTCCTAGCTCTGTCTCTTACAGCAAAGGGAAAAAGCATAAGCTTGTAGACCTCGGGATCAACCCTATTGGTGTTAACAGTGTCACAGATTTGCAAGAATTCAGCTAAGAACTGATGAGGATCTTCCAATGGAAGTCCATGAAAATTGCAATTCTGTTGCATCAGAGAAACTAATTGAGGCTTAAGCTCAAAGTTGTTTGCTCCAATGGCAGGGATTGAGATGCTTCTCCCATAGAAGTCAGGAGTAGGTGCAGTAAAGTCACCAAGCACCTTCCTTGCATTGTTGGTGTTTTCGGCTGCCATGGCTTCTTCTTGTTTGAAAAGCTCTGTTAGGTCCTCTACAGAGAGTTGTACTTTAGCTTCTCTCAGCTTTCTCTTCAAGGTCCTTTCGGGTTCAGGATCAGCCTCAACCAGAATGTCTTTGTCCTTATTCCTGCTCATATGAAAGAGAGAAGAAGAAAGTATGGAATCCTCTATGTCACAATATAGAGATTCCTTGAGGTGTCAGAGGAAAATAAGAATAGAAGGAGAAGGTAGATAGAAGAGAATTCGAACTTATCAAGAAGGATAGAGTTCGAATTGCACCTTGAGGAGGAGTGTTAGTCCCTTAAATAGAAGGATGTGAGAAGAGGGGAAGAATTTTTGAAATTAAATTAAAAGATTTTTAGAATAATAAAAAGAAATTTGAAAATTTGATTGAGATTTTCGAAAATTAAGATTGGGAAAGAAATTAAGTGATTTTGAAAAAAAATTTGAAATTAGAAATTAAGAAGATATGATTGAAAATAAATTTTGAAAAAGATGTGATTGAAAAGATATGATTGAAAAGATATGATTGAAAATCAAATTAAAAAGTGAAAGTTTTAAAATTAAAGTTGATTACTTGACTAACAAGAAATTAGAAGATATGATTCTAGAATTAAAACTTTTGATCCTTTCTTAATAGGCAAGTAACAACTAGAAAATTTTGAATTAAATTATTAATTGTAGCAAGAATTTTTGAAAATAGTAATAAATAAAAAAATTGAAAAGAAATTGATTTTGAAAAGATATGATTGAAAAGATATGATTTGAAAAAGATTTGATTTTGAAGAATTATGAAAAATTGAAAAAATTGAATTAAAAACAAAATCTTCCCTCTTATGTCATCCTGGCGTTAAACGCCCAAAATGCTACCTTTTTGGGCGTTAAACGCCCAGCCAGGTACCCAGGCTGGCGTTAAAACGCCGGTTTTCCTTCTTCACTGGGCGTTTTGAACGCCCAGCTTTTTCTGTGTAATTCCTCTGCTGAATGTTCTGAATCTTCAATTTTCTGTGTTATTGACTTGAAAAGACACAATTTTGAAATTTTTTTTTGAATTTTTAATGATGAGAAACAATAGAAATGCAACTAAGATCAAATAAACAATGCATGCAAGACACCAAACTTAGAAGTTTGTATACTAAGGACTATAACAATTTGAAAATGCATGTAAGAAACAACAAAAGACACAGAATAAGAGAAATTAAAGATCAGAGTACTGAAATCATCAAGAACAACTTGAAGATCAATGAAGAATATAATGCATATATTCAAAAAAAATGCAAGAAGAATAAAGACATGCAATTGACACCAAACTTAAAAATTGATATTAGACTCAAACAAGAAACATAAAATATTTTTTATTTTTATGGTTTTATAAATTTTTTTGTGATTTTTCGAAAATTGAGTGGTAAAGAAAATAAAGGGGTTCAAAATTTTTAATAAGAGTTCCAGGAATCATTGCAATGCTAGTCTAAGACTCCGGTCCAGGAATTAGACATGGCTTACTAGCCAGTCAAGCTTTCAATGAAAGCTCCGGTCCAAAACACTAGACATGGCCAATGGCCAGCCAAGCTTTAGCAGATCATTGCTAACAACAGCAAAATTGATAGAAATCAACAAGCTCTTGTGATGATAAGTTGAAACCTCGGTCCAATAAGATTAGACATGGCTTCACAGCCAGCTAGATTTCAACAGATCATCATGAAACTCTAGAATTCATTCGAAAAAAAATCTGAGGAACAAAATAATTTTTTTTTTGTATTTAAAAAAATTTTTCGAAAATAAAAAGTAAAATTACCTAATCTAAGCAACAAGATGAACCGTCAGTTGTCCAAACTCGAACAATCCCCGGCAACGGCGCCAAAAACTTGGTGCACGAAATTGTGATCATCAACAATGGCGCCAAAGACTTGGAGCTCTCAAATGTGAATCACACTTTGTCACAATTCCGCACAACTAACCAGCAAGTGCACTGGGTCGTTGATGAGCGGATATTTTATACGCTTTTTGGGGTTAATTTCATATAGATTTTAGTATGTTTTAGTTGGTTTTTAGTTTATTTTCATTAGTTTCTAGGCAAAATTCATATTTCTGGACTTTACTATGAGTTTGTGTGTTTTTCTATAATTTCAGGTATTTTCTGGCTGAAATTGAGGGAGCTGAGCAAAAATCTGATTCAGGCTGAAAAAGGACTGCTGATGCTGTTGGATTCTGACCTCCCTGCACTCAAAATATATTTTCTGGAGCTACAATACTCCAAATGGCGTGCTTCTAATTGCGTTGGAAAGTAGACATCCAGGGCTTTCCAGAAATATATAATAGTCCATACTTTGCTCAAGGATAGACGACGTAAACTGGCGTTCAACGCCAGTTCTCTGCCCAATTCTGGCGTCCAGCGCCAGAAACAAGTTGCAAGTTGGAGTTCAACGCCAGAAAAGGATCCAAAGCTGGCGTTGAACACCCAAAACAGCCCCAGGCACGTGACAGCTTTAGTCTCAGCCCCAGCACACACCAAGTGGGCCCCAGAAGTGGATTTCTGCACTATCTGTTATGGTTTACTCATTTTCTATAAACCTAGGTTACTAGTTTAGTATTTAAACAACTTTTAGAGATTTATTTTGTATCTCATGACATTTTTAGATCTGAACTTTGTACTCTTTGACGGCATGAGTCTCTAAACTCCATTGTTGGGGGTGAGGAGCTCTGCTGTGTCTCGATGAATTAATGCAAGTATTTCTGTTTTCCATTCAAACATGCATGTTCCTATCTAAGATATCCATTCGTGCCTAAATATGGAGAAGGTGATGATCAGTGACACTCATCACCTTCCTCAATCCATGAACGTGTGTCTGACAATCACTTCTGTTCTACATCAGATTGAATGAATATCTCTTAGATTCCCTAATCAGAATCTCCGTGGTATAAGCTAGATTGATGGCGGCATTCATGAGAATTCGGAAAGTCTAAACCTTGTCTGTGGTATTCCGAGTAGGATTCTGGGATTGGATGGCTATGATGAACTTTAAACTCACGAGTGCTGGGCGTAGTGACAGACGCAAAAGGACTGTAAATCCTATTCTGGTACGATTGAGAACCTGCAGATGATTAGCCGTGCGGTGACAGCGCATTTGGACCCTTTTCACTGGAAGGATGGATGGTAGCCATTGACAACGGTGATCCACCTACACACAGCTTGCCATAGGAGGACGTGCGTGTGTGAATCAGAAGACAGAGGAAAGCAGAGATTCTGAAGACAAAGCATCTCCAAAACTCCAACATATTCTCCATTATTGCATAACAAGTAACCTTTAATCCATGCTCTCTTGTTTATTCGCAATTCAACTGATACATATAATTGACTTCCCGACTAAGAATTGCAAGATAACCATAGATTGCTTCAAACCAACAATCTCCGTGGGATTCGACCCTTACTCACGTAAGGTATTACTTGGACGACCCAGTGCACTTGCTGGTTAGTGGTACGAGTGTGAAAAGTGTGATTCACAATTCGTGCACCAAGTTTTTGGCGCTGTTGCCGGGGATTGTTCGTATTTGAACAACTGACGGTTTATTTTGTTTCTTAGATTAGGAAAATTTTTCTTTTTTTGGTTTAGAGTCTCTTATTATTGTTCTTGGTTAAAAATATCCTTCTTCAAAACAAGTGTTACATTTACTGTTCAATTGGCTAGAGCGTTGGTCTAAGTCCGTGGCAGTTTGGTATACTCTTTTTAAAATCTTTTTCAAAAATAATAATTTCTCTATTAAATTTTGTGCCAAACTTTAAGTTTGGTGTTTTCTTATTAATTTCCCTTTGATTTTCGAAAATTTTAGTTTGATTTTCTAAAAAGTTTAAGTTTGATGTTCTTTCTTCATGTTCTTGTGAGTCTTCAAAGTGTTCTTGAGTTTTCCTTGTGTCTTGATCTTAAAATTTTAAGTTTGGTGTTCCTTGGTGTTTTCCCTCCAAAATTTTCGAAAACAAGGAGCATCAGATCTAAAAATTTTAAATCTTGTGCTATTTTATTGTTTTTCTCTTTCCTCACTAAATTCAAAAATATCATTTCTCTCTAATTTTAAAACAAATTTTCGAAAATTATTTTTAAAAAAAATTCAGATTTTTTTTAAAATTTAAAATCTTTTCCAAATCATATCTTTTTCAAAACTTCCTTACCACTTTCTCTCCCCTCATTTTTTCAAAAATCTTCACCTATTTTTATTTATTTTATTTTAATTTATTTTATTTTTGAAATAAATAAATAAATAAATAAAAATAAAAATTTTTTATTTTACATCATCTCCCTTTCTCCATCATGGATCTAAGTGGAAATGAACAGTCCAGGAGGACTCTGGGGTCATATGCTAACCCCTCTACTGCTTCATATGGGAGTAGTATCTGCATACCCTCCATTGGAGTCAGTAGCTTCGAGTTGAATCCTCAGCTCATTATCATGGTGCAGCAAAGTTGCCAGTATTTTGGTCTTCCACAGGAAGAACCTACAGAGTTTCTGGCACAATTTTTACAAATTGCTGACACAGTACATGATAAGAAAATAGATTAGGATGTCTACAGACTATTACTGTTTCCATTTGCTGTAAAAGATCAAGCTAAGAGGTGGTTAAATAACCAACCTAAGGCCAGCATAAGGACATGGAAACAGCTGACAGAAAAATTCCTGAATCAATACTTCCCCCCAAAACGGATGACATAGCTAAGGCTGGACATTCAAGGCTTTAAACAAGGAGATAAGGAATCTCATTATGATGCCTGCGAGAGATACAGAGAGATGCTACGAAAATGCCCCTCTGAAATGTTTTCAGAGTGGGTTCAGTTAGACATCTTCTATTATGGGCTTGCAGAAGAAGCTCAGATGTCTCTAGATTACTCAGCTGGTGGATCCATCCACATGAGAAAGACAATTGAAGAGGCTCAAGAGCTCATTGATACAGTTGCCAGGAATCAGCATCTATACCTAAGCAGTGACCCTTCCATGAAAGAAGAGGTTAAAACAGTAACTGCTGAACTCAGCCCTGTAAAACAAGCTGCTGAATTCAATCAGTAATTGGACTTTCTAACAAAGCAGTTAGCCGAATTCAAGGATAACTTACAAGAAACAAGGATGGCTAATATAAATATGGAAGAACAATTGAAGCAAACAAAGTAGCAGCTGTCAAGACAAATAACAGAAGAATGCCAAGCAGTTCAATTAAAAAGTGGAAAAATATTAAATACCCCACCTCAAGGCAGCAAAGAGCTAAAGAATGAGCAAACCACCCAAAATTCACCTGAGGACAGTAAGAGCCCAGGGAACAGTAATTCTGGCATTAAAACGCCAGCAATCTGGTGGAAGGCTGGCGCTGAACGCCCAGACCATGCCCAAGACTGGCGTTCAACGCCAGTAACAAGCAAGGACTGGCGTTCAACGCCAAAAACAAGCAAGGATCTGGCGCTGAACGCCCAAAATGGGCAAGATCTGGCGCTGAACGCCCAAAATGGGCACAGTTCTGGCGTTCAAACGCCAGGAACAGACAAGGAGTTGGCATCTCACGTCACTCCAGCTTCTAACTTTGGCAATCAATTGCCAGTGAGGGATCAGACACACACAAGTGCTGATGACAACCCCTCTAAAAAGGCTTCTTCAACCACTTCTATAGGCAATAAACCTACAGCAACTAAGGTTGAGGAGTATAAAGCCAAGATACCTTATCCTCAAAAACTCCGGAAAGAGGAGCAGGATAAGCAATTTGCTCGCTTTGCAGATTATCTCAGGACTCTTGAAATAAAGATTCCATTTGCAGAGGCACTTGAGCAAATACCTTCTTATGCCAAGTTCATGAAAGAGATCTTGAGTCATAAAAAGGATTGGATAGAAACAGAAAGAGTTCTCCTCACTGAAGAATGCAGTGCAGTCATCCTAAAAAGCTTTCCTGAAAAGCTTAAAGACTCTGGGAGTTTTCTGATACCATGCATATTAGAGGGTAATTGCACCAAGACAGCTTTGTGCGATCTTGGGGCAAGCATCAACCTAATACCTGCATCCACTATCAGAAATCTTGGTCTAAATGAAGAAGTTAAACCAACCCGGATATGTCTCCAACTTGCTGATGGCTCCATTAAATACCCATCAGGCGTGATTGAAGACATGATTGTCAAAGTTGGGCCATTCGCCTTTCCCACTGACTTTGTAGTGCTGGAAATGGAGGAGCACAAGAGTGCTACTCTCATTCTAGGAAGACCCTTCCTAGCAACTGGACAAACCCTCATTGATGTCCAACAAGGGAAAATAACCCTGAGAGTCAATGATGATGAGTTTAAGTTGAATGCTGTCAAAGCCATGCAGCATCCAGACACATCAAAAGACTGCATGAAAGTTGATCTTATTGACTCTTTGGTAGAAGAAATCAACATGGCTGAGAGTCTCGAATCAGAGTTGGAAGACATCTTTAAAGATGTTCAGCCTAATTTGGAGGATTCCGAGGAGATGAAAGAGCCTCTGAAATTTCCTCTGGAAGAGGAAAAACCTCCTAAACCCGAGCTCAAACCATTACCACCATCCCTGAAATATGTATTTCTGGGAGAAGGTGACACTTTTCCAGTGATCATAAGCTCTGCTTTAAATCCACAGGAAGAGGAAGCACTTATTCAAGTGCTAAGGACACACAAGACAGCTCTTGGGTGGTCCATAGGTGACCTCAAGGGCATAAGCCCAGCTAGATGTATGCATAAAATCTTATTGGAGGATAATGCTAAACCAGTGGTTCAACCACAGAGGCGGCTAAATCCAGCCAAGAAGGAAGTGGTGCAGAAAGAGGTCACCAAATTACTAGAGGCTGGGATTATCTATCCTATTTCTGATAGCCCCTGGGTGAGCCCTGTCCAAGTCGTCCCAAAAAAGGGAGGCATGACAGTGATTCATAATGAAAAAAATGAACTGGTTCCTACAAGAACAGTTACGGGGTGGCGCATGTGTATTGACTACAGAAGGCTCAATACAGCCACCAGAAAGGATCATTTTTCTTTACCATTCATAGACCAGATGCTAGAAAGACTGGCAGGTCATGATTATTACTGCTTTTTGGATGGCTACTCAGGCTATAACCAGATTGCAGTAGATCCCCAAGATCAAGAGAAAACAGCATTCACATGTCCATCTGGAGTGTTTGCTTATAGAAGGATGCCATTTGGGCTGTGTAATGCGCCTGCAACCTTCCAGAGATGCATGCTCTCTATTTTTTCTGATATGGTGGAAAAATTTCTGGAAGTCTTCATGGATGACTTCTCAGTATATGGAGACTCATTCAGCTCCTGTCTTGATCACCTGAAACTTGTTCTGAAAAGATGCCAATAGACCAACCTAGTTTTAAACTGGGAAAAATGTCACTTCATGGTGACTGAAGGGATTGTCCTTGGGCATAAAATCTCAAACAAGGGAATAGAGGTGGATCAAGCAAAAATAGAGGTAATTGAAAAATTACCACCACCTGCCAATGTTAAGGCAATCAGAAGCTTTCTGGGGCATGCAGGATTCTATAGGAGGTTTATAAAGGATTTTTCAAAAATCGCAAAACCTCTAAACAATCTGCTAGCTGCTGACATGCCATTTGTGTTTGACACAGAGTGTCTGCAGGCGTTTGAAACGCTGAAAGCTAAGCTGGTCACAACACCAGTTATTTCTGCACCAGACTGGACATTACCATTTGAGCTAATGTGTGATGCCAGTGATCACGCCATTAGTGCAGTACTGGGACAGAGGCATGACAAGCTTCTGTATGTCATTTATTATGCTAGTCGCGTTTTAAATGATGCCCAGAAAAATTACACAACCACAGAAAAAGAATTACTTGCAGTGGTTTATGCCATTGACAAGTTCAGATCATACTTAGTAGGATCAAAAGTGATTGTGTATACTGACCATGCTGCTCTTAAATATCTACTCACAAAGCAGGATTCAAAACCCAGGCTCATCAGATGGGTGTTGCTTCTGCAAGAGTTTGATATAGAAATAAGAGACAGAAAAGGGACAGAGAACCAAGTGGCTGGTCATCTGTCCCGGATAGAGCCAGTAGAAGGGACGTCCCTCCCCTCTCTTGAGATCTCTGAGACTTTTCCAGATGAGCATTTATTTTCCATTCAGGAAACACCATGGTTTGCTGATATTGCAAACTATAAAGCTGCAAGGTTCATACCCAAAGAGTACAACAGGCAACAAAAGAAAAAATTAATCACTGATGTAAAGTACTACTTGTGGGATGAACCCTATCTCTTTAAGAGATGTGCAGACGGAATAATCCGTAGGTGTGTACCTAGAGAAGAAGCGCAGAGGATCCTATGGCATTGCCATGGATCTCAATATGGAGGCCATTTCGGGGGTGAGCGAACAGCCACCAAGGTCCTCCAATGTGGCTTCTATTGGCCCACACTCTATAAAGACTCCCGAGAGTTTGTACGTAACTGTGACAATTGCCAAAGAGCTGGAAATCTGCCTCATGGTTACGCCATGCCTCAACAAGGAATCTTGGAGATTGAGTTGTTTGACGTATGGGGAATTGACTTCATGGGACCTTTCCCACCATCATTCTCAAACACTTATATTCTGGTGGCAGTTGACTATGTATCAAAATGGGTTGAGGCCATCGCCACACCCACCAATGATACTAAAACAGTGCTGAAGTTCCTCCAGAAATATATCTTCAGCAGGTTTGGGGTCCCTAGAGTACTAATCAGTGATGGGGGCACTCACTTCTGCAACAAACAGCTTTACTCTGCCATGGTCCGGTATGGGATTCGCCACAAGGTAGCGACTCCATATCATCCACAGACTAATGGACAAGCTGAAGTCTCTAATAGAGAGCTAAAAGGAATCCTAGAATGGGCTGTAAATACCCGTAGAAAAGATTGGGCAAGAAGCTTGGATGATGCTCTGTGGGCATACAGAACAGCATTCAAGACTCCTATAGGGACCTCTCCATACCAACTGGTCTATGGTAAGGCATGTCACCTGCCCGTGGAACTGGAACATAAAGCCTACTGGGCAACCAGATTCCTGAACTTTGATGCCAGATTAGCTGGAGAAAAAAGATTGCTCCAGCTAAATGAGCTAGAGGAATTCAGATTCACTGCTTTCGAAAATGCCAAGCTTTATAAAGAAAAATAAAAAAAGTGGCATGACAGAAAGCTGTCATCTAGAATCTTTGAACCAGGACAAAAGGTTCTGTTGTTCAACTCTAGGCTCAGGCTATTCCCCGGGAAACTGAAGTCCCGGTGGAGGGGACCATATGTGATTACAAGTGTATCACCATATGGTTATGTGGAGCTTCAAGATATTGATTCTGATAAGAAGTTCATTGTCAATGGACAGAGAATCAAGCACTATCTTGAAGGTAATGTTGAGCAAGAGTGCTCAAGGCTGAAGCTAGACTAAAAGCTCAGCAAGGTCCAGCTAAAGACAATAAAGAAGCGCTTGCTGGGAGGCAACCCAGCCATGGGGCATCAATCCTCTAAGCATTTTGCCCTATTTTTATTTTTATTTTTATTTGTTTATATAAAGTTCACTGATCCTAAGGTAAAGAGTCAATTGTATAAGTTCACAGGGTTACAGAAGGATTCTGCATACAAAACAGAGAAAAAGAGCTCACTGGCAAGAAAACGCCAGTAAAAGTCTGTTTTGGGCATTCAACGGCCAACAGAAGCATCCACTGGGCGTTGAACACCAGTGAGGATAGCCATCTGGGCGTTAAACGCCAGAAAGAAGCTCTTTCTGGCGTTTAACGCCAGATTTACAGCATTCTGGGCGTTCAGAAAAACGCCCAGTAACAAAGGACTTCCTGGCGTTGAACGCCAGAAAGAAGCAGCAGCTGGGCGTTGAACGCCTAGGAGAGGCAGCATTTGGGCGCTGAACGCCCAAAACAAGCAGCGTTTGGGCGTTCAAACGCCAGGATGATGGGGAGGAGGTAAATTCATTTTTCTTCATATTTTTTTATTTTAATCTTAATTTTCATGCTTCAATTCATGATTTCTTGCATAAACATGTTAAGAACCCTGATTTTTAAAATCCCTAATTTCTAAAAACCCTACCTTAAAAATATCAAATGTATCTTAATCCATAAGCACAAACCCTCTTTTTCAAATCAATTCAACTCTTTTTCAAATTTTCAAAACAAATCTATCTTTTCAACTAATATCTTTTTCAAATCTCCACATTATCTTTTTCAAAATCTAGATTTATCTTTTTCAAAAATTTTTCATATCTTTTCAATTTTAAACTATATCCTCTCTTATCATATCTTCTATCTTATCTTTTCCAAATTAATCTTTTTTATCATATCTTTTCTAAATTTTCGAACCCACCCCTCCCTTTAAATACGGGTTCGGCCTCCACCCCCCTCCATCAACAATTGCACCTAGCTCCCCTTCTACCCCTCTCCTTTCTTTTCTTTTGCTTGAGGACAAGCAAACCTCTAAGTTTGGTGTGTTTATCCGTGATCACTAAGATCATGGCTCCTAAGGGAAAACAACCCACTTCAAGAGGCAAGAAAGAGAGCGTTCCAAAACCACTTTGGAATCAAGGGAAGTTCTTATCTAAAGAACATTCAGACCATTATTACAAAATAATGGGTCTAAGATCAGTGATCCCAGAAGTTAGATTCGATCTGAAAGAAGACGAATATCTGGAGATCCAGGAGCAAATTCGAATCAGGAACTGGGAGGTCCTAGCTAATCCTGAGACGAAAGTGGGAAGGAATATGGTCCAGGAGTTCTATGCTAATATGTGGCAGACAGACAAGCAAAAACTATCTGGAACTGCTTTCTATGAATATCGGACCATGGTCAGAGGAAAGATTGTTCATACCATCCCTGACAAGATCAGAGAGATCTTAAAGCTACCTCAGCTGAAAGATGATCCAGACTCTTTCAACAGGAGAATGATGAGAACAGACAAGGGCCTGAATAAGATTCTAGAGGATATATGTATCCCTAGAGCCAGGTGGACCACCAGCACGAAGGGTGTCCCAAATCAACTCAAAAGAAAAGATCTCAAACCAGTCGCCAGAGGATGGCTGGACTTCATTGGGCATTCTCTGCTGCCCACCAGCAACCGTTCTGAAGTCACTGTTAAAAGAGCAGTGATGATCCATTGCATCATGATGGGAAAAGAAGTGGAAGTTCACCAACTAATTTCAACTGAATTCTACAAAATTGCTAATAAAAATTCTAAAGAGGCCAGGTTGGCTTACCCAAGCTTGATTTCTCTGCTTTGCAAGGACGCTGGAGTAAGGATGGGAATAACTGAGTATATCTCAATTGAGAAACCAATCACCAAAGCATCAATGGAAAAACAACAAGCACATGATGACCCCATCAAGAAGAAAACACAGGAATTTCTCCCAGAAATCCCTCAATCTGAATATTGGGAGTATCTTGAAACATCAGTTACCAAGATGCAAGAAGCTATGGAACAAATAATAAAGGAACAGAAGGAACAAAGTCAAATTCTTTGCTATTTGATTAAAGAACAGGAAGAGCAAGGGCGTGACTTGAGGAAATTGAAGCGCCAGAAGTTATCTCTTGAAGGACCAAGCACCCCACAGATCCGAGGAACATCCACTTCCCAGAACAAAGGTTGTTAAATTCTAATTTCTGCTTTAACTCTGTGATAGTAGTCGTTATAAGAGTTTACCTTAGGAGTCATATAGTAGTAATTAGTATCTATTTTGATTTTTTCTCCAATTAAGTTATAGTCTATTTTTCTCATCATCAGCAAACATGAATAAAATAGTAGATCTTTTGAATAAGAGGCAATAAAATTCGAGTTTTTAATAAGAAAAATTCTAATTAGTAACATGTGGTGGCAATGCTTTCTGTCGTCTGAATGAATGCTTGAATAATGCATATGTCTTTTGAATTTGTTGTTTAAGACTGTTAAATATGTTGGCTCTTGAAAGAATGATGAACATGAGACATGTTATTGATAATCTGAAAAATAAAAAAAAATAATTCTTGAAGCAAGAAAAAGCAGCAAAGAACAAAGCTTGCAAAAAAAAAAAAAAGAGAGAGAGAGAAAGAAAAAGCAAGCAGAAAAAGCCAAAGCTCTTAAAACCAAAAGGCAAGGGTAATAGAAAGGATCCCAAGGCTTTGAGCATCAGTGGATAGGAGGGCCTAAAGGAATAAAATCCTGGCCTAAGCGGCTAAACCAAGTTGTCCCTAGCCATGTGCTTGTGGCGTGAAGGTGTCAAGTGAAAACTTGAGACTGAGCGGTTAAAGTCAAGGTCCAAAGCAAAAAGAAGAGTGTGCTTAAGAACCCTGGACACCTCTAATTGGGGACTTTAGCAAAGCTGAGTCACAATCTAAAAGGGTTCACCCAATTATGTGTCTGTGGCATTTATGTATCCGGTGGTAATACTGGAAAACAAAGTGCTTAAGGCCACGGCCAAGACTCATAAAGTAGCTGTGTTCAAGAATCATCATATTGAAATAGGAGAATAAATAACACTATCTGAAGTCTAAGTTCCTATAGATGCCAATCACTCTGAGCTTCAATGGATAAAGTGAGATGCCAAAACTGTTCGGAAGCAAAAAGCTACTAGTCCCGCTCATCTAATTAGAATCTGAGCTTCACTCAAAAACTCTGAGATATTATTGCTTCTTGACTTATTAGTCTTCTATTTTATTTGTCTAGTTTCTTGAGGACAAGCAACAATTTAAGTTTGGTGTTGTGATGAGCGGATATTTTATACGCTTTTTGGGGTTAATTTCATATAGATTTTAGTATGTTTTAGTTGGTTTTTAGTTTATTTTCATTAGTTTCTAGGAAAAATTCATATTTCTGGACTTTACTATGAGTTTGTGTGTTTTTCTATAATTTCAGGTATTTTTTGGCTGAAATTGAGGGAGCTGAGCAAAAATCTGATTCAGGCTGAAAAAGGACTGCTGATGCTGTTGGATTCTGACCTCCCTGCACTCAAAATGGATTTTCTGGAGCTACAGAACTCCAAATGGCGTGCTTCCAATTGCGTTGGAAAGTAGACATCTAGGGCTTTCCAGCAATATATAATAGTTCATACTTTTCTCAAGTATAGATGACGTAAACTGGCGTTCAACGTCAGTTCTCTGCCCAATTCTGGCGTCCAGCGCCAGAAACAAGTTGCAAGTTGGAGTTCAACGCCAGAAAAGGATCCAAAGCTGGCGTTGAATGCCCAAAACAGCCCCAGGTACGTGACAGCTTTAGTCTCAGTCCCAGCACATACCAAGTGGGCCCCAGAAGTGGATTTCTGCACTATCTGTTATAGTTTACTCATTTTCTGTAAACATAGGTTACTAGTTTAGTATTTAAACAACTTTTAGAGATTTATTTTGTATCTCATGATATTTTTAGATCTGAACTTTGTACTCTTTGACGGCATGAGTCTCTAAACTCCATTGTTGGGGGTGAGGAGCTCTGCTGTGTCTCGATGAATTAATGCAAGTATTTCTATTTTCCATTCAAACATGCGTGTTCCTATCTAAGATATCCATTCGCGCCTAAATATGGAGAAGGTGATGATCAGTGACACTCATCACCTTCCTCAATCCATGAACGTGTGTCTGACAATCACTTCCGTTCTACATCAGATTGAATGAATATCTCTTAGATTCCCTAATCAGAATCTCCGTGGTATAAGCTAGATTGATGGCGGCATTCATGAGAATCCAGAAAGTCTAAACCTTGTCTGTGGTATTCCGAGTAGGATTCTGGGATTGGATGGCTATGATGAACTTTAAACTCGCGAGTGCTGAGCGTAGTGACAGACGCAAAAGGACAGTAAATCCTACTCCGGTACGATTGATAACCTGCAGATGATTAGCCGTGCGGTGACAGCGCATTTGGACCCTTTTCACTGGAAGGATGGATGGTAGCCATTGACAACGGTGATCCACCTACACACAGCTTGCCATAGGAGGACGTGCGTGTGTGAATCAGAAGACAGAGGAAAGTAGAGATTCTGAAGACAAAGCATCTCCAAAACTCTAACATATTCTCCATTACTGCATAACAAGTAACCCTTAATCCATGCTCTCTTGTTTATTCGCAATTCAACTGATACATATAATTGACTTCCTGACTAAGAATTGCAAGATAACCATAGATTGCTTCAAACCAACAATCTCTGTGGGATTCGACCCTTACTCACGTAAGGTATTACTTGGACGACCCAGTGCACTTGCTGGTTAGTGGTACGAGTGTGAAAAGTGTGATTCACAATAAGTGCACCAGTCGTCCAAGTAATAAACCTTACGTGAGTAAGGGTCAATCCCACCGATACTGTCGGCTTGAAGCAAGCTATGATCATCTTGTAAATCTCAGTCAAGCGGATTCAAATGGTTATGGAGGATTGATAATTAAAATATGAATAAAACATAAACTAAAGATAGAGATACTTATGTAATTCATTGGTAGGAATTTCAGATAAGCGTATGAAGATGCTTTGTTCCTCCTGAACCTCTGCTTTCCTATTGCCTTCTTCCAATCATTCATACTCCTTTCCATTGCAAGCTTTATATTGAGCATCACCGTTGTCAATGGCTACTTCCCGTCCTCTCGGTGAAAATGTTCTACGCACGCTGTCACCGCACGGCTAATCATCTGTCGGTTCTCGATCATGTTGGAATAGGATCCATTGATCTTTTTGCGTCTGTCACACGCCCAACACTCGCGAGTTTGAAGCTCGTCATAGTTATCCCTTCCCAGATCCTACTCAGAATACCACAGACAAGGTTTAGACGTTCCGGATCTCAAGAATGCTGCCAATTGATTCTAGCCTATACCACGAAGGTTCTAATCTTAGATTAGAAACCCAAGAGATACACATTCAAGCTTGTTTGCATGTAGAACGAAAGTGGTTGTTAGGCACACGTTCATAGGTGAGAATGGTGATGAGTGTCACATAATCATCACATTCATCATGTTCTTGTATGCGAATGAATATCTTACAGAAGAAGTAGGCGTGAATTGAATAGAAAAACAGTAGTACTTTGCATTAATTCATGAAGAACAGCAGAGCTCCACACCTTAATCTATGTGTGTAGAAACTCCACCGTTGAAAATACATAAGAACAAGGTCTAGACATGGCTGTGAGGCCAGCCACCAAACGTGAAAAGGTCTATCAAAGTATGAAAATACAATAGCAAAAGGTCCTATTTATAATACAAGTAGCCTAGGGTTTACAGAAATAAGTAATTAATGCAGAAATCTTCTTCCGGGCCCACTTGGTGTGTGCTTGGGCTGAGCATTGAAGCTTTCACATGTAGATACTTTTCTTGGAGTTAAACACCAGCTTTTGTGCCAGTTTGGGCGTTTAACTCCAGCTTTTGTGCCAGTTCTGGCGTTTTGACGCCAAAATTCTTAAGCTGACTTGGAACGCCGGTTTGGGCCATCAAATCTTGGGCAAAGTATGGACTATTATATATTTCTAGAAAGCCCAAGATGTCTACTTTCCAACTCAATTGAGAGCGTGCCAATTGGGCTTCTGTAGCTCCAGAAAATCCACTTCAAGTGCAGGGAGGTCAGAATCCAACAGCATCTGCAGTCCTTTTTCAGCCTCTGAATAAGATTTTTGACCAGGTCCCTCAATTTCAGCCAGAAAATACCTGAAATCACAGAAAAACACACAAACTCATAGTAAAGTCCAGAAATATGATTTTTATTTAAAAACTAATAAAAATATAATAAAAACTAACTAAAAAAATACTAAAAACATACTAAAAACAATGTCAAAAAGCGTATAAGTCATCCGCTCATCAAAAAGGAGAAATGTTATTGATAATCTGAAAAATCATAAAATTGATTCTTGAAGCAAGAAAAATCAGTGAAAAGCTTGCAAAAAAAAAGGCGAAAAAAAAGGGAGAAAGAAAGAAAAAGAAAAAACCAAGCAAAAAAAGCCAATAGCCCTTTAAACCAAAAGGCAAGGGTAAAATAAAAAGGATCCAAGGCTTTGAGCATTAATGGATAGGAGGGCCCACAGGAATAAAATCCTGGCCTAAGCGGCTAAACCAAGGTGTCCCTAACCATGTGCTTGTGGCGTGAAGGTGTCAAGTGAAAAACTTGAGACTGAGCGGTTAAAGTCGTGGTCCAAAGCAAAAAGAGTGTGCTTAAGAGCTTTGGGCACCTCTAACTGGGGAATCTAGCAAAGCTGAGTCACAATCTGAAAAGGTTCACCCAGTTATGTGTTTGTGGCATTTATGTATCCGGTGGTAATACTGGAAAACAAAATGCTTAGGGCCACGGCCAAGACTCATAAAGTAGCTGTGTTCAAGAATCAACATACTGAACTAGGAGAATCAATAACACTATCTGAATTCTGAGTTCCTATGGATGCCAATCATTCTGAACTTCAAAGGATAAAGTGAGATGCCAAAACTGTTCAGAAGCAAAAAGGCTACAAGTCCCACTCATCTAATTGGAACTAAGTTCATTGATAAGTTTGGAATTCATTGTATATTCTCTTCTTTTTATCCTATTTTGTTTTCAGTTGCTTGGGGACAAGAAACAATTTAAGTTTGGTGTTGTGATGAGCGGATAATTTATACCCTTTTTAGCATTGTTTTTACATAGTTTTTAGTATGATTTAATTACTTTTTATTATATTTTTATTAGTTTTTATTTAAAAATCACATTTTTGGACTTTACTATGAGTTTGTGTAATTTTCTGTGATTTCAGGTATTTTTTGGCTGAAATTGAGGGACCTGAGCAAAAATCTGATTCAGAGGCTGAAAAAGGACTGCAGATGCTGTTGGATTCTGACCTCCCTGCACTCAAAGTGGATTTTCTGGAGCTACAGAAGCCCAATTGGTGCGCTTTCAATTGAGTTGGAAAGTAGATATCCTAGGCTTTCCATCAATATATAATACTTCATACTTTTCCCGATATTTGATGGCCCAAACTAGCATTCAAAGTCAGCCCAAAATATCTTGGCGTACAATGCCCAAACTGGCACCAGAATTGGAGTTAAACGCCCAAACTAGCACCAAAGCTGGCGTTTAACTCCAGGAACAGCCTAAGCACGAAAAAGCTTCAATGCTCAGTCCAAGCACACACCAAGTGGGCCCCGGAAGTAGATTTCTGTACTATCTGCACTTAGTTACTCATTTTTTGTAAACCCTAGTTACTAGTTTAGTATAAAAACTACTTTTAGAGAGCTTTTTTGAGGCTTATGCCATTTTGTACACATTGGGAGGCTGGCCTCATGGCCATGCCTAGACCTTTCACTTATGTATTTTCTACGGTGGAGTTTCTACACCCCATAGATTAAGGTGTGGAGCTCTGCTGTTCTTCATGAATTAATGCAATTACTGCTGATTTTTCTATTCAATTCACGCCTACTTCTTCTCTAAGATATACTTTCGTACTTAATTCAGTTAAGTCAGAATGAAGGGGGTGACCCGTGACAATCACCCAATCTTCGTTACTCACTTAGCCAAGGTTGCGTGCCTCACAACCACAAAGCGATCTACATGATGTTCAACGTAGTCATTGGATGACAGCTGGAGTATATTCTCTTGGGTTTCTAATCTAAGATTAGAACCTTCGTGGTATAGGCTAGAATAAAGGCAGCATTCCTGGGATCCGAAAAGTCTAAACCTTGTCTGTGGTATTCCGAGTAGGATCTGGGAAGGGATGCCTGTGACGAGCTTCAAACCTGCGAATGTGGGGCACAAGTGACAGTGTGCAAAAGGACAATGGTCCTATTCCGACGCTAGCGGGAACCGACAGATGATTAGCCGTGCGGTGACAGCGCATATGGATTTGTTTTCATCTGAGAGGATCATACAACTTGCCATGGAAGGAGGTAACACATGGTTGGAAGAAGGCAGTAGGAAAGCAGAAGTTCAGAAGCAACAAAGCATCTCCAGATGCTTATCTGAAATTTCCACCAATGAATTACATAAGTATCTCTATTTTATTTTATATTTTATTTATATTTTAATTATCAAAACCCCATAACCATTTGAATCTGCCAGACTGAGATTTACAAGGATGACCATAGCTTGCTTCAAGCCGACAATCTCCGTGGGATCGACCCTAACTCACGTAAGGTTTATTACTTGGACGACCCAGTGCACTTGCTGGTTAGTTGTGCGGAGTTGTGAAAAAGAGTTGATATTACAATCGTGCGTACCAAGTTGTTGGCTCCGTTGAGATCACAATTTCGTGCACCAGAATTCCCGTCCCTTTTTTTATGGAGCATTGAGAAAAGATAAAAAGCATTTGATACTTCATATTCAACAGGTTTTGAGATGTCTAGTGATTATTAGAAACTCAAACAAGATGTTAATTATTTCTAAAGGCGAAGGGACTGGAGTATATTACTCTATTACTTAATTTTAACCGATCTCTTTGTGCAACGTTAGTTATAAATGCTTGTCCAAGATTATTGTGGAGAGACTAAAACCAACCTTAAAAAATAGAATAACCCATTTTCGTTCAAGCATTGTACCTGAAAGGATTATATATGGTAATATTCTGATTGCCAAGGAGATGACACATGAAAAGAAAAAATCTAAGGGTAGGAGAGATTATATAGTCATCAAGTTTGATTTTGAAAAGACTTATGACCACCTATAGGAGTTCTTTCCGGGTTACTTTATTCAATTTCGATTGGAAAAATAATTTACCCGATTAATAATGCAATGTGTTACCTTAATGGCCTATCATATTTCATGGAACGGTGTAAAAAAAAAAAGATTATTTCAACCCTTCAAGAGGCTAAGATAGGATGATCCTATAGCACCTTATTTGTTTGTAATAGCTATAGATATAGAAAAGAAGAAAAAAAAGAAATGAAGAAGATGAAAATTACACTCTACATATTTGGAATTAGAGTTATAAAATGGGGAAGAGACCAAATTAGATCTAAATTAAAATGAATCTGTGTTATTTAGCGGTTGGGACGGTCTAACGTGGCAAAAGATGACCACATTAACACTCCAACCGCTGATTTAGTGTTGAAAATAACATAGGAACCACTATGATGTTTGGAGCCCTATCTAAAAGATTATTATAGAAAATTTGGATCTTAAAGATCATTTTAGGTAATTACATGAATCTCAGGTACTATTATGAGGATTTACTCTATTTTGATTATATACTATTTTTTTATCATTAATGAATAGATACTAATCGTATTTTAGACATTCTGTAGAATGAAACTTGAATGAGTGCTAGTGATTTTTTTAGGAAAGCATCTTTTTTGTCCTCAACGTTTGGGATAAGTACAAGTTATTGGTAACATTTATATCATCCTATTTAAGTCCCTAACGTTTAAAATTGTCTCAATGTTGTCCTACTGAGATCTATTAATAGAACAGGGCTGCTACACATCCATATAACCATATAACCATATAGGCCCAAGCCCAAATTGTTTCAAGTGCATTAAATGCAGAGTGAGAAACACGCGCCACACAAAAAACGTCTCGTTTTCCCATTCGCGCTTCATTATGAACGAACGTTACATCTTCAACACGAAACCAATACCCCAAAACACTCACTCTCTTCGAATCTCTCTGAACATCACTCAAACTTCAATCACATTCTTTGTGGAAACCACTACTTAAAACGAATCGGAAGAAGATTTCGCAAGCAACAACTAGAAACAAACAAAAACAGCAACAAAGACTACAAAAGGTATGAGAAAACTACTGTTCATTTAAAATCTTGCAATGTCGCGTTTTGCCTAGTTTCATTTCATTTTTACTGGTTTGATTTGCTTTGTTTAGTGGATTGAACTATTGTGAATGATTTTTACAGTATAACTAGGGCTTTAAGATATAGTTGCTTGTTCTTATTGGTTTAGATAGTTTAATTAGAGCTCTGTTACTATCATCAGTACTTATTTTCCATTGAAGAATACTATTCTTATTAATTGAAAGTTGATAATGATTTATTAACCATATGAACGTTTTTCGGTTCGGTGGCCTTTGTGATTTTGGTTCTATGCATAAAGAATTTTCGGTTCGGTGGGTTGTTGATGTATTGAATGAGTTTTGTTTAGGAAAATTTACATTAGAGACAACTCTTTCACTTTGATAAGCCATACTACTATAATAGTATTTTTGTTGATTGAAAGATGATCATCATTTATTAACCACATGAACATTTTTCAGTTCGGTAGCTTTTTTTATCTTGGTTCTGTGCATGAGGGATTTTCGGTTCGGTGGGGTGTGGGATTCTAATTGACCTTTTTAACATACACATGCTTGTGGTTGTTGATGTATTGAATGAGTTTTGTTTTGGAAAATTTACATTAGAGACAACTCTTTCACTTTGATAATCCATACTACTGTAATAGTATTTTTGTTGATTGAAAGCTGATCATCATTTACTAACCACATGAACATCTTTCGATTCGGTAGCCTTTTTTATTTTGGTTCTGTGTATGAAGAATTTTCGGTTCGGTGGGTTGTGGCATTCTAATTGACTTTTTTAACATACACATGCTTGTGGTTGTTGATGTATTGAATGAGTTTTGTTTAGGACAATTTACATTAGAGACAACTCTTTCACTTTGATAAGCCATACTACTGGAATAGTATTTTTGTTGATTGAAATTTGATAATCATTTACTAACCACATAAACATTTTTTGGTTCGATAGCCTTTTTTATTTTGGTTCTGTGCATGAAGAATTTTCGGTTCGGTGGGTTGTGGCATTCTAATTGACTTGTTTAACATATACATGCTTGTGGTTGTTGATGTATTGAATTAAATATTGACCAAAATTTTTTATTACTGCAAAACACAACAAAAAAATGGCAACAATGAAGGAGAAGGCACATTATAACGTAAGTAGATTAAATATATTTATCCACTTTCATTTGAATAATATCTATTTTGTATTATAAATATATCCTCACATTCTGTCTCAAAACTTGCAAAAAACTCATTATTGCAGATGCCAAACAAAGGCAATAGCAACAGTGTATAAGGAAAAGGGTCAAGAAAAGAAAGATATTATGGAAGGAATGGGATTTGGTGGTCTGGCACATGTGCCAGAAATGAACGTCTCTAATACACTGCTGATAGAATTGCTTGATCGGTTTGATATAAAGAGAGGATGTCTGAAAACTCTACAGGGGACAATAAACATTACTCTTCGAAAGGTAGCAGCTGCCCTCAGCATAACCAATGGAGGTAATGCATTTTCCACTTACTGCTTATTTTCAGTTCATTGGTGTCCGGATAATTAAACTGGCCATTTTTGTCTTATTTTTGCTATTAAAATATTGTAGGGAATCTTTTTCCTGACAGCGTTAAAAATATTTGACAGTGTTAAAAATATTTTCTTGGAAACTTTGGCAAGGAATGTGCTGGATATGAGTGTAGAAGGGGAGGAGAACCAAAAAAAATTCAAGAGGACTTTTGTTGTCTTCATGCAAAAGTGCTTCTTGCTCCGCCACCGATCTTTCATGTGGACAACCTTAGGAAATGGGATTGGGCAAAGCATGTTCTCAACTTCTTAATGAAAGGAGTTGAAAATAAGAGAGAGGGGAAAAAACAGTCTGTTGATGGCTGTGTTTTTGTATTAATATTGATATACTTCCATGAAACAAAGTTTCCCCTCCCATTTGCACCTGATGCTCCCCCTGCACCTGAGTGGCCTATTGGACAAGGGAAAAGATCATTGAACGAATTTTATCTGAAACAACACAACTATTGGTAAGTACTATACTAAAATTTCCCAAAAAATTTGCTTTGAAATGCTTTTAGGTTATAATTAAATTATTTGTCCTACTTGCAATTGTTAGTTTTGTTCATTTGAATGTTTCTGCATTAAGAAATATTTTTCTTGATGAATAAATAGTTGTCATGTACTATTCACCATATGAATGTTTTTTGGTATGGTAGGATTACTTTATTCGGTTCACCGAATTGTTAAATTGTTATTTTGATGATTAATTAATTGAGACCTTGTTTCTATTTTAGGGACTTCTGTACAAAAAGCAAAAAAGAAAGAAAAAACAAAAACAAGTAACTTCGAGAAAAAAGAAAAAGAAAAAAAGAAAAATGTTGAGAGGGATTCTTCTTCAGAAGAGGAAAGACTTTCCGAATTTGAATCCGAAACCCAGTAAGTTTAATTTTCATATCAATTTCATTTAATTTGTATTTGCTTAAATTTGTTCTTATGTGCTTGTTCTTATGTATTGCAGAGAAGAAGAAATAAAAAAAAAAGCCAAAAAAAAAAAGAAAACAACCATTGAAGGTGGTTAAAAAACAAAAAAAAAAAAACAAAGCATGTGCCTATATATTCAGAGAGCACAAGCGAATCTGAAAACGAGTAAGTTTTTTTGTTGATTGCATATATATCTATTTTTGGTTCGGTGGGCTTCTAGGTTTCGGTTTAGCAGTTTAACTTATTTCGGTTCGGCGTTATCTTTGAGTTTGGTTAACTTCATCATTAGTGTCTTGTCTTCGGTATAAATTCAATGTGTTTATCTGTTTTACAGAGGATATGAAACTGAGAAAACACCCATAATAAAAAGAAGAAAACAACCAGAAAGAGTGGCAAAAACACCAACCCAACCTGAGAAGGAGTAAGTTTATCGAATCATATTTTCTTTTACTGATACTTACATTTTAGTTTTCTTGATACTTATTTTATGAACTTTCAGAACTGAACAAGAAAAAGACAATGCTGCCGAAAAAAGAAAACGAGCATTGTAGATAATAAGGGAGAAAAGATCAAAGAAAAGAAACGATGGAGCTCAGTCAACAAACATTGCTCCGGATCAGTATGACTCTCCACTTGGACAAAATGATTTCTCTCAGACGTAAGATTTAGTTTATTATTCCCGAATTCTTTTTCTTGGCTTACTTTTGCTACAACCTTTTCTAATTCCTCTAGATTCAATTACTAATATTTATTTATATTGCTTAGGGTGCCGACTGTAAATATTGATAGTGAGCAAGTCTTACAGACACAAGGAAGCTCTACACCTTCTGTAGATGTTGCAAGCAATACCAAGTAAATTGGTTCACTGCATATTGTATTTTCGGTTCGGTGGTTGCCCAAAAATGAATTTAATGTCTTTCTAGACCTCTGCTTTTAATCTTGGTTTCTAATTTTAATTTGTTATTTTTTTAGGAAAAATACCCCGGAAACCCCGGTCAAATATTTTAGAAAAAAAGAAAATCTTCCCAAAAAAGACGTCTAAAACTGCACAAGTGTAAGTTAAAAATATTTATGTTACTCTTTTAAATTTAGTTAATAATTTTTGTTTAATTAATCAAAAGGAAATTGTGTTTAAATGTCACTAGAGCTACACCTGAATCTGAACTACAAATCGTTGAGTTTCAACAACAAACTCGTACTGAACCTTTGGAAGTGTGAGTGTTTCAATGTGCAAATTCCTATTTTTCAAAATAAATTCTAATTATTCTAATTATTCAACATTAACTTTATTTTTGTTTACATTCCTTAGATCTCCTCTTGCATTATCTCTTCCAAGTTCAGTTCAGGAAGAGTTGATGAAGGATGACTTCATCTATGTCCCTCCGCAAAAGGAAACACAACAAACATCTAATAACGAGTAATTTAATAAATATTTATTCACCACATGAATCTTGTTCAATGTTTACTGCTTATAAATGGTTTAATTATGGTTCAGTTGAAACCAGAAATAAATTCAATCTGTTTTTATCTTTGGACTCTCTTCTGCTTATTACAGCTGCCCTCAAGAAGCTGAAAAGCAGGGTGTTACAGTATCTCTTACGAGTTCTGTAATTGAAGACTTAATGAAAGATGACTATGTGTATCAAGTTTCTAATGAAGAGTAAGTTTCACATAAAAATTCTTTTTATTAATTTTAATGATTATTATTGAACTGTTTTCTATTTAATGCAATAGCCCTGCAAAAGAACAAGAACAACAAGCCCAAGAACCAACGGTGCAACAAGAAGCACCTGTGAATGTGTAAGCATTAAATTCTTTAATATCACTTTTGTTTAATATAATTTTGGTTCACTGTAAGTTTGTGTTTTGGTTCAGTATAAGTTTAGTTTTCGGTTCACTATAATGATTAGTGTAATTTCTGTTAAATATCATTGTTAAATATGATAATAGTTTGGGACAATTATTAGAAATCTTTACTATTTAATGCAACAGCCCTGCAAAAGAACAAGAACAACAAGCCCAAGAACCACCGGTGCAACAAGAATCAAAATAAGAAGCACCTGTTAATGTGTAAGCATTAAATTCTTTAATATCACTTTTGTTTAATATAATTTTGGTTCATTGTACGTTTAGATTTTGATTCAATATAATTTTGGTTTTTGGTTCACTATAATGATTAATGTAATTTCTGTTAAATATCATTGTTAAATATGATAATAGTTTGGGATAATTATAAAAATATTTACTGTTTAATGAAGCAGACCTCTGGAAAAGCCCTGCGAAGAACCAACAGAGCAACAATCCAAACAAGAAGCACCTGTTGATGTGTAAGTTTTACTGCTTATATAAATATCGATAATGTTTACTGCTTATACATGGTTTAATTATGGTTCGGCTGAAACCAAAAATGAATTCAATGTGTTGTTGTCTTTGGACTCTCTTCTGTTTCTTATAACTGCCCTCCAGAACCCAACAAGCAGGGTGTTACGGGGTCTATTACAAGCTCTGTTATTGAACATTTTTTCAAGGATGCCGATATCTATCAAGTTTTTGATGAAGAACAATCCAAAGAACATCCGGTGGCACGACAATCAGAAAAAGAAACTCTAATCTTGTCATCATTTGACAGGTATGTTACTTGCTTTTCTTTAATATCATTTTTGTTTAATATCATTTCGGTTCACTGTTAGTTTGGATTTGGGTTCATTACTTGCTTGGATTTTGGTTCACTGTAGTGATTAAATATCATTTTTGTTTAATATCATTATTAAATATCTATCATCTTGCCGTGCTGCTCAACCTAGGGAAAGGGAAGATGAAAGGCCTTCCTTTAGCCTTGGGATAAGTCCACCAGCATCTCAAGCAACTCAGCCCTCTCAAGAGAGTGATTCACAGCTTGACATCCTGGCAGAGGCGGTGATAGAGGCTGGAGTGGAAGCAGCATTAAAATTTGGTGAAGGAACATCTTCAGAACCAACCTTACCAGCGGCTCAAGTTTACAAAACCCCGCAGAAAAAGACAAAAATCACGAACGAGCTGATTGAAAAGTGTTATCATTGGATGACACATGTAAAACAGACAAAAGATGGTACTGATAAACCCCATTTATAGGGTTTATTGGTATGCAAAATTGCTTCTCAGGTTGTGAATTGTTGTTCGAAATTGATTCCCTGGTAATGACACCAAAAACGGATGCACAGGACCATGGTCTAAACATATCTTCACAACTTCGCATAACTAACCAGCAAGTGCACTGGGTCGTCCAAGTAATACCTTATGTGAGTAAGGGTCGAATCCCACGGAGATTGTTGGTATGAAGCAAGCTATGGTCACCTTGTAAATCTCAGTCAGGCGGATATCAAATGGTTATGGAGTTTTCGAAAATAATATAATAAAATAGGGATAGAAATACTTATGTAATTCATTGGTGAGAATTTCAGATAAGCGAATGGAGATGCTTTCGTTCCTCTGAACCTCTGCTTTCCTGCTATCTTCATCCAATCAGTCTTACTCCTTTCCATGGCTGGCTTTATGTGATACATCACCACTGTCAATGGCTACTTTCAGTCATCTCTCGGGAAAATGATCCAATGCCCTGTCACGGCACGGCTAATCGTCTGGAGGCATCACCCTTGTCAATGGCTTCATCTTATCCTCTCAGTGAAAATGGTCAACGCACCCTGTCACGGCACGGCTATTCATCTGTCGGTTCTCGATCATGCTGGAATAGGATTTACTATCCTTTTGCGTCTGTCACTAACGCCCTGCAATCGCGAGTTTGGAGCTCGTCACAGTCATTCATTCATTGAATCCTACTCAGAATACCACAGACAAGGTTTAGACCTTCCAGATTCTCTTGAATGCCGCCATCATTCTAGCTTACACCACGAAGATTCCGATTAAGAGATCTAAGAGATACTCATTCAGTCTAAGGTAGAACGGAAGTGGTTGTCAGGCACGCGTTCATAGGGAATGATGATGATTGTCACGTTCATCACATTCATATTGAAGTACGAATGAATATCTTAGAAGTGAAACAAGATGAATTGAATAGAAAACAGTAGTACTTTGCATTAATCTTTGAGGAACAGCAGAGCTCCACACCTTAATCTATGGAGTGTAGAAACTCTACCGTTAAAAATATATAAGTGAAAGTCCAGGCATGGCCGAGAGGCCAGCCCTCAAACGTGATCTAGGATAGCATACAACTGATCAAAGATGCCTAATACAATAGTAAAAGGTCCTATTTATAATAAACTAGCTACTAGGGTTTACAGAAGTAAGTAATTGATGCATAAATCCACTTCCGGGGCCCACTTGGTGTGTGCTTGGGCTGATCTTGAGTGTTGCACGTGTAGAGGTCCTTCTTGGAGTTGAACGCCAGCTTTTGTGCCAGTTTGGGTGTTCAACTCTGGTTTTGGCTCCTTTTCTGGCGCTGGACGCCAGATTTGGGCAGAAAGCTGGTATTGAACGCCAGTTTACGTCGTCTATTCTTGGCCAAAGTATGGACAATTATATATTTCTGGAAAGCCCTAGATGTCTACTTTCCAACGCAATTGGAAGCGCACCATTTCGAGTTCTGTAGCTCCAGAAAATCCACTTTGAGTGTAGGGAGGTCAGAATCCAACAGCATCAGCAGTCCTTCTTCAACCTCTGAATCTGATTTCTGCTCAAGTCCCTCAATTTCAGCCAGAAAATACCTGAAATCACAGAAAAACACACACACTCATAGTAAAGTCCAGAAATGTGAATTTAACATAAAAACTAATGAAAACATCCCTAAAAGTAACTAGATCCTACTAAAAACATACTAAAAACAATGCCAAAAAGCGTATAAATTATCCGCTCATCACAACACCAAACTTAAATTGTTGCTTGTCCCCAAGCAACTGAAAATCAAATAGGATAAAAAGAAGAGAATATACTATAAATTCCAAACTATCAATGAAACATAGCTCCAATAAGATGAGCGGGACTTATAGCTTTTTGCCTCTTGAATAGTTTTGGCATCTCACTTTATCCATTGAAGTTCAGAATGATTGGCATCTATAGGAACTCAGAGTTCAGATAGTGTTATTGATTCTCCTAGTTCAGTATGATGATTCTTGAACACAGCTTCTTTATGAGTCTTGGCCGTGGCCCTAAGCACTTTGTTTTCCAGTATTACCACCGGATACATAAATGCCACAGACACATAATTGGGTGAACCTTTTCAGATTGTGACTCAGCTTTGCTAAAGTCTCCAATTAGAGGTGTCCATGGTTCTTAAGCACACTCTTCTTTTGCTTTGGACCTTGACTTTAACCGCTTAGTCTCAAGTTTTCACTTGACACCTACACGCCACAAGCACATGGTTAGGGACAACTTGGTTTAGCCGCTTAGACCAGGATTTTATTCCTTTAGGCCCTCCTATCCACTGATGCTCAAAGCCTTGGGATCCTTTTTATTTACCCTTGCCTTTTGGTTTTAAGGGTTATTGGCTTTTTTTTTTTGCTTGCTTTTTCTTTCTATATTTTTTTTTTCGCCTATTTTTTTTTCTTCTCTTTTTTTTTTCTGCAAGCTTTGTTCTTTGCTGCTTTTTCTTGCTTCAAGAATCATTTTTATGATTTTTCAGATTATCAAATAACATGTCTCCTTGTCATCATTCTTTCAAGAGCCAACATATTTAACATTCTTAAACAACAACTTCAAAAGATATATGCACTGTTCAAGCATACATTCAGAAAACAAGAAGCATTGTCACCACATCAATATAATTAAGCTAAGTTCAAGGATAAATTCGAAACTCATGTACTTCTTGTTCTTTTGAATTAAAACATTTTTCATTTAAGAGAGGTGATGGATTCATAGGACATTCATAACTTTAAGACATAGTTACTACTTACTAATGATCATGTAATGAAGACACAAACATAGATAAGCACACAACATAGAAAACGAAAAACAGAAGAAGTAAGAACAAGGAATGAATCCACCTTAGTGATGGTGGCGCTTCCTTCTTGAGGAACCAATGATGTCCTTGAGCTCTTCTATGTCTCTTCCTTGTCTTTGTTGCTCCTCCCTCATTGCTTTTTGATCTTCTCCTATTTCATGAAGCATGATGGAGTGCTCTTGATGTTCCACCCTTAGTTGTCCCATATTGGAACTCAATTCTCCTAGGGAGGTGTTGATTTGCTCCCAATAGTTTTGTGGAGGAAAGTGCATTTGAGGCATCTCCGGGATCTCATGGTGATGAGCTTCATACGCCTCTTGAGCTCCATGAATTGGCTCTCTTGCTTGCTCCATCTTTTTCTTAGTGATGGGTTTGTCCTCTTTGATGAGGATATCTCCCTCTATGTCAATCCCAGCCGAATTGCATAGGTGGCAAATGAGGTGAGGAAAGGCTAACCTTGCCATAGTGGAGGACTTGTCAGCCACCTTGTAGAGTTCTTGAGGTATAATCTCATGAACTTCCACCTTTTCTCCAATCATGATGCTATGGATCATGATGGCCCGGTCTATAGTAACTTCAGACCGGTTGCTAGTGGGAATGATTGAGCATTGAATGAACTCCAACCATCCTCTAGCTACAGGCTTGAGGTCCAATCTTCTTAGTTGAACCGGCTTGCCTTTGGAGTCAATCTTCTATTGAGCTCCTTCTACACATATGTCCATAAGGACTTGGTCCAACCTTTGATTAAAGTTGACCCTTCTAGTGTAGGGGCGTTCATCTCCTTGCATCATGGGCAAGTTAAACGCCAACCTCACATTCTCCGGACTAAAATCTAAGTATTTCCCCCGAACCATTGTAACATAGTTCTTTGGATCCGGGTTCTTACTTTGATCATAGTTCTTGGTGATCCATGCATTGGCATAGAACTCTTGAACCATTAGGATGCCGACTTGTTGGATGGGATTTGTTAGAACTTCCCAACCTCTTCTTTGAATTTCATGTCGGATCTCTGGATACTCATTTCTTTTGAGTTTGAAAGGGACCTCGGGGATCACCTTCTTCTTGGCCACAACATCATAGAAGTAGTCTTGATGGGCTTTGGAGATGAACCTTTCCATCTCCCATGACTCGGATGTGAAAGCTTTTGTCTTCCCTTTCCCCTTTCTAGAGGATTCTCCGGTCTTAGGTGCCATCAATGGTAATGGAAAAACAAAAAGCTTATGCTTTTACCACACCAAACTTAGAATTTTGCTCGCCCTCGAGCAATAAAAGAAAGAATAGATGAAGAAGAAGAAGAAATGAAGGAGAGGGAGAGTGGGAAGTGTTTCGGCCATATTGGTGGGTTTGGGTGGGAAATTGGTTTTGAATTTTGAAGGTAGGTGGAGTTTATGAGGTAGGTTTATGGGGAAGAGTGGATGGATATGAGTGGTGAAGAGGTGATGGGGAAGAGAGATTGAGGTGATTGGTGAAGGGTTTTTTTGGGGGAAGAGTGTTTATGGGGTTGTGTGAAAGAGAGTGGTGAGAAGAAGTGAGTGGAGGTAGGTGGGGATCCTGTGGGGTCCACAGATCTTGGGGTGTCAAGGATTTGCATCCCTGCACCAATTAGGCATGTAAAATGCCTTTGCACACAACTCTGGGCGTTCAACGCCAGGTTGGTGCCCATTTTGGGCGTTCAACGCCCATTTGTTGCCATTTCTGGCGTTGAACGCCAGAACCATGCTTGTTCTGGGCGTTCAGCGCCAGAATGCTGCCCATTTTGGGCGTTCAGCGCCAGAACCATGCTCTGTTCTGGCGTTGAACGCCAGGCAGATGCTCCTCCAGGGTGTGATTTTTCTTCTGCTGTTTTTGATTCCGTTTTTGATTTTTTTTTTGTTTATTTTGTGACTCCACATGATCATGAACCTATAAAGACATATAACTAAGAAAAATATAGTTAGATAAAAATTGAGTTGCCTCCCAACAAGCGCTTCTTTAATGTCAATAGCTTGAGAGTGGGCTCTCATGGAGCCTCACAGATTTACAGAGCTTTGTTGAGACTCTCTAACACCAAACTTAGAGTTTGGATATGGGAGTTCAACACCAAACTTAGAGTTTGGTTGTGGCCTCCCAACACCAAACTTAGAGTTTGACTGTGGGAGCTTTGTTTGACTCTGCTTTGAGAGAAGCTTTTCATGCTTCCTTTCCATGGTTGCAGAGGGAGATCCTTGAGTTTTAAACGCAAGGGAGTCCTCATTCCATTGAAGGACTAGTTCACCTCTGTCAACACCAATCACAGCTCTTACTGTGGCCAGGAAAGGTCTTCCTAGGATGATGGATTCATCCTCTTCCTTTCCAGTATCCAGGACTATGAAATCAGCAGGGATGTAAAGGCCTTCAACCTTTACTAACACGTCCTCTACTTGTCCATATGCCTATTTTCTTGAATTGTCTGCCATCTCTAATGAGATTTTAGGAGCTTGCACCCCATAGATTCCCAGTTTCTCTATTATAGAGAGGGACATGAGGTTTATTCCTGAACCAAGATCACACAGAGCCTTAAAGATCATGGTGCCTATGGTACAAGGTATTATGAACTTTCCAAGATCCTGTCTCTTCTGAGGCAATGTCAGTTGATCCAGATCACTTAGTTCATTGCTGAACAAGGGAGGTTCAACTTTCCAAGTATCAATACCAAATAATTTGGCATTCAGCTTCATGATTGCACCAAGGAACTTGGCAGCTTGCTCTTCAGTAACATCCTCATTCTCTTCAGAAGAGGAATACTCATCAGAGCTCATGAAGGGCATAAGGAGGTTCAATGGAATCTCTATGGTCTCTAGATGAGCCTCAGAGTCCTTTGGTTCCTCAGAGGGAAGCTCCTTATTGACCACTGGACGTCCCAGGAGGTCTTCCTCCTTGGGATTCACGTCCTCTCCTTCCCTTACAGGTTCGGCCATGGTGCTTATGTCAATGGCCTTGCACTCTCCTTTTGGATTTTCTTCTTTATTGCTTGGGAGAGTACTAGGAGGGATTTCAGTGATCCTTTTACTCAGCTGGCCCACTTGTGCTTCCAAATTTCTAATGGAAGACCTTGTTTCATTCATGAAACTTATAGTGGCCTTAGATAGATCAGAGACTAAGTTTGCTAAATTAGAAGTATTTTGTTCAGAGTTCTCTGTCTGTTGCTGAGTGGATGATGGAAAAGGTTTATTATTGTTAAACCTGTTTCTTCCACCATTATTAAAGCCTTGTTGAGGCTTTTGATCCTTCCATGAGAAATTTGGATGATTTCTCCATGATGAGTTATAGGTGTTTCCATAAGGTTCACCTAAGTAATTCACCTCTGCTATTGCAGGGTTCTCAGGATCATAAGCTTCTTCTTCTTAAGAAGCCTCTTGAGTACTGTTGGATGCAGCTTGCATTCCATTCAGACTCTGAGAAATCATATTGACTTGCTGAGTCAATATTTTATTCTGAGCCAATAT